>NC_072800.1:68297500-68922500 GCF_028583425.1 Eublepharis macularius | reverse complement strand
ATATTTGCACTTTGCTGTTGTATTCAACTGCCATATGTGTTAGACAAAGGCTTGCAAACTCATGGATGACTACATCTTCTACAGAATAAAAATTAAGTAGCACAATTAAAATCGCACAGGAAACGCTTGCTTATCAAGATGTGATTTGAAACTCAATAAACAGTTATTGCTAATCTCATTCTATTTTGATATACTCATGGAGTAAGTGCACAAACGCACACATAAATAGTACATTTATTAAAACACTTCAACAAACCTCAGTATTTGTAAAAAGTGTTATCAAATTACAAAAATAAACTAAAGTTCCAACAAAAGAGCACTGTGAATTACCTTCTGGTGCCAAGCGAGCTATGAATGCATGGGTGACATCTAGCTGCCTTAGTGATTTTTTCACATCATCTACAATGAAGCAAATACAGGTGTGAAGCTATATATTCAGTTAATTGAAGAAATACACCCTACAATCAGAACTGCCGAGGCATACTTAATACCATTGTTTAATCCTACAGGGGTAAAATAGATCTCTGACTAGACTAGGAGTAATATCACTGTTGGAAGACATTTCCCTGGAAATTGACAGGAGAGATATATTATGTAAATTAGAAAAACTAAAAAGCAAGCAACTGCCAAAAACGTTAGAAGACTTTCAATGCAACCCTATGCAGTTACCCCAGTCTAAGACCATTGCTTTCAATGGGCTTAGACTGGAGTTACTGTGCATAGGACTGCACTGTTTGTTTGCCGAACAACATCAAATGTACAATAATATTCTATCAAAGTTTGAAGAAAACTGTCAAATAAACTTTATTATTACAGTACTATTTTGGCAACATTTCTGCACAAAGTTTCATGATAAGGCCCATCCAAAAAAATGCTTGTTTTTGTATGAATTATGGGTTTATTTATATTTTTTTAAAAATAGATTCACGTCTGTTTATGGAAGTTATACTGAAACAGAGTGCTCTGATTTCCATGATTAAAATTTATTAGTTTAAAGGTTCTTTAGCAAATCCTTAAGCTTATTTCAGATTATACTCTCCCATACCTTATTATATTTGGATGAAAGATAGCAAGTGAGAGAGAGAGAGCTGGCACCTTCGCCCCAGATATACCAGTCTCACCTATAATACCGCTGGATATTCATGCATGGGCATGGCAGTTAGAACAGGGTACATGCACATAACATTCAGGGCATATAAACTCAAAATGCCAAGTCAATCTCTGCCCTTCCCCAACCAAAATCTGGGAATCAGCCATGTGATTTGGGCTTATACATGTACGCACTATTCAAACATTATGCCCATACTCTGACATACAGGAGTGCTGGAGGTAGGGCAGACATGATCACACTGCTTCATCACACACAGGGAGAAAATAGGGGAGACAATTATCTATATACACTGCTTTACAGTGAAAGAATTGCAGCATGTTTTTAAAACATGAAACCATGTCACTAGTCTAAACCAGACCTGCACCGTCTTTGATATAGTATGCCAAACACAATCTACCAGCCATGCAATTTATGCCAGTAGGTGCTTGACAGTCCTCCTATTTTTACTGTCTCAACAACAAAAGCAGAAACTTTACTCAGGCTCCTGATGACCTGCCAGACACGGCTAGTAAGTTGCATTTGGTTTGGTGAGTAACAAGCTGTGCAAACTGAATCACCACCCATAAGCTCTAGGTTATCTTTCTCTGTGTGGCCTCTTCATTTTGATCTTTCCTGTAGAAAAGATACTGTTGATAGGGAAGTTACCTCTATTTTAGAACTCTTCTAACTCCATAATGCTAAAACAGTCTTAAGAATTCAGACAAATTGTCCTACAGTCATTTTACCACAATTTGAGAGATGCCGTAATCTCACCCACTACGGCAGAGTAATTTTGCTGTCAGACACAACTGCAAGACACGAAGTGTATAAAAGGAAGATTCTTACTGTGAGAAGCCATGATCCCAAGTACCATGGTGGCGTTCCTGCGGACCACAGGGTCCTCATGTGTAACTAATTTAAATAAAGGTTCCACAGCTCCAAGCTCAAGAAGAGTCAGCTTGTTTTCATCACCTAAAAATGAGAACATACAATGTTATTTATTTATTTTATTTAAGTTATTTATAAATATAATAAATAAAATGCTAACACTTCTTCTAACATCAACTACAAAATAGAAAACAGTACCGATTTGTCCAGAATCTGAGGCTCACCCCCGGACTTACCAGGAAGAGGG
This sequence comes from Eublepharis macularius, assembly GCF_028583425.1. Classification (NCBI taxonomy): domain Eukaryota; kingdom Metazoa; phylum Chordata; class Lepidosauria; order Squamata; family Eublepharidae; genus Eublepharis; species Eublepharis macularius. The sequence goes on along the minus strand of NC_072800.1, from coordinate 68,920,275 downwards.
GATGGGAGACAGTTGGGGGACAACTACCCAGCCACCCTAATGGACACCCAGGGCCAGCGTGGACCAACAATAGAAGGGGGGAAAGAGGCAACCCAGCCACAGGAGGGCAGAGCAGCTCCCAAGCCCAGAGGGTCAGGTGGGGCAGGTGGAAGCCAGCTAGCCCCAGCCTCTGGTGGGAGGCTAGGGGGCCGGGCAGGGAGAGTGAGGAGGACCACCAGGAGGGAAATAGACCTGAGGGAGAAGGTACAGGAAGCAGGGGCAGCCAGCCAACCAGCCAGCCACCTTGCCGGCAGGGGAGGAAAAGCAGCAGCAAAGGCAGCTCAAGACCATGCCCCAGCCTCCAGGCAAGCTAGAGGGGATTAGCCAGGACCAGGCGAAGCTGGGAGCAAAGTAACCCTAGGTGTGGCGACCTGAGGCACTCAGCAGGGAAAGCTTGGCAGCCAGCCAGGAAAGCACAGCTGTGGCTGATCAGGGAAGTCAGCAGAGAAAACCCAGGTGTAACTGCCTGAGACAATGAGAGCCGTGGCTAGAGTGCAGAGGGGGGCGTGGCTGGCAGGTGGACCTGGGAATAGGGGAAAGGATATAAGGAGAATCCACCCACAGGGTGTGGTGGGTTATGTAGGAGTGAGGTGGAGGTAGACCAACAGCTGGATGGAGACAGCTGTCGTGGAAGGCAGCCGGGACTATGTCAGGTTGAAGGGACCTGCAAGTGGACTGAGAGGGTGTGAGGGTGAGGTATACCCCCCCTCCTTCCACAGAGCGGGATCCCACATATTCCCTGAAGGTCCTTTAAGGCTGAAGTCAGGCATGCTGGCATCTCACAGGGCGGCACCCATGGCAGAACCTGACACTAATTAATTTACACTTTTCGTAAATGTGCCAGAGTACTAGAACACAAATTCACCAATATTTCTTCTCCTCTCACTTCACCTTTTCTAGTTTTAAGTCTTAGGGCAGGTTCTTTATAAGCGCCTGTGGACATGTTGTGGCTTTGCATGTGGCTGTTGTGAAAGAGGTGTGCATGTGAGTCATCTACACTATAGGAAACTTAAGAGGGAAAGAGTTTTGCAGGGCTACAATAGTGTTTTGCTGCAAGAGTTGATTCAAATACACACCTTTGCACCTGATACAGTCCTCTCATGGAGGGGCAATGGATTTGAAAATGATGTATCAAAATCTCCCTGTGCTTGGAGAGTGAACACAATAAAAATGTATGTGCAAGGAGATTATGTTCTATGGCTTTTTCAAAGAAGCAACCCTCCATATGCATTCTAAGGGATATAGTCCCACAAAATGTGCCACCAGCAGATGTCTGAATTAACAGACTGGACAAGGCTTTTCCTCTTAGCCCTCTAGTCAGGACAGGACCTATTTTATTTATGTCATTTATAGTCCGCCTTTCTCACTGATACTCAAGGCGGATTACACAGTATGAGATTAGTACAACCCATACTAAGAACATTTCCATAAACAATGCCATAGGGTAAATAGACAAAAGTTTTAAAAGACACAGCATTAGCAAGAATCCAATACAAAGTAGAGGAAAATACTGAAATAGAACGTAATCATTTCTAGGATTGACATTAAACAACATAAAGCAAACATAAAGCACAGGTAGTACATAGAAGTACATATTTAAAGCAACAGATAATATGTAAGGCAACATAGTGGTGAAGTCTACTGTCCCTAACTCATTAGCAAAGCATCTGAGACCCCATCCCTACAATACAGCCCTCCCATTTGAGTAAAAAGCCTTTTTGAATAATTCAGTTTTGCATTGTTTGCAGAAAGCCAGGAGAGTGGGGGCTCTCCTGACCTCCTCAGGCAGGTCATTCCATGGGGTAGGGGCCACCACAGAGAAAGCCCGCGTATGGGCTGCTGTTGATTTCACCCAAGTGCAGCCTGGCACCTGCAGGCTATATCACTCACTGCGTCTGTATCTTCCGTACTGTTCACACAACAGTAGCACTACCAGTTGGTGACGGACGTTTTGTATTAAGCAAACTTATTAAAGACAAGCAATATAAAAACCATGATGAGAGCTGATCATTCAAAGACAAACCTTTTACTGCAAACTTATAGAGAGATTCACATGCTTTAAATAAAACTTCCTCTTCTGGGGAACTGAGCATTAGCACCACTGTTGCAGCTTTCTTGCTTTCAACTGATAATGGATCAAACTAGAAACAAAATGACAAGATTACCAAAAAAGGTAAATTGTACTGATTCTTGCTGTTTATTTTGGCAGCTCATAATAATGGGTGATATGAAGTAAGACATCGAGCAATCTTTTAATAAATAAATGGGAAATGTACATTCTATGGAAGTCTTAGAAAAAGGGAGGGAGGGAAAGGGTGGGGGAATATAGATATTAAGGTTTTAATAGATAAATGTTATTTGTAAATTATGCTCACCTAATAAAAATATCTTTAAAAAAAAGGGAAATGTACATTCCAGTACTCAGGGGTGGGGTGGTGTTCTGTAAAAGGATACAGAAAGAAATGAGAGTGAGAATGGACTGTGAACGCTTCACTCTCCTCACCTTCCCAAAGTCAGTTTCCAAATTTCTGATTTTCTGTTAAATTCTAGCATGTCACTACTATGCTAGAGTTGGATAAAAGACACATGATGTTAGCAACTTGTTACTGCACACATAAATGAATGATCTGGAAAGGGTTGGCAATGAATTGCTCTGTAGGATGTTATTGACTCGGGATCGAGGTAGAAGTTTATGATTTTCCCAGCGAGATACCATAATTTAGTCTGTTAAAGTTTGCAGCCACTAATCATCTGTAAAGTTGACAGCTTCTTATGACAGATCTGAACAAATAGTGTGAAATCAAGACCCTTAAAATATAATGAACACAGACAATTTTAAAAAATGGATTATAGTATTGTCACTTTTGTCTTCTTCCTTAAACAAGGTATCTCAGGCTCCTACACAAAAGGTCAGGAAAGGCATGAATAGAGATCATTGTGAACTATTCATTGAAGAGCTCCGTTCAGCATGCAGGTGCAATCAAATGGCAAACAGGGATACAAAGGGGTTGGAAAAGAAGAAGAGGAAAAATACGAAAAAGTCCAATGTCATGAAACAAACCTACAATTCACCCTCATCTGGAATACATGCACAATATTGGTAAAGTCATCCCACAGAGTATTGCCAAACTGGAGAATGGATACTAAGAATAATGAAAGTTTTATAAGGTTTAAAATTTGAAGAAATTGTTCTATTTTTGAAGAGGAATAAAAGCAGCCTTGATAATATAATACAGTACAATCATATTTGTAAGCAGAAAAGAAGCTACCATTTCCCTTATCTCATCATAAAAACAAAGCTAAAATAAGATGTAAGTGAAAGAGTGGCTAGGTGTTAAACTTGTTGCAACAAGATATTATTGGGACCCTACAGCAGAGAAAGATTCCATTAAACCAGTATATCCCTAGGCCCGAACAGTTATTGTTAGTATTATCACTGTTCTAGCAATGATATATAACAAGACATAGACATTCTGGAGTGTTTTAGCACAGCCAGATGAGGTATAACTCAAAATAAAACAGTAGTTCAGGAATTGTTAATTGTGAAAGTAGCAGAGAAAAACAGAACCCTACCAGACAGCTGACTGATGTATTTCCTATTAATCCTGCCTCTTCTTACATCCTTGAGATTATGCATGCACTTGAATGAATACATAGAACTTTGGCTCACAATGCACCTACCAATTTCTTAATATAAATCCTTTAATGTCCTCTAGCTAATGTCTAAGTCAATATGAAATCTCTTATGAATTTACTATGTTGTTCCTGTTATATGATCACTATGCTGGTGGCTGCTAAAATCGGTACTAATTTCACAAAGTCTTTCATTTGCCTTTTCACACTCTTTGTGAGCGCCAGCTATGCTGCTGACTGTAGCACAGTATGTTCAATAGGGCTTTTGCTCAGCTCCCAACATTTCCCTTGATAAGAGTAGAAATTATACAATGTAAGTGCTTGGTGGAGTGCATTCATAATGTCAAATGGGGATTAGGAAGGTTCTCCATACATTATGAAGAAAGCTGGGAAAGTGTTGCAAGTCCCTTGTGGATCCAAAACATTCTTCAGGCAACAGGAATGACTTAATTGTTCTACGCTGGGCAAGGTTCCAAGAAATTTTTGGCAACCTCGGTGTGTTGTTCTGATCACTGAAGGCCAGCAAAGCATTTTTCTCCAGAAAACAATCCCAGCAAAGCCAATTTGGTTAAGGATAGTAGTAGAGTTTGGCTGCAGATGCCACATTCTGCTTTGCTACAATAGATTTTAAAACAGAATGGCCCTTCTTGTGCTATCTTCACATAGGTTCAGATCTCAAACGCAAGCTCTCCATGATGCCGAACTGGTCAAAGTACTGTCATCATGACATGATCCCTTTCCAGCCAGCTGGAAGCGAGGCAAATGTTCATTTCCATTTCTGACCTTTCTCAAACAGCGGACATGCTGCTACGAAATCCAGCTGCTCTGACCCTATTTAAGAGATTGTTTGAAACTGACATAGTTTGAGAAAGGGCAAAACCTTGTCAAAGGCTTTAGTTCTTTATTTAGAATCAAATGTTTGAATGTACAACTTCCCCAAAATAAGTATAAAATTAAGTACTTTTATTCTACTTGCTTTAAAAAATTGTATTCTCAATTTGGACTAACTGCCATTTATGACACATCATAGCCAGTAGCTATTTTTGCAGGAACAGAGAGTTATTGCTACTGATTTCAATGTCACTATGCCTTGTTCTGCAATGCCCTAAAGTTACTTAAGATACATATGAAGCATTATAATTGTATTTCATAATCACATACTACTACTATACTTAGTATGTAACTTAGTATATTTAGAATGTAACTTTCTATCACATATTCTGCAATCTGAAGCAGAGGAACTTTGCTCTGGTAGTTATTCGTATGCTACTTAATCTACTCCCCTGCAAGGGGTGAAGACAGGTTTTGCTGTTGGCCTATGGAATGGAGACAGAAGGCGTGGGCATGCCCAGGTGGACAAATGTACAGGGGGGGCAGCCTAGGAGGAGGCTATATAAGTGCCATTGCATCACCACCACCCCCTTTGACCCGATTCTAGAGTACAGGGATGCACATGCAAAGGAGGCCAGATTCTTCTGCATCTCATTCATTTCACCCACTGTGATTAAGTAGTGGGTGACTTTTGCCCTTTGCTGCTGCAATTTCCTTATCTTGCTAATAAAATGAATAAAGTTGGCCTTTGATTACTCTAATCAAAAGTGTCAGCTCCTTTTGTTCTGTGTCCATCTGCAATGAAACCAAAGCATTTGACAAGCTTACCCTGTGGTAGGTTTTTCTACGATGAGGCTATCTAGCTGTGTATTATTAAAAACATGGTGTAGTATTTTCTGTCACACGTTTTATGTGTAATGATGGTTGGGCCTTTACCAAGTGGGGACTGTATTAATAATCCATGGCTGGATTGTTAATCACATCAAGTAGTGACATGAAATGAAGAATTTATTCCCTGAGCTATAGAGTTTTATGGCTAGAATCCTTTTTGTTTAAAGAACTGTTTCTCTTCCTTGATCCCCTGAATCAGTTTTCATGTTTAAAAATACTAAGCATGATCTTTAAACAGCAGGTTTTGTAATTTTTAAAAAATTAATTTATGTATTGGTATTTTTAAGGGAATTTTTAAATGTGAAATTTTTAAATGTGATATCTCTGACGTTATGCTTGCTCATGTGTTGTGAGATGGAGCTGGATGATGTACTCAATTTGATTGTAAATTGTAAAGCTGTGGGGGAATTGTTTTTCCTAATTTTTTCATTTTACAGATAATGCTCACAGGCATACAACTGAACAGTCTCTTTAAAGAAATAAAAATCAACTTGAATAAGAAAGATGTGTAGAGAATGTGTGTGGGAAATTTAAATGATGAAGAATAAAGGCTTGTTTTAACCTTTCATCCTTTTAACCTTTTACTGCTATAAACAAAAAAAAGCAGAAAGTAGTGACAAAATTAATGAAATGATAAGTAGAACTAGTATATTTACTCCATGGCAACAGAATGAATCGGTAGCTACTAGATGGAGCAACCAAGGAACATTATTACAGAGCTAACCATAGTCATCTGCATTGCTATATGTTAACTGCATTTAAGAAATGAACAAACTCCCACTAATTCCCATATGGTAAGCAAGTAATCTGTATTCATTTACAATCCAAATAAATTGATGTGTAGACATTATATTGATTGTTGATATTAATTAAGGTAGTTTATTTTGATACCTGTGTCTGGGGTCTGAGGCTCTGCCCCCGGACTTAACAGGAGAAGGGGAGGTGAGACAGCCAGAAGACCACCGCTCAGCTGCCCAGACAGACACCAAGACCCTGCCACACCCAGCAACAGGAAAGGAAAGAAACATTCAAGCCCCAGAGAGTCAAACGGGGCAGGGGGAAGCCAGCCAGCCCCACCCTCTGGTGGGAGAATAGGAGCCCAAGCCAGGAGGGAGAGGGAACAGGCATCAGAGACGACCAAATAGCAAGATCACCCACAAACTCACCAGCAGTAGCTGAAGGATAGCAAAGACAGCACCGGGCCACACCTCAACCAGCAGGCAGGCTAGAGAAGGCTGGAAAGGAGAGGCTGGGAAAAGAGCAACCTCAGATGGGGCTGCCTGAGGCAATCAGCAAAGGAAGCCTGGCAGCCAGCAGAGTAATCCAAGGTGTGGCTGCCTAAGACAGCCAGAGCCAAGGCTAGAGTGCTGGGGGGCATGGCTGGCAGGTGGAGCTGGGAATAGGTGAAGAGATATAACAGGAGGGGTGGGTTGCTTAGGAGCGGAGGAGGAGAGTGAGCGAGAGCTGGAAGAGCTGAAGAAGGGAAGGAACAATGAGCTGGAAGCAGGAGGAGGCAGCCGGGAGGCAGCTGGGTTGAGCAGGCCTGTGAGTGGGTTGAAAGGGAGCGAGGGTGAGGTATACCCCCCCTCCTGCCACGGAGCAAGGCACTGCAATATCCCTTGTGGCTGCCTGGAGTCAAAGTCCGGTGCACTGGTGTACCGCACTGCAGTGCCTGCGATAGAACCTGACAACCTTTTCCAAGTTACAAATACACTGGAATGTGGAGGTTGCCAAACATCAGACCATGAATTCCACATGATTTATGGACAGTTGATTAACAGAGGGAGAAGTTGCTGATGGGCTGCTGCTTGGAGCCAAGCCAGCAATGGCAATGACAAGCACAGCCCCCCCCCCCCGAACCAATAGATGCAAAGTGAAGCAAGGGAATGCCTTGTGCTTGTGGCTGGATACTGCTTCATTCTGTTCTGTGGTGTTCTACCACTGGCTGAACCCAGTGCCTGGCTGCTGTGAATGACACTGGTTCTGTCGGGCTAATTTGTAACCGTGTTCCTTGCTTCATTTTGGGTTGGGTGGAATGGATGTGATTCTTTGGTGTGATTTTGGTCCCCTTGCTTTACTTTGATTCTGGGAGCTTTCATTCCCTTGCTTCACTTTGCTTCTGTTGGACTACATTGCAACAGTGTCTCTTGCTTCAGTTTGGTTTGGGAATAATGGATGTGATTCACAGGTGTGATGTTGGTCCCTTTGCTTCACTTTGGTTCTGGGGGGATTACATTATCTTGCTTCAGTTTGCTTCTGTTGGGCTTTCTCTGTGATGAGCTCAGCTTGCATTTGGGAATGTGCCTTGGCTCTGGTAGCCTTGCCCCAGTGTGTTTCTGCAATGGGAGTCAGCTTTGACTTTTTCCCCATAGGAAACAATGGAGTGGCTGGGGCACCTTGTTCAGGGACCCATAGAATTGGCCTCCAGGGCCCAATCTTCCTGAAAGTTTGATGATATTTAGAGGACAGTCAAGAGCAGGTTCTTGGAAAATTTGGTGGATTTTTATTGGAAAATGCTACCCGCAGTCCCCTTATAGCCCCACAATTTTTCCCCGTAGGGAATAATGGAAAGCAGCTGGGTCACCTTATTGGGGGCCCATAAAATTAGCCCCTGAGGGTCCAATCTTCATTAAACTTGGGGAGTCTTTAGAGGACAGTCAGGAGTAGGCTCCTTCCAAATTTGGTGAGGTTTGGCTTTAAAATGACCTAACCAGCCCACCAGAGCAATTTCCCCATAGGGAATAATGTCTGGATATTACCAAATTTTTCAGAAATAGCTGAGCTGAATTAGATAATCAATTCAGTATTCAGGGAATTCTGAATTTTCTTCTCAGATTCAGTAAAAAATTCAGGGGAGGCCAATGGCAGCATAATTGGAGGTGACAGGCATGTCTGCGCCCATCATTGCTGCTGGCTAGGTCTGAACTGAGCATGTACCCCACAGAAATACACAGTTTGGCATACTTCAAGGCCCAATCTATCCCTGTTGGCCCAAATGGGTAAAGAATACTATGTGCATTGGCTTCAGGATGGTGTTCAAATAAGAGTTTGAAGCACATAAGCATACTCAGCGATTTGAAGATGTAAGGGGATACAATTGTGTATTTACTATTTTCTAAAACTTTTTGCACAAATTTTATTTCTTAATGTATCACTCATGGGAGTAATGACAAAGGTGGTGAAGTAAATATTTGCAGTTATCTTGTACATTTTAAAATACTAAATACTATCTGATTTACTGAGATTTGTGGGCAGGGGGAAAGGTTGCATAATTTTGCAGTTTCATTGTTTATAGGCTTTAAATTCCTCAAGGTAACTTTAATGAAAATATTTTTTAAAAAAACTTTACAGAACACAAAATCCTGGCTGTAACAATTTATATTTGATCATTAGGCTAGGAAAGTATTGGGTGTTACAAACTATGAGTTTAAATCCCCCAAGATCTTTGGGGTGAACTTTTCCCCCTGTGTTAGGTATCCTGAGATATCTTGGAATCAGTAGAACTTTTTCACTTTCCACATTTCTGGCTAGTACTCTCTATAATAATAATAATAATAATAATAACAACAACAACAACAACAACAACAACAACATTTGATTTATATACCGCCCTTCAAGACAACTTAATGCCCACTCAGAGCAGTTTACAAAGTATGTTATTATTATCCCCACAACAAACACCCTGTGAGGTGGGTGGGGCTGAGAGAGCTCCAGAGAGCTGACTAGCCAAGGTCACCCAGCTGGCTTCAGGTGGAGGAGTGGGGAATCAAACCCGGCTCTCCGGATTAGAGTCTACTACACCAAACTGGTTCTCCAGGGACACTTCCTAATCATCTAGGAACTTTATACAAATGTCCTATGTCTGAGAAACATGCAGACTTCTAGTAAGCCTGTAAGCCAGAATTTTGTTCCTGTTCTCTGATCCAACTTGGACGATATGCTTGTCACACAGTACTACTTACTCTGCTTTTCTGGATACTGACCGTTGATCAGTCTATTCAACCATGCTGATTGTTTTGTCCTTGAAACTCAGATTTAAATGCAACATAGCATGGATTTATTTTTAAAAAGATATTGCCAGTTGGCTAGGCTTTTGAGAGAAAAGGTGAAAATGAAGTACTCAAACAGGAAAAATATCTCCCTGTGAGGCAAAAATGGAAGATACTGCCTACGCCTCAAAAGAAGCACAGGAGCTGGTTTCTGCTTAGCAGAGCCCTGTGTAAAAATGCCAGCAAAATCTCCACCCTTAACTCTTCAGAGTAATGTGGAAACCTGACCTCCACCTTTCTGTCCATGATGCTAGAAGGAGGTGTCATGTATATGAGGCTGTTAATCAAGCGGATAGAAAAAGAATGAATAATTAAGATTTATGATGCTGACACACAGAGATGGGACATAGTTTTTCCCGATAATCTTAGCAGTTTAGCAAGATTGTCTGTACTAGACACACAAAATATAAAGTATGTAGCTGAGTAATCAACACAGATCTTGAAAAAGTGTTTTACAGAGTATGTTGCAAAGCCTATAAAGAATGAGTCCGTGAGACCTAATGGATCAGTAGGCAGTTAAAGGGCAGTAAAACAGTCATTCTTGACAAAAGAAAGAGCAAATAGTATTTCTCTGAGTATTTAAGATGCTCAAGCATTTGTACTAAGACTTTCTTTGTTTAACATATAAATTAATGGTACATACAAGAGTGTGGGACAGGTGATAAAATCATTTATGCCTGCTAGCACCATAGAAGACCGAAAGGAACAACTCTGAAAAGGTCAAATCAAGAAATACTGATGGCAGATCTACAGAAATAATATGAAATTCAGATCTGATGACTTCAAAGTTCTATGAAAGAAAATAGTCCTAGTGGAAGAGGTTTCACCTTCCTCTTTGGGGTCTTCCACATAGGCTACCTGCCTCAAGTTCAATGCTTTGGGGAAGCAGGGTTTTTTTTTCCTGCATCCCTACAGCACTGTGGGACATTTGTGTACCACCAGGAGTTTCCACGGCTTTTCTCCAATCTTTCTCAAACCCACTTTGCTCTGAAGTTTTGAGAAAGATCACAGTAAAGTCTGGATTCCTGCTGTATGGATGGGTATATTTGGTTTTTCTGGCCCATGTGACTGCCATTTTCCTTAACCCTGTCCCCTCGACAGCCATTTCCTCCTCTCGTCTAGGAATTCTTCTCTGGGAATTCAGACAGCATGCTACACCTATTGTTATAATGATATATTGATATACTGATATTCTTGTGCTGATTTTTTTTAATTACAAAAGCCCCAGTGGCCCAGGAGAGGGGGGGGGGGCTACTTCTGCAGGACTGGAGCAGGGAAACTGCCAGAGGCCCTGTTGCCACTGTGCCTTATCTGCAGCCGCACCAGCAATGGGAAAATCACAAAATCCCATCCCTTTATCTTCTTAGCAATACACATCATGGAATGAGACTTTTTTTTCCTCCCTAGTATTAGGTCTTAATACAAGTATTAAGAGATGATGGGCCAAATTCCTCGAACAGTTCTGATCCAACATTTCTTAGTTAAACATCTAATATTGCTTATGTATTGTTTCATTAAAATTACAAGGCGGGAAGAATAATTATCAGTCTTTTGTCATTAAAAACACATTTTTTCACTTTTCCAAAAGTAACCTCTCAACTGCGTAACAACTTTAGAAATGCTAACTGCAGTTGCAGTCTCATCCACTCATATTCTTCCAGTTGGGTTGCTGTATGAGCAATCAACAAATTTAAAATATGAACACAATACCTAAATCAACACTCTTCACAAAAGAAAAAGATGGATTTGGGAAATGAACATACATGTCTACTTAACTGGATGGCACCACAGTTGAAATGGATTGCAGAGGCAAAAAGAGTATTGTTTTTTGTGTACACCACATTGTATGTTTTATATTACAGCTGATGGGTCAATATGTTTCTATACCAGACTGCTTCCTGCTGCTGCTTCTGCAGTGGTAAGAAACGCAACAGGAAGATGCTCAATCAGCTTCATAACACACAGAACAAGCGCCACGGCAACGGTAAGGGCATCTGACCTAATTTTTGGAATTTTTAGAACAACTCCATGTTTGGGATTCCACATCGACCATGAAAAGGTCATTTTGCGTTCCTTACTTTGGATCATTCCAAATTCTAATATTAATTGATGGTAAGACTCTTCACATCTCAATAGATGCATAGACCAGTTCCTGGAGTCCTAGGTTTAACAACTGCAGTTACTTTAACAGTCAATGAATTAGAATATTCTCACTAACGCCTTGGATCAAAACACATTCAGTGGTAGAAATATCAGTTCTATCTATTTCAATGATCCTTAGCCAACAAGCCCCTTTACACACATGGAAGGAATTGTATGCAGACAGTGTAGTTTTCTTCACTTCTGCTGAACAACAGCTTCTTTCTGTTGCACTGTAAACTACCTGAGCACAAAAGTATTTGAAAACTTCCCTGTTGCTCATGCAAATCTCCCTTTCCACCTCTGGATGAGGATCAGTGCACTTAAGACTGGAATATAAATCTGGCATACCTAATTCAAGTTTCTGAAAAAGGGTCACATGCTTTGTTGAAAAGGTCAAAATTTACAAATAATCAGACTAGCGGTGTACCTCAAGTCTACTAAACTATGCGCCAGAAATGCCCAGTCTTCGCAGATTTAAAAACAGTATACATTCCTTTCCTTTCCCTTCTCCTTTTTCCTTTTGCTACTGAGCTATATATGCTCCTAGGTTGTTTTATATATTTGTAAAGTGGAGAGAGATAAGGCCTATAAAAAGACAAGATTCTTTATGACAAGATTCATTGTGACAAGCACAGTCCAAACAAAACAAAACAAAAATGGAGATTATCTTTGCAAGACATATTTAGAGGTACAAAAGGAGGCAAGTGAGACTAAACGTTTGGAGGAGGTCAGAAAATTTGGAGGCTATAATTGTGGAACTATTGCATTCTTACAACAGGCTGTATTTTATAAACTTACCACATCCTTAGGAGGAGGCTCCACTTCCTTTTTAATTTTTTTGCCCATTCTAAAAACAAACAAAAGAGCAGAAGATGAACAAACTATACTTAAAATAAAGGAGCTTTTTGTAAATAGAAAACTAGGGAAGCAGGCTGGGTTAGATTTTTCTCCCCCATAAGGTAGTTTTTTATTTGCATAGAATATTTTATATGAGAGAGCATTCAAAAACGGCATCTCCGCTATCTGGAATACTCCATTATACTACCTGTGTGTGTGTGTGTGTGGGGGGGGATTCAGGTTCAGATCAGGCCACACCACATTACATGATCTCATTTTTAGGCAATGAACATGCAAACTCAGAATCAATACCACGGGAATATGCCAGGACATTCTGTATTCATAGAAAACTATCATCTTGCTATTTTATTTTTTTCAGGCAAAGTATCTTTCAAATCTAATGAAACCAGCTTGTAAAACAGAATAAATGAAATCTGCGGTGCAATGCACTTCCATCCATATCCACAAAATGTGAGATGACCTCCCACCTCTTTTTGCTTTTGATTTAGTCAGCATCTTGATTTCTTCCTAATTTACTTTGATTCAAAATTTTAGAATCCATTGGGTATGGTAATGCTAAATTTCTGTAGTTTTTCTGGATGCCAGTAGGACAGATTATTCATAAAGCATGCATAATGCACTGCAACTACCAAACACGTGCCAAAATTCTATAATATCCCTTGGCATGGAATGGCAACACTGTAAGAACAAAACGAACTCTGAAACAGCATACTGGACATTAAGGGAACCTCTCGGGAAATAATCCTAAATATGAACTCAAATCCATTTGGAACTATGCTTCCCTGCTTCAGTGCTAAATAGAACAGCAATTCTCATAGTCTTTATGATGCCATACTGTGGGTCAAAATGGGGCCCCATCGACTCCCTGTTTTTTTCCACCTCTATAAAAGCCACTGGAATCAACTCTGGAAACATTTCCCTTAATCTTATGCAGAATTAGGGATGCCAGACCCCCACTGGCCAACACTGAGCATATCTATTAAAATGGGTGAATGGAAAACAGAAAAGAAAGGGAGCATCTGGTGATCTTTGTACAATAATCAAAGCACCCAAAATATTTAATATATACGGATTTCTGTCAGAATAAAATGTAATGCAAGAATACAATCATAGAAAGATCTGTGGAACATGAAATAAAACTGAAGCCATAATTGGGATTTACTATTGTAATTTAAAAGCTGCTTTCAAACTATATATCAGGGTCTCCAACGTGTCACCACCACCTTTCTGGCACCTGCCAAGTGTTCTTAGAAAGTGGGTGGTGCCAGGTAGGGCTTTTGCACAGCAAGTCTTCTGGCTGGCTGTGCAGATTTTTAAAAAGTTTCTTTGGCAATAATTACCAAAGTTACAAGGATCTTCATGGTGTGGCTGCAAGTAAGCCTTCTATATGCAAGAAAATGTTTTTAAACAATAGGCATCCTGTTGAGCAGAGCTTCTGCCTGAAATGTTAAAACACATGACCTCACTCCCTGACATTATGTTGCTGGTTCTGCCTCTTGTGACAGCCATTTTGTTGTTGGCTCCACCTTCTGCAGCAAATATTTTGTGGTTGCACCCCTCACCCTGCGTTAGAATTCCAATGTTACCCACAGGTTCAAAAAGGTTAGGGACCCCTGCTTTGTATGAACATGCTGTGTAACTAACAATCATAAATCAGTCAATCCAGGATAATATACATGTCAAGAGTTACATAAAGACAAACATCAGATTAGGAACAGTGAGGATTGCAGTAGAAAATACAATTTTGACTTTAAAAAATAGTCATTTTTTCTATGCAGTTAAACTCAACTGCGCTCTCATAACAGAAATATATTTTAACAAAAATGTACTCACAGACCTATATCATATAGTGTTCCAAACTAATGTTTTCAGAGAAGAATCAAGAGGAGAGATATGTTTAACCTTCTCGTGTCTGCTGATTCTCCCCGCTAGATCTTGCTAAAATACTGAGACAAAAGTGCTCAGGCTTCCCATATAAAAAGTTGTTTACCATCTTTATCTGATTTTGTCTGTGATTCTATGCACTGAACTACTTAAGTGTGTTATTGCACATTTATCACATAAATGTAGTAAAACAAGTCATCATTTTGGCTCTGGAAGAAAAAAGGGGATCCAAATAGCTCCAAGAGCAGGAAACTCTGAGCCATTACATATGGAGCATTTATTTAAAATCATGGAATTGATTCTACAGGGCTGTTAACCTTGCCCTCTCATTTATGAAACTGTTGAGTATCTAACCTTACCATCTTGAACTGATCAGACATTTTGTTTCCTGCAAATTATGACTACACAAGCTTCATGGTGCTGGAGAATCAAATTTTCACCTTAGGATTCACGTAAAATGTTTATGAAACATGTACCTTCCAAATGTGCTGTTTTTGTAAATTAAATATGCATTTTGAACTCAGTAACGACAACTAAGAGCACTAAGATTTGTGAGGAACAAGCATTAGTATGAAGCAATTATGAGGTTATTGGGCTAACAGCCTTTTGGCCTTCCTTCAGGAACTTAATTACCTCCTTCGTTGTGGCGCCTACAAAGAGGATTAGAAAAATTCTGCCCTTCCCAAACACCCTAGTTCACTGGGATGGCTTCATTCTCAAAGCAGAACAAAATAAAACAAGCAATATTTCTGTATATCATTAATCTAAAAAGCAGACACATTGTACTATCGAAGGGAAATTCTCTCTCCCCAATCACAAAAAAATGTACATAGCTGTGCAGCAATTAAGGAACAAGTGCACTTTCCCTCTCAGTTATGCAAATGCTTCGTTGATTAGCCTGCATGACTGCTACAGGGTGATACAATCTTTATCACTTTGATCCAATACTTTTCTGCTTTTATTGGCAAAAGCCTCATTTTCCCCAGCTATGTTCATATTTAGTATCATATTTAATATACTACAACAGAAGTTATTTAGAAGACAGGAGTCACTTTTGTACTCATAAATAGACAAAAAAAGTAGCGGAGGATATACTCTGTCAAACTGTGGCTATACCTCACAGCATTTCCACTTATTGTATGACAAGGAGAGGAAAAATCAATTACAATTTTTAGCAAGCAGGACAATTAGGGTTGGACTTGATGTGAAGGAGGCAGCTTCGTGTCTCCATTCATGTTTAAATCAGGGTGAATGTGGAGGAGTTGCCAATGAATGGGGCTGAACACCCCCTTCCCATTATCTCACTGTGCTCTGTCACTGCAGGGACTTTTCTCCTTGCCTGACTCCAGAGGCAAGCCAGGAGGAGAAGCAAAGTGCCTGAAACAGCAGCATGGTAAGTTAAAGCAGCAGAGGGTTCAGCTCCTATCACTTGTACACACCTGTGGCCATAAACATTAGATTCCATGCCCCCACTTTCAACATGAATGGAGGGCCAATTACTTGAGTAAACAACATGGCTGCTCCCACATCACAGAATTAGACTCTAAATATTCACATACAGTTTCTGGGACATTCTTTCTTTTCCTTACTAGATTATCATGTGATTCCAAATAAAGCCAAAGGACAAAATGCCAAAAAATGCAGTTTCTGTCTGTTAACATCGCTCCTCTTTCTGAGGGCTAATATACACACCTATTCCCTGCATACAGCCGGGGGGGCTCGCTACAATAAGAAAAACTTCTAGTTATGTGAGAAGCAAACACAAGGTAAAAGAGGCAATTGGACCGCTGTTGGGAGTAGAAGGAGAAACTCTGATGGAGGACAGAGAAAAAGCAGACAGGCTTAATGACTTCTTTGCCTCTGTTTTCTCCCTGAAGAACTCGAGCCCATCTAGAGATGGTAGAAGACATGACAGGATACCTGGGTGGCTAGTTCACATTGACAGAGAGGTTGTGGAGAGGCACCTGGCTGCACTGAACATATACAAATCCCCTGGGCCAGATGATGTGCACCCAAGAGTGCTCAAAGAACTTTCTAGAGAACTTGCAGAGCCTCTGTCCATCATCTTCAAGGTCTCCTGGAGGACTGGGGATGTGCCACAAGATTGGAGAAGACTGAATGTTATTCCAATCTTTAAGAAAGGGAAGAAGGATGACCTGGGAAACTACAGGCCGGTCAGTCTAGCTTCTGTTGCTGGGAAGATATTAGAGCAGATTTTAAAGGGATCAGTCTGTAAGCATCTGAAGGACTGCTTAGTGATCCGGGGAAGTCAACATGGTTTTGTCCCCAACAGATCTTGTCAGACCAACCTGGCTTCCTTCTTTGATCAAGTGATGAGCTTCCTGGATCGTGGGAACTCTGTCCACGTGATTTACCTGGATTTCAGTAAAGCTTTGGATAAGGTTCCCCATGACATTCTAATGGGTAAACTGGAAGACTGCAGACTGGACTATAGGACAGTTCGGTGGATAGGGAACTGGTTAGAGGATCGCACCTAAAGAGAGGTGGTCAATGGCGTTTCATCAGATTGGAGGGATGTATCCAGAGGGGTGCCACAGGGCGCGGTTTTGGGCCCAGTACTTTTCAATATTTTTATCAATGATCTGGATGAAGGGGTAAATGGGCTACTCATTAAATTTGCCGATGATACCAAATTGGGAGGAGTGGCAAACACCCAAGAAGATAGAGTTAAAATTTAACAAGACCTGAATACTCTGGAGAAGTGGGTGGTTGTGAACAGGATGCAATTCAACATAGATAAATGCACAGTATTACATCTGAGCCACAAAAAGGTGAAGCACAAATACAGGATGGGGGATACACTTCTGGATAGTAGTGTATGCAAAAGAGATCTTAGGGTAAGAGTGGAGTGTAAACTAAATATGAGCAGTCAGTGTGATGTGATGGCAAAAAAGGCAAACTCAGTCTTGGGTTGTATCAAAAGGGCCATTGCATCGAAATCACAGGAGGTCATAGTCCCTCTCTATACTGCCTTAGCCAGGCCGCACCTGGAGTACTGTGTGCAGTTCTGGAGGACCCACTTCAAAAAAGATATGGTAAAAATTGAGAGGGTGCAGAAGAGAGCAACAAGGATGATCAGGGGTCTGGAGACTGAGTCCTACAAGGAAAGGCTGAGGGCCTTGGGAATGTTTAGTTTGGAGAGAATGAGATTGAGGGGGGACATGATTGTTCTCTTTAAATATTTGAAAGGCTGTCATTTGGAGGACAAGGAGCTTTTCCAGTTGGTAGCAGGACCCCAGGGTGGATAAAAATCAATGATTTTTTTAAAAAAAATCAAAAAAATCGGATTTTTTTTTATTTAAATCGGATTTTTTTATTTAAATCGGATTTTTTTAAATAAAATGCTTTTTGAGGAAAATATATTACCATCCAAAGGTTATTCCATCATGAAATAAAGATTAGTTTTTAATTATGTAGAATAAGGCTGTATATGTTTGATTTTTTTGGTAAATAAATTCCATTAATCCATTCACAATGTCATGCTCTTCCAGAGGTTTTTGTAAGATTATTGGGCAGTTTCTCTGCCTACAAGATATTATCACAGATGCTTGGTTTTGCAGTTCTCAAAACTGAATTTGCGTCAGCTCAGCAGAGATCACATGCCTCTTCTTCACAGCAAAAATGTTATAACATGAACAGAGTTGAGAAAAAGACCTTAATCCTATTGTTCTACAAACCTATGAAGACAGAATCAACCCCTCCAGTGCTAAGTTTCAAGAAGTTCAGTGAATAGAAACAATATTTTTCTGATTGTTTGGAGTGGAATAGATCTGCACAAGAAGAAACTAAGTGTGAGGAGGGAGGGGCAAGCAGTACAAAATGAAAGTGAAACTTTTTGAGCACAATACTGCACAAGTCTTTGGATCTTTTGTGTGTATGACCTGAGGTTTATCACATTCTTTCCTTGGAGGAAAAAACCTATAAAGGCAGCAGGCCGTAAAAGAGACCCAGTTTGGGAATACTTTAATGAAGTTCCTTTACCTATCGGTAAGGCAGGCATCTACTTGCATATTAAAGTTATACCAGCAAGAATTAGTCTTTATGTAGAAAACTATGATTTAAATCAAGCCTTAATGACTAGTGATTTAAATCGTGATTTAAATCAGTTTGATTTAAATCAAATCCACCCTGATAGGACCCGAAGCAATGGGCTTAAATTACGTGTAGAAAGATACTGGCTGGATACTAGGAAAAACTTTTTCGCGGTCAGAGTAGTTCTTTTTTTTTAAGAATTTTTATTGGATGGGTTTACAAACATACACATAGAAATCATTACCATTTTTCACCCCATTACATTTTCCCCATCCTCCCCCCACCCTTTTCTGGTGACTCCCAGCAGTTTTCCATAACCAACTTAATCTAAAAAGTATATCCTATAAATTCTTAAAGTCTAAAATAATAATGTAATAATGTAATATATATCTATATTATACCTATCAAATCTCTTTAATTATCTTAACAATCTACACTAACTATATTGCTTATCTTAGTTAAAAATATAAAAATTCACGGTCAGAGTAGTTCTAAGGTGGAATCAGCAGCCTAAAGAGGTGGTGAGCTCCCCTTCATTGGCAGTTTTCAAGAAGAGGCTGGATGAATATTTGTCAGAGATGCTTTAGGCTCATCTTGCATTGGGCAGGGGGTTGGACTAGAAGGTCTGTATGGCCCCTTCCAACTCTGTGATTCTGTACACAGCCCCACAGTCACCAATACATGTACCATACAATGCATCTGATGGCATCTACTTAAACTAAATCATCAGCGCTCCCAGCCTCTCTCCCCCCCCCCGCCTCCCACTTGGCTAGGGTGCAGGAACAGGCCAAGGAACCTCCGAAGTGCACTCCCATGCACTCTGGAAGGCTTCTGCATTATGCTGGAAATGTCATGGGGTTGCGCCAGGACTAATTTGATAAAAATCATCCTCCAACAGTAGATTAGGGGATGATTTTTACCAAATTGACCCCCAGTGCAATCTGTTGCTTCTGCGTCACTCTGGGAATGACATCATTCCTGACACGGTGCAGAATTGTTCCAGGGGACCTGGCAACCCTAATTTAAACATCTATGTTGGGGGCAGCAAACTTTTATCATTAAAGAGCCAAACACCAACATTCCACGAGAAAAAAAAAACAGTGAAGAGCCAGTATACATAACTGTAACTACACATCAGTGAAGCTGTATCACTTAACTGCACTGATAATCCATAAAGTTTCTGCAGCCCAAACACTGATTGCTGTGAGCCTTTTAGTGGTACACATCGGATCTTACAGCAAGTAATAAATATACACAGGAGCATATCCACTGTGATTATTTTAGTGCACTGGCATATATCGACACATGGTTCACACCTGGGCCGATTCCAGACGGCCCTCCCCATGCCGAAACGCCACGCGTCGTCGCGCGGATAACATGAAATATCACGTTTTCTCGTGCAAGTGTTGCGCGACGTCGCACAAAACTTGCGAGAGAAAACGCAATGTTTCGCGTTTTCCGCGTGACGATGCGCGACGTTTCGGAATGGGGAGGGCCGTCTGGAATCGGCCCTGGATTCCTGGCAACTGTTCCAGTCTATCATATTCCTTTCTATACAGCATCTCTAAGAAGCCCTTTCATCCCATAAAAATTTGTTTGCCAATCCCTTCACTAACAGGTTATTCTAGCATCCTACTTACCCCTGCAATGTACGTTAAAGATTTCATTTTCTTTTTTAAAGAGCCTCATTTGTTTCTAGAGCCATCGCTTGCAGACCCTTTATCTATGTATGTACTTAAAGTGCCATCAGACTGCAGCTGACATGGTCACCCCATAAGGTCTTCAAGGTCAGAGATGAACGGATGTTGTTTATCATTGCCTGCCTCTTCATACTAATTCTGGACTTCCATGGTGGTCTCCTCACCAGGGCTGACCCCTGCTTAGCAGCTGAGATCAGGCAAACCTGGGCCATCCAAGACAGGGCCTTCATCTATGCCATATCTTTTTATATCACCCTTCTCCCAAAGAGCTCAGGGAGCCATACCTAATTCTCCCTTTCCCATTTTATTATAACAGCGCTGTGAGATCAAACCTGAGGCTTTCAGATCCTCATCTGACACTCAACTTACTACATCACACCAACGCACAAGATAATATCAATATACTAGCACCAGAGCCCATTGTGAACGCCTTCTCCCTGCCCAGTTGAGCGGCGAGCAGGCGGCTCTGCCACTGCCCCCCTTGCTCACGGATCAGCTGGGCAGGGAGAAAGCAGTGGTTCACCCGCCTTCTCTCTACCCAGCTGAGAAGCCCCAAGGAAGTGGGAAGGCCCAGTGCCACAGCACCAGGCCTTCCCACAGCCACACTGAGACTTTCCAGGCCCCTGGAAGTCCCAGGAGGCGGTGGGGAGGCAAACCGTTTTGCCTCCACTCACTTCTTATCCCTACATTCTGCACATGTGTGGGGATAAGAAGTGAGCGGAGGCAACATGGTTTGCCTTTTATGTCTCAGGATATTTGTGAGTCTTCAACTGACTAACAAGGCCACTTCTATGGAATTTCCAGTTTAAAATATGACTCAAGAGTGAACAATAAAAACATCACGGGAACATCAAACTGCAGTAATAAGTTACACATCCACATTACAGACAAGACACATGCAATCCCACAAGTCTACAGTGTGTGACTGGTTAATTCATGGTATAAAGATAGAAAAGAATAATCTCAGCATAAAAATCTTCTCAGCTGATAGGGGTGAGAAATTCTCAAAGGCAAAAATTGCTTTGGAAGTCAAAGGTGAAGCTGGCATCAAATTAACAATCAGAACACCCCCCTGTAAATATTCTGTAAAAGAGTTTGTAATATAACTTTGCTCAAACATTCATATGACCTACGACTGGGCCCAAGTTTGCAATTCTCACTCTGACTACAGATAATGTTCTTTTATATCTGCAAGACTCCCATGTATGTTTACTTCCCATAGATGTGTCCTGTTTGATGCACAAGATACCTACTTTTAATATCAGACCCAAACAATCATTTTAAAAACAAAAACACAACTTGTGATAAGGCTGAACAGCTACACTTACAACATACTAACTCCTTCCCTTTCCTTCCTTCAGTCTCAAAAAAGCATGGAAGACAGAAGGAACAAGCACATTTTATTTTGCCTAATGAGCACAACATAAATGAAAGCACCAACAGATACGTTATTTACCTTTTTGCCAAAGAATCAGAGATCAGTTTTAATGGCAATTTCCTCCTCCAAAGAACAGGAAGCAAGAGGAGGATGTAAGGTAAGCTACAGAGCAGTTACTAGTAGACAATCTACAAATGGAACCAACATTACCTTTTCCACTGAGAGATCGTAGCTGAGTTTCTAGGAACTGGCAAACCCTTTTCAGGAACTATTAGAAATGTACTGGCAAACTGGTTTACTGGTTTCAACTGGGATGGTAACAGTGAACTATTTTTATTTCTCAGATAAATATGATTTATACATTTTTGTGGTGTTTTATTATTTTATGAAAGCTGCCTTCAGTCTCCTACAAGATCAAAAGCCAAGAAGAAAATAAAGATATAAGATAAAAAGGCCAGGAGACAACATTAAAGGTGCTCATTTGTTATTTTTTAATTTTTTTCTTAAATTATGATCCACATGCTTTATACCCAACTATGATCACAGCATTTTGTTGATGAACAAATGCAGCTTTCCTTGCCCTTTCCCTTTGCTGAATGAGTTCTTCCTGAACTATGGTTGCACAAGATCACTGGATCAACTATCAGATGCCTCTTGCAGCCACCACAACATTGACAGAGTGATAAGGGGCTGGGGAGTAGAAGCATGTTATTCAGTTTAACCACAATAAATTGCAAGTGTAAATACACTGACCAGTAGTCTTATATAGCTCAGGCCTTAAGGTCACTCATCTCACCCAAGCAGGACAGACTGCAAGATCAGCTCTTAACTGAAAACTCTAGACCACAAACCTTGGGTGTATTGCCAAATTATTCTGGAAGGGT
The DNA here is from genome assembly GCF_028583425.1 of Eublepharis macularius. Classification (NCBI taxonomy): domain Eukaryota; kingdom Metazoa; phylum Chordata; class Lepidosauria; order Squamata; family Eublepharidae; genus Eublepharis; species Eublepharis macularius. The sequence goes on along the minus strand of NC_072800.1, from coordinate 68,897,933 downwards.
ACATATTTCTCTGAGTTTGGGACAATCAGTATAGTCAATAACCACAATAGTGTAATTATAGGAGACAAACAACAAAATGTTGTCCCTGCAGTCACAGGGTTCTTAAGGCAGACTTTTAAAGGAAGCTACCCTAGCAACCCTTGAAGGGAATGCAAGCCAAGACAAACAATCCGAATGGAAAAAGCTTCTAAAAATTATGTGTGAGATTTCAAATGTCTTGCTGAGATGCACAGTAAAATCCTTCCTCCCAAGAGGGTCAGAGTATTGGAAAAAGCATTTTAATATGAAGCTAAAAGAAATGGGACATGGCAGCTACTCAGTCAGTTCCTATAAATGAACAGCAGGGCATTTTTATCAAGGAAATTAGGAGGACCTGCCTCAAAAGCAAATCATATCAAAAGGGTTATAAATTAAAGTGCTTCTTAAGAATGTGTCAGTATAATTAGATTAAGGTTTTTCCCCCCATTTCTAACCTCAAAATGTTGTGCATTCAGAGAGCTTACATTCATTCGTGTTTGCTATGTAATAAGATGATGATGTCTAATTAAGCTAAGGCTGAAAATGTTGATTTAATATTGTTAAATCAATTAGTACATACAAATTTATTTACCAATCACATTTTTATTCAGCCTTTTTATCCACACAGCAACCCTGCGTGGTTAATTAGTCTGCGAGACACTGACTGGCCGTAGGTCATCCAGTGAGCTTCATGATTTAGTGGGCCTTTGAACCTGGGTCTCTCCGTTATGATACCCTAACTGTACCACTACATCACAGTGGCTGTTTCCACTCCTCCCCACTATGCAGGAGGCACGTCAGTTCAATGTTCTAAGCCAGTGTCCCCCAGTGTGGCACTAAAGGGTGCCATGGTGCCTACCAGTTTGTTTCCTGACATCCATTTCCTTCTTTCCTGCTTTTCTTCTTTGGATACCCCTCTCAATTATAACAGCAGCTCTGAATCCCTAAAGATGACATGATGAAATTCTACCCGTAATGACTTTCACTGATTTGTTACGATCTGGAAAGATGTGTGCACCTCGTAAGTCCTCCTACACAAGTCAGTATCTTCCCTGCTTCTTTCCCACATAGTATTTGCTAAGTTGCTTAAACCGAGGCTCATTATGCTACTGTAGGAGAGATGCTCCCTATGAGACAGTGCTTTTAGCCGTCCCTAGTTGTGATGTTGGCAAGAATATTAACTTTTGAATCTAAAAAAAGGAAATTTACCAATGTGAATAAAGAGTAAAGCAACTAGAGCACAAATTGTTCAGCTGTGATACAGTGAGAATTGGGGGGGGGGGAGCACTAGCCAAAGTATGAACAAAGTTAAACAAAGTTCACTTGGCCAGAGAAAGTGCAGTTATCTGGGGACAGACAGATTAAACAATAAAGAAAAGGAATCAGGCTCATATAAAATATAAAGATGTGAGAATGGGAAAAGAATAGCCCCATCCCTATCAAATACAGTATCATGAGTTCCCTAGAATGATGACGGGAATCAAATGTGAAAAATAATGTAGACCAATGGCATCATTCCCGCCCCCCATAAAATAGGAACTAAAAAGCTTTAAAAATAAGGAACTACAACGCTACAAACCATTCAATCAAAACAGATACAGCAGAAATACAACCATCCATACCATAATCACTTGCACTGGGTAATCCACCGTGGGTCTCAGTGAGAAAGGTAGATTATAAATAAATTTATCATCATCAGGAAGGAAAAGAGTGAATGGTCTTGTTTGAATACTGATTGCTTTGTTTGGTGAGGTCTTTTGGACTAGAATGCTCTGCTGTATTTGTTTTGGCTTCCTCAGCCTCACACCTATTCTTGCATACCCAACATGCTGTGCAAACTTACCTATATGGTTTGGTCAGGAGAGCCCAAATAGCATTGTAGTTAGAACATCAGATTGGGTTCTTGGAAACCCTGGCTCAAATCCTCAGACAGCCATGAAACTTATTAGGTGACCTTAGGCCAGTCACAGCCTATCCTTGTTGTGAAAATAAAATGTGGGCAAGAGAACTGTGTGCCACCCTGAGTTCCTTGGAGAAACAGTAGAATAAAATAGGCTCAAATCCTGCAATGGAACACCCAATGTGAGCCAGTGGATAACACAGGTCCCAATGAGAACACTTGAGCATTAATACAAGTGGTGGGGTGTTGTGTCACCTTGAACATACTGTGGTTCACCAGGCAATTCCTGTGTTTGATGTTTCATTCAAGTGAACTGGGAGCCTGACAGCCACCTTACTGGAAGCATGATACATATGGTCACTGTCTCATGTGAAGTGGGCAACATGTAAATTTCCAGTGTGGGTACAGCTTCCATTCATGCCAAAGAGCTAGAATATTTACCAAGCAGCTACCAAAGTGCAGTGGATGTCTAATATGCCATAAATGGCCCATGGATGCAAATCTGACAGACCTGCTTGGGATATTAACATGGTTAGATTAAGGTGAGCTGGAATCCCCAAACAGCAGTATTTTAGATATTCTCTCACACACTTCAAATTACTACTCCAAAACAAAAAACGAAAATAAAAATCCAGTTCCACATTAAGCTTTACTTTCTCTTTCAGCACCTTTTGCCAGAGTTCCGGGAAGTAATTTGGAAAAGAACTGACAAGGTATTCAATCATGCTGAGTCTAGAAGGAGAGATGTATATGACAGAGGTAAAAGGGACTGAGACAGCAGCCCTGTGCAGAGTACAGAAAACTAGAATTCACAGGAGCTGAGCACAAGAGAATTGATTTCACTAATGTCATTGCAATGGACTTCTATGTTCAGTGCTTAGCAATGGCCATAACACATTTGCAGGCTTTCTCAATCTCTCTGACTCCACCTCCCCACAAAATTACCACTTAAGGTCCTTGAAAAGCTGTTTCCAGAGTCCTTTCTTGTTAAATCCACCCTGATAAAGAATAGTAGTCCCCGCTTCTCGCCACTTCTACCAGCATTTCCCACCATTCATTCTGCTATCATTCCATTTCAATAAGGGAAGACACATTACCATCATTATTCTTCCTCATTCTATAAAGTACACATAGGACTATATTTGCTTCTCCAGTAATGTTGTCATTCCCCTTTGCTCCCCCAAATCAATCACTGTAGCACTGCTTTCATGGCTTCATGTCAAAACACCCCCATAAAGTGAAAATGAAAATGAAATCCTGTCCTCAAGTCATAGTTGACTTATGGCATCCCCTGGTGGAGTTTTTATGGCAAGAGATTTACAGAGGTGGTTTGCCATTGCCTGCCTCTGCAACCGTGGCCTTTGTTGGAGGTCTCCCATCCAATTACTAAACAAGGCCAACCCTGCTTAGCTTCTGATATCTGACAGGCTCTCCTGGGTTATCCAGGTCAGGACTCCCATAAAGTGAAGAGAGCCTGATATAGAAGGCTTGGCACAGAAAGACGTCTTCAAGTCTGAACCTTCTTAGGGTAACCTAACATTCTGAAATAGGTATACATAGGATGACATTTTTATTGCACCTCAGTAGCCAGGCCATATTTACATCGCAAAATAGAAAAAAGGCCAAAGAATTAAAAGCATACCAGTGCACAGTAAGAAAAATATTAAATAACTTTGAGAACTACAGGCTCTCATGTACACTTGTACTGATCCTCGGGGGGGGGGGGACATCTCCAGAGGCAGCAAACTGGGGGAAGGTTCATCTTCCCTCATCTGAGTGCTCCTTTTATGTTCAAATTATTTAGATGTCTCCCATCTCCCATCTTGTATATGCAAACAAATGAAAAACAAATAGGCAAAGTTATGTCTAGCATGGCCCTTACTTCTGAATAAACATGCTGAGGACTGTACTTCAGAGATATATGAATATCTATGTTGTGCAAAAGTTGAGCTGTACAAGGACAAATTGAAATTACAAAGGAAGAAAACTGAGAGAAAAGTTTTGGTTGCTTGTTTACTGGGAATGGGAAAAGAGGATATGCATTTGGGTGGGGGGAAAGCCATCTCGACTATATTTTAACTGCATGTTTTAATTTGTAGGCCTCAATCTTGTATCTGTGTTCAAATTATATACCCGTGCCCTATCATACTGCTACAAAGCAACACTGCCATTCCAGCAGCAAAACAGTTAATGATTAAATCATGTTTTGATTTATAATAATGACAGCTAATGATATGCTCATGTTCATTCGTCCTTCCCTCGTCTCATGCTGTTTTAGAATGTAAGCTCCTAGGAGGCAGGAACCTATTTTTGCCCATGTAACTGTGAAGATGCCACAAGTGCTGAATAAATAATGGTGAACAGTTCTGAAACTGAAGCGGAAATAAATGCTTACACAATTCTTTTGCACTCAGCATCATAAAAGTGTTCAAATCTTCCCCAGTGAGCACAGACATAAGTGGCCTGGCCACTTAATTCAAGGGGGGGAATCCACTTGGGCTGGTGTCCTGAGTGTTCCCCTCCTGTGGAACTGGAGAAAAATAGCAGGGAGGCCCTCAAGTAGGGTTGCTAGTTCTGGGGCGGGAAATTCCTGGAGATTTGGGGTTGGGGGTTGAGGGGGCAAGGTTTGTGGAGGGGAGGAACCTCTAAAGGGTATACTTCCATAGAGTGCACCCTCCAAAGCAGCCATTTTCTCCAGGAGAGTTGATTTTTGTTGCACGGAGATCAGCTGTAATTCCGGGAGATCTCCAGGTCCCACCTGGAGGTTGGCAGCCCTAATCCCAGTCGCCTCTGAGATACAGACATAGCCTTGTCCCCACCCATCCACACAGTTCCTCTGCCCTGCGTGCCTCACAAGCTCCACTCACTCAGTCGGATCTATTGACACGCGTCGTCACGTTCCGAAGGCCTCCCAGCGTCTCTCTCGCTAACTCCACAGCGTCCAACTTTGACGGTTGCTAGGTTACACCATAGGAGGCGAAGCCCCAGAGCGCATGCGTCGAAAAAGCTTCCTGGATCTGTAGAGCTCGAGCAGGAGTGCTTGAAGCATGCGCGGTAGCGTCAGCCTCTGGAGGTTTTTCAAGTTTTCTGAGTCGCGCTGTTGTATTTTTATTCATCCTTTCCGTTTTTTCCTTGGAAACCTACCTCGTTGCCTCACGCCCACGTTGCAGCAGTATAAGGGAGCCGTAGATCAGAAATACGATCCAGTAATGGAGCCTTTACACCTACGTCCCTTCTGCAGCTAAAAGGAAGGGGCTGCATTATTTTGTTGTTTTTGCAAGGACGCTGGCTAGTTTCCAAACTACTGTTTGGATCTGCAATTGCTACGCGGCGGTATTGGGTTTGGCGGAGGTTTTTCGGCGTTTTAATCCCCATCTTGCACATTACGCTCTTAACACCCTCTCGGCTTGTTACAGTCTTCCCCTCCGGATGAATTGATTTCGAATAACATCCCCTTATTTCTTGTTTACAGTTACTCTCGCTTTGCTGAGATTTAAAGCACTGAACATAGAGACTTTCGCCCATTTACAACCTTTTGTCTCCGTTCCCTAAATTGAGCACACAAAAGAGGGTTAACATTGGGTATTTCTGCTGCTTAAGATCATTGGCTCATGGAGCTTCGATGGGAGAAAGGAACGGTTAACACTTTTCCAGCTGAAAAGGAGTGCAAGAGAGAGAGATGCTGAGGCTTTCCTTTGCATCCCTAGAAAGGATGTTCTTGAATATTCAGCATTCTGTAAGAAATGTGCATACATCATCCTTTGTCACTTCACTAGTTCCATCTCTCTTACCCCATCGATTTTTGTTGGCTGATAATTAATGTAGACTGTAGACTCTTAGGGCAGGTGCCTGTTTGTCCCTCTGGTCTTACTCTGTATTTAAGGATTATACTAAAGAAGCTATTTAAATAAACTCTGGGTAAAAAGAGAGAGGTGTGCCTTTGAACAGTGTTTTGCAGTGGTTAGAATAAGACTGAGGGACTTGGGTTCAAATTTCCCCTCTGCCTGGCTGGAAGCTCCCTATGTAACATTAGGCCAATCATTCTTCATAATGTACCTCACAGAGTTATTCCTTTAACTTAAGTTGTATGAGTTTTTATTGCCTTTTTTAATACTATGTTTAATAATTCGTTGATTTTAACTATTTTTACTTGTGGTTTTACTATGTTGTCTTGAGCAGCTTTCCTGGAGAGGAAGCATAGAAATATTCTATTTTTTATTTATTTATTTACGTCATTTATAGTCCGCCTTTCTCACTGAGACTCAAGGGGGATTACACAGTATGAGGTTAATACAATCAGTATCAAGTACATTTCAATACAATACCATAATGTAAACAGATACAAGTTTAAAAGACATAGCATTAGCAAGGATCCAAGACAGAGTAGAAAAAATACTGGAGCAAAACATAATTAATTCTAGGACTAACATTAGACAACATGGAGCGCTGGTTGTATATAGGAGTACATATTTAAAGCAGCAGATAATATAGAAGGCAAAAATAGTGAAGAAGTCTATGATCCCCAACTCATTAGTGAAGCATCTGAGACCCCATCCCTACAATACAGCCCTCCCATTTGAGTAAAAAGCCTTTTTGAATAGTTCAGTTTTGCATCGTTTACAGAAAGCCAGGAGAATGGGGGCTCTTCTGCCTTCCTCGGGCAGGTGATTCCACAGGATAGGGGCCACCACAGAGAAAGCCCTTGTATGGGCTGCTGCTGACTTCACCTGTGTGCAGCCCGGCACCTGCAGGAGACCCTGTTCAGATGAGCGAAGCTGCCATGGAGGAACATAGGGAGGGAGGCGGTCCCGTAGGTACACTGGACCAAAGCTGTGAAGAACTTTGTAATAACTAATACCTTGAACTGAGCACGGTAAATGATGGGTGGAGCCAGTGGAGCAACTGTAGGATAGGAGTGATGTTCATGCTTCTGCTCGTTCCTGATAACAATCAAGCTGCAGCATTTTGCACTAATTGGACCCTCCTGGTTAATTTAGATGGAAGACCAATGTATAGAGCATTACAATAGTCAAGCCTTGATGTTACCATAGCATGGATCCAAGTGGCCAGGTCAGCAGTGTCAAGATAAAAAGCCAGCTTCCAAGCTAGAGTGAATAATAATAATAACAACAACAACAACATTCGATTTATATATCGCCCTTCAGGATGACTTAACACCCACTCAGAGCAGTTTACAAAGTAGGTCATTATTATCCCCACAACAAAACACCCTGTGAGGTGTGTGGGGTTGAGAGAGCTAGAAGCTGTGACTGACCCAAGGTCACCCAGCTGGCTTCAAGTGGAGGAATGAGGAATCAAACCCGGTTCTTTAGATTAGAGTCCCACACTCTTAACCACTACACCAAACTGGCTGTCTCTGAGGTTGTAGAAAGCATTTTTTACCACTGCCTTAACTTGTTTTTCTAGTAATAACGCTGGATCCAGTATAACCCCTAGGCTCTTAACTGAGTCTGCAAGGGCCAGATGAACTCCATCGAAAGTGGGGAGTACAATGTCCTTCAAGATCTCTGCCTTTCCAACAAGCATCATTTCAGTCTTGTCTGGGTTCAATTTCAATGTGTTGTTTTTTTCTAATTAAATAAATAGTGTTTACTCCCTACCACCAATACTCCCTACCAACATTACCCATTTCACTTTTCTTTAGCTTCTTTTCAGGTTCGGATACTGTCACCAGGAAACAATCACCCCCATCTCTATAAAATAAAACCGCATTGAACAACAGCCTTCATCTCCTTACGGGGATGCCAAGATTTCACCTTCATTGCTCCGTAAACTCTGGAAAGATGAAGTATTTGTGGAATCTCATTCTTCCTCCGAGGAAACTATGACAATGTGCCTGAAGGCTGTCCCTTTTTGCCGTTACACCAGCCCTTTGAAATAGGTTAGCATGAGGCTGCATTGTTGGGGCAAGGACACCCAGCCAGTTTCATGGCTGCCCAGAGATTGGACCCCAGGACTCCCTTATCAAATCCAGCACTGTTACTCTGCCACATTAGTGCTAAAACCAGAAAGACCTATGAACTACACCTGTCTTTCTCCTTTCCTTGCCTCCCTAGTAAGCACACCGAATTCACATTTATCTCATGTTCATTCATGCACATGTGCAGATTCTCAGGCAGCCCCACAAAACTCCAAAGAATGCCACCACAGGCTCATATAAAATCCTACAACATAAACACCACATTGTCTGAAAAGAATGCCACCCCAGCTATAGCAGAAGTATCCATGATGTTCTGAAAACTAAAAGAAACATCCTAACCCTTCTGTTGCACTGAATGGTTGCCTGCCTCCCACTGAAATTCCGGTAGGGCAATTGTGCTAGTCAGTTGCAGCGTAAACCAAAAAGGATTCTTGTGGCACCTGAAAAGACCTAACGTAGATTCTAGGCCAGAAGAGCTTTAACCAAATCAGTTACTCTTTAAAGTGCCACAAGTCTCCTTTTTTCCCCTTAAGCTAGAAAAGTGGGAAATCACAATGATTCATAGCACATTGCAGTACCTATACAAAAGGTGGACTGTGAAATAAAGAGCAGTTACTCCTGCACATGTGCCAACTTAAAAAATGAAAACCATGCAACCTTATAGGACATTAGTGGGGAAAGGTTAGAATACCACAGCACCAGTATCCAGTTACTTAGAGATCATATTCCCTTCTCCAAGCAAGTATGCTTGCATATCCCACAATTTAAACTCTTTTGCTAGTCCTCTGCAGATAAGTTCCAAGGCAATGAAATGCCCTCAGTAATAGTAGAGTTATACCTTTATTAGGAACAGCTAAAACATCACAAAATGATGATTAAGCTTTTGAGTTGGACAGAACTATTTCCAGGCTAGATCACAATGGAGCAGGGAGAGGGAGAAGCTTGCACATGATAAAAATATCTCAGTATGCAATTTTCAAGTCTTAAAATGAAGCAGGGGAGGTGTTGCACAGATTTATTTAGGTTAAACTGTCCTCGGTACAAAAAAAATGTTTTCAGTTGAACTAAAGGCTACTGGGACAGAAAAGGGATGGCCACTCTTCTTTGGAAAATGCAGGTGCCAGCAGTTACTCACATCTGTCTCTAGCGCTAATAAAAAAATCCTTTTAGTACCAACCACTGTCTAAATAAGCTATATAACATCTTTGCTCTAAGACTATTGTAGAGTAAAATGGGATCTATATCAGTCCATGCTTTTATCTTTCTGGCTGTTACTGGCGGAGAGGCAAGGTAATCTATGAGCAAGACACAATCGTTACATTTACAGTGGTAGGCACTTCAGGAATGGTAGGCAGCTCAAAGCATCTACGTAGCCCAGTCCTTTTTCATTTCTATACACAGGGCTTTTCTTAGCTGGAACGTGGTGGAACGGAGTTCTGGAACCTCTTGAAAATGATCACATGGCTGGTGGCCCCACCCCCTGATCTCCAGTCAGAGGGGAGTTGAGATTGCCCTCCGCGCCACGGCGTGGTCTGGAGATCAGGGGGCAGGGCCACCAGCCATGTGATTATTTTCACCAAGGGTGATTTAAACTTTTAAAAACTCCCCTCTTGTTCCAGCTGCCCCAAAGTGACGTCATTGGTCCTGGGACCAATGCGCACATGTGCACGCGCACATGTGGTACCAGGGGCACCATCTCCTGCCAAGAGTTGCCCCCTGTGCTGGCAACCCACTGAGTTCTACCGCCTCTTTTCCCAGAAAAAAAGCCCTGTCAATACACAATATTATATTCATAGGCTCGCCCATCTCTGGATCCTTGATGAAGCTGTCTGTGGTTCTGTTTTCATCTCATTAAATAAGGAAATCAGAGGTTTGTGGTCTGGGCAAATTGTAACATTTTGCTGATAAATATATTTATGGAATTTTTGAACTCCAAACAAAACAGCTAATCCTTCCCAATCCAGCTGTGAATAATTGTGCTCATCAGGGGACAAAGTTCATGAGAAAAATGCTACGAATTTCTTAGACCCATCCTCTACCCAATGAGCCAGAACTGCCCTAATTCCATAATTCACATGTTAAAACTTTATCAGGTTGATAATGGACCGGTATATCTGAAGTTTTGATTTCTCAAACTCCTGTTCTGGAAATGCTCCCCAGTGCCATGTGACCCCTTTCTTAAGCAATGTGTTAAAGAGGCCAGAGAAGTGTTGACAGGTTAGATAAAAACTTCCTATAATAATTAAGCAATCCTAAGTAAGCTTTTAGCTCAGAAACGTTATTTGGTCTGGGAGCGTTCGAAATTGCTTGGATTTTGTCCGTCACAGGATGTAGCCCTTAAGCATCCACTTTATATCCTAAATAGATCACCTCCAGCTTCAGAAAGGGTCATTTGCTTCTCTTCAGGTGCAATCCTGCCCCCTCCAGTCTGTTTAAAACGTCCACCAAATTTTGTAAATGTTCATGTGTTGTGGTCCCCATAATTAATATGTCATCCAAGTAAATGACTACACGAGGAATCCCTTGAAAAAATCCTTCCATGGTCCTTTGAAAGATCGCTGGGGTAGAAGAGACTCCAAAAGATAAGCAATATTACCTGAAGAGGCCTTATGTCTTCATCTAGAACAAGTTGTTGATAGTTTCTGATAGTGATAACAACCAACCTCTTCTTTTTTGGGCGTAGAGTATTGTTCCAGCTGTGCTAACAGTCAATTTGTAATCCACATACAGCACCTAACCATCTGGTTTTAACACAGGTACAATTGGAACTGCCCATTCTGAAAACTTTACAGGCTCTATAATACCTGCTTTTAAATACTCTTTCCAACCCCATTTCTACTTTTTGTCTCATTCCAAAAGAAACCAATCTTGGTTTACAATAACAAGGTGTACTGTTTGGTTTTATACATATTCTTGCACCTAATTCTTCCTGGAAAACCTCTTGGTGCATCTTCTATGAAAAATCCCTTCTCCAGATTAAAAATCTGAAACTGTTCATCAAAGCTTAAACCCAAATCAGCTAAGTATCCCCTTCCTAGTAAATTGGAACCACTGCCTAAAAGTACTACCAGTGGTAACAGTTTTTCTTCCACCACATCTGTCTGCCTCACTCACTTGGTGGTGGTGCCTCCTCCTTTCTTGTGTTGCCTATATATGGGGTTGCTAAGCAACCCCTCAAAATGGTGGCTGAGATGTGACATAGTGTAAATTCTTCTGTAAATTGAGATTTGGGGGATTTTGAATTTTTCTGTAAAGCTGCAGGATTTGAGTCCAGTGGCACCTTAGAAACCAACAAGATTTTCATGGTGTACACATATGAGAATCAAAGCTTTCTTCTTCAGTCTCATGTCTGAAGAAGGGAGCTTTGACTCTCGAAACTTTACATCTTGAAAATCTCATTGGTTTCTTAGGTACCACTGGACTCAGGTCCCATTGTTCTACGGAAGATCAACACGTCTACCCACTGGAAACTATTCTGCAAACCTGTGTTTGTAAATTTAAAACATTCTGTTGCCCAATGGGGTCTCCTTGCAAGTTGGGGGAATTAGCATACAAGGAGATGCTGCAATAGGGGGTAACTGTGAGATCTTCCACCAATGTATACCAGGATCATTCCCTTAGAAAACTGCCAAGTAAACAGGTTGGTGTTCAACAGGAAACGTTTGTTTATTAACATAGCAAACAGAGCAAACATACAGAGAACATACACACAGTATACACCCAGGGCTAACTAGGAAAACTGTGAGGAAATGGGAAAGCAGTTTCAGGGAGGGCTATAGTTTTCAGGGAGGGCTACCAGTTTTGAAGAAGGCGGTCTGTGGAGGAGTAGCACTTCACGGAAAAGAAGGGAGGACTCAGATGTAATCTGAAGGTGCATCCACAATACACAGACTGCTATGGCTGAGGGCAGCCCAGTTATAGTAAAATGTACCCCGGAGAAGAACTGTGTCTTATGCCCCCCAAATGGCTGTCTCTGGAGGTGAGACATAACTATTAAGGTTGTATAGCTAAAAATATTGCTTGCTGACCTAGTAACTATCAGATAGGGAGTAACTATCAGATTTGCTGAATAGCCCTTGATTAGGTAAAGGGTGGAGGAAGATACTGATGGGGTTAGGCAGGGAGGTGTCTCAGGAAGCCTCCCTCTCCAGGGCATGGGCACAGCCCATTTGTGACTCACATTCTGGTAATTTTCCAGTCTCCACACAAGGGGCTGGCATCTGTTCTGCCTGGCTGGGCAGTGCTTTTGTGCTTATATCCATAAACTGTCCTTCTAGTATCAGGGCAACGTCTGACTGCTAACAGTCCCATTCTCTGTATGTGGCACCATTGTGTTGATTTTTTGATCTGCATTGTGGGCCATGTTCAGAATTAAAAATACAGGTTGTGGACTTACCAGTTCTTTCTGTGTTTCAGTTTTACAGATACAAACATTATTAGTGTGAGACTGTTAGTATTTGGAGGGGACCATGCTATCTGAAAAGTTGTCAGTAACTCCTATACGAACTTTAAGGATGAAGATCTTTTTCAGACCCATCGTTGAGTGCTCATACTTTCAAACGTAAGCTTTTTTTAAACTGGAATGCGGGGGAATGGAGTTCCGGAACCTCTTGAAAATGGTCACATGGCTGGTGGCCCCGCCCCCTAATCTCCAGACAGAGTGATGCAGAGGGCAATCTAAACTCCCCTGTCTGGAGATCAGGGGGCGGGGCCACCAGCCATGTGACTATTTTCTCCAAGGGCAACCCACTGAGTTCCACCACCTCTTTTCCCAGAAAAAAAGCCCTGGAGTTACTACCAGGGGCAGGGCATGTTGGGTGATGGTTGTGGCCCTTTGGATGTGGAGTTCCCTATTCCTATTCAACTGTCATTGGCAGTGATAGCTTTAAAGCATCAAATAAAGAGTTTTCTTTGCCTAGATTTTAAACATTTTTACCAGCTGCAGTGGTTATTATATGACATTCTATTTTATGAATTGTTTTATCTTTGTCAATGTATTTTTAGCTGTGCTGTAAGCTGCTTTGAAAAGCCAGCTATAAATATTTTAAATGAATTAAAAAAAAGAAACTTTTTAACCTCCTTCTAGAATTCCTTGAGTGAAAGTCTTTTTCTGTCTCTTTCTTTCATGGAGAGAGGGAAAAAATACCCTGAATGTTTTATGAAACAGCCAGCCAGTTCTCTCTGCCCAAGAATCTATTAAATAAATAGATCACTGAAAGAAAACATCCTGGTTCTCAGCCCATTCCCCTGAGGTAACTGTTCAGAATTTGCGTTTGACCTGATGCTGTTGACAAATTAGTAGCCTGAGTCAGTTTGTATTAGGCAAAAGGATTCATTGCATTTTCTCACAGTAGAGTCATATTTCTGTGTGTGCCAACAGAAGAAAACAGCACATGACAATATGACTGGTTTTGTTGCATATACTATGCATATACACTGCTCACTCAACACTGTGAGGCACATAAACAGTAAGGAGTCTATGTCTACTTAAAATAGAGAATCAACTGCAATATCTGACAATTAGCAAAGTTTCCCATTGACTTAATGGGAAAAGGGAAATATATTAGGTTAAGTTGGCAACATAAATAATACAGTCCTGCTGTAGCAGCTACACTGGGGTACTTTTAATTTGTTCCTTTTGCAAGACAGGAGGGGGCTCATGTGGTACAAGAGTCTTTCTGAGTTGATGGATCCATGCAGAAGACCTTTTTGCACATCCCCAGGGTTGCAACATTTGGCTTGGAAGTTGTCCGGGGATGAGCTGGCCACACACCCCGGACTTGCCACAGCTATGGCACCTGGTGCCTGCGAAAGACATACCACTGCCACAGCAGACAGAGAGGGGGGGATGCCAGGGCCTGGGGGAGCCACAGACAGGCAAGAAGGCAGCCCATGGATGCCAGGAGAACTGGGAGCAGCTGCAAACAAGCCCCAGACCTCTCCCCAGGCACAAGACACCAAAGGGCAAAACACACACCCAAACAACCAAGTAGACAGGCCAGAAATCCTCCCACCCAGGCACACATTGGGTGGAGCCGGCAGGCAGGGCGTCAGGCACACAGAAATGCCACCTGCCCAGGGGACCTGTCTCGCTGCACAGACACTCTTGGAGAGGAGGCTACCAGGCCGCCTTGCCTTTAAAAGCCCTGCCAGCCCCATCCTCCAAGTAGGGAATAAGGGGAAAGGGAGAGGCTGGAGCCAGGGAGAGACACCTGGGAGCCTCCCTAGCTGGCCCAGATCGGAAGCAATCAGCCCAGGAGAAGAAAGGTGGAGATCAGAGCAGGAGGGACACCTGGAGGCCTCCCCAGCTGGCCAAGATCAGGGCCGTTTTCACATGGGCAGAAATCGTGCAAGTCTGGCGAAACGAATTGCTTACCAGCTACCTGCTTCATCATGCCTTGTCCTGCATTGTCCCGTATCGTTCTGCTCCCAGCAGTTCGCACGGGCATCAGAAATCGCAGGGCAGTGGGCGGTGATTGCCCCCATCACAGTCGATGTTGGGGGCCTCACCGCCCCCTATCTCCGCCTTTTTTGTTTGTTCGGAAACCGAGTTTTGCATAATTACTCAATTTCAATAGGTAAATGTGGCGCTCCTCCAACAAGGTGGCTTGTGATAGGTCTGTTCATTTGCCCGCGAATTTCTCTCAAGGGCTATTGGCTGCACTTGTTGGTAGGTGAAAGAGTTCCCTGAATGACTGTACTTTCCAAAGTGCTTAGTCCGAGAAATTGACTCGAACCGCCATGACACCCGGGAGAGAACTTTTCCTTATGATGGCACAATTGGTGGTTTTCCTGCTGCAGAGCTCAATGACGCTGTGCCAGGCACACCTTTGGCACATTATGAGGAGGAGAAGGGCTGCAGCACTAATGTTCCACTCTACCCATCTGACAACCATGTGACAAATGGCGTATGTCCCCCACGTACAACAAACAGGAACACAACAGCGTGAATGTGTTTCTGCAGAGAGCAAAGGGGTATCCACCATCTCTTCAGAAGCGCAGAAGCAACTTTTTTTAGTTTTGCACACTCCAACGAGCACTGATCGTTCCCTTTCCCATGTCACATTACTAAGCAGCCCCCCCCCCAAAATTGAGGATGCCTCGTCCCACAGTTGTTCAATGGCAGCTGCGACATGCCATTGACCTGCTGGGGCACTGCAGACTCCACCATTTTGCGGTCACCCAGGGAAACTCTCAAGAGCAGAGAGTCCACCATTCTGTTGGTGCCCAAAAGCACATTGCTCAGTAGCCAGTGATCAGAAACTCCCCATTGAGTTTCACAACTGCGCAAAGCAATTCTATGTTTTTTTTTAAAAAACAGGGACTGTCACACGAAACAGACTTGTGTGACTCCGCCATTTACCGG
This sequence comes from Eublepharis macularius, assembly GCF_028583425.1. Classification (NCBI taxonomy): domain Eukaryota; kingdom Metazoa; phylum Chordata; class Lepidosauria; order Squamata; family Eublepharidae; genus Eublepharis; species Eublepharis macularius. Next base: position 68,882,708 of record NC_072800.1, on the reverse strand, counting down.
GGTGCAAGGGATACTAGAAAGTCAGTGTAATCACCTCTGAATAAAATTTCAGTGCTTTAATTACATAAAAAACACATCTGAAACCGGCTAGCCCATTGAAACATCATAACAGGGCAAAGTGTTTCCTCTTTTAAAAAAACTCGGCCAGCTGACAAAGACAGGCGGAACTCCGCAATTTGCCAGGCACCCATGGTAAATAAACAAAAGTTCAGGTATTTCAGTGCAGAAATCTGTCTCAACACATTTAAATTTTTGCATAATATGTCGTGGGTCAGCCTATTGAAATTGTGCAATTGCGCAAAAGCAAAAAAAAAAAAAGTTTGGACTGCCCGCCAGCAGGAAACGGAAAAGCGGGGCGGGCTTCCACAATGGCGAAACGTTTCAAATAGTCTAGAATTGTCTTCAGAAGTCTCCACCAACTACTTATAAAGTGGAACGAAGCGAAATAAATGCAAGCGGGATACAACAGGTATTGTCGCGTTTGAGCAGTAGAATAGCGACAGTATGTGCTATACTTAAGCCCATGTGGAAATGGCCCAAGAACAATCAGCCCAGGAGAGGAAGGGAGGAGAGCAGAGCAGGAAGCCCCATATATAAGCAGGCTTGGTAGGGATCCAAGGGTGGAGAGTTGAGGAGTGGATAGAGAGAGAAGCAAGCATGTAGTGTTGAAAGCAAGCAGGAGGAGGATGAGGACGAGGACGAGGACGAGGCTGTGTATGGAAGGGAGTGAGAAAGGAGGCAGCAGGCAGTCAAAGCGAGGGAGTGGAGAAGAGGGTGCGTGGGTGATGTATACCCCTTTCCGGCCACAAACCCAATGCTGGCGACGAGCCTCAAGGCAGCCTCCCCGAAGCACCCACCAGGCACGAGAGTGCCCCGTGTGGCGGTGCCCCAGCTGAGGCAGAGCAAGGCCACTTACCAGAAGCCCCAGCAAGACGCCAAGGGACCAAGATGGATGACATCATCATCTTTGATGGTGAAATCCAAGGAGGCCTATCCTACGAGAGGAAACATATGAGTTCATGCTTACATGTTGTTATGGCTCAGATGACTAAAACTATTGTGTACTGAGCTTGGAGCTCAGAATGATTGCAGCCCAGAGTGATTTTAGCCAAAACAATGCTATTTATTGCAAGCCAGAACAGACAGACAACAGCAGACCCTACTCACTATACACTCCCTCAGACTGAACAGAAGCCCTTAATATATACAGAGAAACCCCGCCCGAAGAATAGCTAGCAACCAATAAGAATGTGTACTTTACAATACCATCATTTGCATTAACTAAATACAATGTATAAGATAGGCAGGCCACTGACTGGTCTTTATTTAAGACTTCAGAAAGTACCCAATGAATGTGCATGTGAATGTACCCAATGAGGATTAAGTGCAGGCAATGTAACCAATGAGAATGAAGTGCGTTAGGAACCTTGACATAACCTGAAGCTAACAGTGCATAACATTCAATACAGTAATTACCTTAGAGACCTCGTTTGGCCTAACTCAGCCTAGGGTCGCCAGCCTCCAGGTAGTGGCTGGAGATCTCCCGGAATTACAACTGGTCTCCAGGCCACAGAGAACAGTTCACCTGGAGAAAATGGCTACTTTGGGGGGTGGACTCTATGGAATTATGCCATGCCAAGGTCCTTTCCCTCCTCCAAACCCACTTTCTCCAGGTTTCTCTAGGTTTCACCCCCCCCCCCCCAGATCTCCAGGAATTTCCCAACTTGGAGCTGGCAACCCTAACTCAGCCCAATACACAACAAAAACAATCGTTATTCAGTCCTGTCCCCCACCCCCACCCCCACAAGAGAGTCAGGTCTGTTATCTCAGTTACCTTTTAGGATTGTGTGACCCCTCACATAATGTTTCACACTCAGGGGAGTAAATGGTAGTCTTCTTTATTTCCCAGTTATTCTTTAGCAGACTGTTTTGACATTTTGTTTGGAACATGGAAATGCTGGGATAAGGCTTCATTCAAGAAATTTCCTGCTTGAAAAATACTGTCAGAATTCAGTTCTTCTGATCTGTTACTCATCTGAAAAATACAAAACCCAAATTGATACCCAAGAGCATTAGGAGAAAACACTCACGCAGCCCAGATCAGATGCTAAAGCTTTCATTGCAAATATATTTCATTTTCCCCACAAGCTGAACGCAAGGTAAATTCAGAGGTGTCAGTGCTTTCTGAAAACCATTATATTTCCATTTGAACAGAAAGGTCCCTATTTTGTATATGGCATGTTAAAGGTGGCAAGTAAATTAACACCAAAATTGCTTCCATATCGTGACAATTTCCTGTGTTCCTTCTATTGCTACTGCAAATGGAGAGGCATTCACTGCAGCAGTGGATTATGTGTACACTTTCCATATCTCAGTCCCCTATAGCCACCCCACACACACACACACCACTGGAGGACGCTTTGAAGATTTTAAAAGAAAATCAGTAATTAACATAACAATATAGTGATTTATCAATTAGCTTTTTTTTTAAAGCCTGAAAAAGAACAGTGGTGGCATGGGGCGGTTGGATGATGGCAGCCATAGGAGACTCAAAGAGCTGCCTCAGACCCTTAGTCAAGCAGTCAGAACTGTCTACTCAGACGCAGTGGCTCTCCAGGGTACCAGGATGAGGTCTTTCTTATCACTGAATACTACTACCTGAACCTTTTAACTGGAGTTCACAGGGACTGAACCTGGGAACTTCTGCATGAGGAGCAGAAGCTCTACCACTGAGCCACAGACAACCAAAGCAAGAGAAAGGGTGATGTGGGCAGAAATCCCTTCCATATGACATGCAAAGGCACCTTGACATCAGTCTTTCCCAAGAGATCACACAAAACCAAGTTTGGGAAGGATTTTAGAAAAGTAGGAGAAAACATGGAAGCAGATCCAAAAGAGGATGTTGTTGTGTGGATTCTCCCTAAAGCAGCACTGCGGTAAGGAAGCTAAGACAGAGCAAAACATCTGGGTGGAAGCAGCCAATTCCTTGTGTGGCATAAATATGTTACTGTTTGCCAAAACTTTTTCTAGCGTTCATAATGTGGTTTCTCTTTTTGTGTTATTTCTCGTAAGTTCATTTTAAATCCATTTTTGGAGTGCCTTGGTTCCTCACTGAATGCCACAACAAAACAATTCAACAGCACTGAAAACTGATGTTCCCTTGTAAATAACCAAACCCCAGGAGTTCCTTCTTGAAACCATTATGAAGGGTAAACTGGTATGTTAATCCCACATAGAGAATGTTTGGTTGAGGATGAAATTAATTTTTCCCTTAATAATAATGTTAATATTCAGCTTTAATATCATGCTTCTGAATGTACGAAGTGTTTCATGTACACTGTCTTCTTGTAATCCTTTTAACAACCCTAAGACAGGCCAGTAATATCATTTCTGCTTTACAGATGGTGGTTTGAGACTGAGAACAGCTTACCTAAGAGCTCCTAAAGAGTTTGAGGGACAGGATATGTTCAAACCATATTGTGTCTTCCTGATTCATACATCAGAATTTTTTTCTTAGCATCCTTCTCTGTGAATTTTGATTGTAAATAGGCACTTATCTCAAAGATCTGACATGCATTTTATTTGATTTCAACGTTTGATACTGAAATATTACTTAATACTTGACAGGGCTATTATTAACAACTATGGATGGCAATTTGATCTAACATGTTCAGGATCTCAATAGTATCTGGTATTTGACTTCCATGATTTCATATATGTATCTGCTGTTTTTATAAATATTTGATATACGTTCTGATAGTTGTTGCTTAATATTAATACTGTATAATTTTCAAAGGCAGAGGAGTGTTCTCTGTCTTTGAAAATTACACAGTGATGACTACTAATATTAGTCTTAGCTTAGGTGCCTAGACACCACACCCTATGAACTGGATTACATGAGTAGGAAGGGACATAGCTCATCAGCAGAGCACACATGCTTTGAGTATGGATGCCCAACTCTGGCTTAGGAAATTCCTAGAGATTCGGGGGAGGTGCCTGGGGAGGGCAGAGTTTTTGAGAGGGAGGGACCTCTGTAGGTTTGACATCATATCATGTGATGCCACATCAAGGTCAAAACTCAACTCCTACAACTCCTCCCCTTCCTTTCTCCTTTCACCAAAAATCAAATTTTAAATTTAAATTTCTTGCTACATATTACTCAGCCAGCAAACTCCTGAAAATCAGCAGTTTTTTCTCAGTATTAAGAAAAATTCAGTTCCCCGCCAACAGAAACCTCACTTGTCACGGTGCACAATAAAGAAGACAACAAATAAGAAAACAGCAAAGTGCCCAGGGAAAAATGGTGATGGGACAGAGCAGATGAGAATACATTTGAACAAGAACTGACTCTGCTCCAGTTTTCTTGCAGCTTCCCCTCCCCTTTTACTTCCAAGACAATCTTGACAAAAACTACTTGCTTATTTCTGCATCTATTTCCCCAACAAACAGGAATTCTGGGAGAGGTATGGCAGATCTCTGAAGGGGCATTGCTCTCATATGCTTCCTATAAATATGGCCAGATGTAACTGCGCTCTTGAATTTAACTGCAAATGTGGCGGTTTTGTTGCAAAATAACATAGTTTAAAATTACATATAATTGGTAAGAAGAAACATTCCTATGAGTGCTAAAAATTCTGCCCAAATTGATTCAACCCAGACTAATGTGATTTTTCAGAAAATTTGAAACCCCTGGTAATTTGGAACACCATCTTTCATCTTCATTTTCACAAATGCCTTTAAAAAGCAAAATCTCTGTGTACACCAAAGCCCAAGACATTTGAAGGATTTACATTTAGAACATTTGTGTACTTTGGCTTCCTGAAATAATCTTTCCTAGTGCAGGGAATGTAAGCCACTGAAGAAGCTATTTTTCATTTCCTTAACGATCAGAGCAGATTGCATATTTGAGACAAGTTTTGTTTACTTTTTTTGGCCTAAATTGCTTTATGTTGTATGATCTGCTATAAATTATGGAAATTATTTACTAACATTGTGGTGTGTTTATTATATTAATGGAACAGTCTGATTCCCCCACCCCCACCCCATATTTGTGCAAGTTGGTTTAGTGTCATGGGGTGGAGTTAAGGTTGCCAGTTCCCCAGTGGGGGAAGGGAATTCCCCTGCCCTTGCCTCTCTTTCCCACTGCTGCTCAGAATGACAGTGGAGGAATTTTTTAAAAAAAATCATCTCAAGGCGATGCCATGATGTCACTTCTGAGAAAAAGCCAAAAGTGATGTCATGCCTCTCCAGGAACCACTCAAAACTCTATGGTAAAACCTAGACCTTCCAGAGGTCCCTAGAGAGGTATGATATCACTTCCAGGGTTTTCCCAGAAGTGACATCACACCTTCACCAATGGCTTCCTCCCACGCTCTTGGCAGCTCCCTTGTCCTGAAACCAGTTTATTTATTTAAAACATATCTATCCAAAATAGGGTCCCCAAGGCAGTGAACATTAAAGCACTAAAAAAAAAAATAAACAGTTTAAAACAATTTAAATTTAAAACAATATTTTAAATAGTGTAGATAATTCAATAAACACGCACAAACATGCAACACAAAAACAGGGAGGAAGCCAATAATTGTTATTAGGAGTATGCCAGAGAAACGAAAGTCTTCACCAGCTGGTGAAAGTCAGCAGTAGAGGGGGACAGACGAATCTCCCTGGGAGGGAGTGCCAAAATTTTGGTGCTGTGATTGAGAAGGCCCTTTCTTGGATTGCCACCTGTCTAGCTTCAGATGGTGGGTATACCCAAAGCAAGGCCTCCAAAGATGACCAGCATAAATGGTACATTCAAATGGGAGAAGGCAGTCTTGAAGGTTCTGGTCCCAAGCCATATGGGGCTTTAAAGGTCAATATCAGCATTTTGAATTGGGCTCAGAAGCAAATTGGGAGCCAGTGCAAATGAAACAAGACAGGTGTGCTTTGGTCCCTACCACCCAGTCCAGTCAGCATTCTGGTTGACTGTTGCTCCCATTCCTGTATCTTCTTGCTAATAAATGGATATTCCAAACACACCCATGTCTGCTGTGTGAACCTAAGCGCAGGAACCTGAGTTAGTATAATATTTTTGATTTGCAAGTGTAACCCTAACTCCACTAGGGAGCTAAAGTGTTTAGACATTCCATATAAGGAACAAATAGCTCAATCTTTCTTGAGTGATTGAAGGGCATGAAGAAGCAGGTAGGCCTGGCCTCCACCATCTTTAATAGCCATTTAATATGGCTACGTGTGATACTAAAAAATCACAAGGCCCCTGGATTTAAAATAGCTGTTTGCATTGCAGCCAGGGAAGTCCAGCTAACAGTTGCTGAGGCCTGCCTGGGAGACACAGGCATGAACGGAATGCCACATAGGAATGTGGAGTGATCAGTGGTGATTGGATTTGCAGTCCCTCCAGCTCCGGGAGGAGTCCAGCACAACAAAGGTCTCATAGTGTCCTCCCACTTAACACATTCCTTTCCCTCTTTCCATGATGAGATCTCCAGTCCTTGACTGAGGAGCTAATCAAATGGCATTCATAAGTATTTATAATTCATTCCTGGGAAGGTACATTCCCCAACTAAATTCATCAACTTAGCAAACTGCCCCTTTGTGCAGCGCTACAACAAATTCTGCATTCTCTTTCACATGCCCCGGCAGCTACCAATCAAGGTGATCGACCCTTTTGTTACTCCCAGGAACTGACTGTTGGAGTCTTTGTTCTAACAGCTAGGTGAGCTATCCCACCTCAGGGCACGTTTTAACCTATAAGAGTAGTGCCCTGGCCCTATTCAAATCATGCACAGTTCCTGGCTGCTTGCTTAGGGTTGCTTCCCTAAGCCTCTCTCTCTCTCCATACATGCTTCCCGGATCCAAAGTGCTGTTCTCTTGAGGTTTGCCCTAAGCCTCTTGCTCTCCTGGCCAAGAATGCTGGCGTTTGAAGCTACTCTCTTCTCCCATGGATTGGACTACTCTTCAGGATAGGTAGATATACTTTTTTCCCTCACTCTATTCCAACTTCTGACTAGCTTCTGAGGACTCTGTGTGCATGTAACCATTTTTATCCTGTATTCCTGTGTGTATGTGCATGCATTTTTCCCTTTTAATAAAAATTTTGCTCTTTGAATTTAAAGCACCGGCCTCGTTTGTTAAATTGGAAGAGACCCCATAAAAATTGATGGAAAAGATGCCATAGTTACCGACCTCTTGCTTAGCCGTCTTCCTTGCTTGCTAATTCCCGAACAATTCTCTTACTCGCAAGGAGACCAATTCAAGTAATAAGTCTAGGTCTGCTTGGGCACAACAGGCCTGAACAGTTTCATTATAATTATTGTTCTACATACCTTATCATTGACGTCTTATGTATGAAAAAAAGAAAGAAGGGATTTGAAGTTTGCTTATTGATATTTTCATTAATATAAATATCACAAAGTGGGATCATGCCATCCAAAGACTTGAACTCCCTCAATCCTTTAATAGAAGGATTTCTTTGGGATCTCTCTTTGAGTATTAATCAAGTAGAAGTTACACTAGCAACAGAGAACATCCCAAACATATTGTACAAACATTTCCTCATTCACTTAGCTTGATAATATTGGTAATACAGAACTTCTTTCTTGTTCTAACTGATGTTTAAGACGACTGAATGTACAGCTTCTCATGAAGATGGATATACTGCTTCTTTGAAACAGCTAATAATATCATGGAAAGTAGTCTGAGTCTTCTTGCAAAAAGAAAATTGGAAACCCGAGCTCACTTACAAAGGGTACTCTACAACGTAAGACTTCCACGTATACCTATGTGGAAGTCTATGTATATGATTGTGACCCTGCTGGAATTACTGTTGGAGTGGGGTCATGTTCTCAGTCCTGGGAGCAGTCGATCTACAAACAGGAATCAGGGAATTAAGGATACCTTTTTTTGCTGCAACAAGGCCTGGGGCTGCTGGGTGCAGTTTACAGGGAAGAAACAGCAGCAGCCCAGGGAGATAGTCCGATCTTCATGCAACTACATCCCTGATGCATTGCCATGTCAGGCAGGGAAAATAGCACAGGCAACAGGGGGAAAGGCATAAGTGGCGTGGGAAGGTTGCATATCTCTGCTTGTCGCGTCTCCTTGGCCAGTTTTGCTACTGCTGCCCCTGAAGTGGAGAAAGTGGTTTTAATATTGGACAATCTAGTTAAGTTTAGACAGCAGCAACATTTAATAGAGTTTGATAAATGCTGACAAGGGGAGAAAAGCTGTCTTGAAGATAATGCCTTTGTGGTCTCTTGCTTGGTGATAAGCATTAGTCATCTGGTTCTGTGGGTAGCACTGAAGTATTGGCCTTTATGGGCTTCATGTCCTTCTCTTGCCTTGAATTTCTCCCTTGTTCTCTCCTTGATGTTTATATCCTACTTGATCCTGTCCCTTCAGCTCCAAGGTCAAGCTATACCCATTCCCGGTTTTGAGCATCTCTCAAGAGTATAAGCCACAGATCCAGGGATGGATGTATAGGGGCCTGGTCCACTCACGTACCTCCCAGGACCTTAAATCTGTGTGTAAACAAATACAGATTGGAGTGATATTCCCTCAAGAAAGGAAAGGGGCACCTACACTTAACTGGGGTTACTTTTATTGACTACAAAGATGAAAGGAAGGAAGGAAGGAAGGAAGGAAGGAAGGAAGGAAGGAAGGAAGGAAGGAAGGAAGGAAGGAAGGAAGGAAGGAAGGAAATTTCAGGTACTGTCTGTGACATGGGCAATCTGTTTTGGAGGCAGTCTATTTTTGGATGATTTATAACATAGCTGTGAGCAATGACTGGGCCATAGGCAAACTGTTCTGGGATATTTTGTTGGTAAATATGTTTCTAGCTCATAGCCTAATGTACGAGTCACACACCTGGCCGTGTGCAGTGCAGAAGATCCACTCAATTTGTATCTCAGTATTTGAAAAATGTCTTTGGGAAAAAAAACAAGTCACAGATCCCCAGGAATGTTTCCATATTTCAAATAAAGAGACCTCAAAGAGGCAGGTCTAATGGCAAAACTGTGCATTCTTCCCCCTCCCCAAAATATTCTTGGTTAGAGGAGCCTATTACTAGGAGTTGAAATAAAGTAAACATTTGGATTATGTGTCATTTTTCTCTAATCTCCCTCTCTATTACATAGTTCATTTTTAATATGCACCGTAAGTCAAGAAAGTGTTCCTTATGTGCACTTTTACTGCTGATAAGCAAGCGGGTGAGATGTGTTTAAAAGAACCTTGGCTTAACCCTCTATATAATTTGAGATAATTACTGGGATTTGGGTCCCCAGTCCCCCCCCCCCCATCTATTGTGTCAGAACTCAAAAAACAGCAGGGAGCCATACACATTACACCTGACTAATTGGGTTGAGCATGGGTCATGCTATGGCTCTTTTATTCCTGAATACTTCTGAATGCCTCTCCTTGCTTAGTTGACAATGTTTGTTTCCATACTCATAATTGGTTAGAATTGTCTTACTTGGGAGGAAATAAAACATTGGAAAATATTCACTAGTGGATAGCACTTTAAGGCTAGTTCTTATATACATGGATATCACTTAATCCTTTATTACTTGATGACTTGCAGATAAATGTGTGAGCTGACTCACAAGAATTGCTGGCTCATGTTAACGTTCCATATGGTCTAACATTCTGTCTCCAGCAGGGACCAGCAATATGATAAGATGTAATAAATACCCACATTCTGCTTCTTACACCTAGCATCCAGCAATTAGATGCACTGCCTTTAAACAACAGAGGGCTGAGCACATGAAACTGCATGGTTGGGCTGTGAATTAGCACTCTGTTGGCTCTAATCTCACTACTGCCATGAGCTCATTAGTAGGTGGCCTTGACTAAGCCACTCCTCTCACCCCAGCTTCCCAGCTGTATTGTGGGAATAAGAACAAGGCTGACTTTGTTCACTGCTCCAAGTAGAGCTCTACTGTCTAGAAGAGAGGTATATAAGTGCACTTATTATTATCATTATTCAGGTCTGTATTGTCTGCTGCTGGATTCAGCAAACTTTTATAACTAAAGAGCTAACCTACATGAAAATTCAGAGCAAGAGATCAACAAAGAGCTATGAAAGCCCATTTGCATGACTGAAAGTATACGATTTAGCATTGCCGATAGCTGAAATGTTGAGCCATACAGTTTCCACAGCCCAAACACCAGGTGTTGCAAGTCTTTTATTAGAAGGTAGCACACACAGGATCTCACAATTAGACATGGGCACAAACCGCATTACGAACCAAAAAAACCCACGAACCGCCTGATCATCTGTTCGTGAACCAGCGGTTCGTGAGGGTCCATGGCCAACCTACCAGCATTCGTTGGAAAGCACAGTTCATTGCGTTCGCTCGCGGTTTGTGAAGCTAGACAGTCAGGCACCATCAATCAATTCCCTTGGAAACGGAGCTGGGGGAATGCCTGACTTCTGTCTGCACTCCTTTTGTCACCCTGGAAACCTGAATCGAAGCCCAGCTTACCTTGATCAGCAGGTATTCCTTCCAACCATGGAGCTGCAAATTGGTTACAATTGGTTACATGGGAGAAGACACCCGGGGGGAGGGAGGGGGAAGGGGGGTGTTCTGTAGCCAATCTCATCCCTGCAAACCCTGATAGGCAGTTCTGATGGCCAACCTCTTGTACACTGGGCCAACGTCAACTGGTGGCTCTAATTGTATCGAATGGGATTTTCCTGGGGGCCTCGGATTGGAGAGGGTATAACTCCAAGATCCCTATTGAAATCTTGACCAAACTTGGATGCTGACTGGAGGAGAGCCTGCTAAACACTCCCTGGGAATATGGGCTCTCTAAGTCCAACAGGGGCTGTTCTGACGCCCACAAACCATGAACCTCGAACCGGTTTGTCAGCGGGAAAAGTTCATTTCAGTTCGTTAGTTTGTGTTTGTCGGTGGCACCGAACCACAAACCGCTGGTTTGTTAAATTTTTTTGGTTCGTGCCCATGTCTACTCACAATAATTAATAAATTTAGACAGGAGTGCCCTGCATGCTGGTTTTACCGCATTGGCATAAATCTGTGCATGGTTCACACCTGGATTCGTGGCAACTGTTCCTCTCTATCATTTCCCACTCTGTAAAGCATCTCTAAGAATCCCTTTCATCCCATTAAAATCTTTGCCTGCTATTCCCTTCACAAACAGGTTATTCTAGCATCCTGCCTACCCCTCCAATGTACCTTAATTAATATTTCACCTTCTTTTTTAAAGAACCACAGCTGGCTCTGGAGCCATAGACTGTAGCCCCCTCATCTATGTTGCGCTTCTTTATCCTGCCCTTCCCCCAAGCAGCTCAGGGAGACACACACAGAATTCACCCTTTCGCATTTTATTATAACAACCCCGTGAAGCAGGTTAAGAGGAGAGTTGGTTCTAGATTCATAGGCTATGTAACAAAATGGTTACCAGGGGTGAAATGAGTGCCAGTTGCTGTTAATCTGTCTTTAAAGAAAGGGGAGGAAATGTTCCCCATGAGGTCTGATAGGCTGTGGGGCCAGGGAGGGGCCTGCAGGAGTCTTGGTGTGAGACGCCCTTCTTCCTGGACTACAACTCCCAGCTGCCCCGGGCCAAGAAAGGGCGGGAAAAATAAGGGGTGGAGCCGGAATGGACTCAGCCAATCCTGAGGGAAAAAAGAGTTAGTCTTTTTCTTGGTTGAAGAAGGAGAGGCTCCTGCTGCTGGGTGAAACCCAGTTGCCTAGGCCCTAAATGTGGAGGGCCTGGGAGGCAGCAGAAAGGAAGTAAAGGGTGAACTTTCCCTCAGACTGCTCCCCTCCTTAAGGTAGAGTAGGGAACAGTATGGTAGGGAAAGCAGACAGCAGTTCTCTTCAGTTTGATTTTCTGCCCTATGAGTTCTGAACAGGGGGGGTCTACCCCTATGTGTTGTGCCTTTACCTGCTTTGTATATAGTGCTCTGTGTATAGTTATTAAATTATACTTTTTTGGAATATAAAGGACCTTGTGGTGCTCTGACTACGTAAACTCTCCCACTTGGCACGGTACAGGAAGGGAGGGAGCCCAGGAGAACTGATCAGGCCAGACCTTGGTGGGTTGCCAATTCTCCAGGGCCCACCCAAAGATTGGGGAATTCACTTCCCAGTAGGGAAATTCAGCCAGAGGGGTCTCACTGCCCCTCAGTCAGGCAGTGTACAAATCAGTGAGTGGTGGCAGCGACGAAGAGTGTGAGCCATGCCCACCAGGGACGGTGGGAGGTGGATAGCGGGGCTAGCACGCCATTGACGGCGGCTCAGTTGCCCGGACTGAGAGCCAGAGCCCGTTCCGCCACAGGCTACATGTTCCTGGTCTAATCCAACTGCTGGACTCCAGTTTCTTATCACCTACTACATGGTCCTTTTAATTGGAGATGCCAGAGATTAAACTTGGGAACTTCTGGATGCAAAGCAGGTACTCTACCAACTAAGAGAGGCCCTTTCTCCCATTTTATTCATTTGGTTTATTGTGCCTAACGTCCATGGATAAACTTACCTTCTATGAATCTGGCAAAATCTTTGAGGCACCATGTAAGTGAGTGCATTTCCCGGTACTTTAGTGAACCCAACAGCAAGGCAAAGGTCTTAGAAAATCTATGCTCCCTAATGCCAGGCCTAGGAGTCAGCAAAGCACAGCAGAACTGTAGAATCAAAGTCATATAATCCTGCGGTGTGTCTTCTGTTTCCTGTGGGAACAATCTGAAAGGAGGAAACAAAACAGGGGCTGCCCTAATGGCAAGGATTAGCGCCCAGTATAGACAGGTGTCAGCTCATAATTCGGTTGGAGGGGCACTATACCCCTTGACTCAATCAAGAATGGGAAAACTGGAGGAACTGAGCAATCACATCTAACATAGCCCTTCTCCTAAGACAATGACACAGATCCTATATGAAGAGCTGTGGCCTTGAGGAAACTGGATGTTCTTTCCAGAGCATGGGAAGTTTTTAAAAACAGATGCTAGCTACTGATTTCAGAACACTCAGCTCCAGAACAAAACAGACAACACAAATTCACAGAAACCTTTTCATTTGAAATTGCAATTTGGCAAGTTTAACCCATCAGTAATAAGCATTATACACAGCCTGACCAATGTAGCTACTGGTTTACAATCTAGGCAATTAAAAGTTTCCTTACTGTCCACTGGCATCTCCCCTCACTCCACACACCATTGCAGTTCCAAGTACACCGATAGTTACAACTAGTACCAGACACACCCCATGTTTATATAACAAGCCTAGGGTTATCCAATTGTATAATGCTTATTACTGATGGGTTAATTTTATTTATAGTCCATAGAGTCTAGCCCAGGATGAAGAAAGACCGAAACGGGAATTGGAAATAGCAAGCTGTAGCCCGTCGGCTAGGTGTCTCTGGACACGTCCTTTTTCCACTCTTGGACATATGGACATTTCCTGTGTGCATTCTTCCATCTGTCTACACTCTCCCACCACCAGAATATTCATTGTATATAGAAATATATTTATTGTCTACCCGATAGACTACCTCTTCTTGTATATATATGCACTTTAAATCTTGTTTGATATATATTGCACCTCTGCACTGTTGCACTTTGGATTTAATACAAAAATTTATATCAACCTTGCATGATTAATTTTTGTGACCCTGGTTGTTGTACTTGTGTTGTCTGTATAGCCAGGGGGTTCCTTTTGTTGGTTTGCTGTTCAATTGCCAATACAACACGGCAGCAGGGCTTCCACACAGCAGGTTTCACTACAGTTTCACTGCACAGTATAAGCAGGCCCAGTCAGGTAGTGCCCTTGGGCTAGGGCTAGGGCTGCCAAGCCTCTGCCTGTGGCCTACCATCACTCTGGGTGGCAGTAGGAAATTTAAAAAAAAAACAACCCAGCAACATTAGCTATGTCTCCACATCACTTTTGAGGAAAACCCAGAGGATAGCTCTAGGAATCCCTAGGAAATCTGTGGTTTTACCAAAGAGTTTCCAGCAATTCCTAGAGCTATCCTACATTACTTCTGGGTGTTCCATGGAAGTGATGTAGAAATATAGCTGACATCATTCACCGATTTCCGCACCTCCAACCTCCTGCCGGTTGGCTTGGCAAACATAGCTTGAGCTGGTAAGGCTTGAGACTGGGATTGTAGACTGGAGCTTGGAAGCTGGAGGCTTGAACAGAAGCTTGGAGTTAGGGCCAAAAAGGCTTACCAGTTGATCCAGCAAAGCTGGCCTCCCAGGCCTCAGCCTCAATAGGCTAAGAGGTAATTGGCTCCAGCTGTACTTCAGGCAAATACTGGAGCTCATGAGGCTACTCTGTGTTCTGACCAGGATCCTGAAAGGAAATATCACACTCAGCATTCTGTGGGGTGCCTAAAATCCTTTATGCCCCCTAAACATGTAGATCTCTCCCTGGTGGTCTCCTGTCAAGACGTGATAGTATTTCTCTGTTGAGTGACAAGCTCCGTGTTCTGGTCTTATCGTCCTGCCCTTTTCTTATCATTGGTGCTTTCTACGCATGAGTAATATGTGTGAGTGTTGTTGGGAGTGGTGGGTTGCTTAGGATACTGCTGGAATGGTGGTCGTTGCTACACTTCTGTTTTTGTTTATTGCTATTGTGCTTTTGATATCACTATTAAGAGAGCATAGGATTCCAACCAATTATGCTATGCTTAAGTCTATTTTGTTACACCAGATGCCCCCTTAACCCAGCCATAGCACAATCCTGTGGCCCTTTAACTGAATAACTCTCACAAAAAGGAGTTATGTACACGGCAATATGTTAATAGCAAATAAGGTTCCCCCACTCTTCAAAAGACAAATGATACACTACAAATCTAGTTACATTTGAAAACCTCCCTCCAGACCACAGAAAGCTGTTACAGCAGACACAGTTAGCGAACAATGTCTTTTCTATGTAATTTGCAGTGCGTGCATTTGAAAACATTGTATTTTACTGGCTTTGGGTAAGCAACAATTATGGAAATGTCTTAATAAAGTACATCTTTCACAGCTGTAATTCTGCATATTAAGAACATTTCATTCTGAAAAGACCCATTTGGAAAGTTGCTTACTGTCTGCTGTGAAATATTAACAACATTTATTTTGGTAGAAGATTGGACGCTTTACAGTGCAATCCTAAACAGAGTTAGACCTCTTTAATCCCATTGAAATCAATGGGTTAGATGGGTGTAACTCTTTTTAGAATTGCACCATTAATTATATTTGTTCAATAAATTAAAACAAAACAGAATGAGCTCATGTAATTGAAAAAAAATCATTAATTTATTCATGTAGTAAACATCAGGTTTAAAATAATTTTATTTGAAGCACAAAACAGATGGCATGATGGTGTACTGAAATTTTCATCTATAGTCCAAGGACAATTTATACTGTTTACTAGGTTAATTTCATTACAGAGTAAATACATGAAGCAGATACTGGAGAACTTATGATTCTGATTCTTCTTTTGAGCCGAAACAGTTGGACTCCCCCCCCCGCCCCCAATTACCCTTTGACAGGGCTTTTTTTCTGGGAAAAGAGGTGGTGGAACTCAGTGGGTTGCCCTCAGAGAAAATGGTCACATGGCTGGTGGCCCCACCCCCTGATCTCCAGACAGAGGGGATGTTAGATTGCCCTCCGTGCTGCTCGGCGGCACGGAGGGCAATCTAACCTCCCCTCTGTCTGGAGATCAGGGGGCGGGGCCACCAGCCATGTGACTATTTTCAAGAGGTTCCAGAACTCCGTTCCACCTCGTTCCAGCTGAAAAAAAGCCCTGCCTTTTGATAAGAGCATTGTACAGGGAGGCAGGATTTTGTGGTTTCTCCACTGCTGGAGCAGTTGCAGCTAAAGTGAAGCAGCAACCGGGCTTCCACATGGCAATTTGCTATTTTCTTGCCTCAATCCCCCAGAAGTGGCCACCCCCACCCCCCAAAGCTGCCGGACTTTTGCAATTTTTAAAAAATTCACACTAGAATATCATTATATTGATACGCTGTTGCAACAGTGTTGTAAGTTCTCTGAATTCCCAGGTTTCATTTTTTTTAAAGGAAAGTCTCTAGCCTCATGTCTTGTGAAGATGTGCCTTTTCCTTCATCTCTTCACAAGGGAAGGGGCTAGAGACTTTTAAAAAATAAATGAAAGCTGACAATTCAGAGAACCTGCTACAACTATTGTTACAGTGGTATATCAATATAATATTCTAGTGCCCATAAAAAAAAATAAGCGCCTTGGTGGTGAGGTGAAGAAACGGCTGCTGGAGGGACAGGGTCAGAGAAAACGGCTGCCATGTTGGCCAGAAAATCTAAATTTTCACACCTACACAGCTGCCATCCAGGCTTTACTGTGATCTTTACTCAAACTTCAGAGCAAATGAGGGGGAAACCCCAGAGATGCACAAATGCACCATAATGCTGTGTGGAAGCAAGAAAAAAAATTGCTTCCCAAAAGGATCAAACTTAGGGCATAACTTGTGTGGAATTGGCCAATGTGCCACACTTCCAGTTTAGTGTCAGATTAATTCTGGAAATCTACTGATTATTCCTCTGTGGTTACATTATCATGATAATTACTATGCTACTGTAGCATAGTGGTTAAGTTGCTGGGCCATAAACCAGCCCTCTGCTAGTTTGAATCCCACTAATCCTATGGGCTCACTTGGTGGCTTTGGGCAAGTGACTCCTCTGAGCCCCAGCAACTCAGCTGTATTGTGGGGATAAATAGTAACACTGAATTTGGGGGAAACTGGAGATGGGGGCAGATAACAATAGGTTGGCTGGTGGGTGGCAAGGAAAGAAGGAAAAGGGAAGAGGCTATTTGGGCTTTCAGGAAAGGGAAAGAAGACAGGTGGGGGGGGATATAAGATACCCCCCACAAGTCCTTGCAGGTACCCCACTTGTACAAAAATATTTTAAAAGAAAATTTGCTTGCATCTTTTAGGCTAACTGTAATTTTTTTATTTAGAGAGCAGAAACTTTTGTACTTTATTATGCAGTTCACCAGATGCTAGTGGAACTGTGAGTGCTACCATCTGCCAATAGGTATTAAACCTGTGGGAGTCAATGGCAGACATACAACGTTACTTATAATGTGAAAAAAAATATACTTTGGGGCAATTTTAACACAAGAGTTACACTAGCAGCACAGGAGGCTTGTTCACATGGCACAGGCTCTTTAACTTAACAAGTATAGCTTACTGAAAAATTCCCATTATCTTGTAATCCTGGTTTAGTCTTGAAGCCCTCCACACGGTCAACGGCTGCCTGCAGGAGCCAGGTGTGCAAGCACTTTGAGCCTCCAGGTGAAATCAGCCAAAGAGCACTTCCTTTTCCTACCAGGGCATTTTATTATCTCCCCACCACCTAGACAGGGCAAAGAAATCTTTCCTGCAGTCTTCAGGAAGGGACTTCCTCATTCTCCGTATCCCAAATCTCTGTTCCCAACTAGGTGTCTGTGACCCCCTCCTTTTATGTTAGCTTTTAGTAGAAGGTCTGAGCAGACCACTTCATCATCCGCAAGCCAGGCAAGCCATCTGTATGTCTATAGCCCTGGCTAGGGGCAGCTTTGAGTGCAATCAACTTCCCTGCTTCTTGTCTGTTCTCTGCTAAGAGAGGGAGAGGAAAACTTCTTAAAACTACAGCTGAAGGTTTTGGAATAGTCCAAACTTCCAAAGTCGGGGGGGGGGTTCTGGAAAAAGAGATGGCGGAACTCTCAAGAGGGAAATGAGGAAGAAATACATGTGATTCTTTGAAATAATATTATTTTCAAGCACTATTACCAAGTATTTTCAAGAGGTTCCGGAACTCCGTTCCACCGTGTTCCCCCTGAAAAAAAGCCCAGTAAAATGCATTTCTTCACATATTGTCATTGTCAGAAATGCATACTTCAGGTACGAGCTTGTGCTTTGCATTTGTGGTGTGGAATACACATACCAAAAAAGGGTGCTAAATTTACATCTTCTGAACCCAAATACAACTATAAGAGGGCAGGATGGCATTAAGATAGCCCCTATCATGCTCATTTCTGTTGTGGGCTGTGGTCAGCTGATCCCGGCACAGGACACGTGCCAAAAGTTTCATCTCAAACTGGCTTTCATCTCACCCACATAATCATTATTCTTAGTGTTTTTGTCTCAAAAGAGGCTCAAGGAAACTCACAGAGTTCGACATATAACAATGAGGAGACAATGCAACAAAATCAGTATGAAGGCCACCATATCATAATTCCACCATGAAAAAAATACGTATTTATTAATTATTCAAAACTTTTTCATTCTGAGCTCTCAGCCAAAGGACTCTCAAGGTGGTTTCCACTTTCTATACAAGTAAGAGAACATATAATCGTCAATTTCAAACGACCTACAATAACATGTTAAAACAATAGTACACACAAAGCAGCATTAAAGTATTTTCAAAGGCCAGTGGTCCCAAGGTCAGCTGCTGCAAGGATTGATGTTAAAAGACCCCTAGAAGAGGCAGGCTCAAAACAGGAGGGGAGGAATAAGGAAGGGGGGGTTGCCAAAGGCTTGGGTGAAAATAAGTGTTATTTGATGCCGAAACCATACATCATATGATCAGGCTGTGGAATGCCAAAACTGTAAATCATATGAGCTGGTCATAGAACTGGAAGGGCCTCATAAGCCATTTAATCCAGCCACCTTTTCAGTGCAGGAAATCCAAAGCTACAGCTTTCCTGGCAGATGCTTGTTCAGCTTCTGCTTGAAGACCTCTGGCTAGGAAGCCTTCCCCCGCCCCCCCGCCCTCCTAGGTAATTAGTTCCATTGCCATGCTGTTCTCACAGTTGGGAGGTTTCTCGAAATGTCAGCTGAAATCTGCCATCCTGTAACTTAAGCCTATGCAGGGCTTTTTTTCAGCGGGAATGCAGTAGAATGGAGTTCCGACACTTCTTGAAAATGGTCACATGGCCACCGGCCATGTGACCATTTCGCCAATTTAAACTTTAAAAAACTCCCCCCTTGTTCCAGCTGACCCAAAGTGACATCATTGTGCGGTCCTGAGTTCCACCACCTCTTTTCCCAGAAAAAAAAAGCCCTGAGCCTACGAGATCTGGCTCTCTGGAGCAGCAGAGAAATCATCTTTGCCCTCTTCTCTGTGGCAGCCCTTCAGGTATTTGAAGGGCGTGATCCTGTGCCCCCTCACTCTTCTCTTTGCCAGGCTAAATGCTTGCCTCCTGGAAGAATAGGGTGGGCCAGCCCTTTAATGTCCCAGGAAAGTTCCTGGTGGGCTACTGCCCTGGAGGACCACTGCTAGCCAGGAGCAAATGGAGCCAAAGGACCTTCGAAGCGCTGGCAGTCCTGCGGAGTTTCTCATTTCAAACTTGGGCCATGGAGATGATGGCCACAGCTGTAGGACTGCACACCAGTTTTCATCACCGCTGCGTCTTGGGTCTGAGCCAAGTGGATCCTGCAGCATTGCCAACACTAAAGGGGCCCCTTGGTTTAGCTTGCTCCAGTGCTGTTAATATTCCTGATCTACTTCTGTACAGAATGAAGCTTCGATGGGCCTTCTTGGGAGAGGAACAATTTGGACATCATGGATAATACATTTTTATTTTGAGTTTGGGGCTTGATGAAAACTCCACATCGAGTTTTAGTTTTTCTCTCTCCCAGCTCAAGACAGGCAGGAAGGGGGGAATCAGTTGCTCCCCAGCCTTGCCATCAAAGTTTTGGAAATGCCTTTCTAGGCAGAAACAACTGTCCTTCCTGGGCAAAGACTATGAAATGGTCAGCTCACTAGGGTTGCCAGGTCCCTATACCCTCCCGGTGAGTGTGTATGTGTGTGGGGGATCCTGTACTCACCCAGACAATGATCTTTGCATATGTGCTTGGCACGCCTGTGATCTCAGCCCTGAGGCGATGACATCACTTCCAGAAGTGATGTCGTCACACTCCGTTGGGACCTCAGTTGCTGCATGCTTGCCTGGGTTGCCTGCTGGTCGTGGGTGATTGCCAGGTGGTTTGCCACCTCCTGCCAATCACCAGGGATCACCGGGCAGTGGAGCAAACTGCTGGGAGATTGCCGGCCCCTGGCAGGCAATTGGAAATCCTAAATCTCACACCTAGAAAGGACAGAGATTTGAGGATATGGGGGCTAAAATGTACGTTCCTGGAGATTTCAGGAAAGGATTCTTTGACCCACAGGGGATGGGCAAACAGATTTTTAAAAAATCCTTGGCACCAAGGGAGAAGGATTCATTTTGGCCAGATTCTCTCTTGGGGACGAAGCTCTCCATACTAGAGCTCCAGCTGAAGGACACCATTGCCACATGGAGCAGACAAAGGGCTGGCTGCCTAGACAAAGACTCCAAGGTAATGGAAAATGTTCAGAACTCTGTAACTTCTAAGCTTAAAGAGCCTACCTTAGAATAAGATCAGCTAACGCATGTACAGAGCGAAGAACAGGAGAACTGTGCATTGATACCCTTTTATATATATATATATCTTGCTCAGTCTGTTGCTCTGCTGAGATTATGCGTATGGACATTTAAAAAAATAAATTCTTTATTATTTTGAATGCTGGTGGTTGTTCTCCATAATACACAGACCTCCACCATTTGAACAGCATCTAGGGAACAGAGGAGGTCAGCTGGTAAATCACTATTTTCCCTTGAGTGTGCAGATGTGATAATCTGTCCCTGTGATAACCGGTGACAAGGCAGCAGGAGATGCAAGCATGAGGTGGGGTATTTTAGAGCAATGAGGGAAGGGGAGCTAGGAGTTCTGGCCTTCTTGGTGGGCAATTCCTATAACAGCCAGTTGGTGGGAGTAATACTGAAACAGGGAGAGAAAACCCCTCCAAGGGTCAGGCAGGCAAGGAGAAAGGTGTGTCACCACCAGGCAGAGACTCAGGCGGCCGCTGGTGCCTCAGTGCCTCAGAGGACCGGATGGACGGGGCTTGCGGGTCAGTGGAGCCATTCTGCCACAGACGTCTCAACCAAGAACGCTCCACTCCATGCCCTACCAGTTCTTTCTTCGAGGGCAGAGAATATGCTGTGTTCTTACAGATCATGAAGAGGCATCTGGTCAACACAGAGCTGTTTGCGGAGCAACTGTCTCCTTTGTGGGTGCCTTCATTTCCCAGAGAGATTGGCTCTAGCAAAGAACCTTCTAGATAGCTGTTTGGAACCTAATGTGTAATTAGAAGTGAATGTTCTTCTCTGTTTATCAATAATGCAGATTCAGCACAGCTCCTCTGCTGTTTGTGCTGCTATTATTATGCAGCACAATATGTTCACACTGACAACACTGGCCCGATTAATAATTTATAGCTGATCTGAATGAGTCTGTCACACGGAACAACAGCTTTAGTCACAAAGTCTGTAGTTTTGAGTCGGGAGACGGGGCTAGATTAATGATCGGATGAAGCATTCTGTAGATCAGGATCAGAGCAGTACTGGGAACCCACCACAACATTGCACAACAGTGTGAGAATGATGTTACGTGATATGGAGAAGCGTGGGGGATGTTCTGAGTTCTCTTTAAATGGTTCTCTAGTCAGAACATGGTGTCCACTTACAGGCACATCACATGACAATGAGCCAGCTGCCAGGAAACTAGGGTTGCCAGGCCCCCATACTGTCCCAGCCGGGGGTGGGGGGAACCCAGTGCTCACCTTTCTCTTCTTCCCAGCATCCTCAGGCCCCACTCCGGCATGACATCATTGCTCAAAGTGGAGGCGGGTGTGTGCGCTTCATAGCAGGCTGATTTGGACCCCAAACGGGCCCAATTCAGCCCATTTGGGGCCCAAATTGGCATGCTGCAAAGCGCGGGAGTGCTCTTGGGGTGGTGCGATGACATCAGTGATGTCATTATGCCAGCTTCAGGAGCATGCCTGGGAAACTCATTTCTCACCCCCCCCACTGAGCAGGTACACAATGGGGGGCAAAAGGTGGGAGCGGGGGATCCCCTGCCCCTACTGGGGGAATGGGGTCCCTACCTGAGGAAACCAAAGGAGCATGTTGAAGCAAATTTACTGTGTTTGTGACACATGCACCATCTTCTCCTCATGCTGCAATTTTGTTTTATCTAATCTTTCTCAGAATAATGATGCACCCAGCACTGATTGGCTGTTCTTAGTGTCAATTACGATGCTAAGTCACCACCATGCATTCGAGCAACAGTTATATTTTTAATTGGAAAAAAAAGTAAATATGATAAAGCACATAACAAATGTTTGATTAGGTGAACATACAAACACAAAAGACACACATGGTGAAAAGCCTGCCTGAAGCAGGAAAGAGAGGGGCTAGGCTAGGCTTGCCAACACTGGGCTGGGAAATTCCTGGAAATTTGCACGTGGAGATTGGGGAAGCCGGGGTTTGGGGAGGGAGGGACCTCAGCAAGGGTTAATGGTGTAGGGTTCACCCTCCAAAGCAGCCATTTTCTCCAGGGGGGTAGACCTCTTTAGTCTGAAGACCAGTTGCAATTCTGGGCAACCCTAAGGTAAGCAGAGGTAATTAGGATTCTTGGATAAACGTTTTACAGGAGTGAAAACAGGGAGAAAATAGAGTTTGCCTTATAACCCCAACCAGCAAAATTCTGCACGTCTCCTGTTCACAGGAATATTTGAATGTAGCTTGACAATATTACCATTGTTTTGCCGTTATGTAGCACCAGTACTGGCTAAGCAAGAAATTCTTCCCTGTCAAAGACAGCTCTTAATGCCATTGGAGCCTCCACTAAGAAAGGAGTTGGCCACAATGGGAACCTCCATCAAACTGGCTAGGATAAGGCACCTTGGCTTTTAATGGCAGTCTGCCATATAGGAATAGCAGGTGCAAAGTTTCCCAACATTTGGTCTCCTAAATGGGGGGGGGGATTTACTTTAAACAGCTGATAAAGGCATAAAAGCCCTACCACAAAAGTTGAGAACCTTAGAAGGTCTTGAAAATTTCTGCAAGTATTTGCCTCACTTTCTACAAGAGATTATTCTGTAGAATTGTAAGGTGCATCTTGCCCCTCCCTGCTCTAGAGCAGGTGAGGGGAAATGATGGCCAGATTGATCACAGCTGGAATCAGTAGAGGGAATATTTATATTCGTCCAACCTGTTTCGTATTCTCTCTCAACCATCCAATCTGATTCTAGTTTCTTTTTGTAAAACCTTACTGTCATTTCAACAGTAAGGTAGGGTTACTATTTGGGATCCAACAAAACAGGGGGAAGGTCTCAGCAACCTGTAGACTAACACCATGACTGTGAGGAAGAAACTAATCAATGCTGAGGTGTAAATTCATGTATTGAAGAGGATGTTGTTATTTATGGCTTGAAGGGGCGGGACAATGCGAGGTGGGCTGTTGTGGCTGCTGGTGCACCCGTTGCCGGCTGCCCAGGGGACCCCTGTTTCCTCCTTGGCTCCTGTGGCGTCCATTCCATCTTCTCCGGCAGATGGTGCTTGCCTGCGAAAAGAAGAAAAAACAGATTAATCACTGGACTTTGAGACGTATGCTATTGGTCTTCATTAGTTCAGATGATGCCATTGTGAAATTTGTATGGTTCAGCATTGAGCTTGCTGTTTATATGCATGGAGTAGAATCTATAGAAAATTCTTGTTTAATATATTGCACTGTAGCACTTGCACTTTCATAGAAAAATAAAAAAATATTTTGTTATTGGTCTCTTTGGACCTTTGGTCCTGTTAGTCTAAGGGTTACTATTTGACCAGGGAAAAGATGGCTTCGCCTGCTCCTCTGTTTTTAACAGCAAGTTGATGGACCAAAATCTGCAAGTGATGCTTTTCCTGGCATCGAGACTAGTATTATCAAAGCTGCTCTTTAAAGCACAAGAGTAGCCCCCCCCCCCCACAAATGAAAGGGCTGAAATTCTACAGCAAAGGCTTGTTTCTGCCAATGCGTCAGATGTTACCATTTGCTGTTGAAATAATCATACTTGAGCTTATTTTTAATCCCCCTTGTGCACAATAAAGTCGATGAGGAAACAATATCCAAGCATGTTTTCCTTCTTATACAGAAGCATTTGCAACAAACCTGTTACCAACATACTCTAATCTACATTTCTTACTTGTTTACAAGCGTCATTTGTTCTAACACTCTTTTGACTAACTCATCTCTTGAAGAGTAAAAATAAATTCAGCGCAATTGTTGCTGGTAGGGAGTCTTGTTTACATTCCAGAATTTCACAGTGCACTCACTGTTTGGAGTGGATAATAAAGCTTCTGAAAGAGGCCAAACCAAATGTATCCACTATCTCAAAGGATTCAGACTTGAGCATGGAGTTTTTCCTCCCACCTTGGCTTCCGAACAAACTTTTGAGGGGGATTTCCACATACCCTGTTGTATGTAATTATCCTGCTTCCCGTGTTGTACCCATCTTCAATGTGCTTTCCCCCAAATCTGTTTTAATTTTTTTCTTTTTGAAAAGAATGCAGCCCAAACATGTTAGCGTACTATTTGGAAGGCATAGTGTGCATTTTCTGCCCTACAATGGTCCTGCCCATATGGGCACCATATTCCTGCCAACAGGCCCTCGCAGTTGTCATTTTCCCAGCATGTTTTCCTGCTGTGCTACTGGAGGGCTTTTTTTAAAAAAATGGTAGCTATTATGGCACTATAATTATCTATTGCATCCCTATGGGGAAGTAGCCCCAGCAGCAAATTTCAGAAGGATAGCACCTTAAAGACTAATAACTATGGCCGTTTTCACACGTCCTTATTGTTGGAATATAGGTTGCAAGGTCTGAAATTCAGTCATTATGGGGTTAATGTGTTTACTCTGTGTACTCCATTTGTATTGACCTGGAAGGAAACCTGGCAGAGAGCCAATAGCCTTAGCTATCTGAAAGCCCTGGAAACTGAGAAACTATTATTGGTTAAGAGGTCAGATGACTTCCTCGCTAAGGGTCAAGAAGAAGCAGAATCTCCATATTGGTCATGTGGTCTTTGTAGAGTAAAAATGTAGGAAATAGAGTCCTTTGTTTTGTAGGACTCCCATGTACCTTTTGCCTTTAGAGTAAATGTTTTCTTAAAACCAAACAAGCGTCTGACTCTCTATTGTTCAGGATCCATTGCAACTCTGAATTTTAAAATTATTTTAACCCACTTTTTCACAACACTTATTGTAGTGCCATAGTATTGCAATTGTTCTGCTATACTCACAGCTGTACACACATCCTCGTAAGCCACCGATGAAAACCCGTCAACCTCCTGTAATCACTGTGCTTTCTTTGAGAATGCAGATTTCCCATGTATTCTGCTGTGTAACGCTTCTTTAGCACTTTTTTCGCTTTCATGAGAACGCTTGGAAATGCTTCTCCAGAGACCACCCTCTCAACCCCTCCTCCTTTTTCATTTTCTGCACTCTAGGAAGAGATTTTCCCACCCATGACCAGGAATCTCGCAAGTCTTTGCAGGCTCCTGGCAACAGTGATCTTGGTTACTGTTATTTTAAAAAAGGCAAAATGGGCAGGAAGGTGCTTTCGTCAACTGTGATGTGAGCTCATCCGCTGCCCACAATTGCACTTTTTCTGTGGAATGGGAACTTCTGGAAGCTCAACAAAGTGGCACAAGTCAAGGCAATGTGAATGATGCATCATGATAGCAGGATCACAACTAATGGAATCATAGTGCAAAATTAGCAGAAAATTTAGGACGTGTGAAAATGGCCTATATTGTGGCATATATCCAGAAACATTACCTGATTTGATAAATTTGATAAATTTGATTTGCCTACATGCATAAGATAACACTGTAAAGAGAATTTTAAAAAAGCTGGAGGTCTACAAGGAATTGTGGGTGTGAACAATTGGAGAATCCACCCTCCCCCCCCATCTTCCCTTCCATTATTTTAAAAGCTGTAAGAGGCTTGAACAGGCTGTTCTCTCCTCCTTTTTACCTCCTTCACTGGCTCTCAGGGCCAAACTAGATGGTACCACAACGCCAAGTTTAGGCTGTTAAATACAGCATCGGGGGAGGGGAGGTTCCTATTCTGCCGCCTGGGGTGGGGGATCCCCAATCCCACCCTTTCCCCTCACTCCCACTTACTTGGCTGGTGGGGGGCATGCTCCCTGGGGTGCCCCTCCCCAGGTGGTGTGGTGCGCCCCCGGATGGGGGATGCGCTCCTGCGCTGCACAAGCAGGAGGTGGTGGGAGCGGGTGGTGGCGGCAGCGAGAGCGATCCGCTCTCGCCCCCACTACCATGGCCCACTCACTACCACCGCCATTGCCACCGCCACCCACTCTCACCGCCACCACCACCCGCTCTCACCGCTGCCACCACCACCCACTCTTGCCACCGCCACCACATCCCCTTTGCCCCAAACAAGAGCAGGCTGTGGTGGCAAGAGCAGCCCACACCGGTGAGGACAAGGGCCCCTTTGACCCCCGTGTGATGACGAGGAAGTGCTATCATCAACCGAGCTGGGAACACGCACACGCACTGCGCATGCACACAAAGAAAGAAGCCGGGGTAAGTGCCAGCTCCCAATCCCCCTCTGGGAGAGCCCAGGGACCTGGGGCTCGCCCGTCCAGGGACTTCATCCCTGGCAACTCTAGGAGAGGAGGGAAGCCCCCCAATCCCCCCAACATCACAGTCACCTGCAGGATCAGGCCCCTATGGCACTTTGCAAAGTTTAAAATCAAACTTGGTGGGGGACTTGAGGACATGGTATTATTTAGTTTGGCCCTCAGCATTCTGTGCCTCCTGGACAGGGGCAGAGTGGCCATTTAACTCACAGGAACATTTCCTGGGGAAATCCCAGCCTAGCGGGCCACTGGTAGCCAGGAAGCAGAGCCCAGCCAAGCCCCACCAATTCTACCTGACCCCTCCCCAGCCATGGCCATTGGTGTCTGCTCACCAAATCTTTTCCCACGGTGCTTTCTGTTTCAGGGATTATGGGGTGAGCCAATGCCCATTGTTGGCCCTACCAAACTGAGCGGCCCCACAGTGCTGGCTTGTAGCACAGCAGGGGTCACTCAGCTTGACTTGCTCAAGGGCCATTTTCACTGCCTAGTCTGCTCCTGGAGCATATCTGAGGTTGCCAACCTCCTGGTGGGGCCTGGTAATCTGAAGTTACAACTGATCTCCAAACTAAAGAGATCCATCCTCCTGGAGAAAATGGCTGCGTTGAAGGGTGGACTCTATGGAATTATACCCTGCTGAGCTCCCTCCCATCTCCAAACCCTGCCTTCTCCAATCTCTACCTCCAAATCTCCAATAATTTCCCAACCCAGTGTTGGCAACCTCAATCATACCCAAACCTCGTTTGGCTGCTCCCCCCTCCTTTGGTTAATTTATAAAGTCTTTTTCCCCTGCATACCCTAAATAGGTGAAGATCCCTACCTTGTCTATGGGTAGCTCATTTCCCAGCTTTCATGATAGGCATATTACTTTACTATTACGTAGTGATTTTCTGAACTTCTATGTGTTTACATCCCCGGATGCATGTACCCCGTCAGCGAATCATCATGCCTGATTTTAAAGGGTCAGGATAAGGCTGATATACATTGGACTCTAGATGCATAGACCTCATTTAAGCATTGAATCCAACACATGAATTGTACGGACAAGTCAGTCACACTGGAAGTCAGGTGGGCACAATTCTGCTCATGGGCTGACTCTACACACTTCTAGCTACATGCTAAAATAGTCAAATCTTTTCTCTACCACCACAAACCAAGTAAACCAAGGAATTTTGCAACTGATCTGAAAAAAATGTTTGAGCCAAAGCTCATTTTGTACACTGGCACATTTGAAACATCTGATATGTTTGGCCCGTGACGGAGATATCTGCTGTTGTTATTTTCATCCACTGCATAAATCACTGCAAAATATTCCATTCCATTCCTTTATGGGCTAAGCATAGATGGTATGTTTTTCTCTTACATTCAAACACAGCTAAAGACAATTAGAAGGGAGCAAGTTGAACAGATAAGAACAAATTAGCTTTGCTACAACAAAAGCAGAGTATGTTGGTATAAAACCATATTACAGTTGACAGCTGGGATGGGGCCCAAGATGTTGAATTAGAACACAAGCAGCTTCTTTGGAAGGTTACTGGAAAAGAAGAGTCTCAGTAGCAGGGAGCACTGCATACCTTCCCAGAGACCTCATACTGAGCAGGAAGGTGTTTCCTTCACTCTTGTCCTCTGACTCTTTACTGACCCTACTAATTTCAACCTGAAGACCTAGAGCTGGCATGTTCTCTTTGGATGATTTCCCTTTGCCTTGTCAAAAGCCTGGCCCATCCTGAGACCTGCTCCTTTGGCAGCTCTATCCCTTAGAACTTTTATGACACTTGAGCAATTCCTGCAGAAAGCTGCTTTTGCACCCACACCTCAGATGTGACTTAGATCTTTGTTCCTCCTTGGTAGAATGCTATAATGTCACTTCTGGCTAGGAACTTGGAAGTGATGTAATGTCATGTGATGCTCTAGGATTTTCCTCAATCTCTATTGGTTTTATCATAGAGGTCAAGAGAACCTTCATAGAGCACAACGTGATGTAGTGACATCCCTTCCAGATTTCTAGCTGGAAGAGATGTAATGGCATCACATGACACCACCTCAATTTCCTCCCTGCCATGCCATTTTCCTATGCCTCTCCATTGACCACTAGTGAGGGATGGGATGCACCAGTGGGGCTTAGACTAGGAGTAGAGTTGCCAGGCTGCAGCCAGCAACCTCAGGGAGAATTTAACCACAACAACAACATTCGATTTATATGCCGCCCTTCAGGATGACTTAACACCCACTCAAAGCAGTTTACAAAGTATGTCATTATTATCCCCACAACAAAACACCCTGTGAAGTGGGTGGGGCTGAGAGAGCTCCAGAGAACTGTGACTAGCTCACAGTCACCCAGCTGGCTTCAAGCAGAGGAGTGGAGAATCAAACCCGGTTCTCCAGATTAGAGTCCCACACACTGAACCACTACACCAAACTGGTGACATCAGGAGATGCTCAAGAATTTGTAAAAACTCTATTGTTTTACCATTATATAGTACCATTCTTTGCTAAGCATGATTTTTTTTCTCAACAAAGACAGCTTTTAATGGCACTGGAGCCTCCATCAAGAAAGGAGTCGCTACTACTGGAAGCCTCCATAAAATTGGCTTGGAGAAGTCACCTTGGCTTTTAATGGCAGCCTGGCATATAGGAATTCAGCAACACGTGATGTAAGTGCACTGGCATGCTGTTAGTGCACACTCCATTCCCCCTTTCCTATTTCCTCTTATGAGCACTTCAGGTACTGGCAGGCAAAATAACAAGTTAGCAACTCTACTTAGTGGGCATACTTTTTAGCCTCTTTAATCAGCACAGCATAACTTCTCTGCTCTGTTTGCACTCCACTAACAGGGTTATGGGCCCAGGCACAAGCGTGCTGTAATTAGAGAGGCAATTAACTCTGCCGGAGCTCAGCTAGCCACAGGCAAAAGTGTAGTATAGAGGAAAGATGGCCAACTCCTGGGGAGCACAGCAGGGGTTCTATGTCGACTGACGGAGTGATAAGAATTACCAGATATGACCTGAAAGGATCAAAGCTCTTCTCGTGGAGCTAGAAGTGTGGGATGCAGTGGTAAATCCGAAGCCTACTGGGGAACCGCAGAAGGAGACTGCTTGGACCAAAAACAACAATAAGGCAAGATCTTCTATCATTAATGCTTTAAGTGATAAACAGCTGTTAAGAGTAATTCATATGCCAACAGCTGGAGACCAGACATTGCAATTTCCAACACCCCTTCTCGATGTCTACTGTACAAAGTCCACAAAATTCAGTCTTTCACGTAGACTGAAACTTCTCTTTGGTAAGTGGCTTGGTGAGAACGTCTGCTATCATTTCTTCTGTAGGACAGCACTGTAGCTCAACAAGCCTGGCAAAACCAGAAGCTGTACCAGAACCTTCTAGCTGGGAAGACATAGAAAGAATGCCAGCAAGAGAAGCAGAGAAATGGAGAAAAGCTGCAAAAGAAGAAATTGACTCCCTGATCCAGAACAAGACATGGTTTCTCACAGAACTACCACCTGGAAAGAGGATGGTAGGATGCAAATGGATCTTCAAAACCAAACTTGATGCAGATGGAGAAGTACAGAAGTACAAAGCAAGACTAGTTGCAAAGGGATATTCCCAAAAGTATGGAGAAGACTATGATGAAACCTTTGCACCAGGAATGAAACACACTTCAGTAAGAACACTACTGAGCATAGCAGCCGCAAGAAAGATGCATGTGAAGCATCTGGATGTGAAGACTGCTTTTCTACATGGAGAGCTGAAAGAAGATGTGTACATGACACAGCCTCCTGGATTTGAACAGCCCAAAGAGAGAGGACTTGTATACAAACTTCAGAAGAGCATTTATGGACTGAAACAGGCTGCAAGGGCCTGGAACCAGAAACTGAACCAAATGCTCATCAAAGAAGGATTCAAGCAAAGCGGGGCAGAATGCTGCCTGTACTCAAGAAAGAAAGACAACAAATGGACTTTTATTCTGATTTCTGTTGATGATCTTCTCCTTTGTTATGAAAATCAACAAGATTGTGATGAAATAATTCAGCATCTGAACCAAGAGGTTGAGGTGAAGCATCTTGGAAATGTCAGCTTTTACCTCGGCATTCAGATAGAGCGAGAGGAAGATGGAAGCTATCTTCTCAATCAAAAGCAAAAGATTGTGGACTTCCTAGACTACATGGATATGAAAGATGGAAGACCATCATGCACTCCCATGGAAACAGATTTCCTGAAACAAGATGGAAACAATGAACCTCTGAAAAACATCAAAGTGTACAGAGAAGCAATTGGAAAACTGCTCTACATAAATATAGTAACCAGACCTGACATAGCAGCAGCAGTTGGAATACTGTGCAGGAAAAGTGCATCACCAAGTGTGAATGACTGGCAAGCAGTCAAAAGACTGGCAAGATACCTAAGAGGCACTGCACAACTGAAGCTCAAGTTACCAGCAAGCAACAATCCCAGACTAGTGGGATTCATGGATGCTGACTGGGCAGAAGACACTATAGACAGGAAGTCTACCAGTGGACGAGTGTTCTTCTGCAGTGGAGGAGCAATCAGTTGGACAAGCAGAAAACAAGACCTTGTAGCGGCATCAACTACAGAAGCTGAATACATATCAGCAGTAGAAGCATGCCAGGAACTCAAGTGGATTCTACAACTGTTAGAAGACTTTGGGATAGGTGAACCCAAACCTATACAAACCTATACAACTCTTCGAAGATAATCAATCATGCATAAAACTTGAAAAGACAGAAAGAATTGGACCAAGAACCAAGCATATTGACATAAAGAGTCACATTGTGAGAAACTTACAAGAAGAAAGGCTTGTTGAGCTACAAAGCTGTCCTACAGAAGAAATGATAGCAGACATTCTCACCAAGCCACTTACCAAAGAGAAGTTTCAGTCTACATGAAAGACTGAATTTTGTGGACTTTGTACACTAGACATTGAGAAGGGGTGTTGAAAATTGCAATGTCTGGTGTACTGCAGCAGCAAGAAGGGAAGATGAGCCTTCTATGCAGGGGACAGCAAGGATCACTTAGGACAGTGAGAGCAGCATCTCTCTTGTTTCCTGGGGGTCATTTCCTTGTCTTGTCTCCTATTGGGCTAAACAGGGCAATATCCTGCTTCTTCTCTCTCCTGCCTTATTCACTCTACTACAAGATGTAGTCAGATAGCAAGGACCCTGTCTCTATCTCTCCATTTCACTCTCAAGTATGTATTTCTTAAACAAACTTTTTAGCCTCTTTAATCAGCACAGCGCAACTTCTCTGCTCTGTTTGCACTCCGCTAACAAAAAAAACTGCCTCTTTATTAATTCATTACTATATATGGGAAGTACAGAATCATAGCATCCAAAGGCCCCAAAAGGTCATCAAGTCTAAGCTTGCTCCTGAGCTTCCATGCATGAGGCCCTTACCCTAAGAAAGAGGTACTCACTCCATGGCACTTTCACATGCCATCTCTGGCTTTTCTCATTTTGGTCTCTGGGGATTTGTATGCAACAAGAAAGTTAGTGGAATTTAGTTTTGTTGCCCTGAACATTTATTTGGTTATATTCATAATTATGTATTTATATATTTAATCTTAGTGGGTTTGCATGTTGGGGGGTACACAGAAGTCATGTCACTCTTTTGGTTGATGGTGATTGTGTATGTGGCTTTTTGCAAGCCACGAAGAGAGTACCACTACCCTATGATTAATTCTAATACTTAAGACCACAGCGCAGAAAGCAGACAAGGAACATTTAACCAAATGGTTTTCAGTACAGAAACAGACATTCGTGTCTTGATAGCACCTCTTCCCTGGATAATGAGAAGCCCTGGAGCAGTGCTATGAGGTTTAGTTTCCTTTAGATGAAAGATGGGCACTGGAGACTTCACACGGCTTCATAATATGGGTCCATTTGCAAATATAAACGCAGAGCACAGACACCTGTGCTGCATTCAAAGATCACATAAACTGTGGTTTATAAACCTTCATCAAATTCCTGTTGGTTCTAATGCATG
Source organism: Eublepharis macularius (assembly GCF_028583425.1). Taxonomy (NCBI): domain Eukaryota; kingdom Metazoa; phylum Chordata; class Lepidosauria; order Squamata; family Eublepharidae; genus Eublepharis; species Eublepharis macularius. The sequence continues at coordinate 68,850,246 of NC_072800.1, read as the reverse complement.
AATGCATACGAAATAACAAACCTGAATTTGTTGGTTGACAGTGACACCCAACTGGAATTTCAAACAAGGACTAGTAGCTGGCTTGCTAGCTTATAGCACTCAAGGTTTGTTGTGACATCTGAATTCACAAACAACAGTTTATTGAGCAGGAATGAGCTGGGATGATGAAACAGCCCTGGAGCAAGGTGAGTCAAGTGGCCTTTCGCCTCCTGCTGCCTCCTTAAAGAGGAAAAAAAATCAGGAGAGCGGGGGGCAGACTGAGCAATTGAAATGACCCTGGAAATAATTTCTATCTGTACTTCTGATCAGGTTGAAGGTGGCAATTTGACTAGATCTTTGGGAAGCAGTCCTATGTAGGTCTCCTTAGAAGCAATTCGCACTTTATGCCATAGGGCTGTTTCATTTGCATATGTGCTTTTTTAAAATTAACATATAATGTTAATTAATTAGAAGGTATCATAGCTCCACAGCATGCATTTTAATGGGAATTACAACTGCTTTCCGTCCTTACAAAAATTTCTCCGTGTATATCTGCAGACTCAGAATTCCCTTCCTGTATCTGATGAAACAGATTCTAACTATGGCTGATTCGCGTTAGGCCTTTTCTATGCATTCACAGCCTGTTTCATGTCGCATGTCATTATGCTTTTCACTTTTCCAGGACTGTCATGTGATGCACATCTGGAGCTTGTCTTGTTTCCTGCATGGTATCTCACTGCGGAGATACGGCGATTTTTTAAAATTTCTGCTGCCCAATCGTGGCCGCCCCGGGCTTCAGGTGTGTGAATGGTTTTGATATCTGCCCCCCCTCCCTTGCCTGTTGAGCATTGATTGGTCAGACTCATCTAAACGCTCCCACCATCCACTTCCTGGTTGTTTGGGTTTGGGGTTTTTTTGGTCACCAATAAACAGCAGCGTTTAAGTGTTGTAAAAGCTGGTCAAATTTCCACCAAGCACCGACCGCTCCTTTTTCATTTGTTGGGTAACTAATAAACAACAGTGATTAAACATTGTCTTGCTCAATTTCCGCCTAAAAGTGAATGTTACATTTTGCGGTCTCGCAGATTTTAAAAATTACACTTGCTGTTCCATGCCTCCCCTTGGGTTTTGGGTGGGGGGGTGTCACTGATAAACAGCAGCGTTTCAGTGTTGTTTTGTACAATTAAAACCAGGTATAATTTCAGTGCAGCAGGGAACGCTACATTTTCCAGTGTCACAGCATTTAAAACTAAACTCGCCGTTCCATGCCCCCCCCCCCGGCCTTTCCCTCGGACCGGCTTTTTTTTAATCTATGCTTGAGGACCATTGTTTAAGTGCTGTTCTCTACACGACTATAAGTAATAGCATGAGACAGTTGTATAATTGCACACTGAATATTTTTTGTGAATAAAACCGGCTTATTTACATGAGATGCAAATCTACATTTAAAAATGGCGAACGGACAATGTGCTTGTATCAGCATGCTCGGCCCGCTCTGGGATCATGTGACCAAATCACACCAATGTTAAATCCGGTGGGCATCTACTCAGAACAGCAGCGCAATATCAAAACGTGCTGTGCTTTGCAGGGGCAATGGATGCGAAGATGAAAGTGCGAATGGAGAGGGTGTGGCATTGTAAGCTTACAGTTGCAACCTGACAGCTTTACAATGCATGTGCAACCTTTAAAAAAATTAACCCACAAAGCGCACAGCAGAAGAGGAGACAGTGATTGAATGTAAAATGAAAAGAATGTTAAACTGAAATGGAGCCGCGTAGTGTAAAGCACTAGGGTGCACAGTCAAAACCACTACGAACAGGACGAAAGCGTGGAAACAGCGATGTTTTCTGTGAATGAGAAATCAGCCATCGAAAGCTGATACTACAGTGGGTTTTGTATGATAGTTCAAGATTCCTTTTTGGACTGCCACAACAGACTAACCTGGCTGTCTGTTTAGAATGTGTCTCTTCTGAGTTTGTACACAAGACTTCACTGGGGCTTAACCTAAGAGTTTCTTTTCGGCATGGGCGGAGTTCTGGAAGAAAAATGCTTCTGGGCATGTGCAGAATATCTTTAGCTCAGCACTCAAAAACTGCAGTCTCTTTTCTTCCCACACAGTTTAATAATTCAGTAGCCTACTTAAAAATGCAAAAGAAGCAATAGAATCGCTGAATTATATTTTAATCCCTCTGTAAAAATGAGGATAAACATGTGTTATGATCTTCACTTTCTTTAGGGTGGATTTTGCTTTAAATCTCCCCCTTACACCCTCTCGGTAGTTTGCTGCCACCAGGAATATATTATTCCAAAATGTTTTATTTAAATTTTCCCTTTTGTAACGTGTTTGAGCGTCAGGCTCCTTCGTGGTTCTATGTGGCCCTGAGGATAGGAATGGGAGATAACTCTGGGATATAACAAAACAAAGTTTATTTTTTTAAGAAGCGTATTGGTTACATAAAAGTCGTTCTTAGTTCTTCTAGTTGCTTCATCCAAACTCATTCACACAGATCTCTTGTAAGGCTTCACACACAGTTAGCCTCTTTCTCTAGGCTCTATATTTCTCTCAAAGAGAACTCCTCAGACAGCACACAGCTAGCCTGTTTTCTTTTCACTCTCAATTCTTTCTCTCTCAGGCGCACACACAGTTTGCCTGCTTCAAATAGAGTGAATATATAGTCTCACAGATACATTCAGTTCAGACTTCCCCTCAGGTTGCCTTTCCCTCACAAATACATGAACACACTCAGGCTGCACACAGCTCGCCTCTCTTGCCCTAACTGAATCTTTTTCTCTCCCTCAATACCTGAAAACTGCCTTCACTCCGACCACTCTCTGTCATCAACCAATCATATCACTCACTCATCTCTCTCTTTCACCCCCCCCCACTCTTCACCTATCTCACCAAACATTTAAAGACACATGCACCCATTTCTTGAAATCATTACACCATGTCATGGGATGCTCTAGAATTCCCTAAAACGCTATGATTCTAGAGCAAAAATCTCCTAGCCATCTCTTTGTCCCTCTGATGGGTATTGTAGTTCAGAGACACATAGGAACATTCAAGCCCTTTTGTTAAGTTCCTGCTACCTTTCAAGGTTGTTGAGCCAAAGCAGAGCCAATAAAGCCCATTTAGTACATGAGCAGTAATGGCTACTTTGGAGGGTGGACTCTATAGCATTATATCCTGCTGAGGTCGCTCCTTTCCCCAAACCTCATTCTTTCCAGGCTCCACCCACAAATCTCCAGGTATTTCCAGCACATGAGTTGGGAACCCTGTACATGGGGCAGGGTGCTGCCTTTTTATCAACATGGCAATTATTTGTCTCCACTTAAAAGTTCAGTTCTCCCATCTTTTCCACTGTCTTCTATGCAGGCTAATTTAAGAACAATGTATACATGTAAAATATTTGTATAGCTTTTTTGCCTCTGTTAGTTCTGCGAAGACAATAAGCTTCTATTTCACACCCAATCAACAGAGCTGTTTACCCAGGGCTGGCCCAGTTATGTGCAAAAGCAAATCCGATCAAGGGTTGCACAGACGTAATGGAGGCCAATTTTGTCCAGTACCAGCTTATGCCCCCAAGTGAAAAGGAAAAAACAACATTATCTCATCTTCCATCCAAATACAAGGATGAGTTTGTTCAGTTTCAGACCTGGAGGATAAAATGAAACCCCTCAACAAACAACTATGTGAATCAAATCTAGATGGAGGGGGGTATTTCCAGTATATTCCAGCAGAAAGTGTTTTAGTTTCAAGGTCAAAGTCAATTTCATCTGTTTAGCAGAACTAACACTAGAATGTCAAACTAGGTTTGTATTGCCTGGGCCTCCTTTAGAAACAACACACTTCTTTGCTTTGGGCTTCGCGGCAGGAAAACTCCAGCCATACCCATCCAACTCTTGCCTATGGAGCTGGTGGCCAATTATGGTTGCCAACCTCCAGTTGGGATCTTGCAGTCTCCTGGAATTGCAACTGATCTCTAGAGTACAGAGATCAGTTCCCCGGGAGAAAATGGCTGCTTTGGAGGGTGGAGTCTATATATCATCATACCCCATGAGGTCCCTCCCCAAACTCTGCCCCCCCCCCCAGGCTCCATCCCCAAATCTCCAGGAATTTCCCAACGGAGAGTTGGCAGCCTTGGAAGCAGTCCTTCTGTTTTGCCATGGGCTCTTCTGTTGCACTTCTACACAGACTTACACCATGGCTTAGAACGGTGTGATTCTGTTAAGGACTGCATTGTCTGATAGTCTGTTTAACTTTTCCAGAAAGGGCTACACTATGACAGAGAAAAATCAGTTCTTAGGGTACATACTAAAGTACATCCCATTGGACTTTCCCCATGAGCAGGGCCAATTTTTCCAACAAGTCAAAGTGGCAATTGCCCACCACCATCAGGAGCCCGCAGCATATGCGAGAGAGATATGGGGAAGCAGCGTACATGGTGGAAGGTGGAAATAGCAGCACCCTACATGTGTTCAAATAGTACATGCAGAGGTGGGGCCATATACTCACCAGCAGGGTGTGCTTGATTCTTTTACTCCTTTATGTGCGTTATGTCCATGAATTTGGGAGAGCAAATTAAAGCTTTCTCTGTCCCTGTGCTCCAAACCATTCCTTTACCACCAGCATTGTGCTGCCACCATGTCTCAGTGCCACTATTTTTCATCCCAGTCTTCCTAACCAAGTTTACTTGAAAGTAAACCCTACTACTTATTATAAAAGCTTTGGACTGAAATCTTAAACATACTGCATGTGTTCATGCAAGGAATCTTTATAAGGCAGCTTGAAAATTACAGTGATAATAGGAAGCATGGAAGGTACTAGAGTTCCCAGACACTTTACCAGATTGGCTCTCTCGCTCTGTTTTATTGGTGTCACCACCTAATTCATGCACATTATATTTGAAACAGTTCCAATCAGCATCTCTGGAGACAGCAGTTGAATGGAAGAGGGAAGAACAGTATCTTAGTACTTGTTTGTACCTGAACCCTTTACACAACCCAAGCACTACCCTATAATTGGGAAATGAGAAAAGCATCAGTCTTCTTTCCACTGCCGTAGCAAGCAAGACTCTGAAATTACAAACTCTTCTTATTCATTGTGATTGCTTTTTAAAGCAATGCAGCTAGATGCAAACAAAGACCAATGACCTATAAATTATTCACATTTGAAAAAATAGTTTATCATCACTATTGCAGGCAGTTAGAATTCAAAATAACATTCCACCATTTGTTTTATTTGTTCCCCTGTTTGTTTTGCTTCTTCTTTTCCAGAACAGCACTCTGAAATATTCCACAGTAGAATACTTAATTTATGGAGGATAGGTCTGTCAATGGTTACTAGCCATAGTGAGTAAAGGGATAGGATCCTCGTCATCCAAAGACATCCGTGCATCTGACGAAGAGACCTGTGGTTCTCGAAAGCTTATGCTACAGTAAAGTTGGTTAGTCTTAAAGGTGCTACTGAACTCTTTACTATCCAAAGACAGTACACCTCTGAAACTCAGTTTTTGGAGACTGGTGTTTCAATACTAAGAAGAGTTACTCCAGTCTAAGCCAATTGATCTCAATGGTCTTAGACTGGGGTAACTCCCCTTAGGTTTGCGCTGAGCATCGGGGAAGGCCTTGGCCTTTATGCCCTGTTTGTTGGTCCTTCAGAGAAACTGGCTGGCCACCGTATGAAACAGGATGCTGGCCTAGATGGACCACTGGTCTGATCCAGCAGAGCTTTTTGAATGTTCGTCCGTCCGTCCGTCCGTCTGTCCGTTCGTTCTTTCGTTCGTTCGTTCGTTCTTTCTCAGAATTGCTTGTTCTAACTCTCCTTCTAGTGTCTGATTATTGACTACAATGGGGAGTTCTTGTGCCTCATCTATACAAATCCATTCAAAATAACTAGTGCTGTCTGCACAAGAATGGGAGTATAACAGATTTTTCTTTTGGTATTGTTGAATCAAGTCTGGCTTTCTGAGCTAACTGAATAACAAATTGACACACCGAAGAAGAGTATCACACACCATCTGTTGTTGGCATCAAGACTGTGGTAAACATCTCAAGTACAATTCAGAAGAACTCACCTGGGAGCAAAACTGGAGCTACATTTTCCAGCAATTGGTTTCATCCACTGTCTATATTTAGCATAAACAGTACTTCTCTCCACTCTGGCAAAGCTCAGGCCTGTTCTATACAGGCAGCAGAATCACTTCAGACTGCAGGGGCATGTATATTGCATTTTTTAATATTCCCCCACATTAAAAAAAATTACAGCAAGTTTAAACAAACAACCAGTGAACATCAGGGAGGAAAGTTCTTTCCTGCCCATCCTGACACACTAATTTCTCATTCACCTGGAGTTTTCTACATAAGAAAGCCTTAAAAAAATTCTCCACACATGAAATGGTCTTGTATTAAATCAGACCACAGTTCTATCAAGATCAGTACTGTCTATTTAGACCTACAACAGCTATCCAGGGTCTCAGGCCCTATTTACTAGAGATGTCAAGGATTGAACCCAGAGCCTTCTATATGCAAAGTGTATGCTCTACCATAGAGCCACAACCCTTGCACCTGTGGTCAGATGTAAGCTAGTCTCTCCTCTCACTTCCTTTCTCATCTCATTCCCACCTCAATCTATTGCACCTGTAGACCAAGCCTCAGCTGTAGCTAAATACTGGTTTACTTAACAGCCAAATGGGAACACACATTACATGGCCATTTGTGATTCTCTTGGTCAGTTGGAGAGGCCACACATTTGGCTCTTTAAGAATAGGACTGAATCAATTTTAGCTCATTAATTTAGGTAAACTTTCTACTGAAGACAACGGCTGTTTTCACACATCTTGCTGGCAGCTCAAAATCACGCAAAACTCCTGGAATGACAGCGTCTTCCTGGCGCAATTTCCTGTCAACCAGAGTCGTGACAGGAAATCGCACCAGGAAGACGACACCGTTCCAGGAGTTTTGCATGATTTTGCGCAGCTGGTAAGACGTGTGAAAACGGCCAAGGACTTCCATGAAATTTGGGGTTGTCGATAGGCCTGGAGAAAAACATCCTGTCCTTTTAATAGAGTCTTAATGTGTGGAAACTGAAGTTTTTCATGGCTTGGAGGTAGAATCACTAGGTTGCTACTGTGGTGGGCAACCCAGCACTCCCTGATGCTCTGGCCTCTGACCTCACTTGCTGGGGAAAGGAAATGATGTCGTTTGACACTCTGATGTCATATATCTGGAAGGGACAACGTGTAATATCATTTCCCAGCAGTCTTTACCACTTCCCAAATGTTTCCTCCAGCAAAAAACTCCTAGAAAACAACTCTACATGGAGGTAAATAATAGTACTTCTAAATAACATCCACTTAAGCCTCTGTTAAAGGGACAGGGTTTTTTTCTCCTGGCTGTTAGCAATCCCATGTAACTAGACAATAGACCCTGCAGTTTCTCTCATCTGTGTTAATTTCTGCCAAGGCTTCAGTCTAACAGTCTCACTAGATGATACAAAATGTCTGAATAAATAAAATAAATCCCAAATACAACATTGTATTGTATACTCCACTTTCTGGTGCTCTGTCCCTGGTAGATCTTTATATTTTTAAATTTCACCCAGAAATATTTTCACCTCTATATGCTCACCACAAATAAGTCACTTAATGTTTTCACGTGAACCATTTTCTATATGCTTGTTGACATACTCCAGGTTAGTAAAGTAAACACTTCCCTTTTAATAAACCACACTGATTTTTTTCCCACACCAAAAATGCTTAACAATTCTAGTCTTGACAGTAACAAAAGTGTTCCTTTTCACCTAACAAATTTACTATGGAATAAATTTTCCTGAACTCTGTAATTCTGGCTGCAAATAGATTAACCATGGAATCAATCTTAATGCTTCCCAAAAACACCTCAAACAGAAGTTATTTTGGGAGGTAAGTAATTTATTGCATTCCAACCCCCACTCTGATCCTGTTTTTTTAAAACAGTGTTATTGTTCAGTCCTCTGATATGGGAAGTGAGCTTTAATGATGGTACATACTATAGAGAAGAGTTTAGCAACTTCCCACAAACTCTTTAAGAACTCACAGGTCAGTGCATTGTGGCCATGGTGATGGGAAACTTTTTAGTTTGACAGCTACTTGTATCCAGGGCTATTTTTCTGGGAAAAGAGGTGGTGGAACTCAGTGGGTTGCCAGCACAAGGGGAAACTCCTGAGGAAGGTGGTGCCCCTGGTACCACATGCGCACGCCCTCAGCGAAAATGGTCACATGGCCGGTGACCCCGCTCCCTGATCTCCAGACAGAGGGGAGTTTAGCTCACCCTTCACGCTGCGGCGTGGAGGGTGATCTAAACTCCCCTCTGTCTGAAGACCAGGGGGTTGGGCCACCGGCCATGTGACCATTTTCAAGAGGTGCCAGAACTCTGTTCCGCCACGTTCTGGCTGAAAAAAAGCGCTGGTTGTATCACTTTTTTCTGGATCACCACATTTCTAGACGCACCACCGGAAAAGTCAATCAAATCATATGTAAATTGGGGAGGGGAGTTCTTGTATTTTTTAAAACTTAATACTCTGATTCTAAGCATGTTTACCCAGAAAAAAATATATACTGAGTTCAATGGGACTTATTCCCTGCTTATTCCCTAAGCAATAAATAATAGGTGCTGTTTGCCTCATATGGGAACTAGTACTTGCTTTTCCATAGACCAATAAACAATAGGTGCTATTTTCACACAAAACTGGTTTGTACACTGGGGGAAACCTTAGAACTTCACAAGCTAATTAAATGGTGTCTAAAAATAGCAGAAAGGGCCTTTGAGAAGGAAGTTTGGCCACAATCCTGCACATACTCAGTAGAAGCAGGTATAAATCAAAGCTCCTGAATGCCCTCTTAAATAGAGTTAATCCCAGTGTAAAATCTGGGGTGGGTGGGGGGAATGGAACTGTCTCAGAGCCGGCTAAAAGGCAGAGACTGTTGGAGATGATCCTTCTAGGCTATGAGAGGCCACTCTAAATACTGCATGAATAAGGAGTCCTGACTCAACACATGCTATGAAAAGTGCTCTTCTTCTGTTGGTGTGCATGGATGAAAAACAGAAAGGCAGTTAAAAATTCACTTGAACTTGGAATTAGTGGATGCCCATGTACAAAGGCTGATTTTTCAATCACATTTCAGCCTTTGCACTTTACAGTACATGTGTGAATTTGGCCTTGGTAGTTAGTATTCTGTTTCCCATTACTCCTAGGCTTGCCATCTGCTTGGAGGGGTGTGTGTGTGTCTGTTTAATACAGGCTTAGTAGAATGATATTTATCAGGCCATGCTACTTACCTCCATGCCATGAAAAATTTCATTTGCCCATTTTCATACATTAAGCCTCAGTTAAAGAGGCAGGACATTATTCTCGAGGCCTACCAGCAACCCTCATTCTCCCGACCATCTACTGCTTAGTCTCTCATAGAATCATAGAGTTGGAAGTGGCCATACAGACCATCTAGTCCAACCCCCTGCCCAGTGCAGGATCAGCCTAAAGCATCTCTGACAAGTATTCATCCAGCCTCTTCTTGAAAACTGCCAGTGAGGGGGAGCTCACCACCTCCCTAGGCAGCTGATTCCACTTTTGAACTACTCTGACGGTGAAAAAGTTTTTCCTAATATCCAGTCGGTACCTTTGTGCATGTAGTTTTAGCCCATTGCTTCGCATCCTACCCTCTGCTGCCAACTGGAACAGCTCCCTGCCCTCCTCCAAATGACAGCCTTTCAAATATTTAAAGAGAGCAATTATGTCCCCCCTCAACCTCCTCTTCTCCAAACTAAACATTCCCAAGGCCCTCAGCCTTTCCTCGTAGGGCTCAGTCTCCAGACCCCTGATCATCCTCGTCGCTCTCCTCTGCACGCTCTCGATTTTGTCCACATCCTTTTTGAAGTGAGGCCTCCAAAACTGCACACAATACTCCAGGTGCGGCCTGACCAAGGCAGTATAGAGAGGGGCTATGACCTCCTGCGATTTCGATGCTATGGCCCCTTTGATACAACCCAGGATTGAATTAGCCTTTTTTGCCACCGCATCACACTGACTGCTCATATTCAGTTTACAGTCCACTCTTACCCCAAGATCCCTTTCACATATACTACTGCCCAGAAGTGTATCCCCCATCCAGTATTTGTGCTTCTCATTTTTGTGGCCCAGATGTAATACTGTGCACTTGTTTTTGTTGAATTGCATCCTATTCACAGCTGCCCACTTCTCCAGAGTATTCAGGTCTTGTTGAATTTTAATTCTATCTTCTTGGGTGTTTGCTACCCCTCCCAATTTGGTATCATCAGCAAATTTAATGAGCAGCCCTTCCACTCCTTCATCCAGATCATTGATAAAAATATTGAAAAGTACCGGGCCCAAAACCGAGCCCTGCGGCACCCCACTGGACACCTCCCTCCAATCTGATGAAACGCCATTGACCACCACTCTTTGAGTGCGGTCCTCCAACCAGTTCCCTATCCATCAAACTGTCCTATAGTCTACTCCACAGTCTTCCAGTTTGCCCATCAGAATGTCATGGGGGACCTTATCAAAAGCTTTACTGAAATCCAGATAAATCACGTCAACAGAGTTCCCCCGATCCAGTAAGCTGGTCACTTGATCAAAGAAGGAAACCAGGTTGGTCTGGCAGGATCTGTTAGGAACAAAACCATGCTGACTTCCCCAGATCACTGAGCGGTCCTTCAGATGCTTACAGATTGATCCCTTTAAAATCTGTTCTAATATCTTCCCAGAAACAGAAGTCAGACTGACTGGCCTGTAGTTTCCCGGGTCATCCTTCCTCCCTTTCTTAAAGATTGGGATAACATTCGCTCTTCTCCAATCTTGTGGCACATCCCCAGTCCTCCAGGAGGCCTTGAAGATGATGGTCAGGGGTTCTGCAAGTTCTCTGGAAAGTTCTTTCAGCACTCTTGGGTGCACCCCATCTGGCCCAGGGGATTTGTATTCATCCAGTGCAGCTAGATGCCGCTCCACTACCTCTCTGTCAATGTCAATTAGCCACTCAGGTGTCCTGCCACATTTTCTACTATCTCTAGATGTGTTTTTTCAGGGAGAAAACAGAGGCAAAAAAGTCATTAAGCCTGTCTGCTTTTTCTCTGTCCTGCATCAGAGTTTCTCCAACTACTCCCAACAGTGGTCCAATTGCCTCTTTTACCTTGCGTTTGCTTCTCACATATCTGTAGAAGTTTTTCTTGTTGTAGCGAGCCCTCCTGGCCAGACCCAGCTCGTACTGAGCTTTGGCCTCTCTGATGGCTGATCTGCAGTACCTAGTAACCCTCATATACTCCTCTTTAGAGGTCTGTCCTTCTCTCCATTTCCTGAATATTTCCTTTTTCTCCCTTAGCTTATTCTGGAGCTCTCTGTGCATCCACATCGGTTTCTTGGAGCCCTTACCATGTTTCCATCTTGCTGGGATAGTGAAGGCTTGAGCTTGCAAAAGCTCGTGTTTGAGAATGGCCCACCCTTCACTCGTTCCTTTTCCTTCCAGCACACTCCCCCATGGAATGACTCTCATCAAGCCTCTGAGTTCATCGAAGTTGGCCCTACGAAAATCTAACCTTCGAGTCTGGCTACGAACATCCTTGGCTCCCCACAGCAACTGGAATTCAAGAAGGACATGGTCACTTCCCCCTAAGGTCCCCACCACCTTCATCTCATCTACCAATTCTTCCCTGTTGGTTAATATCAAGTCTAGTATGGCCGAACCCCTTGTAGCTTCCTCCACCTTTTGAAAAAGGAAGTTATCAGCCAGGCAGGTCAGGAAATTGCGTGATTCATGACGCTTTGCTGAGCCTGTCTCCCAGCACACATCGGGGAAGTTGAAGTCACCCATAATTACAAGGTTCTGATGTCTGGATACTTTGCCAATTTGTTCAAAAGAGGGCAGCATCCATTTCTTCTCGCTGGTCGGGTGGTCTGTAGCAGACTCCAACAACAATACCCTTTGTCCTTCCTCCCCTTATTTCTACCCATATACTTTCCATCAGGCTGTCCGCCCCATTCTCCATAACTTCTTGACAATCAAGCCCTCTCCTCACATACAACGCCACTCCACCTCCTCTTCTACTCTTCTGGTTTTTCTTGAACAACTCATACCCATCCACTAGCACATTCCAGTCATGGGAATCATCCCACCAAGTCTCAGTAATTCCTACTATGTCATAGCCCTCTGTTTGCAATAGAAGCTTAAGCTCTTCTTTCTTATTGCCCATACTTTGGGCATTGGTATATAAACACTTGTAGCCTTGTACCTTTGTTTGACCTTTCCTACCCAGGTGGGTCCCCACTGTGTTCTCTTCATCATTGAAGTCGCCATGTCGATCGTCTCCATCCATTTAGTGGTGTTGAACTAATTCACCATCATGATTCTCCAGATTGCAGTGATGTTGCGTTTCTGTGAATCTCCAGCAACAGTTGTGCTATTATTTTCAGAAGCGACTTAATTAGCCTGGGAGTATCTGAGGTTCTCCCCAGCGTATAAACTGGTTTGTGTGAAAATAACACTTATTGTTTACTGGCCTCTGGAAAAATCAAATACCAGTTCCCATATGAGGGGAAATCTAATATAGAGGGTGGAGGAACAAATAAACTGCTTTGGAGAAAACCCCTAGCAGGAAAATGGACTGAAGGTTTTAAAACAATATACAAAGAGAAGAAGGAAACAACAAAGTGGAGGATGACATTTAAGAAAGAAATGAAATATGAAAAATTGTGAAATATTGTTAGTGACAGGTTTTCATGTGAGGCCAGATTCATAACCAGAGTTTAGCTCACTAGTGTTGTCTGTGCCATGTGAGGTAATAATAAAAAGTCAGTGTGGTGTAGAGATTAGAGTGCTGAATCAGGATCCAGGAGGCCCATATTTGAATCCCTATTTTGCCATGGAAACTTGCTTGGTAACCTTGGGCCAGTCACATCTGTCAGTCTAACCTACCTCACAGGGTTGTTGTAAGGACACAATGAAGAAGAGGAGAATGATGTAAGCCACTTTGTGTCCCCATTGGGGAGAATGGCAGAGTATTGCTATTGTTGTTTCATTTATAGTCTGTGTTTTTTCCCTTACAAATTGACTTCAAGAAACCACTAAAGGCCAGGGAGTCATACTGAAGGGTTTTCAGAACAGGGACTGCAGCTTGCCCAATTGAGGGTCAGCATGACCAAGAGATCTCAGCTGCACACTTGTTGGAAGAATCTCTGTGTGCAGACTGCCATGTACAGACAGACAGCATCGTGCTGATTAAGCTGAATTTGATCTGGCTTCAAGCAACTGATTTAGAATCGTTCTATTACTTCTAAAATAGAGGCAGGGGTAGGGTTATGACTGACATTCACTAATGCTTTTGCATACAGTCAAAGTAGGATCTTATTTACTTAAAATGTTTGTTCTCCTTGGACTCAAGGTAGCTAACAAAACACCAAAAGTAGCAAGGTCACATAACATTGTAAGTATCTAGTTAAAAACCAATAAAAATAATACAATGGTTGTTGGGGGTTTTCCGGGCTGTATTGCCGTGGTCTTGGCATTGTAGTTCCTGACGTTTCGCCAGCAGCTGTGGCTGGCATCTTCAGAGGTGTAGCACCAAAAGACAGAGATCTCTCAGTGTCACAGTGTGGAAAAGATGTAGGTCATTTGTATCTACTCAGGAGGGGTGGGGTTGAGCTGAGTCATTCTGTAAGAGTTTCCCAGGGTGTGGAATGCTAATGGCGGGAGGCTTCACTGTATCCTGAGGAGGTTCTTTTGCATATGGATTGGTGCTTGATGTGCTAATCTTCTCTGCAGGGCTATTGTCGGGTGTGGAGTGTTTTGTTGGCCTGGTGTTTTTCAGAACTGGAGCCCATGCTCTGTTCATTCTTAAGGTTTCTTCTTTCCTGTTGAAGTTTTGCTTATGCTTGTGAATTTCAATGGCTTCCCTGTGCAGTCTGACAAAGTAGTTGGAAGTGTTGTCCAGTATTTTGGTGTCCTGGAATAAGATACTGTGCCCTGTTTGAGTTAGGCTATGTTCAGCCACTGCTGATTTTTCAGGCTGTCCAAGTCTGCAGTGTCTTTCATGTTCTTTTATTCTTGTCTGGATGCTACGCTTTGTGGTCCCGATGTAAACTTGTCCACAGCTGCAGGGTATACGGTATACTCCTGCAGAGGTGAGGGGGTCTCTGCTGTCTTTTGCTGATCGTAGCATCTGTTGTATTTTTCGGGTGGGTCTGAATACTGCTTGAAGGTTGTGCTTTTTCATAAGCTTTCCCATCTGATCAGTAATTCCTTTGATATATGGCAAAAACACTTTTCCTGTAGGTGACTGTTTTTCCTTGGTTGTTTGATTCATCCTGGGTTTGATTGCTCTTCGGATTTCATTTCTGGAGTAGCCATTTGCCTGAAGTGCGTGGTTTAGATGATTAATTTCCTCATTGAGAAAGCGCGGCTCACATATCCGTCTTGCACGATCCACTTTTGCACATTTTGCATTATTTTGAAAAATAATACAGTTGGTAAAAACCAATGCACACAGTTAAAAAGCAATGGTTGACCCTACACTGAAGTCGCTCTGTAATAAAACATGCCTTCCTGAATGTGTCAAGGGAAGGTGCCCTCTACATTTGCTTGCCACTTACCTAGTAATAGCATAGACCCTCCCAATGATGCTCCTTGTCCCCTACCCTCACTCAAGGACCAGCAAGGGAAAATGGAGAAGGAGATCAGCACATGGAAATCACTTCCTGTTTCAGAAGAGGAAGTGACATTTTCGAAACCTCTATGGTAAAACCATAGAGATTTTTTTAATTCATAGAATGTCATGACATCAGCTCCTGTTTCAAAAAAGAAGTGAGACGTCTCTACCATCTCAGTGCGCCTGGAGACTTCCAACAAAGAGCAGGCATTCTTGTCTTCACACTTGTTCTGGTAGGCCATTTCAATAGAATAGAATAGAATAGAATAGAATAGAATAGAATAGAATAGAATAGAATAGAATAGAATAGAGAAAATCCATGACCTAACTGTTGCCAAATGGACAATCCTAGGCAAAACTACCACTGGCAGAAGGCTGCCTGAAGAGTGTAACTGGTTCATGGGAGTAAATCAGGAGAAATGGTTAAAGAGAAGGTAGAAATGAATGTGTAAATCAACCTCCTTGCATAGTAACCAGTTGTTTCAGGAACCTTCTAGAAGAACCTTCAGCCAGAAGATAGCCAGTGTGGCATAGTGGCTACAGTACCGGACTAGCGTCTAAGAAACTCCATTCTGCCATGAAGTTTGCTAAGTGACCTGGGGCCTCTTGATCTGTCTCAGCCTTACTTCACATGATTGTAGTGAGGATAAAATGAAGGTGCACGGAACAATGTTCACTACCCTACAGTATGAACTCACTGAAGGAAGGGCTGGATAAAAATGTACTAAATAAACAAGTTGGAGGGCCCCTGACAAGTTGCACCTGCTCGCTCCCAGGAGGAAAGCCATCTCCAGAGGGAAGACCAGGCTGGTCTCAGCCAACAAGCAGAGGAGGAAAGCATCAGAGACCTTGTTTCCCTTCTCCCTGCCAGAAAGAACTCTCTATCCAAGAGCCAGTTGCCCGAGGACTGCAGACATTGGGGAATGGACACTCTGGCCTGTGGCTCTGTTCTGAGAGCTGATAAGCTGCTTTTTGTTCCTTTGTGTATTACACTGAATCGTTGTTTGTAAGCTCTCTTGGGAAATGTGATCAAAATGCGGGATATAAACCTTTAAAATAAATAACATGCATTTCTGCTGTTAAAACATCAGAACTCTGATATCTATACATTTAGAGTTGCTTTTCTGTTGTCACATGAGTGCACTGCCAGTGGAAAAGAACAGAAATCTGAAGCGGTATGTGTAAAGTGAGCTTTTGTGATATACTTTCCTATGTCCTGCTTATAATCAAACGGGTTGGGATGGGCTCAGAGATAGCCTTGGTACAAGAATATGGCTATGTTGCTCTTCAGGCTCCCTCCCTTACATTTTTGTGAGTTGTGCACTTTAGTGCAGGAAAAGGAGAATGCACAGCCTTTGAAGAACTTCTAGTATTGTGGGGAGGTTAAGGTGAGGTATACACATAGGCAAGGCATTACTACACAAGAGAGGTGAGATTTGTTATTGTTCACATTTCCCTCAAAAGACTAGGTTTTCTGAGTATTCTTGTGCTGATTGTAGGGGTGTGTGTGTGTTTGTGTGCACCCTCTACATAATAAACGGTGGGAGGGATCTCTTGAAAAGATTCTTAAGCAGTAGGGATAGGGAGGACAGATGGATGTCATGTAACGTCTTTAAGCACATCACACACAATATCGAGATTCAGACAACAACCTGGAGAGGAAGAACCACACACACACACACACACACACCACCAACAACAACCAACAAAATTCACTTGAAGTGGTAGAAGAATGCAACAGTCCTGCCAAAGAAGCACATTCTTGTAGCAAGAAGTAAGAACCACATGAAACAAGCAAGAAATGAAAATGCATTTGTTGTACACTCACACAGGCCATTTTCACATGTCTTACCAGCCGTGCAAAATCGTGCAAAATTCCTGGAACAACGGCGTCTTCCTGGCACAATTTCCCATCATGGCTCTGGTTTGTGGCAAGAATCACAAATTCGCACCACAAACCGGAGTCATGATGGGAAATCGCGCAAGGGAGATGCTGTCGTTCCAGGAGTTTTGCACAATTTTGCGCAGCTGGTAAGACATGCAAAAATGGCCTTTGACTATACAGAAGGCTGCTAGCCAAATTAGCAGACAATACTGAATACTTGCTACATACCAGCGTGCTAATTTATAAGAGGAAAGGGGTCCTAAATGGTGATTTGCCCCCAAGGATTACAGTAAGTTACATGAATTCAAAAATGCAGAGAGTTGACTGTTTGATAGAGGAACTGGGGCTTTGCCTTATGAGACGATGCTAATGTGGGTATTTTTGTGAGGTGACTCATATGTTTTGGCTGATCATTGTCTCCTTTGTGCTCGCAGAATGTGTAACTCTGCATAGCAATTTCCTTGTCACATAGTAGGTGTAAAAGAGGGGAGTGAAACACTCTCGCCTTCCTCTTCTTCTTTCGCTGCCATGCTGGTTCCCCCTCCCCACCCTCTTTCTTCTCCTTTCTTTCACTCTTTCACTTCTCTCCTTCCCTTCAGCTCTCTTCCCCCAAACATCAATTTTTCTCTTTCTTGTGTGTGCCTGTGTATTTTTGCAGCCTGTGTGCATGCCCTTCTCCTGTGCACTAAGACTAGATCCAGTGCCACAATGGGCTCTCCACACTGTAAAAGCATCTCTCAGGCAACTAGGAAAAAAGTTAGGATAGGCTAAAAATTTGCCTCCCCCCCCTTTCAGTTCCACTTAGGTCAGATTCAAATATGACACTGGCTGAGTCCAAAAGCACTTTCCCATGGGACTTGGCTCTCACACAGCATCGTGTTTAAATTTGGATGCAGGCTACCCATACAAAGTAGTTATGTGTGCCACGGAGCTACTTTGCACATGCAGTAGCCCCATTTAAACAAGACACTATATGAGCACAAAGCCTAATGGGGAGTCCCTTTGCCAGCATCACATTTAAATTAGACCGCAGAGGAAGCTCAGAGAGGGAAAAGGATTGGCAGCAGAGTGATACACGGGGCACCTCCAGGGCAAAGGGGTCTCAGAGCCAAGCTACAAGTGATGCCTGACACAGGTTGGTCACTTGTCAGCTTCCCTCAAGTTTTGATGGGAAATGTAGGCGTCCTGGTTTTACAGCTTGGCTCTCCATTACAGCTGCAAGACCAGGATGCCTACATTTCCCATCAAAACTTGAGGGAAGCTGACAAGTGTTCAACCTGTGTCAGGCGTCACTTTTAGCTTGGCTCTCAGAGATCAGGGGATATGGTTAAATGAGTGGAGAAAGAAAGTGTAGGCTTGCAGTGGCAAGTGATTGTAAAGTAGACAAAGGAAGAAGAGGGAAGGAAGAAAAAGTGATGCTAGGAAAGGCTGAGGAGGAAGATTGTGTTTTGGCCATAGGAAAGTTTCTGTATGCCATTTTAGATTGCTTTCAGAGATGACTTTATAAGAGATGAACTTGGTATATTGGACATCTGCAATTCACACAGGTCTTCTGCCAATCTCTCTGCTCGTCTGTAGTAGGGTCAACTGCAGGTTAAAAAAAAAGTCAGTACAAAACCAGCCCTGATAACGAACCCCACACACTCTGCTAGTCAGTTCCTGTCCAGTGAGTTAGCTTCACCATTATCGTCTTCCTTAGTCTCAAAAATCTGAACCGCTGCTAATTTTGTGGATCTTTTCTCTGTTTTGCCTCTTTGGCAATGGTAGGACTCAGTCCAAGAAACTGCTTGCTCCTGAGAAAATTGTCATTCTACAAACAAGTGAAAATTGTGTGGTTATTATCTAGATAGGCTGGGGTTAGATGACAGTGTCCCAGCAAACTGGGGTCCTGTTTCTGGTAGACCCCCAACACTTCAGGCAGGAGCCCATCTTCTTGTACTCTGCAAAACACCATACATAGGGATGTGAAACATGCACTTTACATGTATGAACAGCAAGAGAGGCTTATGATGTTGTTTACCTCCGACTGTGGTCGTCCTTCTAAGAGAGAAAAAAGATTTGGAACAGCAACATTACATTCTCCCTTTATGCCCTTCATCTGCTCCTTCATATGCATGACTGTTGCTTTCATAGTCTGGCCTTGCACCTTGGTGTTTTAAATTTTCTAATTGATACCTGCAATTTGAGAGGTTCTTTGACCTTGAACCATTTGCACCTCCTTCTAAAGCCTGAGAGCTCACAGGCATTCTTTCCACGCTGTTTGCGTACATTATTATCATGTTACCTTTGAGGGTATCTTCAGACACAGGTATGATTCACAAGTGAGAATCACACAGATATATTTTAAAAAGAATAGTGTGAGAAACAACACTTAAGATACAGAAGAGGGAATACTACTCCTGACAAGTGGAAAAACAAATGTGCTGTCTGCCTTACCTTTTTTTAAAGTTTAAACTAATGATTGTGGATAGTTAGTTGCCAAAGGAAAGAGAGAGTTGTATAAATGTCATGTGGTCCAGTACCTCTTTCTTGGACTCTGTCAAGCCTGGAACAGGACCAACGAGTCCTGCCCTGCTCCTTCTGTAAGGCTCTGACCTGGTTCTCAAGCTACGAGAGCTAGGAAATGTTATCCTGTCCTTAGAACAAACATTTAAGATTATCTGTAATCTAAGAGGCTGTCCCAGCTCACTTCCTTCACTTTGGGGCTGAACGGGTACAGCCATGAACTGGAGAAATGCCAGGGCTTAAAAAATACTTACTCCTGAACATCCAGGCAGGTGAAAAATACAGTGTCACTTAGAAGTTTGTATTCTGCCGTTAACATACTCAAGATAGGATTTGTACTTAGAACCTTTTGGTCTACCTGCTGGTAGTCCCTGTTATAAGCCATTCACAGCTGCAAAGCAGAAGAGAACATGAGTCAGGCTATGCCTTCAGATATTAACAAACAACAAGTAATAGTTGTGCTTATATACCTCTCTTCTAGACAGATTAGTGCCCCACCTAGAATGGTGAACAAGTTAGTGTTATTATTATCCCCACAATACAGCAGCAGAGCTGGGGTGAGAGGAGTTGCTTACCCAAGACCACCTACTCAGCTCATGGCAGTAGTGGAATTCAAACCAGTAGAGTGCTGATTCGCAGCTGAACCACTTAACTACTTTGCTACAGCAGCTGTGCTATAGCATTTAACCACCGTGCTACAGCAGACATATCAGGAGCTGTCCAGCTGAACTCTCAATATAGAGCCAAGCTACAAATAACAAATTACACTTGACTGGCAAGTGAACAGACTCACGTGCCTTCCTCCCTGTTCACTTGCCCTCCACTTGCACTCCAAGTGATCAAGTGGAGCGCAAGTGGAGGGCAAGTGAACAGGGAGGAATACACGTGAGTCTGTTCACTTGCCAGGCAAGTGTCATTCGTTACTTGTAGCTTGGCTCACAGATCTACAGAGCCTAGCTTGGGTTGCCAGCTCCATGTTGAGAAATTCCTGAAGATTTGGGGATGGAGCCTGGAAAGGGCAGGGTTTGGGGTGGGCCCTTACCAGGGTATACTGCTATAGCGTCCGCGCTCCAAAGCAGCCACTTTCTCCAGGGGAACTGATCTCTGTCATCTGGAGATCAGTTGTAATTCCAGGAGATCTTCAGGTCCTACCTTGAGGTTGGCCTAAGCCAGCAACATCATCCAGGTTGAGAAGAGGGTGAAAGCAGCACTGCTTGACCTGTTCCCCAGTGCCAGTAATCCAGCTCCCCCAGGTGTGCAGCCAGAGCCTCCAGAAGACATGCCCTTGTAGCAGCCTCCAAGGTCACCATAACCAACCCAAGTTCCCAGTAGGAGGCTGCAGATGGCTGCAACCACTAAGGGTAAGCCCAAGCCCTTTAGAATGCCCTCCTTGCCCTAGGAGCCCTGGCTGGATCTAGCTGAGCCTTTTCCAGAATCAAAGAGCTCAGTCTGGTTCTACCAGATGCTAGAAAAAGTTGATAGCCTGGGAACTTGCCTCCAGCCAAGCCAGATGTTCTTGCTGGTACCTGGTAAGATGAGTGGAGATCGGTTTACAGTTCATAGAAGTCAGTACAGAGGAAGAAAGGAGGTAATGTAATTAAAATTAAGACTTCCCTCCTGCCTCCCTTATTTACTGTACCACATACTGGGGCTGGGCCACTGCTGCTAGTACAGCCAGCCCAATCAAAAAGAGAATCAATCTCTCTGTCCACCCCTGGAACTTCAGATGATCTCTGACACCTCTGTGTGTCTCAGTGCACCATGGGAAATCTTGTACCATGGTGCATGGTATTAATTCTGGGACTACATTTCCCAGGGTGCAATGAAATGGAGAATCTTGAACTCATTAGAAAGCCTGTTTTAAGTTCTGATTTCACAGGTTCTTAGTCTAGATCTGATTTTGTTTACTACAGACAGACAAATACTAGTTGATCCAGGTAGACTTTCGGCAAAGCGAATGACTAAATCTGAAATCCAACCTGCAGCCATAGCTTGATTCTATACATTTTCATGTAGGGGGAAGTCCTATTGATTTCAGTAGTCCTAAGTATGCGGAAGATTGTAGCTTCAGCACAGAGTAGGACCACTGAAATCAACGGGACTGCTGAGTAAAGTGTATTTGGTCTTTTGATGGGAGGGGGGGAACATTCTAAAAGCAGACTTTCATTTAACCAGAATTCTTAACAGTCCTTGAAATTCAGTGTTGCCTCAGGTACCGTTTGGAAAATCTTAGGGCCCAACAGCATGCAAATGCATGTTTCTGTAGCCAGACAGGCCTTTTGGGTTTTAAAAAGCCTCTTCGGGCAGGCATGATTAACAGTGGAGAAGCAGCAGGGAGGGAGGGAGCAGTTAATCCTCTCTCCAGCTGCTGTTTCCCTGCATCTTTTCTTCCTGGAGGTTTAAAATGTGTGCAAACAGTGCATTTTAAAGCCTGCAAGAGGGAAGACTGCTGGGGTGAGGGCAGCTTGATTTGTGTTGCTGGTGTGTGTGGGTGGGTGGGGTTAAACTCCAACACCCTCCTGCCGCTTCTCCATGATCAAATGTCACCCCCTCCCCAGTTGCTCTTAAATAAAACGGCTGTTGGGCTAAACAATGTACATTTGCTTGTATTGTGCAGTTGGCTATTACAAATATCTTAAGCAGCTATTAGCACACTTGGCACTGTCTCAGCTACTCAAGGACAGAACTGCAGGAAGAGCAAGACCCCGAAGTGGTTGCAGAAGGCAGCAAAAGGTATAGGATGCTGCTACGCGCATCTTTCAGACTTGGCTCTTCTTTTCTTTCTGTGTGTTTACGTCAGAGCCGACTGAAACCATTTCAAGATTCTGCGCTTTTGCTTCTAAGCAGCCTAACTCGATGCAAGCTTACTGGGAAGCAAGACAAGCTGGATGTAATGGCAGCACATCTGCCAGTTTAAAGCTGGGTCTGCAGTTGCCAACTTCCAGCTGGGGCCTGAAGTTCTCCTGAAACTACAACTGATCTCTAGACCACAGAGATCAATTTTCCTGGAGAAAATAGCAGCCTCAGAAGACAGACTATATGGCAACATACCCCTGCTGAGTTCCCTCCCCTGCCCAAACCCTGCCCTCCCCAAGCACCCCCCCCCAAAGCTGACAACCCCAGACACACCCTTCTGAATCAGTGGGCTTCGAAGGATGCTAGTCAGAGTGTCTCTACACAAGACTTCTTACATGAGGACACACAAGTGACTTACTTTCTGTGTGGTCTCTCTACATGAGAAGCCCTTGCTGCTTAAAACTTTGAAATAACCGAGCCTCAGCAAGGCAAAGGCACCAGAAGGGGAGACTGTCTGGCACGCCAGAGGTGGCAGAGGGCTATGAGAGAATCTGTCCCCTCTGGAATGATCTCCGCCAGCTCTGTCATTTAAAACTATGCTTCCCTGCTAATATTGCGTCTCCCAACTCGTGAAGAACATGTGTCAGAAGTCTTGTGTAGAGAAACTCTTATATTCAAGTGTACTCTGTCTCTCTAGTGGTGCGTGTGTATCCACAATGGGAGAACAAGTGTAAGATGGCTGTTGTGGGTTTTCCGGGCTGTATTGCCGTGGTCTTGGCATTGTAGTTCCTGACGTTTCGCCAGCAGCTGTGGCTGGCATCTTCAGAGGTGTAGCACCAAAAGACAGAGATCTCTCAGTGTCACAGTGTGGAAAAGAGCCTTCGACAATACATCAAGTGTAAGATCTTTCACTTGATCTTACTAGTGTAAGATGTCTTGTGTAGAGAGACTCTCAGTTTAGGATTATTCTGTGAATCCACTCCTGTCCATAGTAAACTCTTGTTATCTGCCCCTCACATCACCTTTTCCTCAGCTGCGCTTGTATACCTGAAATGAGGCCACCTGGGAGAGAAGCACCTGGGGAAAGAGTCTGCCAGAATAAGGGCGGGCAGGCTGAGGGCCCCTCCCTTTTCCTCTTTGGTCAGACTCCCGCCCTCTGCTGGAAGAGTTCTGGGTTGAAACACAGAGATCTGCTACTGTCCTTTGTTCCCATGTGGTTTACTCCCAAGTAAGGGAGTGCAGGATTGCATCCTTTGTGTTCAGTTCATACAGAGAAAGTGGGCTGCCTCCGTCCTGTCCTGAGCAGTGCAAGGGCTGCAAGATGAACAGCATCGCAGAATTACCAATTGCCTTGACTCGACACTTTCTTCAGCAGCAAAAATGTACTTCCTCTGCAGTTTGCAAACCCTAACAGCTGACCTATTACTGGCTTGCAGAGGAAGCGTTGGCAGCAACTTCATCTGCAAATGTAGGAAGGGAGGGTGAGGGGAAACCACACAAGAAGTATGCAAAGGCAAAAAAGCAGTGGCTTTTGTTTGATGTATAGGCAAAGTCTTTCTTAGTTTCAAAAAGTGCTGTGAGCCAATAAAGGCTCTTCAAGAACATTTTTGATTGCTAACCTAAGGCTGAAATCCTAAGTGCCAAGATATTCTGTGGCACTTTCCCCAAACAAATGTGCATGGGATAAGGAGCAAAGCAGTTAGTTTCCTTCACAGTGGAGCAAAGATTCAGGCCTTAATCTCATACCCGAACTCAAGATTCCCCACCCTGCACCCCAGCTAATGGAGTTGCCAACTGTAACTGAGTTGGGAACTTCCTGAAGATTTGGGGGTGGAACCTAAGGAGGGCAGGGTATGGGGAGTGGAGTGGAGGGACTTTAGCAGGGTATAAAGCCACCCTTCAATGCAGTCATTTTCTCCAGGGGAATTGATTTCTGTTGTTTGGAGATCAGTTGTAGTTCTGGTAGATAGCCAGACCCAACCTGGAGGTTGGCAACTCTACCTGGGAATCTCTACCTGGTACACCATTGCACTCTTTAATTTTTCTGTAGCTGAAAAAAAAGTTTGATAAATGAAAAAAACCCAGTCTGTTTTTTCTATAGAGAGAGGTTTTTTTAAAAAAACAACAACAAAAAGTATGAATCATACATCCAGCTCCTAATCCTGTTTGCCTGAAAAGAAGTACCATTGATTTCACTGGAACTTACTTCAGAGTAAGTTGCATGTAAGAGAGCCAGTGTGGTGTAGCGGTTAGAGTGTTTGTCTAGGATCTGGAAGCACCAGGTTTGAATCCCCACTCTGCCAGGGAAGCTTGCTCGGATGACTCTGGGCCAGTTACCTACCGCAAAGGGTTGCTGGGGGGATAAAATGAAGGAGAGAATTATATAAGCACCTTAGGGCCCCATTGGGGAGAAAGGTAGGGTTTAAATAAACAAATGCACAACCACAAGATCTTTCCATAACAAAGGAATTTACTTGTCAATGAGAAACAAAAGTAACAGAAAACAGATGACCTGGCATGGAATGTGTTTAGGTGTGAGAAAAACGTCTCTGATGAATTCTGTAAAGTCTACTCAAGATGAAAAACGTGTTTTGGCATGAGCCCTGAACTGAAAAACTGGCATTGCGGTTGATAGGGAGAGCAGGAAATCTGGCACTGGCCCTGAAGCTGAATAGCTCTTCAGATGAAAACACCGGAACTCGTTCAAAACACAGAAAAATTTATCAACCTACTCCCTAGAAAGGTCTGCGGGACACAAGTTAAAGGTGAGGTGAGGTAAAGCAAAGATATAGTAACAATAAACAGTTTTCTGTGCTGGAGAGATCCAACATACAGTAATACCAACCCAATTAATGAAAGGGCATCCTCATTATTTCAGTGAGAGAATGTTTATTAGGTGATCAGCTTGCTGGTTTGGTATGCCGGCCAGTAACAAACTACAAGCTAATTACTTGCTGTTTCCAGGCAGGTCACAGTGCTGCTCAAAACCAGATGTGGTCGCTCCAAACAACGAATAAAAGTTGCCTCTCCTGGACGCACTGCTTGTTTCAATTCCAGGTTTGGACCAGAAAGAAATCACTGGGTGCAACCTAATAATATTTCCCCATTCTGAATTTCATTTGATAATATTCTATCATGCCTATCCGATATCACACTTCCATCATCATTAATGAACAGTAGTAGGGATAGATGCAAAATTATCTGTAAGATAACTCGGATTGCACAAGCTTGGGTGGCTTTTACAGGGGCTTACTAGTAAGATAGCCAGGCTTTTGACTGTCTTGGAACATTCAGGTATGGTTGCTTTTCTGAACATTAAAATCTATGGGTCAATGATATAAAGTGCAATCCCATTGGATGCTTGGAATGAGACACAAGTGGGATTACTTTTGTCACCCTTCAAGCAGTCCTTGTCAGTGGAAAGAAGCCTGCAGTTTGATCAGAGTTTCTATTATGGAGCAATCGGGCCATTTAGCTATTCCTCCTGGTTTACTATCCGTTTCCACACGGCTTACCTTATTCTGCAAAATAGCGAAATGTCGCGAGAAGACGCTGTTATCGCGCGAGAAGACACAATAGCAGCGTCTTCTCGCAAGATTTCGCGCGACATTTCGCTATTTTGCAGAATAAGGTAAGCCGTGTGGAAATGGCCACTATCAGGGGTTTGATGGTACTGAGGTACTGGGACTTCTCTCACTGTTGGAAATGGAGAACCCACTGCCTAGCTTCCTTCTGCGAGTCAACTATTGTGATGGCCCTGAAGGCAAGAAACAATGCAGCGGGGAGGGTACTCCTTGCCTACTGTTCCTACATTCCTCAGGTTTATATCCAACCCTTATCTGAGGAGCAAAGAGTGGTGCACGTGGATGAGGATGGGCCCTTTTGTTTCCCAGCAATGAGAGAATGTGACTGGTCCAAGGTCCTCCATTCAGTGAGCTTCATGACCCAAGCAGTGATTTGAACTCTGGTCTCCCCACCCAAGACCACTCCTTTAACCACTTCAAGAGGATAGCCACACAGCTGACCGAGTTACAACTTTTATATAATAGTATCAGATGTGAAATCTGTTTTGACAGCATCCTTTCATGTGGAGTTGTCAACCTTTTTGTTTGAAAGTTGCATGACAGACAGCAGACTAAGGGCTATGTCTTTTCCCTGTGCCATATTCTCATCCTGGGCACTTTTGAGCATGCTACAGTCCTGCGTGTCGTGCCCTCTTTAGATGTTCAGGAATTCACAGTGCAATCCTAAACAGTTATTCCCGTTTAAGTCCCTTGATTTCAATAGACTTAGACTGGACTCTGCTTAGGATTGCACTGTCAGAGTGGGAAGGGAAACATAGGAACAGGTGCCTTCCTACAGGCAACTACTGTTTCTGGAAATGTAGGCCTTTTCCTGGTGACCTGCATGGTACTGAGGGTGAGACAGACCTCTTTGGATGCCCGTGGTTTAAGAGAGACAGGAATGGGGAGGAGCGACAGACAAGTCCTGTGATTGGGTGCTCATTTGGAGTTTAAGAAAGTGGGCTGTCCCACGGTGCTTAGCCATACTGTAAGTCCCTGACTATGTACCCCTGGTGGCAGCATCTGGAGATGTACCTCCTGGAGGAGACAACACAGTTACTGAGGCAATACTGACCCTTGTCAGGTCAGGAGCCCTTGACTCTCATTCTCTGAAGAAGTGTTCATCATCAATGTTTGGCTGCTACCAACACAAATTGGAGTGAATTCTTAGCAGTTCACCAACTAAGCCGGCTGTGTGTCTCTATGGCCTTCTCAAGTGCACGGTGAGAGCTAACTTGGGTTGGGAGCTTGTAATACATGGCATACCTTTCCTGTTTCCCTAAGAGGGGGCAGACTAGAGTTGCCACCTCTGGTTTTGGAAATTCCTGGAGATTTGGGGCGATGCCTGGGAAAGGGTGTAGAGTTTAGGAAGGGGAGGGAACTCACTGGGGATGTGATGCCGTAGACTTCACCCTATAAAGCTACTGTTTGCTCCTCCCCTGCCAGTCCCACAAATGTTCACTTTGCACTGGCAGCATTATAGTGTAAATCAGGGGTCCTGAACCTTGTTGAGCCTGTGAGAACATGTGGTAGGCTCATATTACCACAAAATGTCTGCCCTGGGGGCCAAGGTAGGGCTGTCAACTCTTTGTTGTGAAATTCCTAGAGATTTAGGGGTGAAGCCTGGGGGTGACTTCAGCAGGTTGTAATACCATAGAGTCCACCCTCCAAAGCAGCCATTTTCTCTAGAGGAATTAATGTCTGGAAATCAGTTGGAATTCCAGGAGATCTCCAGGACCCACCTGGCAGCTGGCAACCCTAAAGGCCAGTCACAGGGTTTTGGAAGGTTTTATTCCAAGCACTCTTCTATGATGGAGGCAATGGTTTCTGAATGAGTACTCCCTCCGGGCAAAAAGATGATGCCTTTTGTGCTCTTCTGCTTCAATAACAGTATACTCCTCCTAAACGAAGTATACTCCCCTTTTTAAGTCCACTTTAGTCAATGGACTTTAGTCATAGCCTCCAGGTGTGGCCTGGAGATTTGCTGGCATTCCAACTGATCTCCAGGTGACAGAGATCAGTTTCCCTGGAGAAAATGGCTGCTTTGGAGGGTGGACTCTGTGGCATTATACCCCTCAGAGGTCCCCTCTCCACAACCCCTGCCCTCTCCAGGCTCCGTCCCAAATCCCCAGGGAATTTCCCAGCTGGTTGTAGGCAACTGTAGATTAGGAGGATGTAAGTATGTTTACCATTGCTCTGTTGGTGGGGGAAAGCTGGGACTAACCCTTTGTTTTGAGAAGCAGATGCTTCGGGAAGAAGGAAATTAGTCCTAGGAAGCACTTTGTTGGGCACCATGTTCAGGATCATGGTGTAAATTCACTACACCGATGTAACAGGACTGCTCCTTGACAAAAGCACGTGTATTAGGCATTATTTTAATCTGTCATTTTATTGGTAATTTTATGTTATTTTATTGGTCCCCTCGCCTTATATGCTATATGTAAGTTGAATAGCATTTGTTTTTGCAGTTTGATAATATAAGTCATTTTGAGAATTATTTAAAATAGAAACATAGGGCAGAAAATGTTCTACTGAAAGACGGTAATATGCTCATTTATTAAACGTTAAATATTTGAGATGAGAATCAAATGATTCAAATCCCTATCAGTTGAGAGAAATAGCAAGGGACCAGATATAATTTCTATTCTTCTGGTTCCCAAGGAGAAATACCCACCCCACCCCCCAAAGTTTCAGGCAGATAGCCATGTTGGCCTGCACTAGGACAGAAGGGTCCGAATCCAGTGGCACCTTAGAAACCAACAAGATTTTCAGGGTATGTGTTTTCCAGAGTCAGAGTTCCCTCCTTCAGATGTCTGAAGATATCTTGGTATATCTGAAGATATTATTGAAGATATATTGGCATTTCTAAAGAAGGGAAAGTTTAGACCCTGAAAATCCTGCAAGTCTCTAAGATGCCACTGGACTCAGATTCTGCTACCCAGTAAAAGGCATCAAGCAAGGGGAAAAGACTTCGCTTCCTCCTAGAGCGCTTGCTCCGCTTGTTTACGCATGCGCATGAAAGCAAAAGCTGGCTGGCGCTTGCCAGCATCTCCCGCTGGGTGCGATGTCTCTGGTCGAGGAACGGAGGGAGGCGGGGCGGTCTGTCAGCAATGGGCGGAGCCAAAAGGCTGGGAGGGAGGGGGAGGCGGGCCCGCTAGGGGGCGGGGCCTACGGGGAGGGGGAGGGGGAGGAGCGGAGCCATTTCAGTCAGCGGCGGCGGCGCAGGCGGCTCGGCCAGGATGCGCTTGGCATCGCCTTGCGGCGGCACTCGCAGCTGCGGCAGCGTCTCTGACGAGCCCGCCGCTTCCCCTCTCTCGCCGCAGCCGCTGTAGAGCCCGCCGCGCCACTCGCCTGCCTCCTCTCGGGTCGTCTGTGGCGGGCCCGGGTGCTGTGCCTCGCCGCCGCCGCCTCCTCCTCCTTTTCCTCCCCGTGTCCCCGTCGCTGGCTGGCGGCCGCTCCTCCCCGCTCCCATGGCGGCGGCAGCAGCAGCGGCGGCGGGCAACATTGTGTCCGTTATGGCGAGTAAGACCAAGACCAAGAAGAAACACTTCGTGGCCCAGAAAGTCAAGCTCTTCCGGGCCAGCGATCCGCTCCTCAGCGTTCTCATGTGGGGGGTGAACCACTCGGTAAGAGCCGCTTCGTCGGGGGGAGAAGGGGAAGGGGGCCCTCCGGCCTCTCCTCAGTCGCGTCTCTCCGCCTGTCGGGGGGGGGGGCTCTTTGTTACGCTCCCCCCGCCCGCCTTCTCGCTTGGCTCACTTGAAAGCAGCGCCGCTCTCCCTCCTCTCTCGCAGTTCTCGCCCAGCTCCGAAATTGGTGGCCCTCTGGAAGTGCTAAATTTGATCCATCTTTTATGTCTCTTTCCCCCCCCCCGGATTGGCAGGCATTGGGGAGTCGAGGCTAACAGTGCTAAGGCGGTTGCAGAGGGGTAGCTTGGTGAGTGTTTTGCAGCAAAATTAAACGGGCGCCCAGTGCCCTTTAAAGAGCAATGGAATTTATTCCGGCATAGTTTCAGGGGGGGTAGTTGCGTTGGTCTGGAGTAGAAAAGCAAGGTTCAGGTTCAGTAGCATCTTGGAGACCAACTAGATTTCCTGGGTATGAGCTTTCTGATGAAGGGAGGTTTGACTCTTAAAAGCTCATACCCTAGTTGGTCTTTAAAGGTGTTGCTGCACCCAAACCTTGCTCTTCTACCATAACATTCCCCTCCTTTCTCTTTTTTTGGTAGTTTGTCAGCTATATGGAGCAATGCTTTATCTGCTTAATGGATGCACTCTTTTTGCATCTGATGAAGTGAGCTCTGACCTAGGAAAGCTTATGTAGGAATAAAAGTTGTTGCCTTTTAAGATGCCACTGGACTCCTATTTTAGAGTGTCCACATAAGAAGGATGTGTATGTATGTTTTGGGGGCGGGGGGAAGCTGGCTTGTGTATATGGAAAGGTTTATTTGAGAGGCAATGGATAAACCTTTCTATGGACACCTGTGTGCCCTTGGGCATCTGAGTACACGAGCATGTTGCCCTTGCAGGGGTGGGGATAGAAATAGTGGGTGTCAAGAGCTGCTTTTTGTTTTCCCTCCCTCTTTGAGAAGTTGAATGCATTTCCTTTGTTCATTCTTGCATCGTTGTGCTGTCCAAGCAGTAGACATCCTAGTAGAAGCTGGTCACTCATGAACCATCACTATTGGGTTTGGTAGTTAAATAAAACTTCAATGCACAAAGGTACTATATGTTTGAATACTGTATGCTGTGAGCATACAACAGAGGGTCTCCCTGCATGGGCTGTGAGTGTCTGCCTGGCTAGCTCCTGTTGGAAACACAGTGATAGAACTTGATTTGGTGCAGTGAGCCCCCCCCCCCACGCAGTGGGCATGCTTTTTCTTCCCCTAAAGAACACTCAGAGCCACTGTAACAAATGCCTCTGGCACAGTTACTGGTGGGGCAGCATTGGATCAATGTTTGGAGATGGGTGTGTTTATTCACTGAACTAATAGCTTTGCTGCTGTCAGGATGGATGCATTTTGCTGAGCAGTGGTAAAAATGTCAGGCTGCAATGGAGCTTGGATATATCATGCACATCTGTAGCAAGCCATCTTCCTCCCAGCCCCCCAAGTACAATGTGTATCACATATCTAGAAGGCAGAACGATTAATGGTGTCTGTGCTAAAATGCTGCCGTGCTAAGGAAGTTAGAGAGGTTGCTGCCTTGGAGTGCTGCAGTGTCCTGCCTCTGAACTGGCAGTAGCAGTTCATTTACCTGTGTACTGTTAATCTGATTGGACTGTGGAGAAGGGAAATATGAAGCTTAGCTATTGTTAGGAGGATCAGAGGAGTTGACATATCAGCATGAATGTTGACTGCAATTGTACCTTCTGACTGCAGCCAAATATGTGTCTTCGTTTGTGTGTGTGTTTGTGTGTGTAAATGTAATTCTCTAGAAGAGCTGTTTCTGTGCACACACACCTATCAGATTTTCTGCCCTTTGTAATGTAGTTCTGCTTTTGTTGTATAGTTCTGTTTTAGTTGCTGGCATCTTGGATTATATTGTCTTATCTAAAACCTTCTGGGGTGGGGGGGAAGAAGGAGATGAGAGTTTCTAAAGAAAGATTCATAATGTTCACTTGGTTAGATAAGTGATACTTTAGCTATACAAGTATGTTCATACCCGCAAGATTTTAGGTGATGTGGTGTTAAAGAATTGCACAGAAATGGGAATGAACAGTCTCTGTCACAGTCTTTGAACTTCCGGAGTTTTGTGCTTTGCTTGCTGCTGTGCTTTGTTGTTGTTGTTTTTTGTGCAAAACTATGCACGTTAAATAAGAGAGCGAGAAAGGGTTGGATGACTGACGTAGACTGAAATGTTGTGTTTTCTTCAATTATTACAGTCCTTTCCCTTAAACTTAACAGCAGATTTGCACTACTATTTGTGCCTAAATTTTCACCTGTATTTGTGATGAGTCTGTCATTTGGTGACAGACATCTGTACTTCATCCAGAAGCAGTGTGGTGTTACCCATGTATCAGGTTTTTATTCACTGAGAATGTAGGCTGTTGCAAAGTTGGTCCTGTTCTATCTTCTCAAAAGTCTTGTTCTTAAGAAGCAGATGTTTTTGCTATGATGCCAAAAAGAAAGGTATAGGATGACAGCATGAGACTTAAACCTGTTGCTATTGTATAAGCAGGGCTCTTGTGACTCTGTTTCCTCAAATGTTACGTGAATAATGCTCACTGGTTTATATGCTACCAAAAAGCACTAGCTGTTCATGGTGGGAGGGAGATAATGAGAAAACTGCTTTAGGTTAGTAGTCTGCAATCGAACAGGAGGATTTTTAGGGGATGAGCTTTCGAGAGCGCCTTTCTTCAGGTAAGGTGCCAATGAGAAAACTGCTTTTTTTAGTCTGGAAATCTAAATACAATGTCTGAAATTCTAAGCATTGTAGATGTAAAGTACCATTAAGTTGCAGCAGAATTATGGTGACCCTATAAAGTTTTCAAGGCAAGAGGCAAACAGAAGTGGTTTGCCACTACCTGCCTCTCCATAGCAACTTCCTTGGTGATCTCCCATCCAATGTGGGCAAGCCCTGCTTAGCTTCCCAGATCTGATAAGATTAGGCTTGCCTGGGCTAGGCAGGTCAGGGTAAAAAAAAAAAAGCACATATTGGTGTATCTACCCCCATGAGGAATGCCAAGCTGACAGCCAAGGTTAGTTTCTTTGTGCTACTGCACGTGTGTTACAAAAAACAAACCTGCCAAGTAGGTTGAGAGACAGGGAGGTGGGTGGCTAACTCCCCCTCCCCTGCCCATTTACTGTAACCTCTGACTTGTTTCCATCTTCAAGAGATAAAGGTGAATTCAAGAGATGTGAGATAAGGCAAATTTGTTGTTTCTCTGCAGTACAGTAGCAAATATCAGTTGTTGATATTTATTAGTAATTTTGACACTAATCATCATAACTGACTAATCTAGCTAGATGAAAATTCTTTGGGTTCTAACAGTTTCTAAACTATAAAATTTCCCATTACCATATCATCACTTGGTATGCCTCCTCCACCGAGTTAAATGGAGAATATAACCACAATACAGAGAGAGCACAGAACTGGCCTGATTTGAAAACAATTAGAACTTGAATACATCCAGTAACTCTTGCAGAGTTTCTTACAATGTAGCCATGAATATTGACCTCTAAAGGTAAGCTAATTGAATTAGGAAACACTAATGCAGAAATATTTTGTTATAGAAAAATGAGTATGAATGGCATGCTTTAAAGCTTTATTTTTCTCCTTCCTGTTGTGAGTGAACGCTAATGGTAGGCATCTGTGTTAAAGTCAACTATATCATTATTTTATTAAAAGACACATTAAAAGCCTTAATATTAAATTTGCTAAAAACAGTAAATCCACGTGTAAAATTAAAGGATCGATTTATCTGAAACTAGTAGAAAACAAAATGTAATGAAGTCTATTTGTAAATCTTATATATTCCTGTAAGTTGAAGTGGTA
Source organism: Eublepharis macularius (assembly GCF_028583425.1). Classification (NCBI taxonomy): domain Eukaryota; kingdom Metazoa; phylum Chordata; class Lepidosauria; order Squamata; family Eublepharidae; genus Eublepharis; species Eublepharis macularius. Next base: position 68,817,337 of record NC_072800.1, on the reverse strand, counting down.
TTACCTAAGCAATTGTAGTTTCAGGCGGGTAGCCATGTTGGACTATAGAAGAGCAAGATTTGGGTCCAGTAGCACCTTAAAGACCAACTTCCAGGGTATGAGCTTTTGAGAATCAGAGCTCTCTTCATCTGATGAAAGGAGCTGTGACTCTAGAAAGCTCATACCCCAAAAATCTAGTTGGTCTTTAAGGTGCTACTGGACCCAAATCTTGCTAAGCAATTATATCACCCTCTGACAGAGGAATATATCGGAATAACCAGTGAGCTTATAAGATGAGATGCTTTAGTCCCACCCAGCTGCAAACTTCTGTGTATTCAGTGTTGTGTTTTGTAAATGTCTGGATTGCTTGTCAGCCCCGTACCATAAAGAAAAAAATATAAAATTTCAGAGCTCAAAAGTGAGGCAGTCTCATTTTCAATTTCTGCATGGTTTCTGTGCAGGGTATCCTTGGACCCTTCTAGAACTTTGGCATATCCCTTCTACAGGTGAAACAACCTGTCTGTGGCTCGTCTAATGGATGGGGCTAGAGTCCCTTCTTAAGAAGTGATTGCCACACAGATATGGGCCACTTACAGCCCTTTACTGCTTCAGAATGCACATCTGAAGAATTGTTTGTACATGTAAAGTTTCCATGATTTGTTTTTCAGGTAAGTAGTTGTTCCATCTGTGAATTCTGAGGTCATAGCGGGCTGCAAGTAGGAAGTCCTTTTTACTCTCGTCTTGACAGAATAGTTCTGTGTTTGAGGTTTCTTTTGTTCAGATTTTCTCTATAGGAACTAAACTCTATAATGACTGCTTAGGAACTGGGTTAGTGGAGACTTCAGGTAGGCCAGCTAGTACTGAGTGTGGGAGTTTTTCAGTTGCATATAACTTTTCCTTTTTAAAAAAAAAATAGAAAAGGAAGCAGTTATGTTTGAGTTGGGGTGTAATTTGAAGGCTACCATCCTCATTTGCAGAGCTCTCTTGGTCTTAAGGACAGAAGTGCCTGTAGACTTGAGGCAAGTACTTATGAAAGATTTGGGACTTTTCTGTCCATAATTAAGAGAATAAGTGGAGCAGAGAATTACTACTGCTCCTACCTTTTCTCCAAAATACATTCCATCCTTTTTCTCAACCATCTTTAACTTTAGTTAATAATATTTAATGTTGGTGCCAATGGGAGTTCCCTGTTGGCCAGGGCACAGAAAGAAGGTTTGAAGTTTAAGAGGGGGTTAGTCTTAAGAATGGTAGGGGGAGGGTGCAGTCATCCTGCAGGAGGAGAGGAGGGAAATAGGAACAAGACTCCCTTCTTTGATCAGCTGCTGGAACAGCAGTTGTAAACTGTGTTTATAGTGCTGGAAATTAATAATATGGTTTTAAAGGTGGCTTACAACTCTGGATTTTTTTTTCAAAATTCAAGATGGCCGGATACAAATAATGGTTGTACATTTTAGAACTGTTCCAAAACGTCCTGCTGACCTGCAAGCACTGTTCCTCTTTGCATCCTCAGTGGCTGTCTGGGGACTCCACCAGATGGTGCCCTGCTCTCCAGAGCCAGCGTAACTCCTGGAGGGTTCCTTGTTTCTCTCTGGGTATCTAAGATGCCACTAACTGGTTGATTAGAGTATTTTCTGCTAAGAGGGCTAGCACTCTGTCTGTACTGACATTATAGGCTCTGTCTAGTGCCAATATCTCCTGCTTTCTCTCTGACTCACCTTTGCAGGGGTAGCTTACTGCATGTGCTAGCTTCTGGGGATCTAGTGATCTACTGGCTAACAGGCTCCCTTCCTCTGGTGCTCTTTTAGTAACTTGTTTGAGTGAGACTTACTGTGGTTATGGTGAACAACCTTCCAGCGTTCAAAACAGTAAGAAATGTATTAATGAAAATGTCCACACACATTCTCTACATATGAAAGACTCAAGCAGGGTTATAAGATAAAGGTGCATACATGCAACCTTCTGTCCTTTGGCTAAATGTATCCTCATTGTTGTCATCCTCAAGTAGGCTCTTTATTGTTAAAGTTGCAGTGTTCTGTCAGTCATCCATCACCTTGAGTCTTTGTCTGGGCAGCCTGCCCCTTGCTACCTTGACATGGTAATGGTGGCCATCAGAGGCCAGGTATGAGAGCAACTCCCCACCCTACTCTTGTACTCAGATGGAATCACCCAAAATGGACCTCATTCCCCTTGAGTCCAGGGAATTTATACCCTCTGAGTGCCCATCCCCCAGAGGACAGTTCTCTTCCTGTCCTTTCCAGGGCTTGTGAGAGCTGTCAATATTTCCTGTCCCTGTACCAAAAGAGAAACGTCCTGAAATGAATGTGGATGTTTTGTAGCTCCAAACCTCAATAATGTGATGTAGTCCAAAGTGGAGAACATTTCTTCACAAGAACTATAAGTTTTACTATTCCCTTGCTCTTCTCAGGTAAAAAGTTCTCTCTAATACTAAGCCCTAGAAAGCATAGTGCTTCTGGCTGTAACTGGCCATAATTCTCTTGTTTCACTTATTGCCCTTATGTATTACCTTATTGACTTGTGTAATTAGGAGATATTGAACATAGCCTTGTCTTCAGAAGGTAGAATTTATAATTTTCTGTGTGGAGTTAACTTATTGTACCTATTTATTTCATACTCTCTTTGTTTGGTGTGAGAGCTGTTAGGTGCCCAAATTAGCAATATCTGTGAGAGGGACAGGCTACATTTCCACTTTCCCACTTCTTCCAGTAACTCTGCTTACACTTCTTTTGAATCTTCAATTTCATTTTCTTCCACATAACCTTTTACAATACTGGGTATAAATTGCTGGCTGACTCTGTATGGGCTAACTATTGCACCATCATAATATCCCAGAGCAGCTGGAGTATTTAAGTATTTTGAAGATGCACATTCCTAAAGCTCTAATGTCATAAACTGTTAAAGATATCACCGTTTGTCCCAAACTGAAGGAAAATCAGTATCTCTCCTTCAGCATGGCATCGGTTAAGCTTGAAGGGTATATCTGATTTGTCTTCTTTTCTGCATCAGATGTATAGAACCTCAGGATTGTTTAAATTTAAAATATGTTGCAGTAAGTGCCAAGATCATGAAGATTTGACTGTCCGAAACAGAACTGAAGTTATTTGTTCCACTAGGAATTTAGTAGTACTGTACTTCAGGAATAATTCTGCCATAGAAGCTTGCACAATTATACACTCTCAGCGTAACCTCCCTCACAGGGTTGTTCTAAAATGAAAGAGAATGATGTAAGCCACCTTGGGTCCCCATTGGGGAGAAAGATGTATAAAAGAAGTAAATACATAAAATAATGCATAGTGAAAACATAGTGACATGTGAGAGGGAAACGGAGGTCTGCTATCAAGAAATTTGGACTTTGTGGTGAATTTTGTTTATGGTAGAGTGGGTAATAAAACCATAGCAATCCAAAGTGGATGTAGCTACATCTTAGTTATTCCACTGCTGCAAATGGAAAGGTGAAGACTTAGAAGGGATTGGGAAATCTTTCAGTAACATGTCTTTTCTTTTGATGGACTGAAATAACATCTCATTACTTGGATGCAGCCAGATGCTGCTTCACATGTTATATATTTCATGATGGGAGAGAACCAGTGGTCTAATACTTGGGATACTTTCATGAGATAGTAGCCCGGTTTGGTTTTCTTGAGGGTCCTGAACTCCATATGGTGGAGAAATGTGTGCGTTTCATATGAAAAGTATGCAGTAATTTAACCCATGTACTTCAGAAGGCTTTACTACAAACTGTTCTTCTATGCTGTGGACCTTTTGGTTGTTAATTGGCTGTGAGTATGTTGTGTATTAGTTTGCACCTAGAATGGATGTGGCAATGTTGGGTACTTCTAAACTATGAACATGAATGGTTGACACATAAATGTGTGTCACTTGTATGAGCCAGATGTACAGCTAATAGTCATAAGGCTCATGCTGTCAGTTTATGAAGACTGAGACTGAAGGGCATACTAGATGATTCAGTAAATGTGTGTGTATACGTTGTGTGACTTATCAGTTGTACCTTGTATAATAGCAGGAAAATCCTTGGTTTAACTCTTGGGGTGGTGATGATGGCATGCAACACATTAAGGAAGCTTAAATGCTGTGAACTTTTCTTAAGAGGGGTGGCAATTTTTGCTTATTTCTTTCCCCCGCTGCAGACCCACACGATGTTCCTGAAGGTCCAATGATTACCCAAATCAAACTTTCAGGGAGCTAAATGGACTGCAGTGGGAGGGAAGAATCAGCAAAATTTGCCACGTTCTTTTAAGAAAACAGAACGGTACTTTCTTAAATATGTGCTTGGATCCATGCTGATTGTCATATTTAGAATCTATTATCCTCACTAATATAGAATTCTATCAGTGATAGTTCTGTGAGCGCCTCGTGAGAGCCATCTGAGCAAGCCGCTCTGTTGACTGTCATTTGGCATATTTCTGCTTGCTTCGTGGGGTATCTAACCATTTCAGTAGCAACCTCAGCATTGCATGTGAAACTTATTTTAAACTTGTGGAGCAGGGCAATGAAAGGGTGATGAGTAATCTGTAGTGAATTAATCATGTGACTGTCTGAACTGTGTAATGTGGCAAAATTTGTCTCCCCCCCCGGGGGGGCAATGAAGAAGCCAATGTCCTACTCTGTGAAGTAGCATCTGTCAGAAGAAATGTTAGATGCTCTGAAAGTTTATTTTTAAAGACTGTACACCATTCACGGGGGCGGGGGGAATGAGAGAGGCTAAAGGTGCATGGAAATATGGTCTATTAATCGTTTAAAACAACCTGTGTGTGAGTGTGTATAGGCTTTTCAAGGCAAAAGACATTCAAAGGTGGTTTGCCGTTGCCTGCCTCTGCATAGTGACCCTGGAAATCCTTGGCCGTCTCCTATCCAAGTACTAATCAGGGCTGACCTTGCTTAGATTCTGAGATCTGATGAGAATGGGCTAGCCTGGACCGTCCACGTCAGGGTGTCTTACCTCCATAGTGTTACTCATATGGAAAACACATAGCCTTTTCGAAGATCCAGAGTGCTGGTTTAGGTCTTGAAGGCACCCTCCCCCATGAATACAAATTTACTAATCTTCAGTAGGAAATGCTTTCTTCTACAATAAACAAGTTAATTTGGTACCTAAAATTCTTGAAGTGTTTAAATTTAGCAAAGTGGCAGAGAGATGAAAGCACAGATGGCAGTATGCTTTCTTCTGTATTTTTTTTAAAGGGGAGAAAACATTGGCTCCAGTTTTTATTGATCAAAGTATTGTGCAGTTTATTTTCCTGCCCTGTTCCTTGCCTATCCCTTATTTCTATAACACCACAATGTTTTTAATAATTACATGCTTACCAGGGGTATTAGGGAGGCAAGCATATATAACATCTTAGTTTCAGTCCAAATTCCATTTTTTAGTAATTGCTTTAACAGATCAAGTAGGAAAGATCCCTATGTAATTGTTGGTAGAGCTGTGTGTGCCTGTCTCATAACCCTATTCTGTCATTGTATCTGCCCCATTTTCTGAGAGGTAAGTCCTTGGAAAAGCTCAGTTGTGTTTGACTCACTAATTAGTTCACATCTGTCAGTATTTGCTATTGCTAACATTTACTTAAAATGCACTTCCAACAGCTGTGTATAGAGGCTGTTCTAATAAATATATGGTGTGAAGAGTGTCTATGGGAGCAAGACAAGAATAACGGGAACAATAGGAAGCTTACCTAAAATTGAATGAGTTTGATTGGACCAACTGAGGCTTATCTAGACTTTTGTAGTATGTTAGAAAAGATGTGGCACTATGGGTTTGTAGAACTGTTCGTTAAGCATCAAGACTCTCCTTTTCTGACCATCACAGTGTTTTCAGGAAGCTGTGCTATGATCATAGAACTTTTTCATAACAAAAAATGAAATTCTCAAAAGACTGAATGTGAAGTCCAATAGTAAACTCTGAGCATGTGCAAGCTTAAAAAAAAGATACAGATCTCTGGATTTCATCCTTGCTGTATCCTTGAAGGCTAAAAATCTTGGAATGTTAAAGTAGCACTTTGTTTTGGCTCTTTATATATGTGTCACACAATTCTTGCTTTCCTCTGCCTTATTTTATAATTATTTTAAGTCTTCCTGGAAATATTTATTTCTGTTTAGGTGGATAACCATATCCACTGGGCCAGTCATTCTCTCTTCCTAACCTACTTCAGATGGTGGTTTAAGATAAAGTGGAGAAGAGAATTGTGTACATTGCATTGAATTCCTTGAGGGAGGAGTGGGATAAGTGGAATCAGCTGCCCAGGGAGGTGGTGAGCTCCCCCTCACTAGCAGTTTTCAAGAAGAGGCTGGATGAATACTTGTCAGAGATGCTTTAGGCTGATCCTGCACTGGGCAGGGGGTTGGACTAGATGGTCTGTATGGCCCCTTCCAACTCTATGATTCTATGATAAAAAGAGGTTAGTGAGGTTGGGCGTGTGTGTGTGTGTGTGTGAATGTTACCTTCATAAACTTGGTAGTCAAAAGGGCCCTTTAATTGTGACCTTCCCCAGCTCAGGGCTGCTGGGTAACAGGAGGAATAGATCACATGGTGGAGAAATTGACCAAGCCCTAAGAGGGAAGGGTTATGTGACAAAGTAGATTATGCCTTATGAAATCTTATGCTATAATACATTTATTCCTTTTTAAGATGCTATTTTCCATCACTCTTCCCCTCTTGAAGGAAGACTGAAGCTGAGAAGCTTTCCAAAGCCCCTTATGTTGAACATTTAAGGATGTTGCAAAATATCATGATAACTCAGGCTCATTTTTGAAAATTAAGTTTCTTTATAATATTGCATGGCCTACCTGGATAGCCCTGGCAAGCCTGATTTTGTCAGGTCTTCGAAGCTAAGCAAGGTCAGCCTCGGTTAGCAATTGGATGGGAGACCTCCAACAATGACCAGGGTTGCAGAGGCAGACAATGGCAAATCATCTCTGTTAATTTCTTGCCATGAAAAACCTCACCGGAAGTCGCCTTAAGACAGCTTGATAGTACTCTCCACCACCACCGTGGTATCACACACTTGGGATAAAACTGCGGCTGTCTCTCTTTCCCAATTTTATCAACAGTTTGGTTTAAATGTTGACATTTCAAGTTGATACACTTTACATCAACTTCATGTAAAGAACAAAAAAAGTGTTCCGGGTCACTTATAAGAATACATATTTGTATATCTCTAATGGTAATCCAGTAAGTGCTCTAGCTGCTGCACTGTACTAGGTTTTTGAAATAGCCTATCTAAAGTGACTTTCAGAACTTGGACACTGCATTTACTAAGCTTAAACTGCTTAAGAGCAAAATAACTATTTAAATTTATTGCTGGTAGAATTCTCATCCCTCAGGGTATAAGGCATAAAGTTTTGCTTTCAGTGTCTTTTTTTGCTTTTGTCTGCATTAAAATTTGGTTTTGTGTCTTTGTCAGTTCACCTCTTCCCAAAATGTTGTGTATTAATTGTGTCTTTTTTTTAAGGAGTTGGCATAATCTGTTACTAGCCTGGTGATGCTGAAAATTTTATGACATCTAGAAGTGCACTTGTTTCTCTTCTGTCTTCCTCGGAAACAATTTCTGCTGTGCTGTAACTATTTAGATAAAGGTTGATTTGCATAATGGCAAGCTCCTTTATTTGTCTATGGAGATTCTTCCATGCCAAAAGTCATGTGAGCTGGCCCTTACCTTTTTACTGCAACCACAAATTGCTGTGTGGATTTTTTCCTTTGCTGCCTGTTTTAAGTAGGAACGATATATTATGTAATGCCATGAAGAAAAAAAAATTCTTATGCTTATTAATAATTAATCATGAAAGACTTAGCAATAAGACTGTAAAGGAATACAACTATAATTAATCCTAAGATTTTAGACCCCTCTTTGCTTTTATTGCAGTGGGATTTCCTGAGATCCTTGCTGAGACCAGCATGAGGGGGCTGCCGTCTTGAAAAGTAGCATCGAGTTTGTCACCACAGGAAAAATACTCAAAGATCATTGTATTATTGCAGGTTCTTGTACAGCCTTGTGTTCCGTAGCATGTCTAATATACAGTTCCATTATATGTGTTAAATTGCCATTTGGATGATTTAGAATAAAATGTGCTCTGTCTTGAATGTTAGGGACTGTTCATACAAGAGCTATATAATCATTGGAAGTAGCATCTTGCTAACCTTCAGTCACACATGGATTGCAATAAAACTCATAAGCTGGCTGTTCCTGCTTAAACTGGAATACTCTTTCAAATTGCTAGACCATTTCTCATTTTGAAATCCTTCCCCTTTATTCTAAAATGTTTGGCGAGTGTGTGAGTGTGTGTGTGAGTGTGTGTGTGAGTGTGTGTGTGAGTGTGTGTGTGAGTGTGTGTGTGAGTGTGTGTGTGAGTGTGTGTGTGAGTGTGTGTGTGAGTGTGTGTGTGAGTGTGTGTGTGAGTGAGTGTGTGAGTGTGTGAGTGAGTGAGTGAGTGAGTGAGTGAGTGAGTGAGTGAGTGAGTGAGTGAGTGAGTGAGTGAGTGAGTGAGAGAGAGAGAGAGAGAGAGAGATCCAGTCACCAAGGCAGCATGGTGCCTAATACGTTCAGCAGTGATTGGATTGTCATATATCTCGGCAATTCTCAGTGGGAGTACAAAACGGTTGGGTCCGCACAGTGTTTCCACTGGTGAAAAAGGAAGGAAGACCAACAAAAAGACTATGTTGGGAATCTTGAAACCTACATGGACAAAAGCTGTGTGGAATAGGGGTGGTAATAAGTAGGAGGCTTGGCTAAGCTTGAGCTACAACGCTAACTGGATCCAACTGAATGTTTATCACTTCACATCTAAATGTTCTAATGTATGACATAAAAATAAATGTGCATGAAGTTCTTGTCATTGCATGTTTATATGTAAACTTACCTCTACATCACTCAGTGTTGATGGATGAGTTTGTTTCTCAACCCATAGCTTTTAACGCTGACTCTAGTATTCAATTGTATGGAATTTTTAAAAGCAATAATAGAACTATAAGAAATCGGTGAGAAGTTCCACTAGGATTTGAAGTTATTTTGTTTTGTGAGGAGGTTAGGATTAGGTCTTGTAGTAGTAATAATTAGAAAATATGGTAATTAAAATACAAGTTAACTCCTACTTTTTGGGGCTGGCTACTAGAACCACAGAAAGTTTGTTGGGGCCTGGCATAACATGTGCAAATGGGAAATGTTACTATCCTGTATTCTCCTCCTTCATAGTTTAAATTGTACTTTAAAAACAAATTTTACAAATAGGTCATAAGCGCATCAAAAATTTTATTACTTGTAGTACTTAAAATATACTGAAACTGAGATTCATAGAGCAATATGTAAGCTTTGGTACTGCAATATGAAGACCTGGCGAGACAAAAGGGGCAAATGCAGAGGTGTGATCCATCTTTTTTCCCAGACAAGTGTCACCTTTTGCTGTGGAAAAACTGGAATGGCTGAGATTTGAGAATTTCCATTAAAAATATTCTTCAGAGATGGATAAAATGGATTTTAAAGCAAGATTTTATACCATTGTTTTAGCTGCCCTGTACTCCCTCAGTGTGCTTGCGAAAAACTGTAAGACAATATACAGTATTAAATATAATTCCAGTTACTGTAGAAATGTACAACACTCATCCTCTTACATATTTGTGGTTCCTTCAGTATGTTGGAGGGGGGGCAGTAGTCTGGAAATACAAATGAAAAAACAAACTGATCTGTGAGAGAGGAGAAAAGCCTATTTTTAATCCATGGAAATTGTCAGTTCCCTGAAATCTGTTAATAAACTTTAGGAACTGAAAACTTCTTATCTGTTTATTTGGTGAAAGACCTGATAATGGTCTTTTGAAGGATATATTGTTAGAATGATACAATATGGCATGGCCCTAACTTTATCTACCGTTACTAGGAATGTGATGATATGGGCTGAACAGATCAGTGTTGCTCTCATGTTTAACTATCAAGAGTTCTTAGTAAATCTGAATACTGTAATCCAGGGATAGACAATCTGTTGGCTTTAGTGCCATGCCCCTCCACAATATCGACCTGTGAAAATTTTGGTATGCCAACAAACCTGGGGGTGGGGGGAGGGCAGGAGCACACCTGGCTTAGCTGCTTTGCTTACCTCTTTGGGGGCTTGCCTTGATTGCTTAGGTGGAGAACCAGCACTGTGTACTTCTGTTTAGCATATCTACTGGGGTTGTGTAATTGGTTAAACTGGAGGGTAGGGCTTTGTTTTGTATGTGCAGTTGGAAGTAGTTTAAAAACTGCTTTTGGTGTGTATTGAGTGGGCAGCGGAAAAACAACTGCAGAATTTCCTGAAGGAGACCTCGGCCTTGGATCCCTTCCAGGCTGGTATTTCCCCAGAACATGGGGTGGAGACACTGCTGGTCGCCCTCATGGACGATCTTTGCAGACATCTGGATCGAGGTAGATCGGCACTGCTGATTTTATTAGATCTTTCAGCAGCGTTCGATACAGTCGATTATGATCTGTTGACCCACCACCTCGCCGATGTGGGGATTCAAGGGACAGCACTACAGTGGCTAGTCTTTTTTCTTCATGGTCGGGGACAGAGGGTAGCGCTAGGGGAGAAGCTATCGTCCCGCCACCCACTAATATGTGGTGTGCTGCAGGTGGCGATACTCTCCCCATTATTGTTTAACGTCTATATGTGCCCCCTTGCCCAGTTGGTGCGAAGTTTCGGGTTTGGCTGTCACCAATATGCAGATGACACCCAGCTATATGTGTTGATGGACGGACGGCCTGGATCGGCCCCGGATGTCCTGGAGCGTGCTTTTGAAGCTGTGGCTGGATGGTTGAGGCAAAGTTGGCTGAAATTAAACAAGGTAACAGAGATCCTATACTTGAGTCGTGGAAATGTGGATTTGGCACCCCGGCTCCCCACACTAGATGGGGCAGTGCTCACACCGGCTCCGAGAGTTAAGAGTCGGGGGGTGATCTTGGATTCCTCCTTGACAATGGAGGCCCAGATCTCTGCAGTTGCTAGGTTCTCTTTTTTCCACCTTCAACAGACCAAGCAACTTGCCCCTTTTGTCCAGCGACTTAACTACAGTTGTCCAGGCAATGGTCGCCTCTAGGTTAGACTACTGTAACGCACTCTACGCAGGGCTTCCCCTGAACCTGATCCAGCAGTTACAGCTGATGCAGAATGTGATGGCGCAGGTCATCACAGGAATACCGATGCGTGAGCATATAACACTGGTATTGCATCAGCTGCACTAGCTACCGGTGGAGTACCGAGTCAGGTTCAAGGTTTTGGTATTAACCTGTAAAGCCCTATGTGGACTGGGACCGGCGTATCTGCGGGACCGCCTCTCCGCATATGAACCCCAGAGGGCTCTTCGCTCTAGTGATAAGCATCTGCTAAGGGTCCCTGGCCACAGGGAGGCCCACCTGGCATCGACCAGGGCCAGGCCCTCCTTGATCCTGGCCCCAACCTGGTGGAATGCTCTGTCTAACAAGACCAGGGCCCGGCAGGATTTGTTATCCTTTTGCCGGGCCTGCAAGACAGAGCTGTTCCACCAGGCGTATGGGAGGTGCTAGGCGGAGCCCTCTGGCCGGTAGATTGCAGAATATGCCCTCCCTACTGGCAGTACCTTCATCTAGCAAACAGTCCCGAGTATGATGCTCTAGAGATGGGTGAAGGTCGGTCAGTTGATTGCTGTGCCATTATGATTGTGTGTTTGTGTGTGTGTGTGTGTGTGTGTGTGTGTATTTCTAACTGTGTAACTTTGACTGTTTTATGGTTTTAACTGGTATCAGTTAGTGTTTTAATTGAATATGGTTGTAATCCGCCCTGAGCCTGCTGGTGTGGGGAGGGCAGAATATAAATCAAATAAATAAATACAGTAAATTACCTCCCCATCACCTGTGGCAAACAGATTGTGCGTATATGATCTTAACATAGTAGAGATATTACGTTTAAGTTCATATTTTTAAAACTTTCTTTGCTTCGCTGTTAATGATTTCTGATTTCCCACTTTCTCTGGTCTTCCCAACTGTGCTTAAGTACCTTAGGTTACATTTTATTCCTTTACTGAAATCCTATGTGTTTGTTCAAATAAAAGAATTCTCTTAAACTTCATAGATAATGATACAATTTTATAGAAAAAAATTGTATGAGGTGCACTGTTCTCCTAACCCTTTTTTAAAATCTCAGGGTGGAAGGGGAACTACCAGTATCATTCCATGGCTTCAAAATGTCTAGACACCTCCCATCTCTAACCATGTTTTGCACTGTGTAACATTGTATGCTTGTAGCTTCTGAATTGGTTGAATGTTCAGGTGTTCATGTTTGTTGTATGGGAGAACTTGTATCCCCCACCATCCAACCACAGTCCTCAAGCCATGTCCTGGGACGAGGCTGGTGCTTGACCGTCTCTTTGTTCTTACAGTCTTGAGCAGACAACGTTGCAGAGGTATCAAGACTGCTGTTCATGGTGATGACTGAACTGCATTTGGCTTGGTGGGTCACAAATCAGTCAGCTGAGTTCTTCAGTAACGTGTTGCAGCAATGGCTCAGATGATATGTTGTATAGTTACTGAAGGACTTTCTGACTGGCTGCAGTGTGAGTGGAGCCTAGTGACAGCATGCAGTGTGAAATGAGGATCTCTAGATGTGGGGGAGGCTCCCCTCCATCTTTCGCAGGTAGAAGTACCATCTGGCAGAAAACGCAGTTGCGGTCCAAGTCACTGTAGACTAGTGTGTTACTTGGACAGTGTTGTCATATGATAGAGCACTTGTTCTCTTGTCTTTAAAGACCTGGGTTATACCTGTCCTGGGTGTGGTGTGGCTTTCCAAAGATCGCCAAAGAAGGAAAAACACTTTTGACAATAAGCTAACTTTTTAAAACTGATAGTGTTCCAGCTTTCATCTTGGCCTTTTCTTATATTAATATGTTTGACAGTATTTGGATCCATTCCATGAAATCCTAGAATAGCTAGTAGATAAAGTTCTCTGATTGCAGCAACTGCTGGATTTGCCATTGATGCGGAATGAGCTGATATTCAAATAAGGAAGGTTATGTGCCTTTTTAAACAGAATTAAGCACCAATTTTTCTATAATTGTTGTACATTAAATTCTGTATTATGACTTACAAGATTTAATGCAGAAAAGGCAGATTTTTTAATATCTGTGTTCAGTTAAGAAGGTTCTCGGGCTTCTTCCTCATGTCACTTCCTGAGGCTGTGTTGTGTCTATACCTTTTCCCACTGCTGTGAAGGTGCTGAAGCTGCAGCAACACAGCTACTTAGTTCAGATCGTTCCCACTGTTGAGGGACTTTATCTAAAACAACTTGGTGGAAGCCTGCAGTCTCCATCCCATACCCCCTGGGAACGATACCATTTGTTTCCGTTTGCTGCACATGGTAGCTTGAACACATACAAAAAGTGGATTGCAGTCTTAATTTTTCTACTCTTTAGTTTTAGTGGTGGATAAACTGTTCAGTTTTCCTTTTATTAAAAAAATAACAGGACCTATTAATTGGTCATTGAGTAAAAAGATACCTCTTCGTCCAATTAGGGACTTGATGAAAAGAATGCAAATTTTAAATAAGGGTGTTGATATTCATGGAGATGCACCCCATGTAATCTTCATAATTTGAAACCGCACTTAAATAAACAGCTTTTTTGTGTTTTCACTCTTGCATGCTATGGCAGAGTCTCAGTGGAACTCCTAATCCTATCTCTGGAGTATTAATAAACATCAGAGCATTAAGTAGGAAATGTTTACTAGCTGCTGTTAAAGTGCTACACAAGTCTTTTTCTTGTTGGAACATGGTCAGTCAATATTCAAGTTCTTACTTGTTAGATTTTGGTGGCGCTTAATATGAAGAAGTGAAACAGAACTGAATGTCACACTGCATACACGTGGAAAAATGTAACGAGCACCATTTCTGAATACTTTTGGTGTAAATTATTTCACAAGCTAGTCATATCGTCTCAGCCTTCAAGATTGTTGTGAGGATAAAATAGAGAAGATGACAATGTAAGCCGTTTTAGGTCTCCATTGGAGAGAAAGGCATAAATGAAGTTAATAAATGGAATACTTATTTAGGAGACAAAGGGGAAAATGCACTTTAATTCCCTTTTAGAATTAGATCAGCTATGGGACGGCTGAGTATATTATAGCTGCACTAGAAAAGGCTCTAATGCTACAACCATTCTGTATAGTCCACAAGCAATAATACAATTGTCCAAGCCATCTGACCTAATAGATGGTGATTACTTGGCCTAACGCAAAATAATATTGAAGTGGCACTGTGGAAGGTTTGTTGGCCTCTCCCATGCTTCTTATTACTTGGCTTCTTTGAACAGCCCTTGTGCCCCTGTCCACCCTAGTACACCAGATCACAAAAGCATCTTCAGGCATGGGAGAAAGGATTGCTGCTAGAGATGTACAGCTTGAAGCAATGGCAAGAGGTGAGAGTGTGTGTGTGTGCCACTGGGGGTAGACTTTTTCATAACCTGCTCTTACCAGGTAATGGCACCAGTTCAAATTGGAGTAGGATATTGAGGAAGTAAACAGTTGGGAGAATCATAGTATTTTAATTTGCTCAAATGTGCTTAAGACTGCAGGCTTACCCTTGGTATCTATTTCTGTGTTCTTCCCCCCAAACAAATAGGAGCCTTGTGGCATCTTTATGCTGGAATAAAAAATTGTTAGTCAAAAGTGCCACAAGTTTCCTTTGTTGCAACAGGCCAACACAACTGGTTTTCTGGAAATGTTCTTGTCCTGGGACAAATAGGAGAAGGGGCTGATTTTGTTGTCAGAATGAGTTGATAACATACAAGCCTGGTTGTTTGTGAAAGAAGGAAACTTAGTTGGAGAAACTTCCTGTCTGTTTTGTGACATCAGTGTGGAACTTGTTCTCTGTCCTTGTTGCTGCATATATAGGATCTGACCTCGTCGTGACTTCTGCGGTGAGAAAATGAGCCTTAGGTAGCTCTTATAAAACTAACTTTAAGAATTGGCTTATTCATGATTTGCATGGAAATGCCTAAATGTAGAGCAGTCTGGTGCCACTCTATTGCCATTTTTTCTTTAAGCTTTCAAACCTTGCTAACAGTTTTATTACACAGAAATGTGCTGTAATGTTAGATCAAGGACTTTATGAGCATATGAACAGTTTGTGAACACTGTTTGAAAAAACTCTATATTACAGCAACCTTTAACAACTCTTGCACCAATCCTTCCTGAAATAAATTCTTAGAAGTGGCAGTAATTAAAAATTAACCTAGCGATGGTAAGTTATATTATGTATGTGATTTGGCTTATGCACTGCAGAATAAATTGCTTTCCTGCTTAATAAAAGACGGTAGATTGAGTAAACTAACTCTACTGTGTCTATAAACTATTGTGTTAGGTGTCTTAGGGAAGGCTTACACCATAGTGTAAAAAAATCCTTTCCGATCTCTGATACATTTCTAAGCTTCTGCAAGCAGGATCTTGGAGAAGCAGTGTATAAACTTCCTAAATATAAATAAGTCAATCCTGCAAAACAAGACTGGCGTGTAAAAATAACTTTCTTGGGCTAAACTGTGGATTGGTGCCTCTGCTGATGGCCAGGCCGTGGCTTGATATTTTATGGTACTGCGTAAGCTTGCATGCTGCTGTGTTTGTTTCCTCCTCAACACCGCCATATGCTTTTTAAGTTTTGCTGATGCCTGTAGGTGGTGAGCTTGCCAGCCAGAGCGAAAACCAGGGTTGTTTCTAACTATAGTTACAAAATGTAGTCAGCAAATAGCAGCTGTATTTCACAAGATTAATTCCTGAAACTGATAGAGTAAGAAAAGGTACTATTGTGACCCCTTCATGCTGCTTTCCTACACAACCTCCCACAGGCCAAGGTAGTCTCTGTTTACTAGGCAGAGAGCGCCGACCCTTTCACACACACACACACAGGAGTCCCTTCTCTTCTCTGATCAGAGACTGATGGGACAGCCATTTCCCTATGTTATCTGCTCCTCATACAGCTACTGCCCAGGGCTGTTCGGCACAAGGAACTCCGCAGTGGTTTGCTTTTTCCACTGCCTCCGATATCTGCAGATCTGTATTTGAAGAGGCATTATAGACGTGTTTGCATGTACGTATGTGTTTCTTTTCCCTGATACAACCCACCTTGAGTCAGTAGGGATTAATTATAAACAAAGAGTGAACTTTTATTAAAAATTTAACATACAACATAAGCATGGTTGGTAAAATATACATAGTTTCTTCACTCTTGAACTTTTGACCCTATCGTTTATTCACACTTTTCAGGGTTTTTTGTTACTAAGTATAATTTTGTCCCCCATCAGCATTCCCTCAGCTCTTAACTGCTTTTTCCATCTGTCACATTACTCAACGTTTTGACAGCTCCCATTGACTGTTCTTAGGGAGAGGCGGAGCTGCAGCTGTCTATCACAGATACTTTTTGAAGGAAAGGAAGGAAGCGCATAATGTTGTATGTTGGCATTCAAAAATATTTCAGAGCATCACAATCCAAGTCTTCATCTATTAGACTTTGTAAGCTTCTTGGTATGTTTAAAACCTGAAGGTTACCTGTAAAGCACAAGATTAGTAATTTAACACAGGACAGACTCAGTTGGTTGACCTTGTTTAGATACAGGGACAGGGAAGGAGGAAAGTGTTATTAACAACCCTTCTTAATTCTTTGTTTATATAAAGAGAACTTAATGTAATTGATAGGCTCAGTTGAAGCTCAGCACTGAAGAAAGCCATGGTTTGTATCCAACCAGTCAGTTCCAAAAGTAGAAATGCTTTTGCATCTTCAAAAGAGGAGACAGTGGTTTTAAACAAGTGTCCCCCCTTTTTTTAGGGGTCTCAGTGGGCTGTAGCATGAGGGAGGGCTGTATTGTAGGGGGGGTCTCAGATGCTTCACTAATGAGTTAGGGACCATAGACTCCACCACTATGTTGCCTTACATATTATCTGTTGCTTTAAGTATGTACTTTTGTATATTACCTGAGCTTCATGTTGTCCAATGTCAGTCCGAGAATTATGTTCTATTTCAGCATCTCTTCAGTTCTGCATTGGATCCTTGCTAATGCTGTCTTTGTGAACTTAGATCGATTTGCCCTATGGCTTTGTTTATGGAAATGTCCTTGATACTAATTCTGCTAATCTCACGCTATGTAATCCGCCTTGAGTCTCAGTGAGAAAGGTGGACCTCAAATAAATAAATACTCTGCAGTGTTCATTCCACAAGCAGATCTCGTTGACTGTATAAACCTGGGTCTTGGACATCCTACTGAATATCTGGCATCAGAAGCAGGAAAACTCTTATTACCAATGATTTGATTTATCTTGTCAATTACTTAAAGAGTTTTTAGTTGTCTGTGAATGCTCTGGTTTGCTTCCTTGGGTGAAGTTCGAGATGGGACAGCATTTCTTCAGCTGTATAATTCCTTTTAAAGTTGGTAAATTTTGGTGCTGCATATTTCCTTGAAGTATGTGGTCATTTGTTTGAAACTATTTATAGTAGATATCTTTTGAATCCCCTAAAATGTTGATCTTGGCCTAGACTTCCCAGACAAATTGGGCAGTTATTTGTTTTATTTTATTTACATTATTTATAGTCCACTTTTCTCACTGAGACCCAAGGCAATTACACTATGTAACTCAATACTATCAACGGCTAGAATGTTCAATAAACAGTGAAATAGGGTATGGATTGCAGAAATTTGAAAACAAATGGTAATCTGATACGGAGATGAAACAGTGCTGAAATAAAACATAAGCGAGTAAGCAGCACAGGCACTACTGAATAGGAGCATACTTGCAGCAACAGACAGTACACCTTGGTATAGTCTGCAGTCCCTACCCTTTTACCAAAGCATCTCTGAACCATTTCCTTACAGCACAGTCTCCTTACCTGTGTAAGGGAACTGTGCTGTAGCGTGGCCCAATAACGTGGGGGCCACAGAGAATGCGCATGTACGTGCAGCTGTTGATTTTGCCCATTTGCAGGGTGGCACCTGCAGCAGGCCCTTAAGAAGCAAGTAAACGTTCAGTGGACTGAGAAATGGGATCCTTTTCATTTCTTTTCATCTATTAAAAAGAAAATTGCAGCCACCACGTAGTAAAGGTAGTAAGTTATTTCCAAAAGATGGTTCTGCACTTCTAAAACATTGAAATACAGACTTGTAAATCTAAGTTCTTTATATGCATTTGCTATTATAGATATGTGTATGATATATATATTCTGCTAGTGCATTTAATTCTAAACCAAGTGCGAATCTTGGTGGGAAAAGTTTTTTCCTATAAATCACGGCGTTTATTACCTCTGCTGCATGAGTCCACAGTACTGTCCTGTGTTTTCCCTCATGCATAAGTCTCTAAAGCATGCAGTAAATTGCAGTCTATCCCCCCTCTCCCAAACCAGAATTACAGGCTGCCCAACTCTCACTTCCATAATATTTATCTTCTGTAGTGCAATTTGCCATGTCATTATAGTGGGACAGTTCAATTGTTCTTTATAAGTCATTTTTAATTTTGGGTTTTGTTGCAGTTGGTTCTGGAAGAATGCCAGGTAACTGGCCACCTAAGCTTCTAAAATGTAAATGTAATATCTGCAAAAACTAAACATTTCCTTGGAATAGACTAGAGCTACATCTGGGGGGGGGGAATCATTTTGGCGATGGCAGTTGCCATGCCCTCCACTCCACCAGCTTTCATAGAAAGAGACTAAAAGGACCTAAGAGTCATGGCACATAAGCATGGAGTGCCCACTTGGAATCTGCTACTTTGGTCATAGGATAAAGTTTTGCTTGGAGCCCTCCAGTGTTCTGTGATGAGCCCTGGCTTCTATGGTAGCTTTTTTGTGGTGTTGCCCATTACCCTGTCTCAGAATTTGAAAGTCCCAGCAGGTTCACCAAGATTGGGCTGGCCCTTCAATTCTGACTTAATTGTGTCTTCACCCTTCCCAATTTTCCCACTTATGTGTGATGCCTTCACCTCTCTGTAGATAAGTCGCATGATATTGGTGAGCTCTGTTAGTCCTAGTAAGTAGGCTTCATAATGTAGCTATAAATAAGAATCAGCAAGAATGCATTCACCCACCAACCTAGAAGAGCCCTACTGTATACTACTACTGTGTTGTTCCTGTTGAGTGGAGTTCTAATCAAGAGAGTCAGTTTAGCTTGTGTGAACCAAACAAATTCAAACTGCTGTATTTGTAAGCTCCTTTATCATATCAGTGAAGAGTGTTAAAGTAATACACAATATTTATAGGGTGGTTTTAATGGTGCTGTCAAAATACAGCTACTATTTATTTACGTTACTTATATTCCTTTTTTTCTTACTCTGCTCAAGGCATACGA
This sequence comes from Eublepharis macularius, assembly GCF_028583425.1. NCBI lineage: Eukaryota > Metazoa > Chordata > Lepidosauria > Squamata > Eublepharidae > Eublepharis > Eublepharis macularius. The sequence goes on along the minus strand of NC_072800.1, from coordinate 68,798,019 downwards.
TGGGATGTCCAATAAACAGTGCAATACCAACCAGGAATCTGAAACAGAACTTGAAGCAAAGCATAATTATTAACAGGACTAATTTTTATATGTAAAGTTTGAGTATTTTATTTCTGCTGGGTAAGGTGGGGTTTTTAGTAATATTTGTGGGTTTAATTCTAGTCTCTGAGGTGAGGAGGGGGGTTAGATGTGAGAGTGGAGAGTAATCTGGCCTGTATCTGTACCCTAGGGGGTAGAGTGAACTGCTGTTTTTAGTGGGTGCTGTGGGTCAGCCTTTGTATATCTCAGAGAGAAGTTATTCTGACCAAATTAGGCAATCTGTGTGGAACCTGAGCTGTCCGTGTGTGTCTCAAAAATGTATTATTTCTAGCTAAGTCAGGCAAACTGTGTGGGAGCCCTAAATGGTCTCATTTTATCTAGGTTGGACAAGCTGTATAGAAAGGTTTGAGTGAATCTATGTCTATGTGCTTAAGAGCAAAGTTTATTCACTTAAAGATCTGTGTGAAAAATGAGTCTTTGTGAATGGGTCTAAAAATATCCAACTGTCTCTGAAACCACCAAGTGTATGAAATATTTTGAAACCAGAGATTACATATGCAAAGATTACCTGGTGGGATCCAACTTAAAGTAACAGAACAAACTATACACAGTAGTAAAGGCCACAGTCCCTGATTCTACCTAGTGTCTTTCGTAACTGTTTGGTTACAATATGGCCCTGTTCTCTGTGTAGAAAATCCCTCTTGAATAAATCAGTTTTGTATAATTTGTGGAAAGCCAGAGGAGTGGAAGTCTTCATGAATTCATCAAGCAGGCCATTTTGTAAGGTAGGGGTGCATTGGAGTATGCCTGTGTACAGGAAGTTGTTGATTTTACCATTTACAGTTTGGCACCTGCATTAGCTGAGCAAAGTTGTTGTGTTGTAGCATAGGGGGAGAGATGGTCGCAGGTATGAGATGCTGAGGCCGTGAAAGGCTTTGTATGTGATAGCCAAAACCTTAAATTGAGCCCAGGGAGCTAATGGAGAGGGCAGCTTATGGAGTTACCACAGGACGGGAGTGATATGCCAGCTCCCAATAACAGCCAAGCTGTGGCATTCTGCACCAACTGGAGTCTCTGATTTTCCTTCAAAGGGAGACTAAACTAACAAAGTGCATTACAATAGCCTCCATCTCCGTTCTGTAGCCTGGCCTTAAGCCAGACTGAAAAGGGTCCAGAGAAGATGAATTATTCAAGAAGGCTTGGAACTGGTCCGCTACTCAATCATTTTGCCTAGAAAGGGCAGGTTAGAGACTGTGCAATAATCGTCTATGTTGCTTTTCTGTAGTGATGGTATTTTCTGTATTAAACTTCATTACAACATCCTGTATTTATAGTTTGAATTCAACTGAGATGGAAAAGATCTGTCAGATCTGCTTAAATCTCAGGTGTTTGTGGCCCTTTCACTTTATCTGTTCAGGGTGGGGAATAGGGATAGTTTATTGAAGCCATAAGGCTGGAAACATGTTAAGGTTTACGAAGTTCTTCAGATACTACATTCATTGCCTAAAGATTAGCCACAGCTGAGGGTTTGTAATTCATTGGTTTTATCATTAGACTTCTGATTATTGCTTTTTCCATCATTGTGGGGTGACACATTGATTTCCTGTGGTGCAAATAATCCTTACCATTTTGTACTTTTAAATCAATTACAACTAGACATTCTGTAGTGATATGAGGGTGTTCTTTTTTAAAAAAAATATATAGGATTTAAAAATTATATAAAACAGAGGTTACTGAAAGATGACTGGAGTGCAAGTGGTCCATTAATATTGATGGGATAGGGACTTCTCTCTGAGCAGGCTTGTGTAAAAACGTCGTTTTGTTTGGTACCGCAGTGAAATGCAAACTTCTGCTCTTTATCAGATTGTTCATGTGCCTGTGTTTGATAAGGAACCACTCTCTGCCCGGGCACTGCATATTTTATCCTTGCATCTTGAGTTCGCTGTTCTCAGCCATAAAGCTGTCTACTTCAGGCAGTAGTGACTGAGTTTGGATTGCAATGCAATGGGAAATGGCTCCACTGTTACTGGCACTAGGGTCACTGTGCCTCCTAGCCCAAAGATTTCACTCTCCACCTGTAAAGCATTGGGAATGAAGGGGGAAAACTCCCCCCTCCCCCAGCCCATATATTGAAGGTAGGAAATAACAGAAGACATGGTGGCGGTGTTTTTAAAGCCTGCAAACAGCATGTGTTGGCCCTGCTTTTGGGTACTGTGACGCACACAGAGACATATTCTCTCTCTCTCTCTCTCTCTCTCTCTCTCTCTCTCCCTCCCTCCCCTCCCCCCCCTCTTCCCTCCCCACAGGCTTTCCTGTTTTTGATATTGACAACTGCCTAAGCTGAGCTATGTGCCTGGCCTGTTCTGTGCTATGAATCTTATATGCTGCTGACCTCTCTTACCTGTCTGTATAGGTACAGGAATGGCTGCATAAGAAGAAATTGTTTAGCTGCTGAACCTGGCTTGGTTGCAAGCAGTTGCATTTCTGCCATTTTAATCCTGTATTTCTGCACGGACTTGTCCAGGGAGTAGATAGGTAGAGCTTGCTAAATGGGAGCTTGGCTCATTGGGTGGGGAGGTAGGCAGGGATCCCAGCAAGCCTATGGGTAGAGAAGCTGTGGATGGTTCTGGGGCTCCCGTAGAAGCTGGAGGCTGTGAGAGAGCTATAAATTACTCAGGCCAGGACCTTGCATACAGCCTAGTTGAACTTAGGAGTGGAAAAGGCATCTATCAACTGGCAAGTAAGCACAACAAATGTTTGGGCAAGAGAATTGCTTTAAAGTGACAATCCCCAGCCTGTAGGACTAGGTTTAAAAGCTCAGGTTACCTGAAGCAGAGATCTCCCTTGGGCAGTCTGTGTCTGTATAAATATGGTCTGAGTAACAACAGAACCTGGTTCACCCCATCCTCTACACTGTAATCTCCAGTTGTCTCCCCTCTGTGTATTTGCAATCCTACATCCATTAATATGAATGTACCTCCCTTCTCCCTGGGTTACTGACCGCGCAAAAGCATCCCAAACCCATCTTTTCTTTTCCTACCTAGATGAGAAAAGTGGCAGAAACATCCAATCAAATAGAGTAACACTTCAAGACTAACTTGGTTTGAAAGCAAGTTCTGATACTTGTTTTGAACATAACTAGACCAATTCGTAGAAGTCCTGTATGTGCGGGGTGGGGGGTGGGGATGTAAGCATGAGTTGCATGAGTTCACTGAAAACAAACTAGCTATTTCTTTTAATCACAGCTTTTTAGTCGGGCCAAAGTGATTACGGGAAGCGTGTTGGATAGAATACAGATTATGTATCAATTTCATATGATGATAATAAAATGTACAATCAATCAACATCTTTTGTTATTTTTCCGCATGGGTATCTAATGGTGCCTTAAATACGAATGAGGGATCACGAGTCTTCCACAACTGGAAGATGCACGACTTGTTGTTCTGCCTCAGGCTGCAGTATCTCTTGGGCAAGTCTTGATGGTTGGTCTTTTTTGCTGTAGAATGTTAGCTATAATGTTCCTGCTCATATGCAGTATAAGGTGGTGGTGACACTAAGGTATGCCTGGATAGAATTAGAAGTTAAATTCTCTAGACCGGAGGAAACTGGATTTGTGGACTTTATTGATCCACCTTTCCACATGTGTGGTGTTTTTTTAAAAAATCTGGGCTTTTCAATTTAGCCTCTGTCTTTGATCTTCTCTGAATAGGATCTAAAGAGTTGAAGTCAAACTACTGGACACAACTGTGGAATGGTTTAATATTAAATAAAATCATTAGTATAAGGAAATGTCAGAAAATGTATTCATTTATTCAGACAGAACTTGACCAGGTTAAGTATAGTGTGGCTAAGTTGCTAGTCCCATAGTAGCCACATATACTGCCCAAAATGATTTTCATGGGGCCCAGTTTAATCTGTGAACCAGCAGATGCAACAGATTGCTCTATTAATATATTGGTGTAGAAGCTCTGAAGTATACTGTTCATGCCACAGTGTTCTGCTATAGCATTTGAACATATGAAACTGTACACAGGGTCAAATAACTGGTCCATCTATTCCAATACTGTGAGCTCTAACTGGAAGCAGTTTTCTTGGTAGAAATCTTTCTAAAGCCCACTATTCAAGTTTTTTTTTCTAGTTTAAGATACCTGAAATTGACTCTAGAACTCTCTGCCTGCAAACCATTTATGTTTGAGTATTTTTTAGCATTTAATATCATGATCCAAGCGGAAATTGTGAGTATTTTATCTGTTAGTGAAAGAATTTTGCCAACTTGTAGCAACATGGTACAGCTTAATCATTTTATTTTCCGGGAAACTACGTCTCTGATCACCAGATGAGACAAAAAGCTTCATTCTGCCCTGTTACAGAGAAAAGGTTCAGTAGTAGTTGTCTCCTCCCAGACCTTAAAGCTTAAAAACAATCGATTCTTTTTCAGTTTCTGTTGACTGTCTGTTTAATTAAAGATGGAGCGACCATACAGCATTTTTGTACAAAGGCTTCTCAGAGCTTGCTTTGCTGTGCCTGTCTCCATTGTGTTTAGTTCCAAGCTATCTATCTAGTCAAGCAACAGTGGTATTATACCTTCTGTAAAATCTGTAATCTAGTGTTTTTTTCTAGAAGACATGTGGGTTGCAATCATGGCATAAATGCCACTTCAGCAATTAGCAAGAAATGTTGGAGGTATGTTAGCACAAATACATGAAAAATAAGATCATCCAGAAATGGAAAATAGCTTTCACTCTAGGTGAAGAAGCTTAAGTACTTGCAACAAAAATCTAGTGCTTATTTCAAACCTGGTCAAAGATTAAAACCATTTGAAGTACTAGAGGAGCCATAAAAATACTTTTATAGCTAAGATGTATCATAGTCTGTTTAAAACTATTAAAATTATAAAACAGATTGTGAGGTTCTCCCCTGCTCTGGCCCTACCTTAGCCGGTTCAGCTGTAGTGTCGTCAACTCAGTGAGTCCTGGCTGAGTGACCCGGGTCTCAGGCAAAGAGCGTGGGCTGGGCTGGTGTCGCCCAGGAGTCCCTCACTGCTCTCTTGGATAGACTCTATTCTTTCTCTGTGTTCTCAAAATTCCTTCTTCTCCACCCTGGCTTGTGGACTTCCCTTTTATCCCTTCACCATTCCCAGTCTCCACCTCCTAGTCCCACCCCCAACAACCTAGCTGGTGCCCCGGCTGCCGCTCTGCTGCCATGCTGGTTATTTCCAACCCCCTCTAACCTACCTGCTGGTTTGCTGTGCTGCCCCTCTTCCTCCATCTGCCTCTGTGCTGGGGTGTGGTCCGGCTCCACCTTCGCTGCTGTTGATTTGCTGTTTGCGGTGGTGCTGGCCAGTTGTCCCTTCCCCTTGCACCATCTCCCTCTTGCTGGGCTGTTGAGCTTCCCATGGGCCAAGGCAAGGGGCTGCCCTGGAGCCATGGCGGGAAGATGGTGGTAGCTAGGACCCAGGGGCCACTGCCCACCCTGCCTCCTGCTGCCAAGGCCTTGCATGAGCTTCCTGCGCCTGTAGCTTCCTTGGCATTCCTGGCCCTTGTTAGTGCCTCCATTGCCTGCCTCATTGTGGTGAGTGCTAAGGGTGGTAGGGCAAAGGAGGGGGGCTATGAGCCTTATCTTTGGGGTGTACGGCCCTAGGAGGGTTCCCAGGCACTGGACACAGATATAAAATGATTTTTCTATTACTGTGAAATTTAGCAGGAGGATGTCTTGGGAAAGGTGCTCAAGCTTTCTTTAATTTAGGAAAACCTGGTTGAGAGAGGCTCAATTATAATAGTTTAAAATCGGAAAAGGAAAGAATTTCCCCCAGAGATGTCTCTAGCCTTTGGTGTCAAGATATGTTTTCTTGTACTTTGTGCAAATCTGGTTGTACAGTTCTGTTATAGCAAGCTCTTCAGTGTCCCTGTTACATATATATATCTAATGGTAGTGAGCCTGATCTTGTCAGATCTCAGAAGCTAAGCAGGGTTGGGTTTGGTTAGTAATTGGATTGGAGACCTCCAGTGAAGACCAGGGTTGCAGAGGCAGGCAATGGCAAACCACCTCTGTTAGTATCTTACCATGAAAACCCCACCAGGGTTCACCATAAGTCAACTCTGACTTGAGGGCACTCACCACCACCACCACCACAGTTAAATCTACTGTAATCACTAGCTGCTACCTAGTTCTTCTGGGTTTTCCCAAATACTGCTCTTCATCCCAACCCTCTTGCACCTTGCTATTTTTTTAATTTAAAAATAATTTTAATTCATAAGAGTAAGCAGGAGCTGACACCTTCTGCTAGCCCTTTCAGATAGTGCTGACTGCTTCCCTTTTATTTTGAAACTTGATAAAATTAAATTTAAAGGTTAATTATACTCATGCATATGTTGCACTATTTTCCATTCTTTTCCACTTCTTTGTATATGCGTCATTAGTTAGAGTAGGTTTTTGTGATGAGAAAGTGAAGTTCAACTTTAGAAAAGATTTACCTGTACTGTCAATGGAAGATTACAATGGAAGACCATTGAAGTCAGTGGGCTTAGAAGGTTGTAACTTTGCTTAGGATGGTGCTGATAGCTTATGGAATATCTTGAGCATAGTGGCATGTTTAGTTGTGACTGCAAGGTGTAGTCTGCATTCAAGATGTGTTTACATTACTAACGATGGTGCCCAAGAGGTAAAATGAATGTATCAAGTGCTTGTAATTTAGAAAGCCAAGTCTGTGGGTCAAAGAAGGTTGGACTTCTGACAATCTCTCAAAAGGACAGGTATAATACTTGCTTAAGAATGTCAGTTATTGCACAGTAGGTGAAAGGTAGATATGCTGAATGTTAATAGGAGAAGGCAAGAGTTGCAGGGAAAACTGTCTATTGCTGTGTTAACTGTGGAATCTACTATGAATTTGATGCAACTCTTTCAGCTAAAAAATGGTTTGTAAAAATAGTTTGAGAAGGGATTTGCTCAGTATATTTTTTGACATATTTCGATTTCTATGCAAGATGAAGAGTTCTCAGATGTAAAAGAGAAATCAAATATGGAAATTGTGGGATGAAAGAGAAAATGACTGCCTTAATTATTAAAAAATTGTACTGCTGCATGAAGTATAACTGAATGTATTTTCTTTTTTAAAATGATCAAAAATCAGGGAAGCGCTAACATTGTCTTACAGATCTACTCATGCACAACATAGCATAGAAATTGTTTTAAGTTGCATGCCGTGGGGGCATGCTGGAGCTCCAACTGTTCCCACCATAGCCTTGGTCTTTAATCTTTGCAGATGACAGTCAACACTGGAGGCAGTATCAGTGCCATATAAATTCTTACTAAGAATTAGTTGTATGTTGAAATTAATAGCCTGGAATGCCCATTAGAAGGATGAATGTAACAGCAATCCCAATTCTGAAACAAATCTTATTGTCATTCTTGTATTCCTTTAAGTGACAGGGAGTGTAATGCAATGGAGTTGTATCTTCAGGGTGGGCGGGAAGAGGATTTGGAATAATGAGGAGGACATCCGGGAGAGTGGAGGCAAGTGGAATGATGGGGCATAGCAGCCAGCCAGGCAGGGACTGGACGAAATGACACAGTATTTAGGTTTTAGTTTATTTCTGCTGGTGTATGTTACATTGAATGTGCCTTTTTGAAAATTTGTATGTGCAAATTAAAAAACATTCCTTAGGTCTTTTTTTAAAAGATGAAGTCAGGTTGGTGTTCATGTTGCTGTATAAATAAAATCCTCCTAGTTCTTAACAAATTAGAGCTTAAGTCTTAATCTTCAAAAACTTGAAGTGCTGTAGTGACTGTAAAAGCTGCAAATGGAACTCTGCAACTCTTAAAGTACAACAACCGTGTCAGGATTTGGGCTCTATATATACTTGCTACTCTGTACTCCTTTAGCTCGCCAACTCCATCCCTACTTCCATTCCTCATTTGGCTGTCTACTTCCTTCCTGTTAATACTGATTTTTTTATTAAAACATTGATATCCCACCTATAACTATAAGCAGAATTAATATTCTGCTTATAGTTATTAACAAAATAAAAACACTAGTAATGGCGGGAGCAATAAAACCAATTATCAGCCTCTCCTGGCTTTAGGCCTTGTTTGAAATTTGGTTGCAATAAATCTCTACACTACTTTTACTCTAGTCTTACTTTTCTGGTGTGTGCCATGCCTTGCCCTGCCCACTTTGTTAGCCGTTTTCCTTCTAGCATGTCAGTCTCCTCCCTGTCCTCTTAGGATAGCATAATGCCCTCTAGGCATTGAGTACTGCCTTCTCTTTCATAAGCATTTCTTGCCTCAGTTCCTCTGTCCTTTTGCTCATTCCATTGCTTATTCTGTACCCTTCATTCACCCTGTCCTATTTCTGGGATCTTGCCCACATAGCCATTCCTGTCCCAAGAGCTAGTATGAGGCTATAATCCAAGCCAAACTGTCCACTATTCCTTCTCTTTCCAGCCACATTCCCTGAGCTAGTCCCATGATCCTTCTTCCAGTTGAAATGTGTATGAAAGTTCTCTACCTTCACACTAGCTCACCAATCTCTCAAGAATCTTGGCTGCTAGAAGTGCAGAATAATGTGCAGTTTTAACTCAGAATCATGCTACCCGCACACTTATTTGGTAGTAATTACCACTGAAATAAAGCTTTCATCCACCCAGATCAATAGATAGGCTAAAGACGGGGGTATTGGTTTTCAATTATTTTCTATTTAATATTTTTTGCTGCTGCTTTCTTAAACAGAGGCAACCTTAAGAAATGTGTTTAGACTACATTAATCCCAGAGATGACAGGCATATGAATATTCATAGCTGTTCTTAGTAAAGGTTTTAGATAAAGTGGCAGTGAAGTCAAAAGATGATGTACATGTCCCAGAGTGCAAGTAGCCTTCATGCTGGCATTATATAATTTGCTCATACCAAAAAGGTCATGAAAAGAACAGGATGAAGGACAAGTAAAGCTAGGTAATGCAGCCAGTACAGTTTATGTGCTGTTGGCATTGCCTGGCCATGATCCTTGGTACCTTTGTGCTGAAGAGTCTTGCTCAGTTTATTGAGAGCTGGAACTGTGTGATGGCTTAGAGTGCAAGCCAGGAAGATTCCAGTTCAAATATTTCCACGGGCTTTTTCAAAAATGAATGAAATATTATTTTCAAGTCCATAGTCCCAACAAAAATTTGATTTGGTTTGTCAAGAGGTACCTGTTTCAGCTCGGAGATCAAATTATTCTAAACAGTTGTGTTTTTTTCTGTAGATCAATGAGTTGAGTCATGTTCAAATCCCTGTTATGTTGATGCCGGATGACTTCAAAGCATATTCAAAGATCAAAGTGGACAATCACCTTTTCAATAAGTAAGTGAAGTGAAGTAATACTTTAAATCTTCGCTAGAGTTATAAATTCTAGCTTCGTCTGTGTGCGGAAGAAAAGTTTTGCTGATAACCTTGAATTCTTTGATTCATAATCTATTATGTGTTAAAAATGGGTAAATATGGACAACTGGGTAGAAAGTTTCCTTTTTGTCCTATGGATTGCTCTTGTCTATGAGGCTGTAGTATAAAAATGTTTGAACACAGATTCTTATTTGCCATTTTTGAAATGCAGATGTTCATTGCTCATTAATTAAGATTTCTATATTCAAAGTCTCAGAGCAAGGTAGCAATAAGTTAAAAGCATGCATACATTATCCAGTTCAAAGCTAGCTTAATGCAGTAAATAAATAAAACAAACATCCCATCATAATCATACAGACTTAACCTGTTTGCTAAAATCCGGCACAAATGAGATTTTCCAGTCTTTCTGAAACTACCTTTTTATGTGCATGAAGAACCAGGAAAAAACGTCTCCTCATAGTGGCAGCAGTTAGAGAGCCAGCTTTTTCAAATGACTCTGCAGATTGATTTGGCAAAGGTGATGCAGTTAGGGACACCTCTTGTTGATCTTGAGTTATGAGTCAGAGGGCAGGTTTGTTCAGGTGTATTAAACCCATCTGTTGAGCATTTCATAGGTCAAAACCAGCACTGCTTCTGGAAGCAGATAAGACCCCTGGCACACTTGTGTAATGTGCGCCTGATGATGCGTTGTAATCAGAAGATGAAATCGCACCGGGTCAGTCTTCTGTCAGGGCAACCCCCCACAAGGAATGCATTGTATTACATTAGTGTCAAGACTACTATGGCAAGAATAGCTTGTTGCTAGATCTGAATCCTGCATATTGAGTTATCTTCTGAGCTGATTGTGGGAAAACTGATGTGGAGTTGTCCAGTCCCTTGTTAACATTCAAGTAGTTTGCCTGAATCCAGTCCCTGGCTATGGCCAGGTACTAGTAAGGAATTGGCAAAAAAGGCTAATTCAATCCTGGGTTGTATCAAAGGGGCCATAGCATCGAAATCACAGGAGGTCATAGCCCCTCTCTACACTGCCTTGGTCAGGCCACACCTGGAGTACTGTGTGCAGTTCTGGAGGCCTCACTTCAAAAAGGATGTGGACAAAATCGAGAGGGTGCAGAGGAGAGCGACGAGGATGATCAGGGGTCTGGAGACTGAGCCCTACGAGGAAAGGCTGAGGGCCTTGGGAATGTTTAGTTTGGAGAAGAGGAGGTTGAGGGGGGACATGATTGCTTTCTTTAAATATTTGAAAGGCTGTCATTTGGAGGAGGGCGGGGAGCTGTTCCAGTTGGCAGCAGAGGGTAGGACGCGAAGCAATGGGCTAAAACTACATGCACAAAGGTACCGGCTGGATATTAGGAAAAACTTTTTCACCGTCAGAGTAGTTCAAAAGTGGAATCAGCTGCCTAGGGAGGTGGTGAGCTCCCCCTCACTGGCAGTTTTCAAGAAGAGGCTGGATGAATACTTGTCAGAGATGCTTTAGGCTGATCCTGCACTGGGCGGGGGGGGGGTGGACTAGATGGTCTGTATGGCCCCTTCCAACTCTATGATTCTATGATTCTAAGCCCGGCACTTGCAGGATCATGGTCTAATGAAAAGGGCAGATAAAGCTAGAAAGAACAGCTTTATTGCCAGCATAACATTTCAGATGACTACATGAACTCATCCAGTGACTGTGCATAATCCTTGAACAGGGTTAGGGTGGAAGTTTTGTGGGATGTAACAAGAAAAGTTCCAGGAAGAAACTGAGCAATCCTCCATCGGTGGCATTTTGGGATCTCTCTATCAAACAAATAAATTCAGAGCCATTCATACAACCTTGCAGATGTCCAGCGGTGCATCACCGTATTTTTATGATCAGTACTGGAAACTGCCAAAAGAGTTCATGAACCTAAATTATATTATAGCTGTTAGCAATCTTTGCCCAGCTTCAGGTAGAACTAAGTCCACAGTTATGCCTTTGGATAATCTGTGAATTCATACAAGCTCAACTGAAGAAGTTCCAGTGCATTGTGATCCATATTTTCTAGTTAAATGTTTGTACTAGTCTGCATCCCAGATGATATGGTCTTTATTTATGGTTGAGGGTTTGATGTCTAGGAGATTATTACCACACAATATTTCATCTATTTTTGAGCTGGGAATGCAAAAGTTTGTTAACATGCTATTTAGTTCTTTTTTGGCATACTTACATTCCGAATAAAAATATTTAACTATATCGCTATGTTTGGGAGAATGGTTGCCCTGGCAAGAAACCCTGCTACTGCAGGTTAACTTCTATAAAAGTTACAATTATCCCAGCTTTGTTTGTTTTACTTAATCAAATCTCTGTTTCAGAGAGAACATGCCAAGCCATTTCAAATTCAAAGAATACTGTCCAATGGTATTTCGCAATCTGCGAGAGAGATTTGGCATTGATGATCAGGACTTTCAGGTAAGCTTTCCATATTGGTAAACATCTATTTGATATCTTGCAGCTCTCCAGATGGTAAGCAGGAAAAAATGTGTAGATCAAAGCATAGATTTGGATCCTTATTTGATTACAATTTAAACAACTTGAGAAAGAATATGTGCTCTTTCCATTATATGGTTAGGAATTGGTCACTAAATTCTTGATTGGTGCCCTGAGCAAATCTGTTATGCCCTGAGCAAATCTGTAACCACTGCATTGCCTGTTCCACCATTGGAACTCTTTCTCACTTTCCTCCTCTGTTTTGGCTAGTGGGACTCTAATTTTGCCCTTTAGTAGGAAGGGGAGGTCTCTTGAGAGAGAGGCAATTATTTTCAGGTGAAATTAATGGAGAGTCAATGATTTCCTCATAACCTATAACTCTTTGGCTAAGTACAGGCATTGGAGTATTTGTGAAAAGAGGTGAGGCGACAGTTCAGGAGGCGCTTGTGTGGCTCCCTAATGTACTGCCTTCCATGACTCAGCAAAGAGGGAGATATCTGAAAAAGAGCTACTGTACCATGTGTGCGCTATAGAAAGATGTTAGTTGGCCTGAAAATGCAAAGGGGAGCTCAGTATGGTGTGGAAGAGCAAGGGAGGTAGTGGAGTTGTCCAGTCCCTTGTGCTACAACAGTTGTCCAAGAGAAGTCCTGGATTTCTTGAGAGACTTCTCCAGGGGGGCTGACAATCATTTGTGTAAGGATGAGCAGCACACAGACCAAGGAGGGGAGACTGGCAAGATGGAATAGAGCTGTGCCCACCCATTTGAAGGAAGGAACTAGATGCTACTAAACCACCTCTTCTCCCTAGTCTGAGACCTTTGGGTGATATTCCAAGCCCCTGCTAGATTACGGTCCATATACTGGCACCTCCCATGAGGGAGGGGAAGCCAGGTTAGGTGGCTTGTGTTGCAGTACTTTAGTGCCTATCATTGGTAGGCATCAGAAATCATTATTTTTAAATCCAGAAGCTTTTAACTACTTATAATAAACAAACACATTCTTGAATAAATAAGTTCCTTCTTTTATTCATCCCTATACCCATTGTCCTGCCATGCTCTTAGTCATATCAGCAAATGGGTTCCCCTGGAAGGTCACTTAAGCATGCGAAGCATTAATGTGGTCTTGAAAAATGCACCATGCAGACTCCTGGGTGAATAGGTCAGATGGGTGCAGCTGAGAGCACTTTGAGGAGGGGTGCGGTACCACCTACTACTGGTATTTCTTGGGCCAAAAATGTTTATATTCTAAAAAGAATCTTTCGTCCTTGAAATGAGGCATGGTGCATTCTCATCATTTGGAGTACTGTATGCAGTTCTGGTTACCGTATCTCAAAAAGCATATTGCAGAGCTGGAAAAAGTACAGAAGAGGGTAGCCAAGATGATGAAGGGGTTGGAGCACCTTTCCTATGAGGAAAGGCTGAGCAGTCTGGGACTTTTCAGTCTAGAAAAAAGATAACTAAGTGGAGACATGGTATAGCTTTATGAAATTATTGTGTGAGGTAGAGAAAGCAGAGGGGGCACCCAATGAAGTTGTTGAGAAATTGTTTCAGGACAGATAAAAAGAAATACTGCGATGCTTGGTGAGTGATTAAATTGTGGAATTCACTGCTAGGGGCTGTAGTGATGTCCAGGATCATAGATGGCTTTTCACAACTTTTTTCATCTCTTTTTATAGCCAGGGCAACTAGTTGGCTGCTATGCGAAACATGAGCCACTAGTCTAATCCAGCAGGCTCTACTTATGTCTTATGAAATGGAAATGTTGCAAATTAAAAAGCCTGTTTTTGAGGGGGGGGGGAAATGTGATGTGCCTCAGTGTTTTAGGTGGGCCTTGATAGAACCTTAGTTAAACTACTGAAAAGCTGTTGTGGAAATTTTGACAACAGTATAGTTTTATTACTGACTGCAAAAACTGTAAATGTCTATGGTCTGAAATGAGTTAGTTACATGCATCACACTAGAATAAGTTATTTTAGGACACCCTGGCTGGTTTTTGAAATCCATATAGGTAACATATGCTTATATTTGCTGAAGGAAGAACATCAAGAAATGTTCTCTCTCTCTTCCACGTAACATTATTTTCCATTTTAATTTTTGCCTCCGCCATACTCACTGCAGCTTCTTTCCACTCCACCATATAACATATCCTGCTTGTGCACGTACCTACAGTAATAAACCTGCTGTCACATAAAGTTATGTGCAACTGAACCAGAGGGCTAAGCTGGAAGAACAGTGATGCTTTATAGATGCAATGGGTAGTATTTAAAGGGTGTATTTGCTGCTTAGAAGAAAGGTTCCTTCCACAAACTGTCACGCTCTGGGCTTCTCTTGTCTGGGAGATTTCTGTAACCCTTGCAAATTGGCTCAAAGTTTTTGCTCACAAATCTTGCCAATACACTCTGCTTCTGGGCTCAGAGCAGCCTTCTGGGAGGTGGACGGGGGCTGATAAGTCCAAAGACCCCCTATTGCATAAAATACGAGGTGCAGTCTTTAGAGAGCCAGTGTTGTGTAGGGACTAGAGAACAGATCTAGGACCTAGGAAGATGCTGCTCACCAGTGAAAGTTGCTGGGTCACCTTGGCCAAGTTCGTCTTTCTCTGAGCTGAAAGTACATCACAGGCTGGTTATGAGGGAAAAGGGAGGAGAGGGGAGTTGAATATGTTGCCCTGAGCTCCTTGGAAAAAAGGCAGGATAAAAATGTAGTATCTAGGTACAATTGTATTAGTGGGTACCCCCGCCCCCCCTAGAAAGCTCTGACGCTATTTTTCAGAGGGCATAACAGAGTTGTCGAGGGGGGAAAGGAAATGGACAGTTTCCCTCTTCCACTTACATGCATAAGAGTGCCTTCCGCTTATGTGATGGGATCATTGAAATTAGTACAAGCTTTTGGGGTTTTTTACATTGGTTGAAAGCAGGCTAAGTTCTAAATGGATAATAAATTATGTATTTTCTTCTTGGTTCAATTTGTTTGGTAATGGGCAAAGAAGTCTAAGATTCATTGATAAGACATTGAAAAATCTTTTAGTAATATCTCCATGGAGAGTTGAAGATGGGAATAACATGTGCTTATTTAAGATTTTCACTGTGAGATTTTTCAGCATGCTTTGATGCAATTGGATTTTCTCTGCACTGGTTATTTTATTTTATTTTGTCAGTGTATTCTATCTAAAAATAGAAAGTCTCTTGCAGTGCTTTCTAAAGATGTTCAGTCTCAAGCTACACATAGTGTTAATCACGTGTAATTTTCCCCCTCAACATTTGCTATTTTTATTTAAAGCAGCTGCTAAGGCAGAAGTCCCCATTAGGAGACTGGAGAAGGGGCATCTCTAACTTTTTTTCCCTCTGCTGGTTCTCCACCTTCAGTACACCCCTGACAGCTGCTTTTGGCCCTGGGTGTGTATGGGGTGGGGGACAGGGAAATACCTGCATCTTTTCACCAGCAGGGCTGTATACTCAATCAAGGCTGGAGCGATTTTGAGGTACGATGCCCCATTGAGGACTGCAGTTTTGGTGACTGAATGATAAAAAGGAAAGGAAGGTGGCAGTTCATGTAGTTAACGTCGTCACATGTATTTGAACCTTATTCTTTGGGGCTACCCATGAAAGAAATAATTGAAGAGCTTGGAGGGTGTATAAAGTGTTGTTAAAATATTACCATTAAAAAGAAGAGTAGATGAGCACGGATGAACAAACAATCCGAGTTCAAATATGTACTGAAGTGGGAGAGTATAAAGGCGAGTCTATGTTTTTGGTTTTTGAAATATTTATATACTGCCTTCTACCTGAAAAGGTTCATAACAGTGTAATAAATTAATCTACACCCTCCCAAACCCATACGCCAATCTAATCTAAAACAAAAATCAATTAAAAGGCTAAAAAAAAATCCTAAACAGTAGCAGTAATAATAAAAAACACAAATGGCAAACCAGGTAAAAAACTTAGCGTGCCAAAACTCAGGAAGACAGAAGGCTGAAAACAAAATTAATCTACCAGACAATGAAAACTAGCTGTAATTAAACAAAAATGATGACCTGGTTGGACCTTTTCAGCACCATGGTACCAGTAGTGGCAAAGCCAGGTCTTCCACAAAGTGTACATTTGACAGGGCATTGTAGCTAGTCACGCTGCTTTGGCAAATGTTCCTGTATGATTCATGTTAGCAAACATATTTTTGCCATATTCACATTCTTCCTGCTATAACCTTTGGACCTCTTCTCCGTCTTCAAAAAGGTGGCCCTCCAGAATGGGCTCTGATGTGGCATTACAACTAAAAGGGGAGATTTGGAGACAGAAACACACCTTGGAAACAAAGAATGTAGCTAGCTATAGAAAAATTCCAAAACTGATAGTTAAATGCCTTTTTATTTGGACCATCCAGAATAGCTCAAAGTGATAAGTGCAAGCTTTTGCGTTCTCCAGAACTGCTCTCTAGATTGGATGTTAAACACTACCCCCCCACACACACACAAAAGAGGGGTAGATGTTTCAAATAACCATGACAAAATCCAAAGCAGTAAGAGTCCATTTTTATAAGAGGCTCTTTTAAAGCATGTATTCAATAATGAAATGTAACATGGAAGAGTGTGTAGGTAGGATGTACATAGCTTTGCTCCTGTCAGTGGAATGTGCCTATCCTCCATGGAGCTTGACAATGGGCGCTGCATATACCAGTGAAAAATGGCTGTACCTCTCCTCTGCTGAATATGATACTTTCTGATATTCTCATTTCTGATGCTATCTTCAGAAGGACTTTATTGATGAAAAAGCTTTTTCACTGTTTCCAGAAATGCGTTTCAATATTTGACTTATTTGAAAGTTTCAGGCCACAAGGGAACTAATTTTTGCTACTTCTGCTTCATCCCACCTATATAAATTATCCTAGCTACTGCTTCCTTTTGTTTCACATTCAAACTGAGTGTTCTGGTAGGCTTTGCTATTTGACAGCCTTTTGCATTTGGCTTTAAGTAAGCTTAGAGAGGAAGTGCATGGCTATACTTCAGTTGAAAGACAAGGATGTGAATAAACATACATGCTGATTGGCTCTCAGTAAAGCTTAACCTAATTTTTCCTTGCTGATCAACTCTCTGCCCAGTACATCTGTAAAACACATAGGAGAGAACAGTCTGTGTTTAAACAGATCACAGTGAGTGCTCTTTCATGTTGGCTAACTCTTCAAGTTATGTATGTCTGCATATGCACTCTTTTTATAATAACCCTTTAATTTTAAATACTGGAACATGTGGCTCAGGAAAAACAACCATAATTACTTTTTAGCTACACAATTATCTTTAGTTGAGCAGTGAAGGGATAATATGGATGCATTGCATATTTCCCAGTTTGTTACAAAAAATAGCTGAGAGAGACGCCTTGGTAGGCAGTGATGTAGATATGCTCCTCCTAGGGAGTTTCCACATTGCTAAACATGCCACGTTAACTAGTTAACACTTTGTTTCAGAAAGTCCTTGGCTTTATGCTAGTTTCAGTTTTTCTGCTGCCATTGCCTGTTGTATCGGCTTACTGAATGTCCTGTTGTCCATTATTGTATTTTGCTCAGTGAATCCTTTAGCCATTGATTATATTGTATTTCACTTACACTGTGTAATCAGCCTTGGGTCTCAGTGAGAAAGGTGTATACATAAATAAATTAATGAGCTCATCAGTATAATTAAAACAAATGTATTCTTCAAATGTCTTGTTTTTAGTGTGTATAGTAGATGTCCTTGATAAGTGGTTCCAGAGGCTAGATACAATGTTCTAGATACTTCTGGAATAAGTTTGCAAGTAATGTTGTTGTGCTCTAAGCTGAAAGCCATGAAATGTTTGCTGCCCTAGAGTTCCAAAAACAGATTTTTGTACTTAGTGGAGGAGCTGATTGCTCATACACTAAGAACCACCTGCTCCAAAGTGGCGACAAAAGAAAAGCAAGTACAACCATCCCCCACATGCCCCTGTAACAAACCACAACCAACCAAAAGTCCCACAACCACACACTGTGAACAGTCCTGACAAGAAAAGCTCAAGGGAGGTCTGGGTGAGAAGCAGGCCATACGCCAAGTGCAGAGAGGTAGGGCTAGCGCTCCCCGATAAGTGATGGTGGTGGACCTGAGAGGGAACCTTGCCTCTCAGGTCTGTCGTGCCCCCCCCTCCACCCATGCAAGCCAGCCTGCCCTGATTGGCTGGCCTGGGATTTGGACTGGGACGGCACAGGACAACCCATGGAGGCTGCAGGGAGCCTTGCTGCCCCTGGGAACATGGTGGCTGCCATGCTTCTTGCCCTCTTCACCGACCGCAACCGGCTCCCCCAGGTAAGTCTGGGGGCCAGTGTTTGTCATATGAATTCGTATAGTGATTTAAACTTTCTGTCTAATAGTTCAAATCCTACAAATAGTTGTCTTTTGATCCCTATAAAAGAAAACAGAGAAGAGCATAAGGCTCCAGTTACCATGAATACTTTAGGCCCAAAGGTGATGCCCAAACCCTAAGCACTCTCACTTGAAAATACAAACACTGTGATCCAAGTATTCCTTTCATTCAAATAAATGTGTATAGGGTTCAGTCTAAATGATTTTTAGCGGTGATACAGAGCATTAATTATTGAAAAGTTTACATTAACTGAAAAGGCTAAATAGCCTTGATTTGGATTGTTTTGTTAATGCGCTTCGCTCCCCTGAGAGAGAGACAATCGATAGCTGTCAGGCCACTGTCATAAAAGTAGGACAGTCATTAGTGAATGACTTTGACCTTTATCAGGAAAATGACCTCCTGGGTTTTAAGCGGTCTGCTTCCAAAGAAATAGTGAAACATCTCTCCTTTTGACATAAGTTTCTTTGCAAAGCATGGTTGTCTGGGCGTAATTTAGGAGCTGGTAGATGTGGTTGTGGTGGCCTGTTCTCTTCATTTCATTGAGAGCCATCTTACTATTGTTTTAAAGATCATTTTCTGTTCAAGCATTCAGTTCCCACTTGTAGCATTATTGTGGTCTCTGGTAAGCAAATTTCAAAATATTTTGTTCATGGGAGGAGGAAGCTCAAAAGGCCACATTCTCCACATATTTTGCAAGGGAAGTGGGATAAAGCTGCTATTACTTCTGCATTTTAATTCTGCTGCTATGAAAGCAAACATCCCCCCGCCCCCGTCTGCTTATCATTTGGTGTTACTTTTTCATGTTCAGAATTTTCAAAGCTTGTAGTTCAACTTTATTATATCCTCTGAAGAAATAATCAAGTACTTCAGAACAGAGCTGTGCCCTGTTGGGTATCAAGTTGCCTAAGATCATCATCAGATATATTTACTAATAAAAGGCAGTGTGTTAATTCTGCAATTATGTTGACAGAATCCCTTGCATTGCCCTCCATATCCCACCTTCCTGCCAAGAGAGTGGCTCATCTATATCTTACTAATTCTTTGTCACAGATACAAAAATCAAGGGGGCATCTGAGGGCATCCTATGCGGTCTCCAAATTTGGTTTTAAGCACCTATTGCTTTCTAGTGGCCTGTATTACATAGTGGTTTTAATAGACAGCATTCTTTAGAAATAAAGTATCTGAGGCCAAAATAAGAAAAGTTACATTTTTATCATGCCTTTCCATTTGAAAAGGCTTCTGAGAGAGATACCAGTAACATACTTTATATAACTTTGTCATAACATAAACTAAAACCAGAAATATCTAAGAGAAACCACTGCAGCCTAAACTTCATAGAAACAGAATTCAGCTTATGCAACAAAAAGTTACTTCTAAACGAACAGGTTTTTTACTGATTGCCAAAAGGCAAAGCAGTGATGGGGGGTGGGGGGAGGGGGGAGACAGCCCTCTCACAGGACTGTGTTACATAGTTTAGGCATCACGACTGAGAAGACCCTATCAAATGTTCTTGCCTCTTGTACTTCAGCTAGTGGCAGGACCCAGATACAGCAGGGCCGAATCATAAAGAAGTAGGTGGTCCTGGAGTTATCCTGAGCCCAGACCATGTTGGGCTTTAAAGGTCAAAGCCAGTGCTGTAAATAAGAAAAAGAACTAGTCGCTAAAGAACTAAGTTTGTTGGAATCTCCCCTTCTTCTGAATAAAGTATTATTTTGAGCAGGAGATATAAGGCTTGTGTGTACAAAGTTATGATTTCTGATTCTGAAAATGTTTTTCCTGTGTGAATTCTAGGCTGACAAATTGTAATGCTTATTTGAATTTTAAAGTTATTGAGAAGTGGCAGCAACCATACATTGTGATTTTTTGAAGGGGGTGGAGACGAGTGGTAGAATTATTCCAAAAGGACATCTGACTGAGGAAGGGGCTGTAGGACCATGACATCCAGCAAGAAGCTACTGCATACTCCAGTAACTCTTAGCTTTGGTCAGTTACACCATTCTGTTGTAAAGAATTGTTCCTGTTGTCTATATTAGTTCTGTTTTGTAAAAACAGATCACTGTATTTTATTTTTTTAAAATAAAAAGAATTCTGTGACCTTTATAAGGAAAAAAAAGCTGTTCTGTAATTTTTTTTGGTCTGAAACATTTTTTGCGATTAGCATAATCAATATGTAAATGAAATATAGTATGTGCCTGAATACATAATCTTGTCTTATGAAACTAGTAATTATAATTTAATGATATTAATATGCCAATGAGAGGTATAAAAGATTGAAGATTAGAATGGGCTAATTAAATTGACCTTTAAATTCTTCTTACCCTCTTGGACTCTGTTGGTAATCTCTGAACGCCCATAGTGCAGATAAACTTCAAAGGGAAATGGTGGTGCTTCTCTTCATTTTCCATCCTGCCGCCCCTTAATTTTTACTGAGGAAAATTTAATGTGGCAGATGTTTAGTCAAAGTACCAGGACAAGAGAAATCTTCTAATACCTCTCTGTGTAGCCAGTAGACAGGGAAATGCCAAGACTTTCTTCTAGCCGTGTGATTCATGATATAAAGGATTGTTTTAGGTTTTATTTCGTACTGGTTCTGAGGGAAGATTTTTTCTCTCTCTTGTCTTATTGCTTCTTGAGTTTGTCTTCCCCTCCCTCTTGCTGTTAGGGTTTTGGAAGACCAGGACCACGAGGGCCAGTTTTCTTATACCTCTCTTCCCTATGACCAGGCCTTCACTCATCTCCCTTTTTATTGCTCTTGGCTCAGTATTGTCCAAAGGTGCTGTCCAGCCATCTGCTCCATTTCCTCTCACCAGCTGCCTTCCACATTTACTTTCTCTTGTTTCCGCCTGCTCAATCAGCACCCCCTGCTGTTGCTGTCCTCCCTGTAGTAGTAGCAGTTAAATTTCATTGGGTGCCTCCAGTGCTCAACAGTCCACTGCATCTAAATGTATCTTAAACATATTTGGAAGCGAAGGACTTCCAGATTCCTATCTGCATTTTTTTGCCACTGCTAGGTATAGTTTTGTACATGCTGTAGGGTCTTTAGTTTGGAATTGTGTATATCTGAGAACAATAACTGGCCTTCTCATTCATGTGATGGGAAAATAAATGTCTTAATGTTAAATGAAGCACTTGCTGTGGATAAAATTAGTAACGGCATGTCACGATCTTAAAGGTACCCGGCATAGTTAGTTGAATGTTAAGCAGATCTTGACCTGGCTAGTACCTAGCTGGGCCGTTGCTTCATAATTCTATTTAAGGTATTGTGTATTGCTTGGGGGGCAAGGTGAGATACTAATCTAACATTTGTAGTATACTGATTTGCTCAGTGTTGCACTGGAAGCTTGGAAGAGGATATTGGTTTACTGAAGAAAACTATAATAAAAATGTGCTTAAGAGTTCTTGTTTTTCAATTAAATGATGAAATCATGACACACACATACTAATCATCTTTATCAAAAGCCACAAATTAAAACCAAGCAGGACTTTTTGGTTTCATCAGGCTATATATAGTAGAGCTAACAAGTGTCTGTATCCCTCTGGTATGGGACATGTGCTCGGTTTGATTGAAGTTGTAAGTGTTAAAGGTCAGATTAAATTTCATGACCTTCAACAAATGCTGTTGCTGACTGCTCTCAGCACATATAGACAATCTCTTTATTGACCTGTGTGAAGACATGGTGACATTTTCAACCAAAGGTTGCTCACAAGGCAACTATTAGATGGATTAGTGAGGGGGGAAAGGGTGGTTGTGTGTTCAGATAAATTGGAAAGTACCTCAAACAGGTCTCGCTGAACATGTTCCATATGTATAAGTAGTTAACAGTATAGTTTTCTTTCCCCCTAAGGTGACCTCCATAAAAGTAGTCAATTTGTGAACCAGAAAGCTGTTTGTTCTCCTGAGATCAAAAAACAGCAAGCACTTAGCTTTCAGAGGGAATGTGGAGTTCAGGCAGCTGTGTTTCATTCTCGGTAATATACAGCAAAAGAAGACAAGAAAAGCTATTATATGCTATCCAGTTCATAAGCTTGATAGGTATTTTAATTTTGAGAATAGAGAGAGAGAAGTATATAAGGTAAGACTAGGACTAATGGAACAGATTTGGCCTCTGCTAACCTTTCTTTTCCTTGGGGTTAGTTCAGGAATTTGAAACCTTCTGGAGTGATGCATCCTCATCATCTATAGGGATGTATTTGTGGGCAGAACCTAGCAAACAGCAGTCCCTCCACAGATGCAACCATGGCCACCTAGAATAGATTTCTAGGACAGCAGTAACATGTTCCTCTGTTCTAATCTTATTTGGAAGCTTGGACACTCAGGGCATTATTTTATATACTAATAGCCAAGTGGCCGTGATCTGTGGATACTTAAATCTGGAGACTGGAGCCATGGACGTACAAGACAGATCTTCCTACACACATGAAAAATGCCCCAGATTTGCAGAAAAATCTGAAATCTAAGAAAAACATACCGGGGAGAGGGGGTTCAAAAAACCTGAATGATAAAAGGAATGTCTGTAGCTTTAATCAGATGCCCTCAGTGGCTGTTGCTAGGCAACCACAGCAGTTTAGCTAGTACTCCTGGCTTGGTTGTTATCAGTAAAAGGCAGGCAGGACTCATTGGGGGCAGGCCCAGAAGCATCCACTGGGTGACTTGATACCACATGACTCATCCAGGCCTGGCTGCTTATTATGTTCAACAGCAGCCCCCTTAAGCCACTGATTCTAGTGGTTATCAGAGTAGGATGCTGTGGAAGCTCATGGGGTGACTTTGATCCAGTCACACACACTCAGCCTAACCTACCTGTCAGGGTAGTTGTGAAGGTAATACAGAGGCAAGGAGAATGATGTAAGCTGCTTTGGTTCTCCATTGGGGAGAAAGGCAGTATATAAATGAAGTACATTAATAAACAGATGAAGGTTGGGGGGGGGCAGATAAAAGGTAAGTTGTTTAGTAGGTTTGAAGGAGAAAAGAATGTAGGGAAAGGTGTGCATATAGAGGTTGCCAGAAGGAGAGAAAGAGAAAATAGTGAAGGGAAAAGTGAAGTACCCCCTGCAAGTCCTTGCAGGTTTCTCACCATGCAACTGGGCTCAGCTTAACTGGCACCAAGCAACTGAGCCATAGGGGAGATGCTCCAGGGGAAAGGGGAGAAAGGTGAAGAGAGGGGGCAGACAAAATTGGGAGAGGAGGAAGCAAGAAAAAAGGATGCAGCTATGGGGGGGCAGGGAAGAGAAAGAGGACATGGTGGGGAATATTCTATTGTATATTCTAATAGCAAAATGTGGCCCCATCTGCAGATACTTAAATTCCAAAAATTGGTGCCATATTGCCACAAAGAGCTGCAAACTTGGGGGACCCCCCATCTCAAAACATTAAAAAATGCATTAGGGGTTTGAATTCCCCCTTTCCAAACCATACCGTTGTCTGCCCTTGCGAGTCTGCCTCTTCCTCTGTTTGCCACAGCTCATGTCTGTGAGAAGCTTCCACCATCTTAATTGCCAAAGTTTTATATAGCTAGTAGTCTAGTCTCACTGAATACTTATGTTTTTAGCTTTTTATTTTTTAACCATTGTAACTCAGACAAATTATTGTATATTTAATGAAGGTAACTGTACCACAGTATGAATAAAAGTTCAATTAAAAAGCTTGGACCTACTCATACATTCCTGGCACCATGAAGTAATGGAACAAACTTCATTTTGAACATGTTCTTTTTCTTTCAGAATGATTCTTTGCCTTGAACAAAGTGCTGTATCTAAAAAATAAAATGCATTATACTTTACTGTTACTTTAATCTTCATCATTCTTAAAATACACTGAGCAGAGACTCTTGCTGAGACCAGCAACATTTAAAAATGCGGAGTATTAAATTGCAAGGCATAAACCTATATTGTATTTATATTTAAAAAGCTGTCTTGTAGAAAGCCAGCATTTTTTAAATCTAAAGCTTTTTTTCTGACTTTGAAAAAAGGATATATTAAATTTCAGCTTGTATTATATGTGATGAGAATGATGGAGAGTAGCCTTCTGTTCATTGTCAATTATGTGATACTAGCACCAGAGCCCATAGTGTGAAACAATACAACGGGCTGTAGCTGCAGGGACCTGGGAGGGCCTCACTGATGTTGTAGCCCTCCTAAGGCTGCACACTGGGCTGCCGTACTGCTCTGCCCCCCGCCAGGCCGCTGCGCCGGGCCATACCACCATGCCAGGCCTTCCCACTGCCTCTGCGGCCCCTCAAAAAACAGACTCTAGAAAACGGCTCCTGTGCTCCACAGCAGGCTGATTTTGGCCCTAAACAGGCTCAATTTGGCCTCAGATGGGCTGAAATTGGTCCACTGCAGAGCACAGGAGCACTCCAGGGCCTGTCACACCACCCCAGCCTGCTCAAGGCCTGCTGTGGGGCCGCCACCATGCCGGGTCTTGCTGCCGCTGTCACAGTGGGGCCCTGCCCCCCTGGCACAGCCTTCCCACTGCTTCCACAGCCCCTCAGAGGCCTGGCACAGGTGGCAAAGAGGTCCAGTGTGGCCTTCCGAAGACCATGCAGCAGCTGTAACTGCATGCTGGGCCACGCCAACAACTCACCTTTTATCCTAGCGCAGGCACCCCCTCAGGGCCCTCCGTGCGCCTGCACCAGGATAAAAAGTGAATCATCACCAGTACAACTCAGCTTTTATGTAGTAGGATAATGGATAAATGGGAAGCTGTCAAAATTCAGAAGTGGTAATCTTTTTATTCCAAGAACACTCATATGGGTATTGAATCTCTCTAGTAAACAGTACATTTTCACATTGGTTTAAAGAGAATTCAAGAAAAAAATCAGTTCTACATTTGTTGCAGGCAGTTCATTTAACTCTCAGGTATATTGGCTAAGCAGAAATAGTGTGGGGGTGTATTCCTCATGCTCTGTCTTTCCCTGCAAAATGTACCCTTTCAGAGATTTGAGGGAGAGTGTATGAAAGGGTGCAAAAGTGCATTTTAACAAAACCGTTCCTGATTTGTGCTCTAATTTCTCACAAACATATATTCACATGTGCATGAACACACAGAGGCAGTGTCTTCCCAATTTCAAGAATGAAGTAGTAGCACTCCAAGTAAGCTATTTACTGGCCTGTTTGCTGCTAATTTGGCATAATTTTTCTGTTTGACAACCAACCACCCTACATATAACAGTGGTGGTTTCACACAGCCAGATTCGATTAATTGCATTATGACATTGTTACTAAGGAAACAGGGCAATTTTCAAACAACTGATCTCTGTGGCCTTTTAGGAAACAGGGGGTGGGGGGATTAAGTTCCTTGGTACTATAAAGCTCTCCAGTTTAATTGTGCTGTTAACTTTTGTTCTGATACCATCGTCCTTTCTAATTTATGCAACAGAATTCTCTGACAAGAAGTTGTCCACTTGCAAATGACTCTCAAGCTCGCAGTGGTGCCCGATTTCACACCTCTTATGACAAAAGATATGTCATCAAGACTATTACAAGTGAAGATGTAGCAGAAATGCATAACATACTGAAGAAATACCACCAGGTAATTAATTGTTTGTTTTCATGGGGTGGGAATGGGGAAAGAAATATATGGACAAATGTTTTAGGAAGAGGAACCTTAAACTGAAAGTTGCTGCCAGTTCTACCATTTTGGTATGTAACATTCAAAAGTTCTTGTCATGGAGTAGCCCTCCATAAAAAAACATATGTAGAACGAAATCATTTAGTATGGCTTTAAAAAAAATTATTATACAAAAAATATATAAAATCATAAAAGGAATAAAAAATGACAAGTATTACCCAAACAACCCAACAAAAGACCCCATATCAATCTGGTTTCTCGTCAGATCGCATAAATCTTTCACCATTTAGTATGGCTTTTATCAAGACTTTGACAGTCTGTATCCCCAGCAGAAATGAAGCTTGTTACTCTGGTGCCTTCCCCTTGTCCTCAGAGTCCACATTTAGCTTGTAAGCTGCTTGAGGCAGGGACTTGCTTTCTGCTAATGTTATTATGTAACATGCCACATGTATAAATGCAAGTATATGAATAATAAAAAGTATGAACTTGCTAGATACAATGCTGATATAAGTGCTGATATTGCCCTGAAGGGATGTTACCAGCTCTGTAGATGATGCAGTGTAAGCGGGTATTGAGAAGTAGGATGACATTGCTGTGTTCCTTCAGCATGTATTGGAGCTAACGACATTTGTACTAGAGTTGCGAAACTCATGAGAGAGTTGAATAGAAATGTATTTATTGGATCTAAAGCTTACGAACCTGTTTTAAATGTTACTGCTTAGCAGGAAGGCCTGTGAAATATAAGTATATGCAGAGTGTGGATACTTGTGAAATATTCTACAAATTCTGTTAACACAAATGTCCACATGATGCGCGTACTGTTTCTGGCTACATATATCTTGCAGGTCCATTTAAACTGCTCTTCTCTTTCACAGCAAGTTGTTTTAAAAATCCTGGCACATCTCTTGCCAACATATACTGAGTGAAAGGTAGCAGGAACGTAGTTTTAAATGATTTTCAGAGATAACAGATACCTCTTGCGTCTTTAATGTTGCACCCAGCAAGTTTCCATGGCCATGAACAGTATAGGGCAAAAGCAAGATAAACCTGTCTACAACTTAGGCTAGAGACTGATTTTTTCCCAAAAGGATCATCGTCTGCCCTTGAGTTGATGTTCTCCTTGCCAAATTAAATCAAGCCTTCCTCATCTACTGAAGATGTGAAACTGGAGTGTCAGTATTCCTATCTTATGCCTAAAATGTGCTCATAGCTTATAGGGTGTATTCTAGTCTTATTTTCAGAGGAGTCGCTCTCAGTTTTAATTTAGTGAGTTGTCTGTCCAGCTCAGCAGTGAGGAAAGTGAAGAGATATTGTCTGACAGGTTTCCTCAGATATTTTTGAAACATTAGATGTAAGCCTTGGTCACGTTTTGCTTTCTCTCATATTTCCATTTATCTTGATAAAACTGCTTCTTTTTAAAAACAGAGTTTGTACTGCTTATAGGTTCTCTAATTTCACCTGCTAAACCTTAGAAATCTTTGGTCTCACATGCCCCTGTTCTCTTGACACATCTCTTTGCGCATGGCTCAGAAATAAATCACTTCTGCATTCATGACAAATCAGTCTGTTGCATTTCTCTGAATTGCCTATGGCTGCTTCTCTTGTCTCCAAGCCAGGAATCCTGTAAGGTGGAGAGCAATTTGAACAAAACACCCAACCAAAATATGCTTCAGAGGTGACATTTCTAAGGCATATTGGGGAAGGGCAGGCAGGAAAATGTCCAAGGCTCCTTCTCTTAACAATAAACCATGGGTAAGCTCACTGGAAGATACTGGAAAAGGTGCCAGTTGTGTTTTATGGTTTCAAGAGGTCAAGGATTATTGATATCTTCATTTTTTAAATGACAGCTATAACTTTTAAATCAGATATTTGAGCTTAATTTAACTGTGGACAGTTACCTATGAATTAATAGCACAAATTAAAACCAAAATATAGTAGCAGCTACCTTAAGTATGTCCTCTTCTTCCTTCTCCTCAGAAACTGCCATAGTAGCTGCTGAATCAGGTTGCCAGCTCTGACCTGGTAAATTCCTGGAGATTTGGTGAGGTGTCTGTGGAGGAAGGGGTTTAGGAGGGATTTCCCCTATAATCTATGAAATTCCATGGAGCCTCCCTCCAAAGCTGCCATTTTCTCTAGGGGAACTGATCTCCATATTTCTGGAGATAAGTTGAAATTTTGGGAGACCCCAGGCCCACCTGAAGGTTGGCAACCCTACTGCTAAGGTATTTCTTAATAGCTTCTGGGCTATTTCTATTCACAGAGGAGAATCAGCTCTCTAGCTTGTATAGAAGGGATAGGAGCTACATTGATGTGGAAGTGATCCTTCCTGACTATTAGAATTTAAGGGAGATTCAGAGTCACACCTCTTTAATATGTCAGTGTTGTTTTCCTCCAAGTGAATGTTTTTCACATGCACTGTTCTTATGCCAACAAAAAAGCATATGTAGGACTTGATGCATTTAAATGTATGTGCAAAGTTATATTTCTCCTGCTACTGTCTTGGTTCCTTGGACATTACATTATTTCAAAGTTTTATATGAACAGTTTTGCCAATCTCGTTTATGTTTAGCACTTGTTTACAAGTGTTTCAGTTCACTCTGGTTTTGCTCAGAGCAAAGTACCACAGAGCATATATTAAAAGGATGGCAGGGCAGAATTTTCAGAATATGCTTGATTTCAGTTTTTCACAATTTTAAATTTCAGTTTTGGTTCTATGTTACAATTACGCCTTTTAATAACTTCATTTTTTCATTAACAAGCAACACAATTATAAAAGTTGAATACCTTGAGAGAGATGTATTAAAAACAGTGGTAGCACTGTTGAAATCTTGTCCATACAGTTTTTCTGAGTGACGAAAACCAAAGGCAACAAGTTTGTAATGCTACGCTCCATACACTTTTGGTCAGCATTGTTTACAACGTGCTACCTTTCTGTTTTACTGTAACAGTACAAGGAAGTGTTAAGGACAGTAAAAAAATTGGGAACATAATGATGATAGAGGGAAATGGTATAACCTCGAAGATGAGAATGTGCTTTTACTCTGCTGCAGAAACTCAGTGCAGAGGGGCCATGGTTCAGTGGTAGTGCCCCTGAGAAGGTCCCGGATTCTAATCCCTGATTTCAGCCTGGTTTCAGGACAGGCAGTGGAACAGAGGTGGCCTTAGTAGATGACCTCTCTCTGCATATAGAAGTATGAAAGGTCATACTTCTTTGTTGGTCCTCGTGGATTTATTTGCAGGCTTTGATACAGTAGATGTACCATCCTGTTAAGGTGTTTGGATGAAGAAGTAGGTATCAGGGAATGTGCCATGGACTGGTTTAAGTATTCCTCATGGAACAAACTCAAACGATTGTTCTGGGAAACCAGACTAGCTATCTTCTGTGTGGAAATTATCTGGGGGGAGAGGCGATCCACAAGGTGTAGTTTTATCTCCCATGTTATTCAACCTCTATGTAAAGCCTTTAGGAAAAATAATTCATAGCTATGGAATTGGATGTCATAAATATGCAGCTGATACCCAGTTCTGTATCTCTATCCCTGGTGATGCAGTAGAGATTCTGAGTTGCTACCTGACTGCTGTGGTCAAATGGCTGCATGTAAACAAATTGAAACTGAACCTAGACAAGGCAGAAGTGATGCTGGTGGGGAAGGCAGAGACTTTGAAGGATGCTGTGTTTCTCACTTTCAGTGGGGTTCAGTTAACCATTGCTGGCTCACTTAAGAGCCTGGGGGATTTTCTGGATTGAGCACTGCTGCTAGACAAGCAAGCAAATGCAGTAAAAAAATGCAGACAAGCAAGCAAATGCAGTAACTAGGCTGGAAGATGGCCCCCAACCTTAACATGGCTGATCTGGCCACCTGAATTCATGCCACAGTAACTGAGACTAGACTGCTTACTGGAATGCACCCTACATAGGTCTCTCCTCAAAGTAAATTTAGAGACTCCAGCTGGTGTAGAATGCCACAACTCGATTATTATCAGGAGCTAAGGAGGGCATGCATATTGCTCCCCTTCTGCATTGAGTTCCCATCAGTTTCTGGGCTACATTCAAGGTTTGGCTATCACTTACAAAGCCCTTCATGGCCTTGGTCCCTCATATGTACAGGATAGCCTCTCTCCCTATGTTCCTCTATGACAGCTTCACTCATCTGAACAGGGCCTTCTGCAGGTACCGCATTGTAAATGGCCAGAATCAGCAGCTGCCCATAGACCTGCATTCTCTGTGGTGGCCCCTCCTTATGGAATAGCGTGCATGAAAAAAGTCAGGAAAGCTCCCTTTCTGCAAACTTTAAAAAACTGAATTATTCAGAAAGGCTTTTTTACTCAGATAATATGGTTGTCCTGTAAGAAATGCTTTGGTAAAAGGACAGAGACTAGATTATATTGCTGAGTGGTGTCTGTTGATATAGATGTGTGGTAGTTTCCATGTCATTTAATAATAATAATAACAACAACAACAACAACAACAACATTCGATTTATATACCGCCCTTCAGGACAACTTAATGCCCAGTCAGAGCGGTTTACAAAGTATGTTATCATTATCCCCACAACAAAACACCCTGTGAGGTGGGTGGGGCTGAGAGAGCTCCAGAGAACTGTGACTAGCCCAAGGTCACCCAGCTGGCTTCAAGTGGAGGAGTGGGGAATCAAACCCAGCTCTCCAGATTAGAGTCCCGCACTCTTAACCACTACACCAAACTGGCTCTCAGATTAATTGACACGACATACTAATTTCATTTCTATATTTAATTTAATTTCGCCTCTATATTTGGATATATGCTTGTTTTCAAAATTCTGCACTCTGTACATGATTGTATTGTTTATTGAATGCCTCAACTGTTGATCATATTGACCTACACTGTGTAATCTGCCTTGAGTCCCAGTGAGAGAGGCAGACGAAAAATAACATGAATAATTTAAAAAAAATCTACAGTTACAGGAATTGAGTAGTAAGTGATGTGAAAGACCTCAACCTGAGACCCTGGTAGGTTACTGCCAGTCAAAGGAGACAGGGCTGACATTGATAGAGCAATTGTCTGGCACAGTAGATGACAGCTTCATGTGTTCATCCTATCACCATAGAAATAGAGTAGGCATTGAGTGCCGATTAAATGCCCTTGCTAGAAGGCTGAACTGGGGATTGTGCAGAAACATGAGGCTCTTGCTAACCTGCTACTCGCTTCAGTAGAAATTGTGGGGAAAGACATTCTCAGTGGTAGCACTTTTACTCAGCCAGCTTGGTTCCCAGAAGTGCTGGGATATATGCTCTGCTCCTGATTGTCGCTGTGTCCAGTAAGGGGTATCTTCTTAGAGAGTACAACTACTAATTTACTTTCAATACTATGCCAAGATCTTGCAGATATTTGTATACTCTGGCTATGACATACAATGCCTTCTTACTTGGGCTAATGTGTGGCTCCCAGGGTTATTATAATCTGTTAATGTGTATTTAGATTTGTTTTTATAAGACCTGCTATAAAATATGTACTGTTCTTGCTTTTGAGTACTTTACATAGGGCAGCGCATTGAGCTAGTAAAAACAATACTTCAACAGCACATTTCGTCTTGTTTATGTGAGCTTGTTTTCACTCAAATTAGCTTATGCAACTTTTCAAATATAAGAGATTTGAATCTCAAATAGAAATGCAGTTTTCGCCAAGATGAATGCTGAGATGCTCTGGAGGAATTGAACTGCAATACATTGAAGTGATCAAAGTGCTGGGCAATGCAATGAGCGAAGTTGGTAGAAGTGATCTGTGATTTGAAACTAAGGGTTTGAACAACAGCGATAACTTCAGAACTCTTGATAGTCATCCTTTGCACAAAAGAACAGTGTATAAAGATGAGGTTTAAATTATAGCTGACACAGATGTGGTTTAGATTTTTTTATTGCAGGAAAGTTCCCAAGGGCAGCTGCTGCAACACCTGATTAATAATGATGGATCTCACTGTTAAGTTCTCTTTTTCAGAGTAAATTGTTGGTGAACAATTCTTTGTTAGCTCCAGTATCATGTCAGTGCAGCATTTCAAGTTATATCATTGTACTGATCCTTCAAAGTATGCAATCACCTGTTCCTGTGGGTACCACAGAAGTCCTCCAATACTTACTTTCCTCACTGTGTATTCATCATGATTGAACCCAACAGGGGCTGCTCGGTGTGGAGCTGCCGTATTCTTGGAACTGTAGTAAAGCTTTTCCAATCTTGGTAGCAGCAGCAAGTTACAGAACTTCAGCTGTCATAAGGCATGCTGAGGCACATCTCTTTATGAATGTGTGATATATCTTTGCAACATTTGTTAAGGCACGATATAGTGTGATAATATGACCTCAGCCTTGTCATGGTCAGGTACATATTCTGAACAGTAATTCCTATAATGCCAAAACTGAGTCCTGCATACAGAAGAAAGAATTCCCATCGTTTACCTGCGTGTTTCTCCCTGTCCCCCCAACCATGTAAATACGTATGCATTGGTTTGGATTGGGGATTTTTTGCATACAGGTTAAATTCTGCATGGATATGTCTTTAATTGTTTCCCCTGGTAAGTGTTTTTAAAGGTACAATTAATTTTCCGCTCTGTATATATTGCATTTTAGTATAAACGCCACCTATTTGTGACACACTGACATGGAATTAAATATCCATCACAGTTGGGGCAACCAATAATTAATGCTAACTCTTCTGTTCAGAATAGGTGTTTTGAAACCAGTTCCTCCAAGTCATGTTGTGTGTGTTAAAGAAAGGAGTAGGAAAGAGTACAATTGGAATTTAGTCTCCTTTTGGTAACTGTGAAGATCTTCTTTCCAAACTGTTATAAATGCCACGAGAGTACAGATAATTATTGCCTTGATAATTCATTGTGCATTGTATATGTCTTGTAACACAGGGAGTCTAATCTTTTCATCAGTTGAATGACATGACTAGTTAAATACTTTTCTCGTTAAGCAGTCAATCTGTGAAATAAAATCCCACAGTGCCACATGGCTTGATAAAACAGTAGCACTAAAACCACTGAGCACAGGCTGCCCACAATGAAATTCATTTAGCAAAAGTGGACCAACTGAGTCAGATGTGCAATACTAATTGTCCAAGGACAAATGGACCCTTTCTAGTAAGTCTAAAAGAATCACAATAATGAGCAGTAAGGCCTAAAACTGGCTTTAATAAATAATTCTGAAATATATGGCAGGTCAAATAGAGGAGAGGATGAAGACTTCTGTATTGCCAGTGGACTAAAGCCCCTGCATATTGCATTGACATCAAAAAATAAACATGGTAAAAGAGCTTTGAAATTAGCACATTCCTATAAGTTATTCTAAGGTCTGGGCAAGCTGACATTTTATATTTTTCTAGTCTTATTTTGCCTTTCCATAGGGGCTCCTATCTAGGAACTATTTAAAAAAAAACACTACCCTTGACTAAGTGGCTAAAATAGGGTGAAGAGTAGATTGTTTGAGGAAAGTGGATTTTTAGAAAGTAGCATGGTATTCAGTGGGGAATTGTTTTATTTTGTTTTTGTCCCACATAGCGTACCAGCGTGGGTTGAATTTATTGTATGAAGTATATTGAATTGCCAATATGTTTTTGAATGATAAAGAAGTTCTTCATTAGGGCAGGACAGGGAGCAGTTGCCAGTCTTAACTAACATGCCAATTTCACACTATATATCATTTGTTTTTAAGGTATTTCTGTATTTCTGGCTAGCTCCCTGGTTCTACACACACTTCACAATCCCACAGAGTTTTAACGTATACTTAAACCCATTTATAGCTGTCACAGTCTGCCTCTTTGTCCTACATTTTAGCATTTCTATAGTTTAATAGGGTGTGAAAAAGAAATGACCACAACAAATACCCTTAAAACATTCTGGATTTTCCGCACCGTTTATTTCTTAATTTGCTTATATAACAAATGTTTACAACACAATCCACAAAATAAAATTAATGTGCAGAAACCACAATAAAATCACACAGTAAACAAATCGGATGAGATTTGATGAGTGATGCATTAAATATAAAATCCATACATTCAGTGGGGCCTTTGGACCTCTGTGAAATCCCCCCATCCCCTGCTCAAATGGGAATCTAAAGCAGTGCCCTCTATTAGGGCAATGTAAAAAAAAAAAAATCTAAAATTCTGCTGCATTCAGATAAATGTGTGTTTACTTGCTTAGCAGAAAGCAAGCCCTTTTGTATTACTTCACAAAGTTCATATTTCTCAACTCATTTGTACTTGGGTAGTGGGAAGGCGAGGACATTGCAAAGAAGAATCAGTGATCCAATTTGTGCCAATCTGCTGATTCTGTACTGTAAAAACCTAAATATACACTTGTTTTTTCCCTTCTCAAGAAATAAATCTTAACTTCCAAATCCTGGCTGGGAGAAAAGGGGTGCAAAAACTGGGAATTCCAGGGAGAACCCTGATCCTTATTTCTTCCCAGAAATTGTACTCTCCTATATTAGTGTTAGAAGGCAAACAGCTTCAGGAGAACCACGTTTTTGGTTGTAATGTATAGCGTGGTCAAAAGGCTTGACCCAAACAATGGCTTCAACATTGCTAGTTGATGATTTTGGTGCTAAACTAGTAGAAAGTAGCAGATAAAAAGATAACAAATTATGCAAGCTCCTATACAGATCTCAGTATTGCATATTTTTTATACCACCTGTACTAACCACACTAATTCCCTAGTTTGCCACTAGCACGATCCCTATGTGGTTTGTGGGAGGTTGGACACTTATTCTGTGTAAATGGTTCTTCCACCTGGAAGCATCCTATACAAAGTATACCTTTTATACAGAAACAGCATAATTTTGTCTCTTAAAAAGGAACACATTTTGATTGGCACAGCTCCTGCATGGCACAATGTCTGCTTGAACCATGGGAAGTAAGTATAGGATGCTAGTCATCCAACAAGCAATGGCATGGTACCCGGTTGTAGAAGAGCTGTGAGCAATGGTGGCTTGTGGCAGAGAGGTTCAAGAGGCTC
The DNA here is from genome assembly GCF_028583425.1 of Eublepharis macularius. Taxonomy (NCBI): domain Eukaryota; kingdom Metazoa; phylum Chordata; class Lepidosauria; order Squamata; family Eublepharidae; genus Eublepharis; species Eublepharis macularius. The sequence goes on along the minus strand of NC_072800.1, from coordinate 68,763,240 downwards.
TGGAGATGACTGTGTTACAGTGAGGCCTGCTTCTAGTTTTGCCACCTGCTCAGTCTCCTGGTTTGGATTTGATATGTGGCACGCCTGATTAAAAAATTTAATTTAATTTATTACATTTATATTCCGCCCTTCCCGCTTTCGCGGGAGGGCTAGCCTTCAGAGCACGTTGGTGTCAGTGCAGCCCTCCTCATAACTTCACCTTACATTTGTGTAAGAAAATATACAACAAATGACTTGTTGAAACTTGGTTAATACAAGTTCAACATTAAAAAAAATCTTTGTCCTTTATCAATGGAAAGGAGGGATTTAATTTTGTTATTGATTTAGGAATTTATATGGTGCTGTCCCAGAGACTTGCTTGAGGTGGTATACTAGTAAGAAAAAACCTCATGCAAAGAGCAGCACAAATAATCAATATTAAAAACGAGCTATAAAAACATCATACTTTCATTCCTGCTGTGGTTGGAAAGCTGCAGAATATATTTATTATAAAACAAAAGAAAGCTGTGAATTAGTCAATTGCTACTGCATTTTATATCAGGAGGGGTAAGCTTTCAAAAAAACTACCAATCATTGCACCAAAGCACAAGGTCTGCAGGGCTCCTTTTGAAACAAATGACTTGGCTTAGCACCCTTGTGATGCTAGTAGTTTTGAAGGAAGGAAGCTTTAGATCTTGTTAACAGTGCATTTTGAGGTAAGCCAGGTTTATTATTAAGGGGTTATGGAAAGTTTCAAAGTTTGCTTCACAAGGGATCAGAAGGGAAAACTGTGGGAAGAATCTATTCTTATGCAAAAGAGAGTTAGTAAAGCAACTGTGTCTGCTGACACAGAGAAGCTTGTGTTCTGTTTATCATTTTTCCCCCTTTGAAATATATCCAAGCATTTCCTGGGTACCACTTCCATGCATTTTCCAGAGAAAGTCACTGTTCCCTTCTTGCAATCACCAATTAGCTTGGAGATGAATATAATGTTTGAAACCATGCTAAAATGAGACAGGCAATAATAATAGTGTCTAGTGTCTAAATCATTGTTCCTCTTTCTTGTCTTTTTGAAACAAACCCAATTTGAAACAAATTATTTGGTTTATATTCAAATTACTTACTGGATTTCCCTCCAAGTGAAGTATTGTGCATGGGTACAGAAGTAAATCTCATTATGACAAAGCAGAAAAGAGTCCACTAGCACCTTTAAGACTAATCACCTTTACTGTAGCATAAGCTTTCGAGAACCACAGTTCTCTTCGTCAGATGCATCTGACGAAGAGAACTGTGGTTCTCGAAAGCTTATGCTACAGTACAGTTGGTTAGTCTTAAAGGTGCTACTGGACTCTTCTATTTCACTACTACAGATTAACACGGCTAACTCCTCTGGATTATGACAAAGAGAATTGCTAATTGAAGTAAGAGTATAATTGTTGAAGTTAATATGGATAAGAGTACACTGTAATAAGAAATATTCTAAACAAATGGTTATGATTTTCTCTTCCCACTGTCAGGCCATTAAAGATTTTAGTTGATTTAATTTGGATTGTAGTTGATTAAATTTACACTTGTATCAGAGAATTTTTATTTATGTGGTGCTATCAAGACAGTTCCTTATATTGAAGGGTTAATCTATAGTTTGAGAAGGAGACCACAAAAAAGGAGGGGGAGATGGGGGGAAATGAGAAGGATATTCATTGATTTCAAATGCATGTCTTTAGGATAGGGATGCCACCCGCTAGGTAGGCCTGAAAATCTCCCAGAATTACAACTGATTTCCAGATTAGAGATCAGTTTCCCTGGAGAAAATGTTTTGGAGAGTAGACTGTATGGCATTGTACCCTTGTGAGGTACCTCCTTTACCCAGGCTACAGGAACTTCCCAACTTAGAGTTGACAACCCTAATTTAGACTGAGATTTACAGGGTTATGTGGTTGGGATTTGAATGAAATTATAAAAGTGATATTGCGCAGATTCTTTGTAGAAGGAAGTTCCTGGCATCGAGGGCAGAAATGACAGTGATTTGAGGGAGCAGGTGACCTTGGGATAGATAGTGATGGTGGAATGAGAGGAAGGTCTCAACCAGGGATGTAGTAGGATTAGAGACATGGGAGGTGAGGAAGCCATGGAGAACTTTGAAGATAAGGATAAGGCTTGTGTGCTAAATTTGGAAATCTGTCCTGATGGAAGGATTTTATAGGTAGTCCTGCAGCTCCACCCCTTCCTGGTGTGCTCGTTGAAAAACTGGTTATAATTATGTCAAGGTCTTTCCTTACAAGCTGTGCTAGAAACAAGAAACCTCCATGCTATGAAGTGAGGGCTCTACTTTTTTGTGCTGGCCTCCTCTTGGGTTTGTAGGTGTCTTTGTACCTGGGGCTCCAGAGAGTAATCATAGGGAATCCTGTATTGTGGCTGAAAGCCAGAGCGATGGATATGTATTTGAATCTCAGGATTCAGCAGGGGCAGTTGGATCATCTTCTCTGGTTGGTCGTCCATAGTTCCTATGAGTATGTGTTGACTCCTCATGGCTCCCGCAGCTAATAGGGCCTGCGGTGGTGTCTTCCCCTGCTAAGATTCTGGTTTATGCTGGGGTGAGATGGCCCAGTGACTTAGAGGATGTCCCTTCTTAGTTAGGTTCTGTGAAGTTTTGCGATAAAAAAACTATTCCAATTTTGAAATCTTAAATATACAGGAGCTCCTGTAAAATAACATATTAGAGTTACTTCAAAATAATGTTGCTTGCAATTATGTAATGATTCAGGCAAAAAAACAACAACACAAAAGTTAAAACACACAGGATCAGCAAACTCACAGGAAAGTCTACTGGAGAAATCCAGTTTTCACCAAATGCTTTCTGGAAAAAGACTGCCTTGCATGGCTTCCCAAGTGTAACAAGGGAAGGCGCCCGCCCTCACCTCTTTGGCAGGCTGATAAACAAGGCTGGGAGGGGGAAATTCATTCACCGCAGAGCCTTAGGTGATTAACCTGCTGAATTCTCAATAAAACCTTGAAAACTCAGTTACTGCATTAGTTGTAATTTTGGATAATGCTTAGATTGTACTAAAGTGCTCTTTGATACTGCTCTTCATATAATAAAGAGAATCAGCAAAGAGAGTTACTGAGTAGTATAAGCATACTTATGGGATTAATTAGAGCCCCCCGTTTGATTTAACCATGAGCCATTAGTGGATGAAATACAAAGTCTATATCAAATTTTTCAGACATTTCAAAGAGAGTGCATCAAATGTTATTCGAGTAAATGTTGGTATCCTGTGAGACTAAATCCTTTCCCAGTCTGTTTCCATACTTTCTCCATTGTATGCCTCTTTAGCTGTTATGCTGTTGATCTCAGGATTTTATGATTCCTGAACAGGAAATGTGGCCATTTCCTTATTGTTTCTTGTTGGTACGCCTTCTAAACATGATGTACTATTATGATGTCAAAGTTATTCAGTTTATAGTACTATGCATTCATCTGTATGGGGATGTAGTGACTTGTTTCAAGATCTTGTTCTGCAGTAGCTAAAGCAGCTGTCCTAAAACATCAGATTCCAAAGATTGCATTTCACAGCTGTGGTAACTGTGCCAGCAAAGATAATACCAGCCTTCATCATCCAATAAATCTTGTTTATGTTCTTGCATCTTCATCAGTAGTAGAATAGTAGATAATTCAGTTTAAGACATACTGAAGTAAAACAGGAATTGAAATATTCACGGTGATCCTTTATAATGTAGGTAATAAGCTCTGCTTGGTCTGAGTGCAGATGAAAATAACTCCTGCACCATGGCTGTGGCCAGAGATTCAGAGAGGTGGCATCAGTGGTGTGTATGTATGCAGTTCATGGGATGGTACTTCGGAGGGCCTCTGCCTTTTGAGAGAAGGATTTGCAGGGTGCTACTGCAGAAAGGGAGAGCTGAATGGCTGCTATGTGTTGGTGCTCTTCTGGGGCCCTATAAACGTCCTGATACAATTTATCTTTTCACTATCGGAAATAAAAGAAGTGTTAAGAAAGCTTGGATTAAGTCGTTGGGAGCACGTCTTTATTGAGTGAAAACAAGGGAAAATCTTGTGTACTATGCACTGTGTTTAACCTACTAGTTGACATGGGCATGATACCTATTTTGATAGCTCCCATATATCTGCAGGTGGCAGGCTCCAAGGCGGACATCCTTTTTTGTGAGGCAATGCTGAGATCTTAGAAGTGAAAGTACATAGTTTCTACCTGCTGGAAGTGAACTGTGTAATCATGAGGTGCAGATTTGAGGTGAGAACTAGCAGAGAAGGGAATTGGTAGGTTATGTGAAGTCTAAAATGTTCATGAGAAAAATGAGCGTTGGTAAACCAACCCAAAGAGATTCTAACTGGAAATTTGGTTTTGCTTATATGATTTCTGTGTTGAGCCTTTTTGAAATGTCCAGTTTTGATGCTATGTTGCCCACTAAGCACATAATATTGAAGGGACAAGGGCGCTGTTGAAGCCTCTTCTTGAAGTGTTTACTAATAGTATAACTTCTGGTGATGTAGTGTTTGAATCTTTTTAAAAATGTCTATGTAGCTGCTCAACAGATGTCCTATGCTAGGCATTAAAATTCTAATATATTCTCTCTCCTTCTGTTTCATTCTAGTATATAGTGGAGTGTCATGGAAATACACTTCTTCCCCAGTTTTTGGGCATGTACCGGCTTACTGTTGATGGAGTTGAAGTATATATGATTGTCACAAGAAATGTATTCAGCCATCGCTTATCTGTTTATAGAAAATATGATTTAAAGGTAAGCAGCATCTTTTATATATTAATATTGTGGAAGTTTGAATAGTTTGGAAGAAATGATGTGGAGGCCATTTCTGCAGAGGTTATCTGCCCTACTGCTTCCCTGCAGCAGTTCAATGCTGTGTGTCCGCCCCCCCCCCCGCCCCCCACTGCTTCCCTGCAGCATTGTGGGACATTCATGCACTTCCTGGGGCTTTCCTAGCTTTTCTCCATTCTTTCATAAACCTGGTTTGCTCCAAAGTTTCAGGGAAGATTGCAGTAAAGCCTGGATGATTGCTGTGTAGGTGGGAAATCTTGGATTTTAACTTCCCCAGTTCCTGTGGAGGCTATTTCCTCCACCTTCCTCCAAGAGGTTTATTTTTAAAAAATGGCCCTAGAATATTGTTATATCAATATGTTATACCAATACAGGTGCCAGGTTCACTGAGTTCCCAGCTTTCATTTTGAAGAAGAGTTAAGTCTCTAGCCTCTTTCCCTCTGCAATAGAAGGGGTAGAGACTTACCTGGTACCTATGTTGGTATATTAATACAACATTATACCAATACTCTAGACCCTATTTTTAATGGCAAAAGCCCTGGTAGCTCAGGGGGAGGGCACCTCTGAGGGTCTGTGGCAGGAACACTGCAGGGAAACCTGACTTGGACAAGCCCCGTTGCCACTGTGCTTCATGAGCAGCTGTACCAGCAACAGGGAAACCACCTAAGTTCGTCCCTATGTTGAAACCACCAGTCTGTTGGGTATTAATATTTAAGTACTAGCTACTGTGGTGTTGCTTTTTGTAAAATCTAGCAAACCATTCTGTTATGCTATGATTACTAAAATAGAGTTTGTGGCTTATCTACCCCCCCAAAAAATATGGAAATAAGATAATTTGAGCTGCATCATGGGTTGTAGAGGAAGTGGCTTAGCAAAAGTATACTGGCTAAAAGTAGATAAATGTTAATTAAGGGATGCAGTGGAAGCCATTTGAGAGTAAAATGAAGAGGCTTTCTTGCATCCTTAATGCAATGACAACTACAACTTGTTCAACATGCGGATTTCTCTTTGGTAACCAATGGAACAGCTTTAACAAGTTCCGCGGGGAGGGTGGAATATGAATAAAATTAAATAAATAAATAAGGTGATTCCATTGTGGTTCTCCAGTGCCTTAATATGATTCTTTTATTTATGCATAAGCTACTGTTGAGGGGAGTGAAAAAGCCACAGTATATAAATGTTTGTTAAATGTTAATTTGAGCCAAATATGACTGACAAAGTTAACGTATCCATACCCTGCCTTACAGGAAGGAATGTGGTGAAATAAAGGCATCTCAGTTGGAAACTAGCCTCTCTTTCAAATAATTCTCAAAGGCAGACTGACTGTCATGGACCTTATTTTAATCAGCTGGCACATGCTAGGTCAGCAAAAGAAAGCATATTGTACACCTTCACATACGGTTTTTATTTTTAAGAAAACTTCATTTTTGCTGAGACAGACTTAAATGTAACTGTAAAATATGACCTGAAATAGCAAGAGCCAGAATGTGAGCTATATAATATTTTGTAGCCCCCAAATAAAACAGAATAGTGCGTGTTTACTGGTCTAGCTTGTTATTGTGAATGATGGCACCAAGGTTCTGGCATTCCAGAGTAAACAGAATTACGGCCTGTCAGCTCCTGGCTTACTTTAATAATTCTATGGTGGTGAGTTTTATAATTTTATTGCATTGTTTTTACTTCGTTAAGCCACTTCGTGCCTGTCTCTGAGGGAGGCAGCATGCACAGTTTCTAAAAGAAATTGTTTCCTAGTCTTCTGAAATTGAACTTGTCTCACCTGCTGCATTCTTGTACTGACAAGCACAAGTTGATATTTGGATCCATTTTAGAAAGAAAGAAACTAGACATATGGTAAAAATATGTAGTCGGTGATAGACTTCCTCTTTCAAAATGCAATTCCTTCTGCAAAGCAAATGTTTTGTGAAGATGTGATCAGAGGAAACTTTTTCGTGTGGAAAGAAGACTTAGTGGAAGAGAATCGCAGAGTTCTTCTAACTTAGTGGGAGAGGGAGAGTCATAGGATCCAATCCTGTGTGCCCTGCAAATGTTTGGCAGGGAGAAAAAGTGGTATCTACTATTTCTGTGGATGTTACTGGACATCAGTGTGGAGCTGCCCACATCTTTGTGCTGTGATCTTCCCTTCACCCGCACGTCATTGGTAGATAGAAGCCAAGGAAAGACACAGTATGATGATGTCACAGTATGTAGTGATATTGCCAGGAAGAAGGGGAAAAGAGACTTGGAGACAAAGCGCAGTGTCCTTTGCATCAAATGTCAGAGTTCTGCTCAGTGCTGTCTGATCGGTTTGGACAGTGTCTAGCGAGTTACTGATTTCTCTTAACTTCAATCTGGAACCAGTTCAGAATGAATTAACAAATTTACTTGGATGCAAATTTCATAACACAAGATGCTTGCTTTCACAAAGATGGCTGTTTGTCTTGCAGTTGCTGCCAAGCTCCTAAAAAAAAGTAGATGGCTGCTGAGAGAAGAGAAAGAAGGCTAGTTTTTCCATTGTGACTTGAGGGAAGGGAGAGAAAGAAGCGTTCATTGTTAACTGATGGGAGATTCTTGAGTTTTGTGTTGGTGAGGGAGAGAGTAGCATGAAGCTACTTTACAAGTGGGTAGATTAAGCTTAGAAGCAGCTCACACTAAACTGTTGGTGTGCATAGGTCTCTGAGCACATTAGCAGAAGCTCCTGTTTTGATCATTTGTTTGTATAGATGTTAATCTTTGCTACAATAAAATTGGTTAGTCTTAAAGGTGCTACTGGACTCTTTTTGATTTTCCTACTACAGACTAACACGGCTAACTCCTCTGAATCTTTGCTCTGTAGCAGCATGCAGGCACACGGTAGTTTCCATAGGTACCACTTAACAAAACAACCAAGATCAATACACCCAAGGGGTCCTGTGGCTAGTTTCATTGGGGGGGGGTGTTTGAGGGATTTTAGAAGGGTTTGTTATATGGCGTGGAGGGAAAAAACAAGTATTCCCCTGGCTAATGCAAACCCCTTCTTGAGCCTAAACATCTCTCTGGATCCTTGCCAATGTAGAGAATAAAATTCACGTTGCTTAACATATATGTACAATTATCCTTAGATAGACTACTCTGTAGTCACAGTAAATATGGACAGTTGGTTTGTTGGCAGTCCCTTTACAGATGAGGACTTTTCAGTAATACTGTGTTAATCTTGAAAACCGTATAACCAGAAATTTGTCGTAAAAATTGCATATATCAGTAGGACAAGGAAAAGCCAAATCTCCACAGTGAAATGTTCTCTTGTTACTGACCTCCCTGTGACCTTTGTTTCATAGAGCTAGTGGCTGAGATGTTTTGATTGACTTTTTCATTTTTAATAAAATGATTTTATTACATTTATCAGGTGGCTGTTCTAACTTGGAATTATGTTGGAATTATTTGTACGCGCTGATAAAATCTGAATGCTCTTTTACAATTTTTCATGTGTGGAAAGAAGCTGCTCGTGAATCTGATAAAAATAATTCCACCCTGAATAGCAGCCATGCCTTTAAAGTTTTGTTTGCCGTTGTACCACATGTTACAGATACAGCTTTTCTGTTTCAGGGCTCTACAGTAGCAAGAGAAGCCAGTGACAAAGAAAAGGTATGCCAAAGTTATACATACTTTAAGTATCCAACTTTTTGAAAATACACCAGAGTAGTGGCAATCCTGCATCATCATTCTGTTGCTTTGTTCCCTGGAAATATGTTGGGAAAGACCTTAACTGCAAACCAAAGGTCCACACATGCTTAGGGCCTCATCTTGCCAGCCATTGAAGAAGACACCCGCACTGCAGTCTGTCTTTTTATTTTATCTATTATCAAGAAATGCAACTTAGATAGCATTTGAAAGGAATGTGGGAAAATATCACTTTCAGCTTTTCATTTACTTTTGACTTGCTAAGCAAAATCTTGCTGTATGGATGGTGTCATTCAATACTTAAGATAGCTGTCCACAGAAGAGCCTTATTGCCGTGTAGTCTAGAGCACTATGCAAGAAAGTCAGATAAAATCTACAGATAATGACCTGATTTGAGGAAGAGCCTTCTACAAGCAAGCATGTACCCTATAGAACTTGCTATGCCTCTGGAGAAGCTATTTGAACAAGTGCCTGTGGAACCATAGTTACCATTTTCGTTCTGCTCACAGTTCTTTAGAACCAATCCAACCTAGAGTTTTATGATTTTTGCACTGGTTAACATTTCAGCAGTAATGGAGTTGCATTATGCCTACAAAAACATACTTGGAGAGGTGTTTATTTTTTTAATTAAAAAAAAGAGCAGTAGGTTTCGACAACTGCCAAATTCCAACAACTAATATTTTGCCTTCTCTTTCCTCAATTTATATAGTGACAGACAGACTTATGGCACCTTAAAGACTAGCTGACTTTTTATTCTAGCATCAACTTTTGTGGAATGGAGTCCTAGAGTATAAAAGCTTATGCTCAAAATAAACTGTGCTAGTCTTTGAATGCCACTGGAGTCCTGTTTGTTTGTGTTGTGGTAGACTAATGTGGCTACTCCTCTGCAATTTTATAGTTACTTGTTGCTCTGGGTGATTTTACCTCAGACAAGAATAGTATGGCATGCACCAGTCATCTGTCTCTCATAGTTGTCCTGCTCTCTTCACTGTGACATACATGTAATAATTATAGTTCTTCGGGTGTTCTAAGCTTGTTGCCAGTGAGCAAGCTGCTACAGCAAGTGCTCTTGCATATTTCTTTCATGCAACTAGAAGACTCGTGGTCTAGGTTATTGTGATCCAAGTACTAGATCTTTCTCAGAGGGTGTACAGTAAAATCATTACCTGTCTCCTACAAAAGGAAGTGGCTTTCAGTTAATGTTTCCACTATGTGAAAGTAAACAAAGTAATAGATTCTTAAGTGGGCAAGAAATTGTTGCCACTTTAGCCTGACATGAATGAAATTTGATATGTTGTAGATGCATCTTTTTACTTCAGTTATACCCTTTTCTCTCAACTGGGACTCAAAGCAGCGTATGTTGTTCCTCTACTTTATCCTTGCAACAGCCCTATGGGGTAGGTTAGTCTGAGAGAGTGTGACTGGCCCAGGGTCACCCGATAAGTTTACCTGGCAGTGGAAATCCCCCACAGCAAGAAGTATCTCTTCTTCATACACCGCTTTGGTTTATGTTGCCACTGCTGCTGGGAAAAGTGTGTGGAAGCTTTCCTAGAGACTCTCTACATGAGACTTCTGACACGTTCTTCATGTGTTGGAAGACACACTGTTAGCCGGGAAGTGTGGTTTTAAAAGACAGAGCCAATGGAGATCACTCCAGAGGGGATGGATTCTCTCACAGCCCTCCGCTGCTTCTGGCGTGCCAGACTGCCTCCTCTTCTGGAGCCTTTGCCCTGCCAAGGCTTGGTTAATTCAAAGTTTTAAGCAGCAAGGGTGGCAGGGCAAAGTCTCCTGAAGGGGAGACAGTCCAGCACGCCAGAAGTGGCAGAGGGCTGTGAGAGAATCTCTCTGCTCTGGAGCAATCACCACTGGCTTTGTCTTTTAAAACTATGCATCCCAGCTAACGTTGCGTCTCCTGACACGTGAAGAACATGTGTCAGAAGTCTCATGTAGAGACTCTTTGTCACTGTGACATAAAGAGTTTGTCTTCTGGAATGGGGCTTCTAATGCAATGTAAGTGGGTGGGCAGATTTGCAAGGGAGGAGGCATTCTTTCAAATCTGTTCTGTCCTCTAGAGGTTAGGAGAAATAGCATCTGAATAAGAAGGTGGATGTGCATAGGCTACAGGAAGTCTTGGTATGGCTGTTGTTTCAACTGAGACACTGTAAAATGCTCCAGACTAGCTCCTGTCACAAGGCAGTTTAGTGGTTGGAATTTTACTTGTTAGACGTCTGATAAATAGAAGTTTGTACTTTGCAATGAATATTGATAAGGAGGTAATTTTAAAAATTTTTTAAAAATATATAGATCAGGCAGCACAATGTTTCCTTTATTTTCTTGCTGTGAGTTCTCTAATTGGCTTAATGTAAGCAAATCAATCATGAAAGCCGGTTAGGGTACTGTTAATGTAGGAGGAAAATACGATACAGATGTGCCTTTGAGTACGGAGTCAAACTCTATTCCTTACACTGTTTGTGCACTCTGTTGCCATAGCTCATTAATGCCCTCTTGTGGCTGTTACTTTGCATTTTTGATGATTCTGTGTTCATTTCCGCTATAATCAAGCAGTGCCTATTTGACCAAACATGTTTTGTTGCATGCTTTGCTCTGAGATGATTCTTACATGCCAGCTTTTGTCTCTGTCTTAGGCCAAAGAACTGCCAACCTTCAAAGACAATGACTTCATTAATGATGGTCAAAAGATTCATATTGATGAAGCCAACAAAAAGATGTTCCTCGAAAAGCTTAAAAAGGATGTTGAAGTAAGATTGCTATCTGGTGGAGCCTGAAGTATGACACTTTTAGCGGGAAGGGGATAAACATTAGCAAAGCTGTAGTAATACCTATAATGGTAACACTTAACTCATGCTTCCCTTTAATTGTGCAAAATACTTGGGATGAAAATGCTTAAAGGCTCAGGAGTGACCAATCTGTAAACTGTTTGCCTTGAACTCAGAATTCCATAATTGATCGTGATTTTTTTTGCTGGTGTTCTAATAATATGACAGCCGCATAGCCCTTAAATATTACTTAATATAAGTATGTTAAATGTATTAGTCCCACCTACTAGTATGGGTGGGAGCAACAATCGGCTTACTTTATAGAAAATGGAGGTGTACATGTCTTGGTATACCTGAAATTTTCCTGGGAAGAAGAAAAAATACTTTCTAGAGAAATATGTGACCTTCTAGCCTTCTTTTTGAGGCTTGTTTCCCACCTACCTTCTCTGGAAAATAATTTCATGTATTATTGTCCCCAGTTTTTTCTCTTGTCATCAGACCTAAGGTTGCATGCCCATCTGTGTTAAACATAAGGTGGCATTTCTCAGTTATAGATCTCTGAGTGTCTGAAATTGTGTTGATTCTGATGTTTTGAATCACCTAATTATAATCCTGATCAGTCTGGTTATAATACATGGCTGGTCCCTGTTTCTGTGAAGACTCTACATCTTATGCGGAAGAACAGGAATCTCAAGATCTTGCGTTAGATGTAAAATTGTTTTGAGAGCACTGGAAGCTACATACTTGAATATTCTTGACACTCTAAACTGTTAAAATGAGCCATAAAATCTTGATTTGTCTCTGAAAGATTGGTCAAATTGTATTTCCATTGTTTACATATGACAGTAGACTCCTAGAAGGCTGGTTGTGTAATTGCGCTTAGAATAGCTTCTACAGCATTGCCGCAGTTTTAAAATTCATACAGCAGTCTCATTACATTTGTATGCAGGCAATTATTGTGAAGTGGCTTGGCATCTCATGCTGGTAATGGAAAGGTAGAATTGAATCTTGAGTTTTGTTTTATCTGTTTGTTTTTTTTCCTGGGTGAGGGGCTTCCGTTAAGCAGTTCAGCAGAGTTGCTTTGCTCCAAAGAATGAACAGCACTTGTATTTATCTAGTACGTTTAAGTCTGAATGCATTTTCAGTGACCATATCTTCTTTAATCTTTGCTTACACTTGTAACAGTTCTCTGGGTCACAGCCTTGCTTTTTGACGAGGTGCTTTCTTCCTCTAGGCCAGTCTCTCCTAAAAATTCTGGCCTCCTTTTCTCTTCAACAGCCTGCCTGATTATTCACAGTCTGGCTACCAGCTGTACGCAGCCGGGACATGACTAATCAACATGCCCTCATGCCAATCTCGAGACAATTATTAATTTATAGAGAGTTCATATATCAAAATGTGTCCTATAAAAGCATTTCAACAACCCACTGCTCCTGTCTGTCTTCTCTTAAGATTGCTGTTCAGTTACAAGATGGAAATCGTCTTGTTCACGCTGACTTGTCAGATTGCTTTCAGTTAACAAGTGTCTTCCTCAAAACCCACCAAGTCAACCATACTGTGTGCAAATCGTTGCTGCTGCTTTGCAGACAGTCAGACTTGATAAAAATGTACATGTCTGGGTGGGGTGTCAGGGAGGATTGGTTTCTGACTCAGGCCTGCAGGTCTCATCCTTGCAGATTCTCCCCAGGGGCCTGTGTCTATGCATTCCAAAGCACTTGGGTATCATCAGCTTTTGCAGATCATGCATAGGGCCTCGGGGGACGTTGTGATCATATGGATATGAAAACAACCCTGCTAAATCAGACCCGTCGTCCCTCTACTCCAGCATCCAGTTTCACACAGTGACCAACCAGTTGCCCTGGAGGATCCACAAACAGGGCACAGAGGCTAAGGCCTTCCCAAGATGTTGCCTCCTAGCACTAGTACTAAGAGGTTTACTGCCGCTGAAAGTGGAAGTTCCCTTTAGTCACCATGGCTAGTAGCCGTTGATGGGCCTGTCCTCCTTGAATCACCTTTTAAATTCATCTGTGCTTCTGGCCATCACGATGTCTGCTGGCAGTGAATTCCACAATTTAGTCATTAAGTAAAGCACTTACCGTTTTTTGTCCTGCAACTATTGAGCCTCGGCTTAATTAATTGGGTGCCCCTAAGTTTTATTGGAAGAGGGAGAATAATATCTCAGTATCCACTTTCTCCACCACATTCTTAATTTTATAAACTTCTGTTATGTACCCCCCCCAAACAACCACTTTGTCACCTTTTACTTTTCTGTCTTTTTTGCGCAGAAAATAGCATGTTCCTCTTGTGGAGGGATGTGCAAGTTCCCACCTTTGCATGTCGCCCCAGAAGTGCGAGAGGAAATGTTTTTTTCCAGTGGTGGTTAACAATATGAAAAATTGTAACAACTCTCTAAGTCTGTGTTTGGCAAGTTGTGTTCTTCCTATTATCTGAAAATTCTTGCACTCAAGTATTTCCAATATTAGGGGTATGATATTTCAATACCAAAACTGTGCCCAAAATTAAGACTGGATATTTCTGATCTGAAACTTAACAGGGGATTTCAGGCACTGTTTTGGTTCAGAAATATCCAAATGCACACCTCAGTCTGTGTAGCAGCCCTACCGTACTATTGGCACTAAATAAATGTTTAGAAAGCAATAGTTTGAACTTCCACAACCTGCTTAAGGCTAGCTCTAGCCTACAAATGTTTAATTGAAGTACAAGTCCCCAAGGAAGACTAGTACTGCATCAGTTGGTTCAAGAGGAATCCTTCTGTCTTGCTACTCCATTTTATTTCTGTCAGCACTGCCAAATTATTTTTTAGCGTGTTGGGAATTTTCAGACTCTTAAATTTATTCATCAAGACCTCCCCCATCTTGTTTGTCTCTACATTTAGTAGACATTTGAGCATTTCAGGAAGCTGTGATTGTGCAAAGCATGTCACCTTGATGTTTATCAAAGTGTGCAGCTACTGGTGAAATGGTAGTTTTTATAAAAGCTTCCTTTTCTGGGTACTCAAAAAGAGAGTTCTTGGTCAAAGATTTAACAAGCTGTCAAGTGCCAAAACTGGGATAGTGGGCATAGAGAGTTGACAAGCTGGTTGACAACAAGCTTGAACTTTCAAAAGTGGAAGTCAATTCCTTTCCTAAGATAGATCATTAAAAGAATAAGTTGGCAAGAATGATTGTACCAGTGGAGGAGGGTTCCATTGGTGGAATTCTTTCTCCATTGGAGGAAGACTTGGTGGAAGGGAGTCTTAGAATCCATCTTTGCTGAAGGGAGTTGTAGGATCCAGATCACAGATATTGATGTGAGAATTCCAACTTTATATTTTACTGGCATTTTGGTACCAGTTACATTTTTAGGAGTGGCCATGAAATGTACTCGGTTTCCTTTCTTTTTCTTTTTTTGCATTTTTTCTAGATTATAGGTAAAAAGTATGTAACTTGAAAATATTGAAAAAATCTGCCACGTTTTTCTTTCACAGCAGAGTACATTTTCTGTGTACGACATTCTTGAAGGATTCCCCATTGTTTTGCATTAAGCTGGTTATAGTCAAAAGTAAACTTCCTTAAATAGACTGCCTTTTTGCTATTTAGATCTTGGATTCTCTGTCATCTCCGTGGTGAATTAACACTATGCTTTATTGCCCTCCAGTTCCTTGCTCAGTTAAAACTCATGGATTACAGTTTGCTGGTTGGGATTCATGATGTTGAAAGGGCAGAACAGGAGGAGGTAGAATGTGAAGAGAATGATGAAGATGAAGGGGAAAGTGATGGAGCTCACCCGACTGGAACCCCTCCAGATAGTCCAGGAAATACACTGAACAGCTCGCAGCCTTTGGCTCCAGGAGAATTTGATCCAGCTATTGATGTTTATGGAATAAAATGCCATGAAAGTAAGTAGTTTTGCTATAATTTTTTAGAAATACATTTTGAAGAACCACCACCATTCACTTGTAACACATATTGCTGTTACATTGCTTTTTGCCATATTGCCATTTACAGTGCTGTGAAAATCCTACAGAAGAGCTCCTTTTTGCTTTGCTTTGAAAAATCAGATTACTGATCATCTCTGTCCTTTTCAGATAATCTCTTAGCATGGATTACTAAATATAGTCTGAGGTGTATTTCAAAACTATTTGTGGGCTGGATCTAACCAACTTTTTCACTCAGTCTCATCCAGTTCTTGTTATTACAGTGCTCCCATTACAAATGGGTCCCATAATCCCCAACATAGCCTTTTTGATGTATTGTTGAAGGCTTTCACGGCCGGAGAACGGTGGTTGTTGTGGGTTTTCCGGGCTGTATTGCCGTGGTCTTGGCATTGTAGTTCCTGACGTTTCGCCAGCAGCTGTGGCTGGCATCTTCAGAGGTGTAGCACCAAAAGACAGAGATCTCTCAGTGTCACAGGACTGTGACACTGAGAGATCTCTGTCTTTTGGTGCTACACCTCTGAAGATGCCAGCCACAGCTGCTGGCGAAACGTCAGGAACTACAATGCCAAGACCACGGCAATACAGCCCGGAAAACCCACAACAACCATAGCCTTTTTGGGTAGACAAAGGGGATCTTTCTACCTTTCAGCAGCATATAAGCAGGTTGGATCCAACATTCTATCTTTAATTCTTTGGCAACTTGAAGTTCAGTTCCAGGCTTCCCTTCCCAAGAAATCACCTTCTCCGTTGTATAATCAAACTTATGGAATTTATTCCCTAAGGAGATTTGTTCGCCCTCCTTTATCAGTGTCTTCTGCTAGTGGGTGAAAACATTTCTGTGCATTTTACAATTT
Source organism: Eublepharis macularius (assembly GCF_028583425.1). Lineage (NCBI taxonomy): Eukaryota > Metazoa > Chordata > Lepidosauria > Squamata > Eublepharidae > Eublepharis > Eublepharis macularius. The sequence continues at coordinate 68,747,224 of NC_072800.1, read as the reverse complement.
GTTTTAATGTTTTGTCTGTTTGCTGTGTTGGGGAGCTGAACTGTGTGGAAAGCCAGCATAATAATGTGTACCTAAAACTGTTCACTAGAGGGTTACCATTTTTGCCAAAGTTATATATGTATTTTCCCCCTAGATATAGAAGGAATTGTTAGGTTGGCCTTCTAGGTTTTTTTTCAGTGGCTTATAATTGTCTCTGTAAATTAAATCAAATCTACATGGTTATTATACTTTCTAGCGTTCTAAGCTCATGGCGGCCCATAGTTGGCCACCTCGCTTGATCTAGAAGTTCTTCTCTGTCTTCCTGTAATTCCTAAAATATATGAGAATTTTAAACTTTACGTTATCAATGAAGGAAGTCCTTATGGTTAAGTCCTTTTATAATTTGGAAGTTTTGAAACACTGTTAAACTGTTAGATGGCAGAGGCCATCAACTTCCACCAATTTATGATCCTCTTTGTTTATTACAGCTTCCTCCCATCAGTTGGTTGATTTCCTATCCATAAATACAAATATTGCTTTAATTTTTTTGCAAATGTTTTTCTTTTGTGTAGATGCACCTAGGAAGGAAGTTTACTTTATGGCCATCATTGATATTCTTACTCACTATGATGCAAAAAAGAAGGCTGCTCATGCTGCAAAAACCGTCAAACATGGCGTGAGTATCACTGCGGCAACATGTTCTGACCCTGTCATTCTCTTCAGGTCTTAGCCATTTGGTGCTGTAATGTAGAATTGCCTGCAAGGGAGATTGGCTTCATCTACTTTCTCCCTTTCACTAATCTCTGACAGAAGCAAACAGTCTGGGGATTTGTTTGTTTATTTATTTATTTATTTGTATTGTCGAAGGCTTTCACGGCCGGAGAACAATGGTTGTTGTGGGTTTTCCGGGCTGTATTGCCGTGGTCTTGGCATTGTAGTTCCTGACGTTTCGCCAGCAGCTGTGGCTGGCATCTTCAGAGGTGTAGCACCAAAAGACAGAGATCTCTCAGTGTCCAATGTTTCCTCCCCGTAGAGGTGTTCGATGTATTGTCGAAGGCTTTCACGGCCGGAGAACGATGGTTGTTGGGGGTTTTCCGGGCTGTATTGCCGTGGTCTTGGCATTGTAGTTCCTGACGTTTCGCCAGCAGCTGTGGCTGGCATCTTCAGAGGTGTAGCACCAAAAGACAGAGATCTCTCAGTGACACTGAGAGATCTCTGTCTTTTGGTGCTACACCTCTGAAGATGCCAGCCACAGCTGCTGGCGAAACGTCAGGAACTACAATGCCAAGACCACGGCAATACAGCCCGGAAAACCCCCAACAACTATTTATTTATTTGTTTCACATTTCTATTCCACCCTCCCCATGAGTGGACTCAGGGCAGATCACAACCCATTAAAATACAATAAAATTCCATTTCCATAAAACATTTAAAAATATCATTAAAATAAACACATATTTCTGGTTATACAGTCAGCCTTACAAACTAAAACAGGATGGTGGACAGCCTTCTCAGAGAGGGTTAGATTTTATACACCCCTTGTTGTTTCAGGCCAGTGGAGGCCCAGACCTCAGCCATGTGCCTGGTCTGTCTCACAGGCCTGGCGAAAAGACAGTAGGTCTTGCCAGGCCCTGGTCTCAGTAGACAGAGCGTTCCATCAGGTGGGAGCCAGGACCGAAAAGGCCCTGGCTCTGGTCGAGGCTAAGCGGGCCTCCTTGGGGCCAGGGACAACCAACAGCTGTTTATCTCCTGATTGGAGTGTCCTCCGGGGAATATATGGGGAGAGACGGTCCCACAGATACGCTGGTCTCAGTCTGCATAGGGCCTTATAGGTCAGTACTAAAACCTTGAATCTGATCCGGTCCTCCACAGGCAACCAATGCAGCTCACATAATATCGGTGTTATATGTGCCCCATTTGGCACTCTCATAGTAACGCATGCCGCTGCATTTTGTACCAGCAGTAATCTCCGTGTTGTTACTTATGTCAGTTTACTTGCTGAAATATAATTGGGTGTGCTTTTTTAAATGATGTTTGAATCCCTTACATACAAGAATATGGAAGATTAGGTATTGTTTACAAAGCATTCATAGAGCTACTTTACATGTTCAGCTTAATCTGTGGATCTCCTCATTTTTATGTGGCAAAGGGTGTTTCTTTCCCATGTAATTAAAATAAAGAATGATTGAAATGGCCACAGATTTCTACTTCCACCTCAGGATGTCCTCTTTGGGATATCATGTAGGAGTAGGATTGGAGTCAAATGAGTTTAATATCGTATATTATTTATCTTGTGTGTGGGGAGAGTGCTTCTCTTTGTCTGCCATTAAGGTGGTACAGACCTCCTGAAATCAGAGAAGAGGAGAAAGTGAATCAAGGAAAAAGTTAATGGAGGCACTGACAGGAAGTAGATATAAACCATAATTGACAGGAGAAGAGGAAATAGAACAATACAGCCTATGGGGAAAGAGGAGAACAAAAACATCTAACCAAATCAAAGACATCCACAGGAAATTCATACCTGTGAAACACTGTGTTCATCATACCCATTGGTTAAATGTACAATTGTCTATGATGACTCTAACACAGATAATTATGAATAGAGTTGGAGGGATGGGATAAGTTGAATATACTTGGATGCATGAATGGGTATGGTTGGGAGCAAAGGTATGGAGAGTACTAGCCACTGAGGAAGCATTGTGGCTTAGAAATAAAGCATCTGCTCTGCATGCCAAAAGTCCAAGCAGTTGGAGCATTTTAAAGATCCCTTTTACATGATTTAAGTTAACTCTTTTTCTAAAAATGAAAAATTTGAATTATATCAATGTGTAGAAATCTATTCTACAATATAAAGAGTATTGTAGAATATACTAAAGTTAGTCCTTATGCATTTCTGATATTTTATAAAGTACGATTAGTCTGTAATTGTATACAAGTAATATTTTTTAAAGGTTGTTCCAAGTCAAATCTCTGGCATTTTCGTTTTAGCAAAGGTCCAGGTAGTAGGTGATGGAATGACCTCTACCTGAGACCTTGGAGAGTTGCTGCTATTCTAACTAGACAATAAAGACCTTGATAGAATTGTACAGCTCAGTATAAAACAGCTTCATGTGTTCATGAGAAGCACCTCTAGGTCACACTTCCTCTTCCTTTATGTGCCTGTGTGTCCGATTGGGAGAACAAACCTTACTTGCAGTGTTGTCCATTTTGAGAGGTTATATCAGTGACTGCTGGAATGACTGAGAGCCTTTTCGATGATAGCTCCCATAATTTGGAACAGTCTTTCTGAAGGGATGTAAATCTGCACTTTCAAGAAATTGCAAAATCTGTTTGATCTGCTGTTTAGTGTAAGGGATTCTGTGACTATATTTGTATGAACTTTATTCAAGTGATTTTTGTCTCCAAAATGCCACAGACTTTATATTGTCTCAAAAGTAATCTGCTTTTCTCTCTCCTTTTTATTCTTGTTTTTAGGCAGGTGCAGAGATTTCCACAGTTAACCCCGAACAGTATTCAAAGCGGTTCTTGGATTTTATTGCCAACATTTTGACGTAACCTATCATGTTCCATTGGACAGATATAAGGTCTGGGAACAGCAGCAATGGCTGCAAGTGTGTAAGGGACAAAAGCTTCTTTTAAAAAGGAACTCTCGAGTGCTATCTTGCAGAAGGCGGCCCCTTGGTTTACATCTGCTGGCAAAGATGACTGACTGGGGTGAAATATTCGCTTTAACAGCTGCCAGATATGCCCTGCATAGTACTAGCTATTTCTGGTGTGTGTGCGTGTATGCGTGTGCGTGCGTGCGTGTGTCTGCAGAAACCCCTACAAATATAAATTAACTAATTAATAACACAGATCAGCATTTTACTTGGTGTATTGCAACTACAGTACTCCAAGGACACTAGCTGAGATGGAATGAATGGGCCAAGGATTGGAGAAGGAAAGAAAGATATGCATGTTAAGTCCCACAATATTGGCATCAAACTGTAAACTGTGGATCAGTTTGTATTTTGAATGGAAAAGTGCAAGACAGTATTGGTGGTGGTGATGGTTGACCGTACAGCAAATGCTCCACTTAAAATAGCCCTGCATGTTGGCATTCCTTAAGGTTAGCGACAACATTGTAAGCTCCATGTGCTGAAAGCTCAGCTTTGGGCATTTTTGCTTTTTGTCTCCTCTTGTTTTCGATTGGCCCATCACAACAGGGAACAGTCTTCCAGCAATTCAGAGGTACGTCTCTTGTTTTACAAAGATCTAGTGGCATAATCATACTCTGTGCAAGTTGGGTTTTGTTTTTTGCAAGAGTAAATAAATTGCTGCGTGGGTGGGGGGTAGGTGGGAGTAGGGATAGACCATTGTTGTACCCTGTGGAGATTTACACTGTTTATCATGTAGGAACTGATCATGCTAAAAAGGAAATCAAGTACACTTTTTAGATGAAATGCTTCAGTTGGGAGCATCTGTAGCATCATTTTCCACCACATAAACAAAAGGATAGGAAGCCTATTCACCTGTGACTGATCAAAACTAGGACCTTTTAAATGCTTATGTTATGCTGTTATAATATTTTATTTTTAAAAAATTCTTTTTTAAGCCCTAAATTTTACTGTTTACATTGATAGGAAAACAGGGATGCGTTTGAGTTTGTGCACAGTATGTGAATACAAAGTTTACATGTAAAGTTACATTGCAGCGCAGATGAAGTAATATCTTGAGGTGTAACACACGGTAATGTACTAAAGTGGATTTTTCACCCACCTCCATGATAGAAAATCTTTTACAATAAACAGTGACAGATTATTTTTAAGTGTATAAGGTGGGTGTTTTTTCCCCATTATCTTAATAACTTGCTTTGTGTTTCTCCAGATTATGTTGTGTAATTTCATTGCCTAAAAGTATGCTGTCACCTAGTAAGTAACCTGTTTAAAACTTTTAATAATGATCAATTTAGGGAACAGGTTCCCAGGTTCTAAAAGGACAGAATTAGACATGCTTAATTATATATATATATTCTCTACTTATACACTGTGCTAAAATTGTGCCTTTTTACAATTCTTTGTCTGTTTCAACATTCACAAGCAACTCAGAAAAAAAAAACCACTCCCCCCTTGCAAGGTGTAACTTAGCTCTGGAGTGCCAGGTTGCCTTCTCCAATAACATAATGCCAGCGCTGTTAAGGCTGCGACTGTGTATCATGTCTGTAGTGTTGACTTCATAGAGCCCTGATAAATTAGCAGCTGAACTTGCTATTGTATGCGGCCAAAGGCAATACGATCCTTGTTACTCTGTATGAATTTTTTTTACCATGGTTTTGTTACCCTTCTAACAATGTTTGACAGTACTGTTACGTATGTGTACAAATCTGAACTTTTATGTATTTAAGTTGATAATTGTGGCTTGACTTGTTTCGTTTTTTAATTCCTTTCCCCATATGTGCACACCCCATTTATCTCTGGCACCATGTGAATGTTTTTTATTTCTTACAATACACAGTGGCTACTAAGGTATGATGAGACTGCAAAGGATACCACTGGGAAACAGTGAGGTACACATACATAAAAAGAATAAATATTCCATTGTAGCCAGTTAGCGTATGCTTTTTATGAGCTAACTACAAAGCCTTTATTTTCCTTTCTGTAACAGTCTCTTGTCACTCATGACATTTGGATAAACTGTTTGGGGAGAGGGTGAGGAAGATCCACATTGTATTGCCTAGTTATAAAAACACACTCCAAACATGAGTAAGGCTTTATAAAATAAAGCACTTTGATGACTTGCTAGGAAAATCTTTCGTCCCTTTTTCTACTTACTGTGCATTCAGCTGCTTTTGGAAATGGTAGTTCAGATGAACATGTAACTTGGATTTCAAAATCAGAAGAAAAGTTTGTCACTGAGCTGCAGTAATCTTCCTGTCTACACATATGCATGTCTGGTTGCGAAAGTCTCTTTAAAATGTTCCATCCTGAGCCTGCCAGCTTCATTTGTTTCATTGCCATTGCCATGGAGTGATAGGTTTGGTAAATCCTGAAACTGATAAATCGATTCTTGAAGGAAGACCTAGTGATAAATATTCCTCCATAGTTACTGAAAGGCATTGTGTTCATAGTAAGCATTGAATATATTGTGCCCATTATTTGTGGATCATATAAAGGGATAAACTTGTTACTGCAGGATGGTAGTACCCATCATTTCGATCGATTATATCATCAAGGAGTGGTCTGAAAGCATACAGTGTAGTTTTTCTGCTTTTCAAACTAAGCAGGTTTGGCTCAATCTGGTAAGTTGCCTAGATGGGAGCTGTATGTAAGACTCACTCATGAGTTTGAAGCCAGTGTGGTGTAGTGGTTAGGGTGTTCTACCTAGAATCTGGGAGTCCCAGGTTCAAATCCCCACTCTGCCATGGAAGCTTGCTTGGTGACCTTGGGCCAGTCATACACTCTCAGCCTGACCTACTTCACAGGCTTGTTGTGAGGACAAAATGGAGGAGAACAATGAAAGCCACTTTGGGTCCCAACTGAAGAGAAACATGGGGCATAAATGTAGTAAGAAAAATAAAATACCTAATATATTCATGGGAATGTTTGCAGTGCCTGACAGGTGACAAGTATCACGCTCCAAAAATGATGCCTTTTTAAAAGTTGCAAATTAAGGCTCACAAAATAGTGGACGACTGCAATGTGCCACATAGTGATGCTGGGTGGCGAGGTCCTTGCACCACTGGACAAAGCTAAGGACCAAATGGTAGGATGCAACCAAATGTGTATTAAACAAAGGTCAACTTCTGAAAAATTCTCAAAATGAAGCCAAGAAAAGCTGGGCATGAATGAAGTTTTTTTTCTTACTAGCGATAGCAGGGATGGATGGTATCCTAGCAGGTACCTGAGGATCAAACTAAGTGTAATAGTAGCAGACCAAGGTGATTAAACAAGTATGGTTGTTGTGGGTTTTCCGGGCTGTATTGCCGTGGTCTTGGCATTGTAGTTCCTGACGTTTCGCCAGCAGCTGTGGCTGGCATCTTCAGAGGTGTAGCACCAAAAGACAGAGATCTCTCAGTGTCTTTTGAGAGATCTCTGTCTTTTGGTGCTACACCTCTGAAGATGCCAGCCACAGCTGCTGGCGAAACGTCAGGAACTGCAATGCCAAGACCACGGCAATACAGCCCAGAAAACCCACAACAACCATCGTTCTCCGGCCGTGAAAGCCTTCGACAATACATTAAACAAGTATGTGCTGCAACTACATAACAAACAAGAGGGGGCTGATTTAAGGAAGAAGAAGATATGGAAGTGGAAAGCACAGATCCCTTGCCCACAGTTATGTCCCTGGAACCTGAGTCCTGAAGTGTTTTTCCTCCGAAACAGTACTGGACGTGGGCCTGGTTAAGAACAAAATCCTTCTGGGGCATATACTGTGTGGAGGTAAACCTGGAGGGAGGGACCGCATGACCTTTTTGCTTTTTACAGTGATCTCCTCCCATATACTTCCTTCTTTATGGGGACTGACACCACTCCAAGCATACTGATCTGCAGCCATTGGTTTGCATTCTCCGAGAAGCACAAACAGAACAGGACTTCTCTCTTTCCTGTTCAATGTGCTAGCTCTAGTTTGCCCCCCTTGCAACTTTGTTTTACAGAATGCTTGCAGTTGTCATTTACATACTACATGTGGTGTGGAGTGGATGGTGAGATTTGAGAGCCAGTTTGGTGTAGTGGCTAAGAGTGCAGGACTCTAATCTGGAGAGCCGGGTTTGATTCCCCACTCCTCCACTTGAAGCCAGCTGGGTGACCCTGGGCGAGTCACAGTTCTCTGGAGCTCTCTCAGCCCCACCCACCTCACAGGGTGATTGTCATGGGGATAATGATAACATACTTTGTAAACCGCTCTGAGTGGGCATTAAGTTGTCCTGAAGGGCGGTATATAAATCGAATATTATTATTATTATTATTATTATTATTATTATTATTATTATTGAACTTTAACATAATATTGCTATTCACATGCTAAGAAAATGGACAAGCATATCACACACACACACATCTTTTATATTATGAGAAGGAACATAAAGAAATAATTACAAGGAAAAGTTATAGGAAGGGTGAAGTCAGAACACTGAAATAGGAAGAGTCGGTTACATCATGACAACACCCTGTGTTTCATGGCACAGGTTTTCTACATAACAGATGTTCTTTTCCAGCAGACCTCATGCTGACTGCCAGACAAGTGGCTTCTATATAAATAGCACACTGGCATAATATCTGTCTTTAATATTTGGCATTTCCAAAGGTTTGCTTGCTTCATGCCCTACTCAAGGACCCCTGAGGGTCTCATGGTTCATCCTGCTAAGGTGATAAAAATAGAAAATGCAATTAGGAGGAAATTTAGAATCTGTGTCTCGGCTTCTTTTTTCCTTCCATGCAATCCCTGAACAGGTGAACAATAGCTTCTTCAAAAAAAGAGGAATAATATATACTGGTGATTTCTCCCTCCTTGGAGCATAATTCCATGCCTTTCTCCATATCTTGCCTTCTGTTGGGTGAGCTTTTATCCTGATCTTTGCATAAGTCTAATGGGGAAAGAGAAAGCGCTGAAACCTCATGGGAAAGGAATAGCAAGATGAACTCTGATCTGGATATGGTAGGTTTGTATTCCTCTTTCATCCAGGTGCCAGAAGTATCGGCAGAGAACTCCTGCAAGCAGTTCAGTTGTGTGAACAACATAGTTAAAGTTGAAGTTTAATTTCCAAATTAAAACTGAAAACTAATGTGGCGTGTATTAAATTCAAATTTATTTTATTTACGTTATTTATAGCCTGCTGTTGTCCTTGATACTCAAGGCAGTTTACACAGTGTAGGTCAATACAATCCAAGATTCAAAAACCACTGCTGTAGGGTATGGATTGCAGAAATTGGAATACAAGAAGGTGATATGGAGCTGAAGATAATGCTGAAACAAAGCATGAGCAGTTTAACGTGGCATTTTAAACAACGCAAAAACTACTTGGAAGATATACAATAGTATAGTCCACAGTCCCTGTCCCTTTACCAGCATCTCTTTGTCCCCCCTCCCCCACCCTAACTATCCAACATATAGTCACAGTCTCTCTTTTTTTAGAGTATATCTGAGTTTCTTCAAGTCTAAACTGGGATAATAGTGATTTTCAGTTTGGTCATTTTCTCTGGTCCTGGGAGCAGCTTACTATTTCTCTACTGGCATAGCTCTCAAGCTGTGTGCTATTCCCATTGCCTAAGGCCTGATTTATCCATGTAATAAAATGTGGTGGGAAGTCCCTGAGGTAATAGACTGGGTTGTACCACTTCAATGGTAAGTGCTGTTTTTGGTTATTTCCTCACATGAAACACTCCCTGCTAATAACAATAGGTAAATAAATAAAATAGCATCTTGAGGCTGAATCATAGTTAGCTTACTCCTTCCTGAGCTAATTTTCTACTTGTGTGATGTTTAACATGCATCAGAGCATTCACAGATTTAATCCTATACATGCAGCTTCTATTGGTACAGTCTAAACTGCCGTTTTTCCACCTAATTGAGACAGATTTGGACTTGGGTCAGAGCTTTTGATTTCTTACCCTATAGAACAAGCTACCCTTTGGGACCTGCATTGTAGGCTGTGTACAGACTGTTTTTCTAAACCTGTTTTTAAAGTGTAGTAGAGCATCTCACTGTACTGTTTTGAGGACAGAAGCATCTGCAAGGTATGTGAAGTTTACTATTAGTCGCGCTGCCAACTTCAACAAGCACAATTACCAATCAAGCTTACCCTGCTCAAAATCTGTTACACAGAAGACGAGCTTCTGATCAAATTGCTTTAACAATTGGCAATGTTCATCCTGAATATAAAGCCATGCATGCTACACAGCTTTTCACCTCCAATAACTTCGTCATTGCTTTTACACATCCAATAACTAAATCATCTAATTTACTGAAGAAAGGGCAGTATCTCCTGTGGCAATAGTTGCTCAAATCATTACACTGCCTGACATGTATAATCACAATTCAGTGTTTCCATCTGTGCAGTCAAAGGTATCCTTTACATGGGTAATATTGAATAAAATGCATTGCCTGCTTTTTGCACCTGTGCAGTCAGCGGGATCTATTTGAGAACTGGTTGTAGTATTAGGTGGCTTTGTGGGCAGAAACCAAAGGCACCTACAGACTCCTAAGTAGCAAGTCTCAACTAAAAAATGTCCAACTTTATATTCTTTTTGCTACGTGCCTTAAAGTTAGAGGCAGTACAGGCAGATAAATGACATCATGAGAATGGAGGTTGCAAGAAAGAGAACAACTGGCCTGACACAACACTTTAATCATGCTAGGTGTTCTAGGGAGATAACATCAACATCCTATTGCCAAAATTTGCCCATCATAAGCCCACAGGAATTTTGAGAGGCCTATGGCACGTTTGTATTGTTCTTTAAGCTTCTATGGACTAGCGCCCAGTTCATCAGATGAAGTGGACTGTCTTTAGTCCACAAAAGCTGGTGTTAAAACTGCTAATCTTTAAGCCTCCACACAACTTAAGTGTGTGTTTTACTGCAATAGACTTAAAACAACTACTGGTCTCAAAAGGATCAGAGCTCAAACAAAAGAGTGTATGAAAATTAAAGAGTTATTAGAGTCTGAAGAAACTGAAGGGGAAGAAGGAAGAAGGTGATACGTGAAGCTTGTTACTTGTATGGGCTTGTAATAATGCACAGAAGTTAGATTGTGATCTCCCAGTAAAAACTGTGTGATGTCATGCTAGATCCTCTAAAGTCCCTAATTCAGAAGCAGCAGGGAATCCTCACTCCTGGTGCTCCCTAATTTAAGTGTAGCTCTCAGGAAAAGCCTTGTCTTTCCCCCTCCCCCTGCTTTCTGGGAAGTTCCCACCCCTGCAAGGGCTGACCCCATTGCTATGGCAACCAATCCAGCTGGCTGCACTGCAGCTGCTCCTCTCTAGTAAAGTCATAAATAAGACAGCTGACACAAATTACTGCTGATTGAAAATTGTAAGCAGTGATTTCTCTCTCGCCTATAAAATCGTGTGGTATCAATTGGCTGCCTGTGACCAGGTCTCCACACAGCATTTTTAGAGCTGGATTCTTGGAATCAGGCAACTTCAGCCACAGTACTGGCTGAGACTCCTGTCTCTTGCTTATGTGGGGCAGCAGGTAACTGACTGACGCTACTCACTGGGAGAGCTATTTTGTCAGCGCTCTTGCAGAAAAAAGAAGAGAGTCCTCAAGATTAGTATCTTCCCACCTCTGTTGTACAGAATATATGGCAATACTGTTGGAAGTAGGGCAGTAATTTGTTTAGAATTGATGAAATGGATAACTTTGAACATACGAAGTTCAGTATTCTTGATGGAAAACAGCTCTCCAGTGCCCCAGTGAGGGGACTTACAACCCGAGATTATTTATACCCTGCTTTTCTGCGCAAAGCAGCTTACAATATTCTGTTGTCCGTTTTATCCACTCTGTGAGGTAGGTTGGGCTGAGACAGTGACTGCCCTAGAGTGTTTCCATGGCAAAGTGGAAATACACGGGGCTTGTATATCCGCAGAAAGAACACTGATATTTTGCATCTGCAACTTAACAATCGGAGCACATGGGTGTTCTATATAGTTGGAGCTTAGCAATGGGGTAATTGGCTTAGTAAAGGGGATAAGATGTGTACAGCACTTTATCTGTTTCCTGTGTCTCTGTCATCAAGTGTGTATTTTGCCAGAGGAAGCCCCAAGTTATTTGTGCAAATTAAGAATCTGCAAACACTTGTTCAGATATATTATTCCCATTATGCATGCTCTTAAAAGGTTTTTTTTTAAAAAAAAATGAAAGGGCGCAAAAGAGAGGCATTGTGAAGAGTTTCTGCTGCTTCATTTCTGTTTTTAAAAAGTGCTGTGAATGAGAGCAGACTGTGGCTCCTGGGTCATGGCAGTGGCTCATGGGCATCTTCTAGAACTCAGCCCAGGTGCAGAAGACAGAGTCTAACACTGAACCCTGCCAAAATCATCTCATTTCTAAGCTTGCAGAGGACCAGAAACTTTTAATGAAGTGCTATTCTTATACACCGCAAATAATTTATTATAGAGACTCAGGCAGGAAACTTTTAACTATTAAGTCTTAGTTCAGCTTCCAGAACTGTCAAAAATTCATGGGAAAGTGCTCCCATGCAAAATCTTGCACCGTTCCAGGCCTCCCTCTAGGCTTGTCACCATAAACAGCTGTATTGCCTGAGTGCCATTACCAGTGGATAAGTAACAGAGGGCCAGGAACACTGAAGGTATCCTAGAGGAAGAAGTTCAGAGTTAAATGGTCTGCTCAATTTTCCATTACAGATTAAGAGAACAAACATTTCCAGTGGGCTTTCCCCATGAGCTCTTTGCAACAATCAGTTCAGCATATAGGTCTCATCTGCCATTTTGCAGAAATATGGGAGTTCTTTATAGACTGCTTTGACATTTTGAAACTTTTACTAAATGGGTGGTTTGTAAATCTAGCTGCCAGTATCATGTATGGTCTCCAAGTTACGGAAAAAGAGAAGCAAGTGTGTAACTTCCCCCACAACTTGGAAATGCACTTCTACATCTGACGGCTTTTCCAGGGAAAGAGAATTCCTCCCTTTGGATGGAGTTCCATTTCATTCTTGCCTTCTGAACTCATAAATGGGGCATTTCCACAGATAACTGCTCCGTCTATTCATCAGAACAAGAGCAAATGGTGCTTCCTAAGCATTCCATGGCAGTTGCTTTCCATCATCTCCTGACACTACAATATCCTGGTATTTGCTTGAAATGCCACCCTAAGCAAAAATACACAGTTTTAAATCAATGGGTTCAGAATGGTATAACTCTTTTTAGGGTAACACAGAGAGTTTTATGATGGAGCATTTGCAGTGGGGAATAAGGGGGCTGTTGCAGAACTATGCCAAGAGGACAGGCAGAGTTCTGCAAAGCAATCGGTACAGGCATGAAAACTTTGGACCACACTGCACTGCATAAGCCAAGCCTTTGATCCATTGTCATTGATATGTTTTAAAAGGGGAGTGCACAGGATGCTTAGCTTTGCTCCCTCTCAAAACACCAGCTATTACAACTAGTGGCAGGTCAATTTTGAGAACTACTAGTTGAAAAGCTTCTGATGAATTCAGCAGCAGACTTAGAAAGTCAACCCTTTCCTTCCCAGTGACTTGGCACAAAAACCTGAGGCTCAAAACCAGAGAGGAAAGCTAGGGGTGGCGTGCACTGCCATCTCTCAATAATTGCCCTTGTAAACAGACAGGACTCAGCCAATTGATAGCATCTTAAAACGTAAACTCTGACCCTCAAAAGGTTGTGCTGGAATAAATGATGTTAGTCTTTAAGGTGCTTCTGGACCTCTTTTTTACTTATCCAACACAGCTAGCTCGATAAAGAGAGACTTGGTTTCCTGGTATATTATACCCCACTTTTCTCTCCAAAGAGGAGAAAGTAACATCCTTCTCCCCTTGTCAATGTTATCCTCAGCAACCCTGTGCAATATGTTGGGCTGTGAGAGCAATTGACCTGAAGTCACCCAGCATACTGCATCTATAGTGATGCTCCTGAAGACCCAAGTTCAAAACGCAGATATTGCTGCTCCCTCACCCCAGGTCCTGGTCTCTCAGATCCCAGTCTAACACTCTAACCACTATGCCACTCATGCACAGCACCATAAAGAAAACCTGGTTCATGAGCCCTGGATGCACTTGTACAATGAGACCACTTCACCCATCCCCCGCATGGTGCCGTGCTTAGAATGTTAGACTAGGACTAGGATCTGGAAAACTCAAGTTCAAATCCCCACTCTGCCACAGAAGTGCCTTATGTTTAAAAGACAGACTAACACACACTGGAAACACTGAGGAGGGCAATCTGAAGCACATAACAACAGCGTGCTTATATACCACTCTTCTAGACTGATTAGTGCCCACTCGGAGCAGTAGACAGTCAGTGTTATCTCCACAACACAGCTGGGGAGGAGGGCTGAGAGAAGTGGCTTGCCCAAGGCCACCTGCTGCGTTTATGGTAGTAGTGGGCATTGAACCAGCAGAGTGGCTCGGCACAGAGTTTTACACTCTCTAAAGTTCAGTGGCAACAGATCTGGCAATCTAAATTGGCTACTTCCAGATCAATCAATATTAAAACCCTGATGTTTAGATTATTAATGAGATAGTATCTTACACCAGTTAAAATTCATCATTTGAACTGTAACCAGCAATCAACCTGCTGGGAAAAAATGTGGAGACTGAGGTTCCTATTTTCATACTTGGTGGTCTTGTAAACATGCAGGCTCAAGGAAGTCACAACAACATGCGTTTTATGCTGTACAGAATCTCAAATTAAATCATACAGTCCCAAATTTACAATATGATAAAGCCCAAACAGTGAACTGTTGTACTACCAATCGAACATTCAATATAAAGTTTCCATTCAATATAAGTTCTGCTGTTATGGGGTGAATTCACTATTAGCTATGTACATGGCATGATCCTAAGCAAAGTGTCCAAGTTTAGTATTGTTAGCAGCCAAAAGGAATGTCCACGGCAAGGTTATAATCACGGCAGTTTGACAGTGTTAGCAGCCGGAAAGAATGTCCACGGCAAGAGTTATAATCACGGTGACGAGCTGCACCGGTATTTCTCACTTTTACTCGTTTCAACACATTGTTCTTCTTCAGGCCGTTAGTTATCACCATCTATTAGCCACAAATCCATCTATTAACAACGAAAAATAATGTCATGTATCAAGTCACTTGATACATGACATTTTTCGTTGTTAATAGATACACATATACATATACATATAATACACATATACCCTGGTTAAGACTCAACCTAATCGCATTTTTATGTGCTGCATCCCACTTAGTCATTGAGGCAGCTTAGAAGAGCACTAAACTCCCTTTGTTATCTGTTTGGTACGGGAATATATGGGACATATTTGTAATGGAGAAAATTCTAGGTCAACAAAAGCCAATCGAGTCAGACCAATATCTCTCTGATTTTGCTTGAACATGGCAACCTATAATTGACTTTATAGCAAGAAATGAGGCAACATTCCACTTCACCCACGCCAAACAGTTCTTACTTTTATGATGTAGATATGTCCATGATTGTAAATTTAGTTGACCCATTGTTCTTTAATTACTTAGCAATTCTTGTGTATACTTTAATATTTAGTGTCTTTCAATGTTTTGATTTCTAACTTCTGATGTATGTTGTTTTTAAGCTGTTATTGTACATTTTTTCTCTGTTTTAATAGAGTGCTGATTTGCAGACTAATCACTTATCCACTATGCTGCAGCAGCTCATGGTGGTGGTGAATTCCCTCTCTGTGTTGCTTCTCTGCTTCCACCTTCCCAAGCGAGGGATGTGCAATTTTGGACACTCGGGCTGTGTCTGCTCCTCTGGTTTGCTCCACTGTCCTTCATAAGAAGTATACTTCTTTAAGTAGAAGGGGGCAGGAGCATGTTCCTAACTGAGAGACTTTGGCTGATTTTTTTTAAAGTATTCAGCTTGTTCCTATTTAAAACAAAAAATGCTTCTTCATTCAGGACTCTTCAAAAAAATGAATATTATTGAAGGTTTGACATAGGGTGAATACAGACTCAGAAGCCAGTTGGCTGAAAATCTTGAACCACTTTAAAGAAGGTAGGAAAGAAGGAAGATTTACTGTACTATGGCAAAGACATCATCCAATAAGGAGATGTTGTGTGTCCCCCCCCCATGGCCCTCACAGATGTGCAATGGTTGCCCATGAGTGGGTATCAGTCAGCAACACCAGCAGTGTCAGGTCATCCCTGTTGTTTAACCCCTTGGGCCGTCTTTCTGCTTCCTTGCTTCTGTTTGTGCTTCAGGCAAGTAATTAAGACCACTCTTCCCTGGTATGTTGCTCAACGCCCCTTTTTGAAACTCATCTCCATCACAGGCAGTATCCTTTCTGATGGACTTCAGCCTGTTCTGGGATTTGGAGTATGAAGTGGCTCCACTCCACATATACAGTGTATGAAATGGTCTCTGTTATGGTCATCACAGAGCCAAGCTACAAGTGATGCCTTACACAGGTTGGACACTTGTCAGCTTACCTCAAGTTTTGATGGGAAATGTAGGCGTCTTGGTTTTACAGCTTGGCTCTCCATTACAGCTGCAAGACCAGGATGCCTACATTTCCCATCAAAACTTGAGGGAAGCTGACAAGTGTCCAACCTGTGTCAGGTGTCACTTGTAGCTTGGCTCTCAGGCTCTGACACCCACATGCCACCCCTCCTGTGGAATTAGCAGCCCTGTCGCCAACATAAGAATTATTTCAAGCACCAAAAATGCAAGGATTTTTTTTTAACCAGCCCACCAAGCTGCTTACAATAATGCATCACATTCAAAACAGCATAATAAATACTAGTTTAAATAATAAACATCCACATTACATAAAATCAATAAATAAAAGTAGCAACGACCAACTGTATTTCATTTTTCTTTTCTTTTTTTAAAGTCAGCTTAACCCAAAAGACCACCACAACATTAACTGTTTGTGCCAGCCTTCAAAGCATGGCCAGAGAGAAAGAGAAAGAGAGGGAATTCCACAACCTTGACACTACTGTTGGTAGGACCCTGTCCCATGTAAGCACTTGCCGCAGTTCCAATGGTTAGGAATGCATGGAGCAGGCCTCTGCAGCTGGTAGAGGTAAGTTCATATGGAAGACAGAAGCCCTTGAGGTATCCTCATCTCATTCCTTTCAGAGCTTTAAAGGCCAATACTAGCTCTTTGAATTGATCTGGAAGCCACTGTAGTATCCATATAATTTCTTTCAGTTTCCCAAAATTGTGAAGCGAAGGAACATTTGTATGACCCTAATGTTCCGGGTTTTGCGATCTGCTGAGTGGTTGAACCTTAAATCAGAGGGTGATTTGCCTCAGGATATTTTTCTGTGACTCCTAACAGCAGAAGCAGCAACCAGAAGAACATTCCATAATTGTTTCCTTTATTTTGATATATACAAGTTGGGAACTTGCAAGGATTTGTGGGTCACTTCATTTCCTCCTATATTGCCTTCCCTATGCAATTTCCTCTTTCTTTTCTCCTGGTAGCCCTCATATCCTCTCCCCCTTTCCCTGCTTCTTTTTATCCTCCCAGCGACCCAACCTGCCTTTCTTTTATCTGCCTCCTCAGTCTTCGGCTTTATTATGTCAGGTCTGACTATGTTCCTAATGTGATCTAACCAAAGAGACTCCATTTTAATCCTGTCAGTGTTTTAAGCTCTTCTTTTGCAGGTGACAAGCAGTCCAGCAACACTTATCTCAACAAAGAGCACTGTTTTGACTACAGCCTTTCCAGCCTTGGGAAAGTTCCTTCTCTCAGCTTCAAGCTGTTTGTTTTGAGAACTATGGGGGGAGGATGGGACTTGCTGGGCTATGCTATTCTGTACCTTAACCTTTGCCTGTCATTCGTAACAATACTCGTGTACCAGCCAAGATATTGCATCTTGGTTAGTGGACTATAATGGTTGTTTATATTCAGTAAAATCTTTTGGAACCAATGGACTCATGTCTAATTGCAAGAGATAGGCTGGATTGCAACTTTTAGTAAGCCACAGTCTGACATATTATGTATTTACTTCATTTATACTCCACCTTTCTCCCCAGTGGGGACCTGAAGCAGTTTTCGTCATTGTGCTCTCCATTTTATCCTTACAACAACCCAATAAACACCAGGGCTGGGTGAGGGATATTACAAAAAACAAAAGATCCCTTTCTCAGCATAGGAGTACTTCTGCGTCCAGGAAAATGGAACCCTCTGAGCCTTCTTTGTCTTAACTCTCCCCTTGCTCTTCTGGTGCTTGTAGTTTAAGTCTATAGATCTTAGCCAACATAACACAGCATGCACCTGAGGAAGGGGGTGCTGGTTCACGAAAACTTATGCCACAATAAATCTGTAAAGTCTTTACAGTGCCATAAGACTGTTTGTTTGTTCCTCTGTCACTTGCCTTAAACCAGAACATGAAATGCAAGTAAATTGACACAATTGGCTTTTGATTCTGAAATGCTAGTTTTCAGTCTTCACATCACAAATCTGCCGGAGGCCAGCTTTAGCACTTGAAGTCTTCTTGTGAGTAGTTATGACAGGGGTTACTAATAAATAAATACATAAGAATCACTTGATTTCATAGCACTGTGGTGAGGTGACCTAGGGAAATCTCAGGGCAAGTTGTTATGCCATCTCACTGACGACAGGGTTAACATACCTGTAACTTATGTTCATCGAGTTCTTCTGTGCCGACACACATGGGGGGGGGGTACTGCGCACGCGCAGGCCAGCCGCCGGAAGATTTTTTATCGCTTTCCCAGCTCCGAAGGGGCCGTTTGCCGCGCGCCTCAGCGACCGTTTCCCACCCAAACGGTCACATGCTCCTCCAGCGGCCAACGGCCCCTTCCCTCAGTTCTCCCTCGCCGCCGCTCATCCAATACACAGAGCCATAACCCCGACTAAAGACTAGAGCCATAGCCCAGCCATAGTACAGCAATCTGCGTTGGAGTTCACAGCGGGGTAGGAGGGAGGGTTGTGTGTCGGCACAGAAGAACTCGATGAACATAAGTTACAGGTATGTTAACCCTGTCTTCATCTTCGTTCTTCTGTGCCTCCACACATGGGAGAGTACCAAGCTTCACATAATAAGGAAGGTGGGGTGAAATCCAACTCAATTTTATTATACAACAGGAAACAAGAACAACATATATACACATATACATATGTGGCAAAAGAAAACATACCAACCCCACAACATCCAGCAAGTATAAATATATATATAATATACACTATATACAGCGCCTCCACCTCCCCCATTGGAGCATATTAATCAGTATACTCCTAGGGAAACAAGGAATGGAGGACGGCCCTAGCAACAGCCACATCCTCATTGGCATTTACATCAACAGCGTAATGCCGTACAAAGGTATCAGCGGACGACCAAGTTGCAGCCCTGCAAATATTAGCCAAAGGTATACCCTTGAGCAGCGCCGAAGACGCCGCCTGGGACCGTGTGGAGTGAGCCCTGACACCCAAAGGACAGTCCACCCTAGCCGTGGCGTAGGCCTTCACAATGGCTGTCACAATCCAACGGGACACCGTCTGTGCAGACGCCCTGCGGCCCTTGTCCTTCGCCCCGAAACACACAAAAAGGTAGGGACTGTTCCTGAACACCCTTGTCCTCTCCAAATAAAAAGCCAAAGCCCTCCGCAGATCCAAACTGTGGAGGGCCTTTTCCCCTTTAGTTGAAGCTTCAGGGAAAAATACAGGCAGAGAAATCTCTTGTGAAAGGTGGAAGGTTGACACCACCTTGGGCAGGAACGAAAGACACGGTCGCAAGACCACCTTATTCGCATGAAAGCGAAGGAACGGGGGGTCTGCCCTAAGAGCAGCCAGCTCGCTGACCCGTCTGGCAGAAGTGATCACCACGAGGAATGCCACCTTGTAGGAGAGCGAGTCCAGAGGGCACGTAGCCAAAGGCTCAAAAGGGGGCAACATCAACCTAGCCAGGACCAGGGAGAGAGACCACTGGGGCACAGGGGGTGACACAGGCGGGTAAAGATTAAGCATCCCCTTCAAAAACTGGCGGGACTTATGGTGAGAGAAAACCGTGCAGCCATCCACCCGATCATGGAACGCAGAGATGGCCGCAAGGTGCACTTTCAAAGATGCCACACTAAGGCCCTGGTCCTTCAGCTCGCAAAGATAATCCAAGACCATCCCCAAGGGGCTATCCAGAGGCGCCACCTTCCTAGAGGCGGCCCAAGCCTCAAACCTACTCCACTTCGCCTTGTAGGCACGCCGTGTGGAGGGCTTCCTAGCGTTCAGTAGGACCTTCTCGACTGGCTCAGAGAAGCCTAGGAACGGGGCCGAATCCGCCAAGCGGTCAGGTGTAGTTTCCTGGGCTCGTGGTGGAAGAGCTTCCCGTGCAGGAGGAGATCCCTCCGGGGCGGAAGGGCCACGTAAGCTCGGCCGGACATCTCCAGCAGCTTCGGGAACCAGAGCTGCCGTGGCCAGAACGGAGCCACTAAGATGCAGTCTGTGTTGTCCCTCTCCACCTTGCACAGCACTCTGGGTATGAGAGGGAAAGGCGGAAACATGTAATGTAGTCCCCGGGCCCAAGTAAATTGGAAGGCATCCCCAATAGAGAGGGGGTCGCTTCCTGCCCAAGAACAAAAGATCTCGGCCTTGGTGTTCGCCGATGTCGCAAACACGTCTATGCTCGGGCGACCCCATTTCCGAAAGATCGGCCCAACGTACTCTGCGTTGAGCCCCCACTCGTGATTCAGCATGTGCACCCTGCTGAGAGTGTCCGCCTGCACATTGTCCGACCCAGCTACATGAATGGCGCGAAGCGTCACCCCATTCCTGATTGCCCATTCCCAAATGAGCGTGGCCTCCCTGCAGAGGATCATGGACACCGTGCCGCCCTGTTGGTTCAGGTAATACATAGCGGTAGTGTTGTCCGTCTGCACCAGCACCTGATGGTTCTGCAAGATTGCTGTGAATGACATAAGTGCAAAACGAACAGCCCTCAGTTCAAGCACATTAATATGGAGACCCCTTTCTCTCTCAGACCACACATCCTGAACACATAGCTCCCCACAGAAAGCCCCCCACCCTTGCAGAGAGGCGTCCGTGGTCACGGAGAACTCGGGATGATGGAAACCAAATGGGGTCCCCTTAAACAAATTAATATCCGACAACCACCAGTCAAGAGAGGATATAACGGCTCTGGGAACAGAGAATTTAGCAGTCGGAGGATGCTGTAAAGCATTGTATCTCCTCACAAACCAATTCTGGAGTGGGCGCATCCGCAGCCTCGCAAAAGGGACCACCGGGGTGGCAGCAGCCATATGCCCTAGCAAGCATTGAATCATGCGCACTGGCTGAAAACGATTTCGTTTAAACAAGGACACCAGTCTCTTCAAGGAACGTGCCCTCTCCGGAGGCAATAAAGCCTTGGCCTCCAATGAGTCGAACACTGCCCCAATATAAGGCACAACACGGCTAGGTGTCAGCTTAGATTTTTCAAAGTTAACCAGGAGGCCCAAGCGTTCGCAAGTGTCTAGCACCAACGCCACATCTTGCAGCAGCTTAACCTCCGAGCCCGCTGTTATAAGCCAATCATCGAGATAGGGGTAGATGGTACAGCCCCGCTCTCGAAGAAAGGAAACCACAGGAGCCACGCACTTAGTAAACACACGTGGGGCTGTGGAAAGGCCAAAGGGGAGAACCTTGTAACGGAATACCCGCTGCTTGTAAACGAAGCACAGAAATCTCCTGTGCTCCTCCAAGATCCCCACGTGGAAATACGCGTCCTTTAAATCCAGGACAGTGAACCAATCCCCTCTCTTCAAAAGGGCAATTACAGCAGGCAGTGTGATCATCCTAAACTTGGTGACCCTTAGAAAGGCATTTAGGCCCCTAAGATCCAAAATCGGACGTAGACCCCCATCCTTCTTAGGGACTAGGAAGAACCGGGAAAAGAAACCCCTCTCAGACTCCACAAAGGGCACCTCTTCCACAGCACCCTTAGCCAAGAGGGACCTAATTTCATCCTCCAGCTCAACCAAGGTATTATTCACCGCACTCAGCGGTGAAGTACACATCGGCAGTTCAGTGAATTCCAGCCCGTACCCCTTATCAACAATCGTTAAGACCCATGAGTCAGATGTTATTGACTCCCATTCAGACAAAAAAGGACTGAGTCTGTCCGAAAAGTTCAGGGCTGCCGCAGGGCCGGGTCCTCAGAACTGCCTTCCAGCCCCTTGCGGATCTTTTTGCTGGGGCGGAGGTTGAGACGAGCGGGACTTGAATGGCCTACGCCTCCTGCCCTGGTGTTGCGCTGGGGTATACTGGCGCTGCGAGGTAGGGTACTGCTGATAGTACGGACGGGGTTGATATCTGCTGCGGTACTGGTAGGGATTATACCTCGACGAGTACCGAGGCTTGAACGTGGACCTGTCCGTCGGAGTGACCCCCAGGGAGCGTGCCGTCTGCCGGTCCTCCTTCTTCTTTTTAAGCGCCTCGTCGGTGGTGGTAGAGAAGAGGGAGTCACCCTCGAAGGGCAGACGTTCAATCTTGGCCTTCACCTCCTGCGGGAGGGCAGTCGACCGCAACCACGAGTGCCTCCTCAGAAGCACCGCTGACGCCATACCCCGAGCAGCCGTGTCAGCCGCATGACTCCCGGCATTCATCTGTTGCTTCGACAATCGTACTGCCTCCGTCTGCAGCAACGACACCACCGCCTTCTTGTCAGCAGGGAGGTCAGTGACATAGTTCGCCAGCTTTTCCCATAGGTAGAGCTGATAGCCCGCCATAATCGTTCGATAGTTGGCTATCCGGAGGGCTAAAGCAGCAACTGAGTACTGACGTCTACCCAGTGCGTCCATCTTCTTTCCCTCCTTATCCGGTGGGACGGAGGAGGACCCCGACCTCTTGTGCTGAATCTCCTCAGCTATCAGGGATGACGGTGGAGGGTGCTTGATGAGAGACTGCCACGTCCCCTGTTTAATCTTATACATCTGTTCGATGCGTTTGGACGTGGCAGGCAGGTCAGATGGTGACTTCCAGACCTTGTCGATGATCTCCTCCAAGCCCTCCAACATAGGAAAACCTACTGTAGCCGGGTTCTCCCCATAGATTCTGCACAGCAACTTGTCCTTCGTCTTCGGGACCACAGAAGACACGTCAATCTCCAAGGCCTTTTGGTCTGCATAAATCCGCAGGTCCTCGAAGGGAGAGCTGGTGGAAGGGCCAACATTGTCGTCCGGAGATGGCTCGGAGAGCGACTCAGAGCGGTAGCCGGACCCCGCATCCTCGTCATCCTCATCAGACGCAAGTGCTGACACTTCCTCTCCTGGGAAGGGTGGAGGCAACCACTCACGACGGCCCCGGATCCGACGATCTGAAGCCAGGTGGAGCCCCTTTCCACAGGCACCGATAGGCCTCCGGTAGACCTGAAGCCTGCTGGTGACGCGCAGCCACAGACCGCTCGGATCTGACTCGCTCGGATCCGACACTCCCCTCAGACCAACACCGCTGGCTACGGGCAGACTGTGCAGGCGACGGATCCCTCGTCGCCTCTCGGATCCGACGACGCGGAGCCGGGCTCGATTCCGGTGTTGGCGAACGCCGTCCACTCGACAGGACCACATAGGCCCCCGGATCCGGCATCTCTTCCTCAAGGAGGGGATGGTCAGGGGAGTCTAGGTGAGGTGATGGCGTAGGTGGAGACATCAGGACCACCTCTTCTGTAGACCGGCACCGAGGGGACCGAGAGCGATGCTTGGTCTTCTTAGCCTTCTTCTTCGGAACCGATTCGGAGGAAGCTTTCGGAACCGATGTCCTCTTGGTCGACGCCTTCCGTGCAGCCTCCGGTCCCGGGACTGTCACAGGCCCTTCGATCGACGCCGGGGCTGACCGTATCGGACCCGACTCGCTCGGTTCCAGCCTCGGAGCCGACCTCCCCGGTTCCGACCTCACCGACGCCGACTTGTGCGGAGACTTCGCAGACCTCGCCACCGAGCTTGCCCTCGACGCCGGCTTGTCTGCCGGGCGGGATGTAGCCACCGATTTGGAAGAGGTTACAGAGCCCGCTCGAGACCGGCTTCCGGCATGGGTGGGGGTTCGGCCAGCCTTCTCCGCGGCCCCGGGTTTCTCCGCCTCGGAGGGCCCAGGGGCGTCCAAGACCCACTGCCACAGTGAAGCCTTGAGCCGGGCGGACCGCTCCTGCCTGGCTTTATGCGTAAAGCCCTGGCAGATCTTGCAAGTGGGGACTACATGTTCCTCCCCCAGGCAAAGCAGGCAAAGGCTATGCCCGTCCGTTTGAGCCATTTTAGCACGGCACTGGGCACAGTGCTTAAACAGGGCTGTAGAAGCCATTCCGAGGGGCAAAAACAAACGCGAAGTCAAAAACAGTCCGGGTCAAATACTCTACCAAGATCAGTCCGTCCAAATCAGTAAGCAGAAGAGAAGTCAAATCCAGATCCAAGTCAAGTCACGAGAAAGCAATCCAAAGACACAAATAAGCACGGAGCTACAAGCGAACGTTCTCCTCAAGCGGCGGCAAGAAGAGAACTGAGGGAAGGGGCCGTTGGCCGCTGGAGGAGCATGTGACCGTTTGGGCGGGAAACGGTCGCTGAGGCGCGCGGCAAACGGCCCCTTCGGAGCTGGGAAAGCGATAAAAAATCTTCCGGCGGCTGGCCTGCGCGTGCGCAGTACCCCCCCCATGTGTGGAGGCACAGAAGAACGAAGATGAACTTATAGTATCAATTATTCTGGAATAAGATTTGTGAGGTTTGACCTCAACAACATTGACTTAAGAACAAACCTTAGTAATAAAAGAGAGGCAATGGAAACCTCTATTAAGCTTAAAAGCACATCATGAATGCATGGACACCATTTCCCAGTAACATTACTACAGAGAGTACGCAAGAGATCAGCATTACAGTTCTTCATGTTGCTTCAGATTTAAGTTTTTATCTTATCTCCAACAGAACTTTATACAGAACTGTCTTGGGGAGGAAACACTGAATTTAATATTTTAAATAGAACAATGGCTTCTGTGGATTCTTCTTTCTTTTTTCAGTTCAACCCTAAACAAGACTTTATTGCTGGAAGTGTATTATTCCATGAGTTGTTCTAACAATACCATAGCCACCACAGCATTTATCCTTTCATACTCTGCTTTTAAAGCACTAGTTGCAGTCAAGTAGGAAGTGCCATACAAAATTTCATCTATTAGTAAACACATTTATTATGTATGCAAGAAGACTTTTATTTTTCTTGCTGGAGTTGTTATGGGCAGCCACTGCTCTGGATCCAGCAGTTTCATTTGACAAGATGTAAGTAGTCAGCCCTGGCCTTCACCATATTTGATATACCTTTAATACAGGTCTGTGATATAAAAGGTCACATGACCCCTGGATTAATGCAGCTTGATCTGCATCAGGGGGAATTCCAAGCTGGCTAGGCAGAATGTTGTGGGACCCAGCCCAAGAGATTCAGGAATGCCTGGAATGTGCATATAAACGCAAAGGACTAGGGTGATTAGATTTACTATCTTCCCAGCAACTGGCTTGAGACCATGACAATAGCAGGCTTCAAAGTGTCACCCCATTAGCACATTCCAATCCCCTCTTCCTGTGATTACATTTCCCCACCCCAAGCTAGTGAGCAATCAATCAGCATCAATAAGTTAATTTCTCTCTCTGAGAATGTATGTTTCTTCATATCTAAATTCATCAACTCAGCTCCAGTAGATTCATTCGCAAACTGCCCCTTTTGTGCAGCTCCAGGAGAGACTTCGTATTTTCTTTCACACACCCCGGCAGCAGGTAATCAAGGTAATCAAACTTTTATAATTCCCAGAGACTGATCTTTACAGTCTTTGTCCCAATGGCTGAGGGGACTCCCGCAGCCTCAGGACACATTTTGCCCTATAAGAACCAGGGCTCTTGCCCCATTCAAACTGTGCATGCTTCCTGGATCCAAGCGCTGCTCCCACAGGGTCACTTCCCTAAGAGAGAGAGAGAGAGAGAGAGAGAGTCTCTCACTCTCACTCTCACTCTTTCTCCCTCCCCCCCTCTCTCCTGGCTAAGAACGCTGGACGTGTGAAGCTCCCTTCCTCCATCTCTACTCTCCAGGATAGGTATATATACTACCCTCCCACACTCTATTCCAAATCTCTGGCTATCTTCCTAGGACTCTGTGTGCTTCTTGTGTGTGTGTTTACTTTCCTCTGTTAATAAAATGTTACTGTTTTGAACTGAATTGCACCAGTCTTGTCTGCTTCCTTGCGGAAAGGACCTTGTAAACACTGGTGGAGATTATCCCATTGTTACCTCTCTTGCATAGCCTTCCTCCTTGCTGCTAATTCCCCTACTCGCAAGGAGTCCCATCCAGGTAATGAGGAGGGAACCCCAAGCGAGCACTACTCTCCCAGCATGCCCAGGTCCCCCATCTTCGGACAGGCTTTGTATTAGCACTGTGGCAAAACAAGGTCTTCTTCAGCATAATATAGGACTTCCACCAGTCAAAACCCAGCCAGGCTTGGATGGGCACCGCATCCTTCGGGGGATCTGCGGTCTTCTTCTGACTGAGCCCATGATGGTGTTGCATCTACCACTTTTCAACAGGTTAGGCCAAATGGCCATAGCCTTGTTTGTGTCTCATCTCCTTAATCCTTTGATCTGCAGCAGAAACAAACTGAGTTGGTTTCATCCCCTCGACTAATGCTAGGAACAGGGGATCCAAATTACATACCAGTAATTTACTACAGGTGACAACTCTGAAGCTGCATTCCTCTTGGAAGAAGTCAGAGCCAAGGAAATAGACGTGAAGATATAACTATACAGCATCAATTGGGATTGATATCCTCTGTCTGGAAGGATTTGATGTGATCCTGGAAGATTTGGTGTATTGCTTTAGAACAGTTTAGGTGGGTACTAGCCATCTTGGTCTGCAGTACAACAACAGGATGGGAGCCCAGTGGCACCTTAGAGACCAACAAGATTTTCAGATAGAAAAGAAGGGCACTCTGATACTCGAAAGCTTGCACTCTGAAAATCTTGTTGGTCGCTAAGGTCCCACTGAACTCAAATCCTGCTGCTTTAGAACAAGATCTGAAAACTGCAGGTTGCAAAGCACAGGAACCCATCCAATAAATATTGTCTTTGGGACTTCCTTCTGTCGAGTACACAAGAATGTTAATGATGCTCTGTGTGTGTGTGTGTGTGTGTGTGTGTGTGTGTGTGAGAGAGAGAGAGAGAGAGAGAGAGAGAGAGAGATGAAGACAGTCTGTAGCTATTACTCTGCTATTCTGCTGCCCTGTTTACAAACCCATGGGGGTTTGTATCATAAGATGTAAGATTTTCTGTCCATTCTTCACCAAGAAAGAAATTGCAATGGTACCAGCAATAACTCTTAGTGAATAAGTACATCAAACATTTTTGTTTGTTTTTTGGTGTCATGGTCCCATAGCCGTGCTAGAAAAGTTCTGATTTCTGGCATCAAGGAGCTATATGTAATTCTCTGTGCCTAACAGAGTCTGCAAAGCACATTTATTGGGAAAGGACTGAAAACCACAAATCATCTACCATGATCTAATTGCAACTGTAATTGACAGATAACAATTTTCTAAAACTAACTTTAAATACTGTGGTTTTCCACATACTGATCTATGGCCTTTATTACACAAGGAAAACCTACAATTAAAGATGATCTTTTTCCACTGTGACAGCACTTAGCACAAATTACTTGATCTCTAAGGTATCCAGTAAACGGCTTCTGTTAAATCATTTGTTTATTTCCTCTGTTGCCATCTGGCTTTTCTTTCTCAAAATTGGATCCCAAAGGAGTAGACTTGCGTCCCACAGCATTATCTCAGTACATCTGCATACTGTTTTTTCCCAATGTTATAATGGTTTAGGTTCAGTTCTGCTGAAGTTAGTTACAAATCTGGCACACTTAACTCTGTATATTTGCAAGAGTGTTTCCCTGCCCCCCCCAAAAGCATAATCACCTTGCAGCATGGAAATAATTGGATTTTTGGTGCATTGTGCTGGAATATTGTTCAGTAGGACCCAACCTAGGCATTTAAGATGTTCTGACTTGTAGTTCGTGTCTGTGGTACAGATGACCTCCTGAGACCGAATCAGTTCAGAATGTAGATGGGAGGTTCATGCCGCTCATGCCACAGGCTCTCCCTGCCTGAGGAAAATTAGCCTAACTAGCAGTTTAGTCTGATCCCGTCTTCTCCCTAGTAGTTTTCTATCTAGGGGAGATTTTAACATTCCGAAGCCTTCAATCATACTAACCCAGTATAGCCACAAGAGAACCTTGCCACATGATATTTTCTGGATATGTAGACTGGCTCTAACTTAAAATGAAAAGGATAGAAACTGGGAAGGCCATTTCCCCAGAAGTTGCTAGTTGCCTAGATATACTTGAATGGTAGTTTTGTGGAGGGGCTGTAGCTCAGTGGTAGACAGATCTTTTTTTCTGGGGAAAAGGTGGTGGAACTCAGGACCGCACAATAACGTCCCTTTGGGTCAGCTGGAACAAGGAGGGAGTTTTTTAAAGTTTCAATTGCCCTCGGTGGCGCGGAGGGCAATCTAAACTCCCCTCTGTCTGGAGAGCAGGGGGTGGGGCCATCGGCCATGTGACCATTTTCAAGCGGTTCTGGAACTCCGTTCCACTGCGTTCCAGCTGAAAAAAAGCCCTGGTGGTATCTAATTGACATGCAGAAAGGCCCAGGTTCAATCCCCAGCAACTCCAGCTCAAGAGATCAGGAATCTGGTCACGTGAAAGGCCTCTGCCAAGACCCTGGAGACCTGCTGCGGGTCTACGGATATTGATGACTGATGGTCTGAGGCAGTAAAATGTTTCCCATGCAGAAATCACGTTAATTGCGGAGATTCCAAGGAGAAAGGTGATATTTTCTTGTTTCGGAACATATTCGGTGTTTTCAGGTGTCTGCTGTAAGGCCGATAGCTGTTGGGACAAGTCCTTCAAACTGCTATGCTAAATCACACTGAATCGAACACTGAATCAAAATAATTTCACTTATTCCAGAAGATATAATTTTAATATCCTATTTTATCTTTTTTTTTCCTATTCCGAAAACAAGCTTTCAGATGCTGCCTGAAAAGGCTACCCATTTTATACTGCAGAGGTTCACTTTTCCTTCTTAACTTCATTTGGGGAAAACCAGATCTCATCTGTCTAAGAGGTACATGTGTGAGTCTTGCATTGCCTCCATTTCCCCACACGGGACTCAAATATGCAACAGAGCGTGCGACTAACGGCATCAGGGAAATGAGCGCTTCCCTTTCCACGTTTCGATAAAGGTCACTTTCCATCCTGGAGAGAAAGGACACATTTGCATTTATCACTTACAGCTCATTGTCCAGAAAAAATGCTGCCACAGACTAAACAAAAGCCAACTCACCCAGCCCACATGTGCCTGCCTTTAGATTGGCCTTATCTGGCTGGATATGCCTAGATCTCTAGTCTCTGTCACAGCCAAAGACGTGAGGGTGTCAGCTGAGGCAGATTTGGGTAACCTTAAATGTCAGAGCAACGGCTCCTCTTCCTTTGGCTGTTTTAAAGGAATTAACCTCTGTGTAAACAATGAAGTCAGGCTGGGGACAAGTCACTGAGGTTTTCTTTCTTCTTTTTATAGAACTGAAGGTTGCAAAAGAAAGACATCACTGTTTGTGGTGACAGATTCCAGAGAGGCAGCCGCATTAGTTTGCTGCAGGAACACGCATTGTCACAGTTCTTACGTTCACTCCACCAAGTATTGTTTGCGAGCATAAGAAGAGCTTTCCTAGATTAGAGCAGTGGCCCATCTAATCCAACATCCCGTTTCACACAATGGCCAACCACCTTCCCTGAAGGGCCAACAAACTGGCCATGGAGGCCGAGGGTCTCCCCTGGTGTTGTCTCCTGGCACTGGTTTCAGAGGTTTGCAGCCTCTGAATTGAGGAGGTTCCCTTTAGTCACCACAGCTAGTAGCCATTGAGGGACTTCTTCTCCATGAATCTTTCTAATCCTCTTTGAAAGCCATCTGTGCTCATCATGGCCATTATTACATCCACTGACACTGACTTGTTGAGTAAAGAAGTATCTAAGTCCTGGATCTACAGCTCACTGACTTCACTGGATGATCCCAAATTTTACTGTTATGGGAGAGGAAGAAGAAGTTTTCTTTATCCACTCTCTCTACCCCAAGTATAATATTATAAACCTCTTTCATGCCTGCCACCCATTCTAAACTGAAAAGCTCCAAACTCCTTCACCTTTTCTCATAGGAGAGGTGCTCCAAGAACCTGTCCCAAAGATAATAGTTGGACAGAAGAAGTGTGTGTGGACGCCACAGGAAACAATGGCTCACTCAAGCAACTTCTTAAAAACTCCAGCCTATTTGTGTGCATTTTATCTATAGTCACACTTCTCAGTACTGCTCACATCCATCCTCTAGGAAATGCTGCAGTGACTTCTTGTGATGTAAAATTGGGTTCGAGTCCATTTTGCATTTGCACAACTCTACATGCTCGTTTTGAGTTAACTATTTTAAGCAGATGCAGTAGTACTGCATCTACTGCATAAAAAATAAATAATAGTCACAGCCAGTAGTCACAGCCTTAAAAAACATTAAACACAGCGGGTGGGAGATCCATTTCTCTTTCTGGACTGACTACAGTAAAAATGCGTATTTGTGTTTCTTTTCTGAATTAGGTTTCAAGTCATCTGATTAATGGCCAAACACTGTGCCCTGTAAAGATTTCCATGCAGTCGAGTATTGAGCCTTCTCATTTGAGAAATTAAACACTGTGAAGAAAGGTAGGGTATAGATGAAGTAAAAATGAAGTAAATAAATAATTTCAGGAGAAAAACATATTCTTGAAAGAAACAGACTGCAACTTTTACAAAGCTCCATTATCATTTGGGAGCCTATTTTACAGATTATGGCTGCTTCCAAATGGCAACCATTCTCCATGTAGATTCCATTGCTACCATGAATAAAGAAACATTTACAATAATAATATTTCATCCACAGGGCAGTTTTCCCTGTGCTTTCCTACCTCAACTCTCTACGGCCTGTACCACTGGAAATCTTTTTCAGGCTTTGAAACAAAGCCTGAAAAATAGTGCAATACTAATATAATGATCTATTGCCACAATCTATCAGTTCCCAGCTTTCATTTTTTGTTTAAAAGTCTTTAGCCCTTTTCCTTGTATAGCTATAAGGGGAAATGTGCAACTTAACAGAGCTGAGAGAAAATGCTGCCACCTAAGAACTTGCTCTTCGAAGACTGCAGCCCACATAAAATTTTCTGGTGACTGATGATTAGACTCACAAACAGGTCACAACTTCATAAAACCTCTGGATTATAAAATTCCAGGGCTGCATGCTTGAATGAGTCCCCGCAAACAAAAAATCCCTTTTCCTGAAAAAGGGCACCTCAAGTAGAAGACTGGGTTAGGGAATTGTTGTCCCTTGCATCTTATTTTCTATATGCAGGAAGGTTTTTATAAGGGGAGCATTTGGTCATACACTCCCCATCCCTCTTCAATCTAAAGTGGTATGGTCCAGGAGCCATTTTACAACAGGTTGAGCTGTTTGAATGGACTGGGCCTAAGTCCATTCAAATAGCTAGTTATGCAGCATATCGCTTATTACCTAGTTACGCAGCATATCGCCTGTACAACAACCTTGTTTCCTTACCTCTGGATTCCAGTATTTTTGTGATTTTTTCCTATTCCGAAAACAAGCTTCTGACAGCATATTGAACACCATCCAAGCAGAGAAGGAAAAGGCAGAAAGTAGTAAAAGCCTCCATTTGTGATTCTAGATCTAGGTAAATTCTCAGCTGCCAGTTTACAAATCCAGTCACTGATTTAAAATGCGTATCGTGTAGGACAGAAAGATGCACTATGTTTTATCAGCTTCATGTCCTTTCCAATACATCAAATACAAAAAACATGGCTTAATCTCGCATTAAATCAACATGATGAAATCATTTGTACAAACTCCAGGAAACAGCAAAGCAAGGAAAAGAGGTTAGGCTGGAGCAGGCAGTGGGCACAAAACTCATTATGCTGATTGCAGTATTGTACGTTCTAGCTGATCAAATAATATCCCACTAGAATTTCATTGATTTTTCATAATTGAGGGGAGTACTTTTGCTTCCAAAATCTGTCCCAGCACAGAAGCTTTTCTTACTGATCCAGTCATTACCAGCTGAGATTATACAAATAACAATGAGATTGAAAGCAATGGCAGTATTTGCACAAACAACTTTATATCAAAAGAAACAGATGACAGGATTTCACTTAAGCTAAACTTTTGATGCTCTTTCCTTATTAAATTAAAACCCTGCTAGATCAGACATTTTTTCACATGTCAATGCCCAGTGATTCCTTCCAGCTTTCATCTAAACTGATCTCTTAAAGCACAATAATATTTTATTCAAAGATAAACATTTACTGACAAAAACTGTCAACTCTTTGCCTACCCAAAAAGTGACAACTGGAACAAACAAGAGCCCTTCCTCAATTCCCCTTCTTACTATGCTGACCACTGTCCTTTTAGCTATAGTGTGTTCTCAGGGCCAAACTACATGTTATATTCAAGATAGGTCACTGGATCTCCCAGCATTAATTTTTACTCAAAAGCAGCCATTGAGGGCAGGAACAATTCAGATTAGAGTTGTTGCTGGGCAAGAGCTGCTGTACTACAGACAGCATTTTTACAAGAAAATCTAGAAAGAATAAACACATTCTGCCAGTGCTTTAGTTTAACCGGTACTTACAGGATAAAAATGACTAGTGTTTCTGTATCTCTTTTATTCTTCAGACTGTTCGTATAATTCCCACCATATTGAAAGCCACATTTAACATTGTTAAAGCTAATGCATTCACTGCTAACTTCCTAATTTGGCAAAATCAAACAATTATACCAACAGTCAAGAGAATTATACATTTCTTCCTTGACTAGGAAACTCAGTAGGTTTCCCTATATATAATCCAAATTCATCAACACCACATTTTGTGAACAATTGCTTTTGTATAATTGAATTGCACGCAGCTAATAAAAGAGTTTCCTCAGCAAATTTCCACCCTTCAGTCCAAGTCACACTAGAGAGACTAAACAAATTGAGGGCTTTAGAGTGCAATCCTATGCAGAGTTACCCCAGTCTAAGATCCAGAGGAGTTAGCCGTGTTAGTCTGCAGTAGCAAGTGGAGGGCAAGTGAACAGGGAGGAATACATGTGAATCTGTTCACTTGCCATTCAAATGTAATTCGTCACTTCTAGCTTGGCCCAGAGAGAACATTCCAGGGTTATTCTGGCCAGAGTAAGGTTAGAGGGCACACAATGCAGCCATTCAGGCTGGGCTTGGGCAGTGCCTAGATGGGCCTCCGGTGCCCCCCTATGGGTTATGCCTTGAGCCCCAGAGAAGGAAGATCAAAAGTTAATGTGGCAACCATGGTGTCAGTTTCAAAACCTAACTACTACTTTTTCATGTAAAAGTACAGTGGGAACAACCACCTTGGGTTGGATCCTGACTACCTGACATACTGATTCCAGCCCATTGTTTAGCATTATACATTCTTTTATGTAAAATATATAGATTAAAAATGATATAATACATGCAATGTATAACGCTTAGCACTTTACATGCGATGTCCTTATTGCTACCCATATAAAAATAGATACCCATGTGATTGAACAAAGGTGATGGAAGAATGTATTCACTAACACGTCTTAAATATTTTGTTTGGAATCTTTAAAAAATAATCAAATTATGGGCAACTATTACACCCAGTAGGACTACTTAAAATTAAACTAACCATTTCCCTTAAAACCAAAGAAACAATGTCCTAGATTACATAGCCGCCCTGAGCCCATTCGTGGGGAGGGAAGGATATAAGTCATATAAAATAAAATAAAATAAATAATGCTCAGAGTCAGTTGTCCAGGGAAAAAAAGCCAAAATGGCCACTGCTATTGTCTTGGCAAATGTATCTTCTGCAAGACTGTAACAAATTAAACATATTTTTACGAGGGATTCTTATGTTGAAATCCTCCTGTAAAGTCTATTGAAATCACTTGAGCTCTTCAGTCAACTCAATGTTCTCAGATGAGGTGGTAGAATGAACTCACCTTCAGGTGAGGTTTTTTTTTTAAAAAAAGTTCCCCTGTATTAATAATTCCCTGTAAGCAGAAAACTAGTACAGCATGCCAAGGGCTACAATAGAACTTCCCTCCCCAATATGCCCATTGTTTACTTTGGGGGAGCTTTTAACACAGAGGAAAATTAACAATGTGGTAGTACACTAGTATAAAGCCCATTTGATTTCAGAACTCTGCCATCTCATTCTGCTGTCTGTGTAATCATGACCACATCCCACTGCTGCAGAGCAAAGCACATGGCATGGAAATGTGCACTTCCCCAGGGGTTTACACAGCTGTTTGGGAGATAGCTGGAAAAGCTCAGTCAGCAGGAGGACAGCACAGCACTTGAGAGAGGCCAGATGCATTCCTGGTGCTACCCCTCTCTATTTGTCTTAGTGAACTCAGAGCCAAGCTACAAGTGATGCCTTACACAGGTTGGACACTTGTCAGCTTCCCTCAAGTTTTGATGGGAAATGTAGGCATCCTGGTCTTGCAGCTGTAACGGAGAGCCAAGCTGTAAAACCAGGACGCCTACATTTCCCATCAAAACTTGAGGGAAGCTGACAAGTGTCCAACCTGTGTAAGGCGTCACTTGTAGCTTGGCTCTCAAGCAGTGACTCACGCTCCACTATCCAAAAGGAGAAAGCGTGGCTTTGCTCCAGCTTCCCAAAATTGCGGTGTGGGTGGGAGTCATATAACTGAGCAGGAGTCACATTTGTCATTCCTTTCTTTGATAAACATTCTCCTCAAAGGGATAAGGAACTCCCTCCACCCTTCCAAGATTAGGGGGAACACGTAACAAATTTAATTCAATGGGAGGTCAAACTAACAAAAAACTAACAAATTATTCTGGCAGAAGTTTTCATGAGTCAGATCTCACTTGTGCAGATGCTTTGTGAAAGGCTTCTGCTGGATTACATTTTTTAAGGTGCCTCCTGGATCCTGGTTTTAATCCACTGCTGCTAGACTAATTTGATTCCATCTTTTAAAGCTTTTTTATGGGCCACTTGTAGCCATTTTACAGATACCCTTTTAGGCAGCTTAATACTGTTTTGATGGCTTGGTTTAATATTGACACTTACAGGGTTGTTGTTTTATAATTGTATTGTATTTATTTTTACCCGGTGAACTTCGAGCAGTTCTCTGGAGAGGGATCTACATTTTCTAAACAAATTAATGTGCTAGTAATACACAGTGGAATCAGCTTGGAAACTGTTCTAACATTGGCTGCTACAAGGAAACGTGTGCAGCGCCCAGCAGTGGAGGAGTGGGTTGCGTCAGGCTGCAACGGGGCAAACTTAAATAGAAACCCCCCCCCCCACACACACACACCGCAATTTGGCCATGAGACTCACGGGGCTGTTTCACAAATGGGGAGGGGGAGTGGACAATGCCTGCCACCTTAAACGAGGGTCAAATAAAATCAAGTAAGCGTTTCATGTGTAAGCACTCTGAATAATGAGAATATTGCAGGGTTGCCAAGAACCTGGAGGAAAAAAATGTCTAGCTTAAGATATGAAAATGGGTAGTTGAAGCTTTTCAGGGTGCTGGGGAAATAACGTCCCATCAAGCTCCTATTTAGAGGATGGCTTGTTTTTCTCCTCCAGCTTGAGCCGTTATATTATTTGCAATTTCAGTGAATGAACAAGCTTAAAACAGGTGCATGCCGGATTTTGACAAATAAATAAAATGGCGCCACATTTTCAGCAAACTCCAGAGATCCGGGTGCTTTCGTTGATTTTGCTCAAGGCGAACCCCGTTTCTCACTAAATCCCAATTCGTCCTGTAAATTCCACCTGGAGCGAAGGAAACCGCGTCCGACCCCCTCGCACTGGAGGCGCTGCTCCAAATGGCACAGCTGCGGCCCGGCAGAGCGGGTGGGTGTGCGCGCGCACGAAACAAAGGCTGCGCTTCATTCGGGGAGCCCGACTTCTGGCAACACACACCACGTGCAAACACACACCCCGGGGGCCTTCGAAGCTTCCTTTGAAGCGAGGACTCCAGAGAGTCGCGCCCCGATGATGGGGGGAGGCGGTTTGCTTCAGTCCCTTTAACGGGGGTTTTATCAACAGAAGGCAACAAACGAAGTTTTCCTCGGCCGGTCTTAAAAGCAGAGCCACAGGTGGCGCGAGCAGCCCTGCCCGGCGCCGAGGCTTGGCGAGCCCCCTTCCCTGCGCCTCCAGGAGCGCCGGCCGCGCGGCTCCCCTTCCTCGGAGCTACGGCCGCAACTGCTGGCGCTGCTCCCGTCTGACTCCCGGACTCCCATGGCAACAGGCATCTCTTTCCCGGCGGTCTTCGTGGCGAGCGAAACCCCGGAGAAGCCGCAGGGCTCCGTTCCCGGGACAGGCTGAAGCAACGGCGCTTACCCGCTGGGCGAGCCAGCCCAGGCCAGCCCGGTGCTCCGCGTTACTCGGAAGCAAACTGGGCTGCATTCAGTGAGACTGGATTGCAAATTTGCGAGCCTGGGCACGTTTCATTGGATTCAGTCCTCTGAACAGCCGATAACTGACGAGAGGCTCAATCTGGACGCAGGGCTGCCAACTCGGGGGTGGGAAATTCCTGGAGATTTTGGGATCGAGAATTTGTGAAGAAGAGGGACCTGAGCTTGGTATAATGCCATAGAGTCCGTTCTCCAAAGCTGCTACTGTTTCCAGGGGAACTGATCCTGGTAGCCTGGAGTTCAGATAGAAATCTGGGAGGTTTCCAGGTTCCACCTGGAGGTTGGCAACCCTGAAAGGGAGAATTAAAATGCTATGACTCCGCTCCCTGGACTTCATAAGTCCACTGTTAACACAGCCCTGTTCATATTGAAACCTCACCTAAATTCAGCTCAATACATGGTTGGGGGACTTGCCTTCAGTTTGATGTGTCACAGGTTATACAGGCTTGGTGTACAGGGTGAAAGGTAATCTATCCTCTGTATATTCTCTCATGAGTATGAAGTTGCTCAGAATTTTGGTGTGGTCTTGTTAGAAAATATGCCCTAAATTTCACATTTTGCAGTCTTACAGATGATGATTTTAAATAATCAGACCCTGGGGGCTATTGACAATTCTTGGCATTTCAGTGGCATTTAAAAATGTGTGTGCACACATAAACATAATCCACAGTAAAAATTACCAGAATAACACCAGTATACACAGTATATCTTTGCCTCTTAATGTATACAGATGCTTTTAATCATATCCAAGTTTTTTTACCTAAATTCTAGTTGAAGGTAAATCCCATTGATTTCAATGGAATTGCTTACAAGTCATTACATTTAGTTTTTTTTTTTATAATTTTTTTTATTTTTCATAACTACAAAACACTACACCAGACTATCACAAGGAAAGGGGAGAGGGAAGGGACAAAGGGAGGTGGAGGTCATTACATTTAGGATGGTAGCTCCGTCTTAATAATTCCAGTGCAGTGCAAAATGGTAGGAATCCTATCACCTTTGATATGCAATAAATGCTATAGTCAAACTCCCAAATATTTGCGCTCAGAACGTTGGGGGAGGGGAAGAGCAAACCTTGGCAATAACGTGTTATTTTTACATTATTTATTTGAATATTTGCATCTTACCCCATCCTGCATTCCTAGTGGCTAATAATGATAACAGAAAAACTTAAGTATTAAGAAGAACATTGACAGGACAGATGGAGGGGAAGCTGGTGAATTCTAGGGGCTGAAAAAAATTGCAGTAAAAGTTTTAAAATGTTTACTGAATGATGAAATAAAATTAACAAAGTAAAAATTAAACATTTATATAAATTTCATTTTAATTATTTCATAAAACTCAATGTTAGTGGCAGAAAACAAAAACAAAACCATTTAAGAACAACCTATATCTTAAAAGTTAAATTGCAGAAGGATACATGTATTTCCCCCCTGAAATTAAAAAAATGTTTTATTTCAGAAAATTAAATGTTAGGCAAGAGATCATCACATTAAATTCCCTGTGAATCTGATCCAGCTAGTCTTCAAAGGGCCTAGCTGCTGATACTTGCTACTATCAGGATCTGTATATCATCAAAATCAATGTTCAGTGACTATTTTAAATTTGCAAAGTTTTGTATTTAATTATTCCATAATCTGGATAATTAACTGTGTACCAATCTAAAACCCCTGATTTCAACGGCTTAGATTGAAATAACTCTGCATAGAAAAGCAGTCAAGGAAAGACAGAACCTTTATTGGCATAACCGTAACAGTGTCAAAAACAAGTGAAAAGCAGTCTTAATTTAGTCAGGCCTTCCTTTTTCAGGAGGTGGTTAAAGCAAGAAATATTTTGGGTTCCTTGTGTCTCCTTACCTAGAAAAAAAGCTTTCAAACTTTAGTGCAATGAGAGTGCCACAGAAGGAAGGATACAAAGAAGCTTATTTCTTTAATTTTTAATATGTGCATTTATTTTTCCTTTACTACTGCTGTGGTGTTTGAATTATGAAAGGACTAAACTTTATTTAAAAAATACATTTTAACTCCTGCTCTCATTGCTTTTTCCTGGCAAACCTGGCAGTGAGGCTTGTCTGCCTTTTTTTCCTGCTCTTCACGCTGTTTCTAATGATTTTGGGCCAATCCTAATTTCCATTAGAGTAATCAATTGTGAGACTCCCATTGATTTCAGAGGAAGTTAGGCTGGGCCATTGATGTTTCCTTGTCTTGTAATTCAATATTACATTCCTATTCAGGAACGTAAGAAATTGACTTCTTTAATATTTTCTCTTTATCCTTGCCCTTTACACCTTCCATCCAAAGTGCGGCATGACGCTTTCTGGTATGGCCTTACTCCATTAAGAGCTCAGACCTAAGACCTCTGCTGGCAACTAAGTGCTTAGATTGAACTACGTTTTTGTAAGTCTATCAACAGCTGCAGCCATGAGAGCTCAATGGAACCTCCATATTCTGGGGTTGCATATCTTTGATTACTAGATGCTGGAAACAAACTACATGATATGCCAGTCTCCGTTGTATCTGCTTGCATACTGGGGTGAAAGTAACTTCAATTTCTCACTGGAAACTCCAAACAGGAGATGCTTCCACTTTGGCTATTCCTTTACTTGTAGTCTGAACCAGCCTATCCCTGCTGTGCTTGTGAGCTTCCAGAGACATCAGACTGTTTATTTTTCAGCTGCTTCACAGTGTGATCCTAAGCATAGTTTACACCTTTACAGCCCACAGATTTAGAAGGATGCAACTCTGCTTAGAATTGCATTTTCTAAGTGTTTTTGCCTAGCATTCTTAACTATTCCCAAAGTGGTAAACACGCATGAAATAAAACAGCAGGAGAACCTAATCTTGAAATGACTAATAAATACCACAACATAAAATAATTATACTTATAAAAACAGAGCAGTAAAACCATCATCATACATCAAAGCAATAAAGCAATAATAAAATGAGAGCGGCAAAGACATTCAAAAGGTAGTAAAGAAGACCAAGACGCAACTGAGGGAAGGCTAACTGCTGATGGAAGCACCAGGCAAGACTAGGTGGCCTTGCTCTGGTCCAGCTAGGTCATTTTTTTTAACATTCAATTTATATATCACCCTTCAGGAAAACTTAACACCCACTCAGAGCAGTTTACAAAGTATGCTATTACCCCTGCAACAATCCCCCTGTGAGGTGGATGGGGCTGAGAGAGCTCCAAGAAGCTGTGACTGACCCAAGGTCACCCAGCTGGCTTCAAGCGGAGGAATGGGGAATCAAACCTGGCTCTCCAGATTAGAGTCCTGCTGCTCTTAACTAATACACCAAACTGGCTTTCTTTGTACACACATGAAATTAACACTAGATTTGTGGTGCAAGTAGAAAGTGCTAGAGCTTGTTTTCAGAGACCCAGTGTGGTCCCAGCATTTAAAAAGCACAGCATATCATGTCAAAATAGGGTTGCCTACAATCTGGAGGGGGGAAAGTCCCCTCCCCTTAATAAAGCCCTTGATAGGATGCTAAATTTACCGAGAGATGTTACTTACCTCTCTGCCATGAAAATCTGTGGCTGCCCATTTCTGCGCACTAAGCTTTTATTAAAAGAGGAGGAGATTTTTCTCTCCAGTATGTTGGCAACCCTGCATCAAAACCTTGGGCATGCCGCCATTTCTCAGCCTCTACTTCCTTTTTTGTAAAACATATTTACTCAAAAAAATTTACTCACAAGGAAGATGACAATGAATATGACCCTCTCCCAAATATTATACACAAAAAGATTTTTTATTATTAGACAACTGTTACTTGTATGAAAATGTAAGATCTTTCCCCTTTTTGTTTTTGGTGGCATACCTGGAAACCTTGTTTTTGAGTAAATACAGTAATTATTGACTTCTATTTGTACTACAGCAAGTAAAATGAGATAAGGATTGTGCTAAAAGTGGATTGTCTCATGCTTCTCTTAATTATACAGGAAGCCTCCATGGGCAACATTCATTTTAAAAATGACTGCTCGCTCCACTTTCTAGCCCACATTAAATTTCTTACACCCTGTGTGCTTGTGTAAATTATCACAGTACTTTCTGTGTACTGTGTGTAATGATGCATTATACATGTTTGAGACTTTGGTTAGCTCTTGATTCCACAATTTGAGAGGGAAAGAAAGAAAGAAAGAAAGAAAGAAAGAAAGAAAGAAAGAAAGAAAGAAAGAAAGAAAGAAAGAAAGAAAGAAAGAAAGAAAGAAAGACTTAAGGAGAAGCTGTAACCCAAGAAGATATGGCAGTATGCTGACTGTATCTAACAAATGCTACTGTTCAAAAGTTTTCTTAAGCATGAAGAAGGCTGTGGTTATTTACAAAGATTTAGTACATATTGACCAAGATTAATCCAAAATCAATATTGACTTTGACAGATAATCAGGTTTGAGAGCTGCCACACTATAAAGTCAGCAGAACAAAATTTTCTCTTTTCTTTTTTCAAAGAATGCAGATTATAATACTGCAACACTAGATTGCAATAATGTAATGGTGATCACTGAGTTTACACTTACGTAAAGCTGTATCTAGTGTTTGTCTAAAAATCCCTGTCCAAAATGCTGTTTTAGGCAATCCCCACTGGATTGCTGGAAACAAAATGAAAATCCTGAGTAAGATCCCCCAATTCTTACCCACCCACAGGTGTGAACACAATAATAGATTTCTCAGCATATGGTTGTTAGCATTCCTGGATGCTGAATACAGCTTCAGGTTTTCTGGTCTGCGGGAGGCAAACCGCTAGAAAAATCCTGGTTTTGCACAACTTGCTTCAATTAAGCCTGAACCTTGGTCAGTGCAGTGTTGCAAACTTACAAGAAACTCCTTATCAGAACTCCATCTTCGTTTTATTTTCATGCAGATATAGAATTGGGGAGGCTTCAGGTTTTGATTAGTATGTCACCCGACTAAATGTTTAGCTGAGATATTAAGGCCAGTTTCAATTGCTGAGGTTGTAGCTAGTTAAGGGAGAATTTGGAGGGTTGGTTTTTTAAAGGCGGTTTTCGTTCTGGTGGGTTGCAGTATTGAGAAAATGGAAACGAAAACATTCGTGCTTCTTTTCTTTATCGTAAAGAGTACCAAATCACTTCACAGGACAGTTGTGGTTGGATCCTCCAATATTTTCTTTAGCATTAACTGCTTCCAAGATCTGATGAGATTAGGCTGGCCTGGGCAATCTAGCTCAGGGTTCATATTTACTAGGCTTATTAAAATCTCTTGGGCACATATATCCAGTCTACAAATGCCTAAGCAAGGTTAGCCCTGGTTAGTACTTGGATGGGAGAGCACCAAGGAAGTCCAAGCTCATTACACACAGGCAGGCAATAGGCAATGGCAAACCAATTCTGTTTCTCTCTTGCCTTGAAAACCTGATGAGGTTGCTGTAAGTCAGCTGCAACTTGACAGCACTTTAAATACAAATCCCTTTCTTTCCAGTGTAGGCTCATTGTTTTTCATGAACATACGTCGGAGCAAACAGGTTGAGGAGTAATGCCTAAGTGTTACTGTCTTTATGATGACAAGTCCAAATTGCTGTGGAGATTTAATTGCTCCTGATAGATTTAACTTTTCTGGCTCCTTTTGTTAAGAGCGACTGAGGCTTTTCCCTTTTCATAGACAATGTTGAAAAATCACTCCTCATTTTGAACTGCCCTAAAAATGTCCCTTATGGGGCAGAGAAGAATATGGCTTTTTATAAACCTCTCAGGGTTCTTCCTGAATTTTGACAGAATTAGTTTAAGTGTCTTCCTCTTTTGTTATCTCTTTAATAGATTTTTTTTCCCTGAGCCTGGCCATCTCAGTTTTCTGGGTCGAAAAGCTGCTTTCTCTCTTCTCAGGAACAAAGGAACAGCTCCTGTTTAACTTAATCAAATACTCTGTGCTTTCTGATGGAAAGAAAAGCAGCCAATTTACCTCTGAGCACCATTAAGTCTGCAACAAATTTCCTGTGTTTGGTTTATATGAAGCCTTTCTGTGTATGTCTAGCCTTTCTATTTTCTTCAGTTGCATATGATGAAAACGATTTTAAAAGATCTTTGTACAATATGTATTTCAGCTGCAACCCTTTCTGGTGTGATTATCCTGTGTCTTAAAATTGCAGAAGGTTTTCTCCAACTCATTTGCAGGCTTCAGAATATAAAATCATTGCTACCAAAACCTGCATTCTTCACCTAGCATTTGCAAGACTTATATTCTGCTGACTTTTGAAGGAGAGCAAAGTATTATTGAATATCATTGTAGTTTGGCCTGAAACGATCCCAAGGTCTTCTTGACCCCTTAGTAAGTACAGTGTAAATCTGATGTTGGACGTTACGGTTATTTTTCTCCCTGGAGTATGACTGTTATCATTCTTCACATCAAAAAAAAAACCATGTATAGGATCACTTCAAACATGTTTTTCTTTCAGCAAAAATACAGTAATTATATATTATGACTTATACAACACAGTTAATGAGATGTCCCTTTCTAGAGTTGCATAAGCAAAAAAGACAAGTCTCTGACCAGAAGAGCTTACAATCAAATGTTGATGGAGGAGGGGGAGGGCAAGGCAAGGCATGACTGAGGGCAAGTGCAATTATAAGGCTTGAGATGGGGAAGTGAACGTCAGAGTACTTTTCATATAGGAAAAGTCATGTCACTTGTCACCTGTCTGAACTGCAAAATTGTCTGTTTCGTTGTATGAACATGCTCTGGAAAGCTGCAATTGAACGCAGCTTCCCAGTACATGTGAATGCAGTTATGTATTAGACCTGTCCATTTCTTTTGTTCTTAATTACAGTAATTATGAAAATGGGGTGTTTTGTAATTATAGTAATTAATATGATACCACAACAAATTCCTTATCTAAATAGTCTATAATGAAAAAAACTATAATTTTCTTTTGTTTTGTTTGAGTGACTTTTGTTTCTCTCTGAACTTCTCTGACCTGTCTCCTCTCTCTATTGTGTTTTCCTAATAAGGGCATAAACCCATGTTCCTTAGGGGGAGAGGAGAAAAGAGAGAGCCTCTGGGTCTTCTTGATTGATTGCAGACAGTAACCACTAAGATTACATTTATATG
Source organism: Eublepharis macularius (assembly GCF_028583425.1). NCBI lineage: Eukaryota > Metazoa > Chordata > Lepidosauria > Squamata > Eublepharidae > Eublepharis > Eublepharis macularius. The sequence goes on along the minus strand of NC_072800.1, from coordinate 68,704,017 downwards.
TGTGAGGTAGTCCAATCCTGAAGCATATGGGGTGGGAATCTGAATGGGATAAGAGCTGGTATCATTTTCTAGAACGTGCCTATTTGTACGGAATCAGTTCAGAGGGAGAAAGAGCATTTGTAAGCATTCTTGTACCAAAGTACAGCATAGTATTTTATAATATATTGTTCCTTTCTTAATTTCTTAGTTTTCTTCTTAAATATAGTTTGTTCTGTTTTGTGAGTGCTGTGTATGTGGTCTTCTTTCTGAAGCATTTTACTGTTTTTCTTGGAGTTACTCTCCTCCTTCCCTTATTTACTATTTGCCTTGAATCTATCTTGCTTTCTCCTGCCACTTCTGGCTGTTTAAAGGATCACTTAGTTCTTTATCACTGTGTGATTGGCTGTGCTGCCTGGGTGTGCCTGAGCATGTCCTGAACCCTATGAATTTTTAATAGTCATTCTCCGCTCCTCAAAGCTGCTGTGGTTCTTTGGGAGTTATAATTATTTTGGGATTTGTCTGTCTTGTGTAATTCAGCTGTGTTGTATGTCTAGGTTTCCCAAGTGCAACCCAACCACAATACTTTTATTTATTTTACCCTGTAATAAAAGTTTCATACATTTCATATGCACATTACAGTATCTTATCTGACCTCTATGCACAAACACAGCACATTATGATTGGCAGGGGGTCTTCTGGCTCTGGTGGGAAGAATGGGCAGCATGGTGGAGGCAAATCTGGCAGAGGGAGAGGAAAGGGTGATTTTGAAAAAGTAGCAGCAGCCAACAGTAGTAGCAGTCTACCTGGCACTAGAAGTCCCCCCTGCAAGGTCAAGCTTCTGTTCTTCAGGCTACATGGCTTCAGTGACAATTCTTCAAGCTGCTTTATGTGTTACTGTTTCCTATTATTTCCCCCATAGACTTTAGGTTAAACATGGCGCCTTTCATTGCCTCAAAAAGGGGACCTCTTTAATCTATCTGTCTGATATTTGACTATGTGGATGTCTTAGTGGAGTACTGTACCCTCCCTGAGCTTTGTCCCATTCAGGAAGAAAACCTGGAAGGTGTAGACCCAGAAAGGAGGATACTTCTATTGAAACCAACGGGAAGTAATAATGAAATAGAATTATGAAAACGAAACAATAACAAAAGAAACAATAATGAAACAAAACCATACAAAACAACCCAATAACAAAACAGACCCTTTGGGATTTAATAATAAAAATGAAAGAAATGAAACAAACTCCCATGGACAGATCTATAATGAATACACTTTTATTGTAACATGTGATGGTGTGTCATATCCATTATTTATTGACAGTGAAATAGATTCACATCTGGATGCATCATAATGTTCACTTGAGCGTGCTGAACTGATTGAAAGCATCTTTGGATGCATATTGCAGAGGGGATGCATATTCTTCTGTAGAACTACCAGTTACTGGATGTATCCAACCACCCATGGACTTTCCTACTTCCCCCTCTTGCTGTTGCCCTCTGAACCCCCTTCCCATTTGGTTCTTGGGTGTCAACAGGCCCTTAGGAACAATATAGTATCAGAATTTCAAGAAAGATGGAGAAAGTATTAAGCATTTTATATTAATTAAGAAGTTTAGAAAAATACAGCAGAAGTTGTATAACAATGTAAATAGAGCAATAAAAGACTTTAATTAATCAAAAATTTTATTTAGAAGATTTGAAGTATTGATTGAATTTTTGTTAAATAACATTTTTCTTTAGTCTCTTTTTCTTGTTTTTATAGCAGTATATTTTTTATCTGTTCTTCTGTTATATTTTATATCATTAATAATAAAAAATATTCTACTCCCCAAAAGGAACAATATAGGAGGTATAGTGGGGGGTCTGCAATGGGAGATGGAATCAGTGGAAATCTCTGCCCTTCTTCTGCAAGTGGAAATACTATTCAGTTAGAGGAACTGTATGTTTGAATAAATCCCGTTGTTCATGGTGTGAGCTGAGAGTTACAGTGTATAAAGTAAAATATAAGGGAAGGGTAACCTTTACATCTTCTTGAATTTGTATGTAAGTTTGAGGATAGAATTATCCCTTCATCTTGTGTTTTAAGAGATTTTAATCTCTGAGGTCTTAAAATCAACTATTTTATTCTTGATTTAGATAGTATCTCCTCTTCTATGAACCTACTGGACGCTTCAGATCTTTGAATGTGAATCTTGGTGAAGCAAGATTGGCCTCTAACCAGAAGTGGAATAATTTCTGTTCCTGTCCCAGAGCTATGGAACTCCCTCAGCAAGTTTGCTTGGCTCCCTCCCTGTTCTCTTATTTAAAGGCAAGTAAAACCTCTATTTGACTTGCTTAAAAAGTTATATTGAGATTTTAACTTTAAAATTTTTTTTGCTGGCTTTATATTTTAACCACTTTGTAAATGATTTTTAAAACAGAAAATGATATACATATATTTCAAATATACATTTTGCTGCGTTGATACGTTTTTAGAGCAATCATAAGAACACTTTCCTAGCAATAAACCACACTGAATAGACCAGAACAGGATTCTGAGTAGACCTGTTTAGGATCCCTGTATGGAATATTTTTATGAAAAGGGATTACTCAGACAAATTAATGCTACAGTGTTGAATAGTTATAGTAAAGTCTCTCCTTCAAACAGAGAAAATGCCCATGTGAAAACAAATATTAAAAATGTGTGAAAATAGTCTTCATACAATGCAATAAAAGAACTATTTGAATAATAAAGCAAATAGAACGGTGGCTTATGGAAAGCAAATAAGTAATTATTTGCTGTATTTATTTCTGTTGGTATGTCTGTAAATTGGATAAGGAAATAATATGCATTCAGCTCTCTCCATGGAGTGTTGTGTAATATGTGTGAAGAATAATTTTTATTTGGGAAATGGGATTACTATCTGCAACTATTTTTAGAACAAACCCTTACTCTGTTAAATACATATTAAGGAAACTTTTAAATGACCATTCCTTGTAATCTCATGTCTTTTGTTTCAGATTTTGAAGTGTCACAAGTCAATCATTAATAGAGAATTATAATTGGAGTTTTTTTGCAATTCAGCAATGCTATATCTCTGTTTTATTACTCTGTTTTACTGCCTGAATGTACTGATGTTTAAAGATGTTTCGATGCTTTTAGCTGTTGGTATTTCCATGGTCTTGCTATGATGTTGTGAGCTCTCTCATGCATTTTTAGAGAGTGACAAAGATTTTTTTAATGCAACATAACTTGCCACTTTAAGCCGTTGGCAGCTATGATCTCTGACTCATGCCTTTATTCAGAATTAGCTGAGGAACACAGACTGAAAAAGAACTGTCCTCATTATCCTGATTTTACCCTTACTACAGCTGTCTGTCTTTATTAAAAAGTCATGTGGTCCGATTCTAAAAGATATTGCACTATCGGACAACAAAAGGAAAATCACAAAATGTGCTTGAGTTGTATAAAGGAAAAGAGCCTATTCTTAAATCCCAGTGATGCACCTTTGCAAATGCTCCTAAGAAGGGTGGTAACTTAACTCACATCACTACAGTTTTAAAAACTTTCCAGTAACCTCACCCCCCCCCCCCAAATCCTTTGAAATTGATCCTTGTCGTACGATAATTAAGTTTGGAATTTATTTCAAAACAAATTAATGCAACACATAAGAAAGGGAAAAAATACAAATTAAAGCTCATATGATTCAAACAGTTAAATATGTCTTAAATGTTATATATATCCTGCAGAAAGCACACATAAAGATAGGAGGGATTTTAAAAATCGACCTTGAGGGTGGCCCCCTATTTTGATTTCCGTAAAATCTGATTGCATCCTTTTGTTAATTGTGCAGTGTGAGTATAGCTCCCTCTTTTGGTTTCGGCCCAGAGCTGCATTCTTGGATGCTATTCTAGGGTATACTGTAGGTGTTTTTCAGTGCAATCCTAAACAAAGTGAAACCCTACTAAGCCCATTGACTCCAGTGGAATTAGAAGAGAGTAACTCTGATCAGGATTGCATGGTTGGGCTGCTAGCATTGTTTCATTGAGGGTCAAAAAGGTACAAAAGCTCTGGAGTAGCTGTATAGCTTGTACTGCAGACCACGATTTTTGCCCTGTAGTCCATTACGGATGAGATTGGCCCAACTCTATAATGTTGGCATTTGTCTGCCTATCTGGACAAATCAGAAACAGCAAGAGCTTGAGTGAGTGCTACCTGTCCTGGGGTGAAGGAGAAAGGGGTGGGTGACAGGATCACGCAAGGCAAAATGGGCCCGGAATAGGATAGAGCTTTTCCAACTGTTTTCTCCGAGCTCTGGAACTCTCTGCTCCAGGAGGTCCTCCAGGCCTCTGCAGAGAGTCAGAATTGTGTAGTGGTTAGAGCAGACACTAGGAGACATGTCTTCCAATCTTCCTTCAGCTATGAAACTTGCTGAGTGACTGTGGGTCAGTCACTTTCTCAGTCTAATGTACTGCACGGATTTGTTGGGAGAATAAAATAAAGAAGGGAGGACTGTGTGTTCTGCTTGAAGCTTCTCGGAGGAAAAGAATGATAGAAATATACTTGGTGGTGGTGGCGTTCTTTGCCAGCCTTTTTATTTCAGATGGTATGTGGGGGTGGATAATTTTTTCTGTCCATTTTTTCCCATTGCTGCTTCATTACTGACTTCTGCTGCTATCTGTTTTATTGTCTCCCACTTTGCTTACTAATGATTGTTGAGTGGTGGTTTCTACACACACACACACACACACACACACATCCAGTTGCTGGATTCTATAACAATATTGGCTCCAACAATAAAACACCAAATCACAGATCCAGAGGAGTTAGCCGTGTTAGTCTGTAGTAGCAAAATCAAAAAGAGTCCAGTAGCACCTTTAAGACTAACCAATTTTATTGTAGCATAAGCTTTCGAGAATCAAGTTCTCTTCATCAGATGCCTGATCCGAACTCGTCAAAGAGAACTTGATTCTCGAAAGCTTATGCTACAATAAAATTGGTTAGTCTTAAAGGTGCTACTGGACACCAAATCACAGAATCTGAAAAAAAAATCACTAGTAAAAACCATTAATATGTTGCAAGCTGCTTTCAGTGCTATTCAGTTAGGTAGGTAAAGGTAGTCTCCTGTGTGAGACCAAGTCATTACTGATCCATGGGGGGACGTTGCATCATGACGTTTTCTTGGTAGACTTTTTGTTATGGGGTGGTTTGCCATTGCCTTCCCCAGTCATCTACGCTTTACCCCCAAGAAATTGGATACTCATTTTACCGACCTTGGAAAGATGGAAGGCTGAGTCAACCTTTTAAAAATATATATATATTTTATTTTATTAATAGAAATAAAAGCCCATAAAAAGGCAGAAAACAAGAATAAAGAAAAGGTAGACAGTAACAGAACTTGGAACTTAGAAAGGAAAAAGAACAATCTTACTACATAATTCACTAAGCGGGTTTCCGACGACTCACTCGGATCGCACAGCGCAGGCGTGTAATTGCGCACCTAGTGGAGATATGGAGGGGAGTCTCTCCGTGCTGCATTAGCCCAATCCAGGTGGTTGCCGGGTGGAGAAGCCTGGAGCCGCCCCCCACCATGCACTCCCCACCCACAGCGCCCCGATCCAGGTGGCTGCCGGGCAGAGAATCCTGAAGCCACTCCCCTCGCACGTTCCGCGCTCACCTTGGCCCTGATCCAGGTGGCTGCCAGGCAGAGGCACCTGGAGCTGCCCCCCATGCTCCCTGCTGGCAGCGGACCTGATCACTGGCCTCCTCTCCCCCCCAAAGCCGTGGTCCGGGGGCGGGGGTGGGGGTCAAGCAGTGGCATGCAAGCCTCACTCATCTCCTCTCCCCCCAAAAGCTGTGATCCTGGGGGGCAGGGGGGTTGAGTGGTGGCGGGCAAGCCTCCCTCGCCTGCTTTACCCCAAAGCCATGATCCTGGGGGAGGGGTGCACAGAGGTGGAGAAGCCAGGCCCTCCTGCTAACCCCCCCCCAAGCTGAGATCATGGGGTGCAGATTCTGGAGAGGGTGGGATTGGGGGAGAGCAGGGGCCTCAGCGGCATATTATGCCATTGAGTCTACCATCTGAAAGGGCTATTTTTCTTCAGGAGAACTGATCTCTATGTCCTGGAGATCAGCTATAATTCCAGGAGATTTCCAGCTACCATCTGGACACTGAACCAACCAGGAAATAAGAGGGCTAAACCAATGAAAAAATAGAACAGTGTTTCAAAGTAGAATACTCAAGCAATAAAGTTCATAAGAGTGCAATTTTGCTACAATAATTTCAAAGTGCAACATAGAAGGAACAGCGGCAGCCACAGGGTACACAAAAGGAGTGCAACCAAGAAAAACCACACAAGGGCTACAAAATGGGACCCTAGGGTGGAACAATATCTGATACTATTATGCTAACTAATTTTGAACAATGTTCTTATATATTTCTTATAATCACAGGTGCAAAGAGGCAAAACAAGGGGCACAAGCCCCCCCGACTCTACAAGATGCCAGCAATAGCTTGTTTCGATCTTTCTTCCTCAGGAGTTGTGGTAACAATGACACCTGAAAAGAAAAACACCACCATGAGACTCTTTGGTGGGAAGGTCAGCACCTCAGTAGGTACACCCACCGTACCTATTAGCATAATACCTAAATATTTTACCTTTTTTTCAACCTTAAAACCTGTTATTTTCATCCATTCTTCCTGATATTTAATATCCATATTTTTGTCAACATTTTTGTTTTCTGATCATTTATTTTAAAACCTGCCAGAGCACCAAACTCTCTCAATTTCTCCATCAGTATTTCAATTCCATCTAACAGGTCCTCCAGAAACAAAACTAAGTCGTCTGCAAAGGCTCTTAATTTATATGACTCTTTTTAAATTTTAACACCCTTGATCCTTTCATCTTTTCTAAGACTTCAAACAGGAAAACACAGTTCAAGGCTGAGTCAACCTTGAGCCGGCTACCTGAACCTGGGAACCCTAGATGTTGAACTAGGATCTGGGAGTCCTGGGTTTGAATCCCCATTCTGCCATGGGTGACCTTGGACCTATCATACAGTTTCAGCCTAACCTACCTAACAAGGTTGTTGTGAGGATAAATGGAAAGAGTGAGGAGAGTGATATAGGCTGCTTTGGGGAGAAAGGTGGGGTGTAAATAAAATAAACAAATAAAAACCATTGGTTAATTAAAGAAACACTATAAGATTTCACTACTCTCTCCTCACAAGGAAATGGACCCGCTGAAGCATTGATGCTTTCTACTATTTGGAGAAGTGAGGAGGGCATAACATGGCTTTAGTTTTAAGACAGTTTAGCCTCAATCACTTTCTTGAGATGGGATTAGGTTAAATCCAAGTACTTTGCCCAACCAGTGTGTGGATCAGGCTGTCAGAATGTTTATACAACGTAGTCGTAGCATTGGCTGTGCATGCAGGCCCAGCGAATGAAACTCTCTTACTGTAATGGGGGCTACAGCAGACATTCTCCATTTGCTGCTGTTCCCCCTGTTAATAACTCCTGCCATAAGTAAACATGCCCGACCTTTTTTGACAGTAGCTAATAACACTGGGAGAACATCAACAGTGTTATAATTACCCTCAAAAAATATGGCCCTGTGTATGTAACCTGGCTTTAAGTCAAGGCTAGATTTAAAGCAGTGTCCTAGAAATGGAGGGCCTGGCAGCTTTTAACCAAACCCCTGTACAATACATTTTGCCTGTCAGGATGTTATAATCCAAACAAACTTCTGAAAGGTTTCAGGGTTAGGGAGACTGCGAGCTAGGTAATCATCAACCCCTAGAGATGGCTCTGGAACATTCACACATTACATTTATTAGTTCCAAGGAGAATGCTTCTCTCTTCTCTCTTTCCTCTGCCCCCCCCTCCCAACCAAGCTGAGATTTTAGAAAGCGGCCTTCAACTGACTGGCTTTTAATTATTGTTTTCAATGACTTATTTTCTCAGAAGTCCATCCTTTGCCCGTATCCTCCTATGACAAGCTGTGTGAGGAGTGAAAGACACAGGAGTCTCTAAGGGAACAAGCAGGGCTATGAGAAGCCATTTCTGCCACATTGGGACTCTCTTTTGCTATTACTGTTTTCACAACCTTCGGCTTGATCTGAGCCTTGGGTGACAGATGCTTGTTTAATTGGTTGTCACTGACATTCCTGCAGGGATATCACAAATGAGGAGGCTGAGCCCAGACACAGAATATTGTATGTCCTCATTCAGTGCTTAGGTATGACAGTTGCTTTCCTTATTCCTTCTGGTTGGACTCAAATGTATTTCCTCCGCGCAGCACTTGCATACACTGTGGATGAGAAAGCATCAGAATTTTATAAATAATGCTGCTTCTCACAAAAATGATGTGGTCACACAGGCCAAGATACAAGATTCAGACAGAGAATCTAGGAATGTGGCTGCTGGTGGTGAGAATATTTCCTTAGCAGCAGAAGCAAGCCGCCCCCCGGTTTCATTATGATTCCAATATACGTGTTATCACAAAAGCTTGGCAGTTCTAATGATAAAGTGCTGTCATGGCATAAAGCATTTTAAGAACTAATAAACCTCTCCTGAATACCAGGGCGAAGCATATTAGGATTCAATTCGTGAATTCATTAGTAAAATCAAATAGCGTGCGGTGGGAATATGTATTCAGAAATCTATTCAACGTAACTTGATTCTCCACTGACGGGAATAAGGTTAGTGAGCGAATCTCTCCTTCCGTAGCTTTTCAACCATTGCGTGGCCCACTCTGCCCTTTGTGTTTGTAAGCCTGTAGATTTGCATATCATTTTAGATTTGCATATTTTAATTTTCAGGCATGCTTGTATTTCACAGTTGACAGGTCTGTGTTGCTTTTTTCCCCTGCTCCTTCCCCCCATATTAATCCCAGATACAGAAGTTAACAAAAGGCAGAGCACAGACAAAATCCAGAAACGAAACAGGGTTCATTTATATTTGTTAATAGGGAGTGGTTCTGATGCTGGTACCATGTGAGTCACAAGGAATGAAATCAAAAAGAGTCCAGTAGCACCTTTAAGACTAACCAATTTAGGTTAGTAGCTGTATGCTTTCTCCTTTAGGCTGGAGGCAGTTAGTCATGGCAAACAGGTTGTGTGAGGGCTTTGCTGTATTTGCAATCCTTTGAAAATATATTGCCGGTCCTTCCACTGGGCCCTGTTTGGAACACTTGCATGATGTACATCACGAGCAAACGGCAATCCCAAATTAAAAACACTTTTTCTCCTTCCTTTTTTTTGGCCACTCTAGAGCAGGCCTGACCCTCAGCTGTCATTTTATTTTTTTTAAATCCCAGCATGCTCAAACATTCGCTTGGCTCACTAAACAATAACTTTCAATTAAAGGATGACCATGGCCTGTATCCTAAGTTTAAGGTCAGGGCTGTCAGTTGGCTTGGGAAAAATGTCCTGTCCATTTAACAGAAGCTTAATAGGATATTATTTATGTTCATGCCATTAAAAGCTTCAGCTTCCTATTTCTTCACATTAAGGAACAGGTTTGTGTGTGACATCAGCAATGTTAGCACTAGAGATGGGCACGAACCGGGAAAAACCCGAACCATGTGGTTCATGGTTCGTCAAATTTCGTGAACCACAAACCACAAACTTCCATGAACCTGCCCCTGGTTCGCGAACCAGTTCATTTGGTTCATGAAAATGCCACTTCCGGGTCAGCAGAAGGCCACTTCTGGACCAGCAGAAGGTCACTACTGGGCCAGAAGAAGGTCTGCAGGAAGCCCATCCCCTGCTGCCTAGGAAACTGATTGATTGGCACTGGGCTGTCTGCAGTCACGAACCAAAAAACGAACCAAATGAACCAGCCTACAGTTCGTGGCGGTTCGTCAGAAATGGGATCTGATGAACCACGGTTCGCAAACCACGAACCGGCCTGGTTCATGCTTGATTTTGGTTCATATTTCGGTTTGTGCCCATCTCTAGTTAGCACATCACTTCTGAGAACAACCCAGAGGTGGCAAAAGATAGCTCTAGGATTTACCAGAAACTCTCTGGTAAACCCCCATGCCAGGTCCCCCAAGGCCCAGACCAAGGGCGGGGGCTGGAGTGTAGGAGCAGTAGGTACTTACCTCCACACACCCCTGTTGACATAATTTTCCAGTGCAACGTATAAATAGGCATGTCTTCACACATTCCCCTCCCTTGCCAGCTGAGTGTGTAGGGGTGGGGGCAGGGGCTTGGGCTTGGGCAACTTCCAGCAGAGGGAAGGCATCTCTACCCAGAAGTGGTATAGTGACATCAGTAACATTTTTTAATTTATTTTATTTTAGCAGGAGGCCTGGCGAGTCAACCTCTTGGCAACACTGGTTAGGCTGAAGGAAGTTTCTTTAGCCTATGGAATCTCCCTTCAACTTGAACGGGTATTCTGTTGGAGAGCAGCCACTTACACTGGAGGAAAGCTCCTTAAATTGGAGGAAAGCTTCAAAATGTGCTTAGTGGAATGGTGGGATACGGGCCAGTTTGTGATTTTGAAGGTTCTGAAACTGTGCTGGGCAATGGTACGGGAATAAATGATCCAGCACAGAGCATCACTGTCGGAGAAGGCCACACAGCAGGTCCCCACTCGTCTTCTGCACGATGTTCAACATCCCAGGAAAACACACCTATAAAAATACAGAACCATGCCACAGTTGTGTATTTATCAGCAAACTTTCAAGGCACCTTTGATAGAATCGCCAGTCTATGAGCTTGACTCCCAGTGGAGTTCTTACAAGACAGACTTAGTAGAAACAAATTGCAAGCTCGGTCATTTGTTTTAAATCAGCAGACCACCAGACTTAATGATTTTCTGAACTTCTTTGATACCCCAAAATTTTGATTTAGCTTTTTTGTTTCAAACGTGTATTCTAGAAACAAAACTTGGAGATTCAGACTACCCACTTTGTAGAACAATATGACAAAGTATAAAATGCAGTGTTCGTGGCTTATTGTTAATAGATGCTTATATTGGTTTTGGTTTTATACCATTTTGTGGCAGGGTTGCTAACCTCCTGGTGGGATGTGGCAGACTACAGAGGTTAAATACAGAGATTAAAATGGCAGCATAGGATTCCGTCACATTAAATCCCTGCTGAACTTCCTCCCCTTCCCACAGTCTGTCCTCCCCATATTCCACCCCCCAAATCGCCATGAATTTCCCGACCCAGAGTTTGCAATACTGTTTCATGGCTTGTCCCAATGAATCCTGGGAATTGTAGTTTAAATCAAGGTTTGATTCAAAGTCTTACTGAATGACATTTCCCAAGGTTCTCTGAGAGGAAGGAATGGCTGTTAAACCAGTTCAAGTCTATAGTGAAGGTATCCCATATCTACCAGTTCTTCCAGCTCTTTGCTGTAAACGATAGTGGATCAAGAGAGATAAAATAGTTCATAAAATAAACAATGAGCCAGTCCAATTTAGAAGCCGTCCTCCCTGCCTTTAACATAAAGAATGCGCCAATCCAAATATCTACTTTGACACAGCAATGATAATAGAAACAGTTCTGTGTTAGGAGGAACAATGCCTCACAGTCCCCATTCTGCAAAGCCGTACTGTAATATGATTCAGGGTCCGCCCGGCTTCTTTTCTGCAATGACTCTGGGAAAAACACACGGCTTATCGCTTCTCCTGCTCTGCCACACTGTGAAACCAGACACCCTTAGAAGGGGCCCAGGATGAAGAATGGAAAGATTAATAAGAATATTGCTCAGCATTCAGGGTGTAGTCATGGGTTACCTTGCCATCGGCTCACATTACCTTTGAGCTTTCAGAAGGGACCCCCTTTCCAGCAAGAATAGCCCAGCTTTTATGTGAATAAAAGTGAGGCTTTGAAAAGGCCTTGGGAAAAGTTCACGTTTGCTGTTGTTTTCCACACAAAGGCATAAAAATGAAGTGAAATAAGCATCTATTGCAAGCCTATCTGAGCCTATGCTTTTTAGAGTTCCTTATTAAACAGTGTTGAGACTTTTTAAACTACATTCCCCAAAACACAGAGAAATAATCATGTGTATTCTAGAATGCATGTATGGGAGAATACCCCCCACCCCCCACACACACACATTAAATGATACTCAGGGCAGGGCAGCCATTTTCATTTATAATCTCATGAACAAGACTCTCCCCATCTTGTGACTTCCATCTATTTGCATTCCTGCATGGAAGTTTCACCACCTATCTATTATATACCAAGGTACACAAAAAGCTAGACTGCTTTTTTAATATTTCCAAGTAGTGAAAGTCCCAAACTCCCTAAGTTTTGGATACTCTAAGTCAATCCTAATTTAAAATGTCACATTGGTGGTGGAAAGTGCCATCCAGTCAACCAATTTATGGTGAACCCTCAAGGCAAGAAACTAACAGAGGTGGTTTGCCATTGTCTGCCTCTACATAGCAACCTGGGTCTTCTTCGGAGGTCTGTTATCCAATTACTAATCAAGACTGACTCTCCTTAGCTTAACTGATGAGATCATGGCCGTTTCCACATGGCTTACCTTCCCTCGGAACAACCCGGAACATCACTCAAAAAACGTGGAAGATCGCATTTTCTCACGCGATGTTCCGGGTCATTCTGAGGGAAGGTAAGCCATGTGGAAACAGCCCATGTTCTGACACAGGTCAGAGAAAACGTTGCATTTGGCGGGCACTAAACATTTGCCTGAGGCAATTGGTGCCTCTGGCCATATTTAAACCAAGCTCTTAGCCACTAGGCATGAAGTGTTCACACATGCTTACTGCCTGGGTTACAGATCCCTGGCATGTGCCCACAGAGGAAACGTGACCCAGTTTAGACAAGGTGCTAAGCTCACGGAATGCTGCAGTGATGTTCTGGCATGCCAATGTGTCACATTCAACCTAGTTCATATTGGATGCTGTGCTGTCATTCTCCCAGAACACAATAATTCCTGTGGTTTGAATGGGGAAGATTTTTCTCCCATCTTCTGCTTAAAAACAGCTGCGACTCCTGTGTAGTTAGATGGACAGGAAACAGGTGCACACAAAGTCTTACTCATGCTTATTTTTAAACCATTTAGTTCTTTTAAAATCTAGGAATTCGTTATTAGGCATAGTTCTTTTCTTTTTGTTGTTTGTTTTGATGGGCAACACAATTTGATTTTTGCCTCATTAGGATGAAATTCTTGAGGATGGTACCCCTCAGTCAAGAGACCTTTCCTTCCAAATTGCAGGTAGTAGGAAAGCCCCCCATTTTATAGACAAACAACATCCTGGCTTGCCCAGCAATCCCAGCTAGCAAGCAGAAGGACAGATGGAAGTATTTGGTATACTCTAGAAAATGAAACAGCAGGCAGAGTGGACACAGAGAAGAGAGGCGGCAACGGAGAGGTGATCTGATAGCCCTCTTCAAGTATTTGAAGGGCTGTCACATAAAGGACAGAGCAGAGTTGTTTTCGGTTGCCCCAAAGGGTCGGACCAGCAACAACAGGTTACAATTAAAGCAAAAGAGTTTCCAGATAAACATTAGGAAGAACTTCCTGACAGAACAGTTCCTCAGTGGAAAAGGCTTCCTCGAGAGGTGGTGGGCTCACCTTGCTTGGAAGTATTTAAAAAGAGGCTAGAGGGCCACCCGACAGCAATGAGGATTCTGTGACTCAATATGAATGTACGCTGATTGAAAGAGAGAGTGCATGAAGGGATGAGCTTTGGTGCTAGGCTCTCATGGCCCTTTCTTACATGCCAGGGTAATGCCAATTGCCACTTTGGGGCCAGGAAGAAATTCTTCTCCAGGCCAGATTGGCCAGGGATCCTGGAGGTTTTTTCGTATTTCTCTGAGCATAGAGCAGGGGTCAGTGGGGAGTGGGTTGGAGGTAGCTGTGAGTTTCCTGCATTTCCTTGGCATCTCTTCCAGCTCTTTGTTTCTAGATGCTTGCATTGTTCAAATACTGGCTGTGAATCACGTGATGGACAACCAACACTTGGGATCTTGGTAGAAATCGATCTAAATGTGTGTCTTTGTGTATGCACACTGCCATGAATGGTACACACACACACACACACACACACACACACACACACACACACACACACATGATTTAATGGGTACACATCCTGTGTGAACCACACACAAAATCTTGCTATTTCCTTAGCTCATAAGGTGGACAGGAATCACAGTCATACCTCATGATACTGAATGCAAACTGTACCAAATGGAGTGGAATGGAGAAAACCTTACCCTCAAGATAAACAGCAACACTTACACTGTAGAAAATCCATCTTTCTCTCTCACACACACAAGCACACAAGATAGCAGTTGCAAAGTAAGCAACAGAAGAAACCATAAAATCACACAAGGGGCTCAAAGGAACTCCTCCACGTGGGCAAGGAAGTGGTAGCATGGTTCCTGCTTTTATGGACTTGAGAAAGTGCCATGAGTGGTGGAAATGCGGGGTACAAAAATGTATCAGTGCATTCAACTTATGGTGTAATTTACATGATCTACTGACACACACTCTTTCCCCTCCCATGACCATCATAGAACTGAAACACTAGCAAAATTCCAGAGTATTGAGGATTAATCTTTCCAGTTTGTTTCCATTAATTGTTTAACCTGGATTCCGTATATCAAAGAACAGTACGTATCCAGATTGAGTTTTGGCTAGTTAGTGTTCAACTGCACATCCCTTGCAGCACAGGCTATGTGGCCATTATTTATCTAGCAGGGAAGAAAGATTCCCACCCACCCCACCCTAGGCTGCCTATGCTGTGGGCAAATAGTAAATGGAACAATGTATATGTGATCTGTGAGATGAGGCAAGGTCTCTATTGCTCACAGGCTGTTTTGAAGAGTCAGCAAGTCACAATTCAGTGGGCTGGGGAGAGATTCTCTCCTTGACTCAAAGACCCACTCTTGAACATACTATTGATTAATTCTGCTTAAGAACATGTTCTGGTTTTCTACCTCATAATAACCATAGCAAGTTATTGCTTGAACATGCACAATACACATACATTTAATCCATTTAGTTGTTCAAACAGTAGCCACACAACAATGTTCTGTAGTGGTTAGAATATCAGACTGGGGTTTGGGACAACCAGGTTTGAATCCCTAGTCTGCTATGGAAAATTGCTAGTTGACCTTGGGCTAGGCTTCCCAAGTTCCTACTGGAGGCAGGAGATCCCACTGCTACTCAGCTGTGTGGTGGGAGAAAAATAAAGGTGAAAATGAGGAGAGGTTATGCCAGCATCCTGACATGCTGATGTCACTTCCCATGTGATCAGAAATGACATGTTGCTGGGGGTACTCTAGGATTTGAGGGGAAATCTATGGTTAAATCATGGTTATGTCACTGCTGCCAGAGAGGGCCCTAATGCCCGTGTGAGTCTACTGCTGGTTGCCAGTCATGTGCTGGCAACCTTACCTTGGGCCAACCACTGGGGGGGGTAGCCTAATCTCCCTCATTGGGTGGTGGTTGTGAAGATAAAATGAAGGAGGGGAGAATGATGTCATAAGTTCCGTTGGATCCTGTTGTTGTAACCCGCCCTGAGCCTGCTTTTGGAGAGGGCAGGATAAAAATCCAATCAAATCCCCATTGGGGATAAAAGTGGGCTAAAAATATCAAAATAAGTAAAACCAAAAGGAGCAGAGCTGCCCACCCCATTGGTTTTTTCACGTTTTACTGACCCCAGCTTTAGAAATAGCCCACACCTGTGTGAAGGAACTGAAGAAAAGTAGTTCAGACAAAATACATTTAAATATTTCACCCAGGTAAGAATTTAAAAGTTTATTGTTTTATTGTTTTAAAATAGTGCTAACGAGTATGTAGATTTCCTGACTAGGCAATAAAAGACATTTTCTTGAGAGTTAATAAACAACACAGCTTGGTCTGCTAATGGTTTTGCTCATATAAACCAGAATGGTTTCCCACCAAACTGTCCGTTTACCCACAGGAAATGTAAATATGGATTCAACAGCATTTATGTTATTCTTTTATACTCAGAGAAACAACAAAAATCCTGGAAAGCTGCCATTTTACTTCCGGTGATCCCTGTGACTGAATTTTGCAGACAGCTTGCGCTTGTGGTCAGTTTACAAAGTCCGAAATCCCTCCGACTTACTGTCAGCTTGCGAACGCCAATTAATTACATGACAGCAAGCTTATTTTCAGCAATTCTTAGGACTGTTTATATAGCTTCATATTTTCAAACAGGCATGAATTATGGATGACTTCTCCAGAAATCATTGCAAGAATTTAGCCCTTGTGAGGTTGTATGTAGTGGTGAACTTGTATTAGGAAGATCTGGTTTCAAGTGCTCAGTCTCCATAAACTTCATCTGGGCCACATACACTCATCATTTATCATTTAAATTCATTTTTATTCCACCCTTCCATCAAGGAGCTCAGCATCATTCTCTCCTTCTCCAGTTTACCTTCATAATAACCCTGTGAAACGGGTTTGTCTGAGAGAGAGTGCCTTGCCCAGCATCATCCAATGGGTTTCACGGCAGAGTGGACTTTGATCCGGGTATCCTGGATCCTAGTTCAGCACTTTAACCGGCATACAACGCTTCCGGTAGGCTTATCCTGCAGACATGAATTAATATGCCTGAACATTATATTGAAAACAAGCGGGGACCTGGAAGGGTCACGGGGGAATTCCATCCTGTCCCCAGCTGGGGAGTTGTGAAGCTGGAGGCAGCTGTACTGGGAGTTGCTGTCACAAGAAGAAGGGGTTGGGTGGGCTGGGGACAGCTGCTGCCATGGCTCCCCCAGCCCTTGGCCTGCCCACTTCCCCCATCCTAGGGAAGGGTGGGCCTACCTGTCTCTAGTGGTGAGATAGGCAGCCATGGCAGACTAAGTGGTGACACAAACAGTAGTGTTAGGTCCAGTGGCAAGGCAGGGGGCCATGGTGGGCCTAAAAGTGACTCTGTCATTCAGCTGCCGTTTTGTTGATAGAGGAGGAGGAGTCTTGTTTTGCAGGAGGGGATTTAAACTCCCAATGTATTTTTTCAGATTTAGGCCGAATCCACACATCTCAAGTTTTCCGCTTTTCCCCCGCCTGTTATTCGCTTCTCAGAGGGCTGTTCACATACTCTTACCTCAATCCCACCATTCTCTCGCATCTTTCGCGTTGCACCTCAGATGAATTTGTCATGCGTTCAAACGTTTCTCTTGCACGGTTCTCACTGTGGATGTGGACAAATAGAAGCGTTTCACAAGGAGACCGCCCCCTTCAAACCACCCCACTTCTGTGTTTGCAGCCTTTCCGGAACACCATCCCTCTTTGCCGTGCAATTATCAAGCTTTTCCACTCTCTCTGCAGCATGCCTGCCTGCCCGCCCTTTCCCTTTTTTTTTAAAGGGGACTTTCCCAGCATTGTTGCACAATCCCGGCCATAAATCTTAATCGGGGTGCTCCAAAATCCCCGCGGAGACATCAAGGGGTGGCATCATTTCCATTTCCATGTCATTTTTAGGATGCCAAACAGTCGGAGATATCGGTGGCTGTTAAAATTAATTTTTTTAACTGTTGAAATTACTGTTATAGCGGAAATCCATCATTCTGACATTACATTCAAGCACCAAATAATTAGTCTGCCCATTTGGAGAGTTTGGATCACCCCCACCTTAAACATCGGTTCAAATTAGCCCGCCAGAATAATGGTCCAATGGATTTCAAAGAAGAAGGCATTGAATAACATTAGCTAATCACAAGACATCATAGGGGTGTGGCCTCACCATAGCAATTTAGCAAAAAAATGCTATAGCGGAAATCTGATGGAAAAAATGGGGGTGGGTGGGAATGAACATGATGTTGTCATCGGTGACGTCGGATCAAACCCGCCCCGTATTGCGTGATTCTACCAGGGATGTGGATAAAGTATAGCGTGAGGCAGCAGCAGTAAGAGAAGGGATGTGAACACAGACTGGGACATTACGGGATAGAATCCAGCGCAATTAATGCACATGAAAAGCGGAAGGTAGGGAAGTGTGGATTCAACCTTACTGAAAAGGGTGGCCCTCAACTTTGCAGAACAATCCATTTAGAGTCAGTTTGGCCCTAATCACATATTAGGCTATATGATAATAGTTGCATGAACTGAATTTGTTCTTATATTGTTATTACTATAGGCAAACTCTTGCCAAAACACCAAATCTTGTGTACCAAGCTACTAGGAAACTGACTGACTGATTGACTAACCAACTAACTACATTTATACTCTGCCTTTCTCCCCAATGGGGGACCCAAAGCAGCTTACATCTTACTCTCCTCCGTTTTATCATCACAACAACTCTGTGAGGTACATTTGCCTGAGAGTGTGTGACCGGCCCAAGATCACCCATCAACCTTCCACAGCAGAGTGAAGAGTCAAATTTGTCTCTCTCAAATCCTGGTTGATTTGTTTATGAAAATTTTAAATTCCTAGCTTCCCAAAACACGATCTTCAAGGTGGCTCACAAAAGTAAAACACGGTATCAGATGTGGCTTGTTAAGAAATTTGTGGATGATTAATTCATCCCATTTGCCAGCACTCTGTTTTCTCCCCTAACCCCCACTTACACTGCAGGCACAAATAATTGAGGATAGGAGGTTTTTATTTCTCCTGGTCTGTTTTCTATGTTCTTCAGTTTGAAATGTAATCTGTCTGCTGGCAATCTTGCTTTGAAAAGTGAGAACATGGAGGATCATCTTCGTGATAGTTGTGTTTATAATTTTTCCCTGCCTTGCACTGAATTGTCATAAAGATGAGAAGCACATGTTCTGTGCATTGTGTATAGAAAACATACGGCTAGTAGTCAGGATGGAGTTGTAAGGAAAATAAACTCAGACTGTAGCATTTTGAGCCGAATGTCTCCCATCCATCTTTTGTTTGTATATCCTTAGCAAACAAGTAAGCATGCTTACTTGTGTTTAAGGGTAGAGCTCATAAAATGGCATTTCTGCCTCAGGATTCCTGTGGTTACTCTCTCATTGCTAAAATCTGCAGCCTGATCTAAACATAAAGTGATGAGGCACAAGAGTGTCCCGGTGGAACTTTGCATGGGCTCAGCTTCTCGTTGAAACCCAGGCAAAGCGGCTACCTGTGCTTTGTGCTCCAAGATCCGTAGTCCTCCTTACAAGATACTGGGCTGGTGTGCTGATCAAGTGCTCAGAGCTGCTTTGCATAGATTGCAGCACAGATGAAACAAGATGCAGAGCCCGTGGGAAGGAGAAAGTCTCAGCCTCACCACCCTCTCGTTTAAATCAGCTGTTAGATCGCAGCCAGTAGTAGACCTCAACAATGGTGACTTTCCCTGAGCTGCCCCTTGCAGCAAAACATGGCAGGATACATTTTCAAGAAGATAAACTGTCCCTGTGGTTTCTTGGCAAGTGTCTGCCATTTGTGAACTTGACCCAAATAACAGGACAAAAGTCTGTAAACTGTGGGTTTAATATTCTGCCCCTCCCCCTTAAGCCTTTACTGCAACATTCAGTTTGAAGTAGTTGATTCATATAGTAATACAGATAAATAAGCTTTCTGCTTATTTTCACCCTACTATCAACCTAAGCCTGGACCACTCTACACAACAGGTACACTTCCTGGACACCACTGTACAACTACATAATGGACGAATAAATACCACCTTATACCGGAAACCAACAGACCGATACTCATATCTACATGCCTCCAGCTTCCACCCTAAACATACCACTCGGTCTATTGTCTACAGCCAGCTCAAACCCATCCAACGTATCATCAGGGAGCTACAACCCATCCTGGAAAATGATACCTCTCTCTCAGAAGTCCTGGGTGGAAGACCTTTCCTTGCCTACAGACAGCCCCCCAATCTTAAACGACTTCTCACTTACAATCATGAATCGGCCAGCAGGGCCACCAGCATAGGTACCAGGCCCTGCAACAGACCCAGATGCCAGCTCTGCCCCTATATCTACCCAGGGAATACAATTACAGGACCCAATGGCATCAACTACACTGTCTCAGGCTCTTACAGCTGCTCATCCTCCAATCTGATATATGCCCTCATGTGCCAACAATGTCCTTCTGCTCTGTACATTGGACAAACCAGCCAACCTCTACGCAAAAGAATAAATGGGCACAAATCTGACATTAGAAATGGAAACGTCCAAAAACCAGTGGGAGAACACTTCAATCTACCAGGACATTCCACCAAAGACTTAAAAGTCGCTGTGGTTCAACAGAAACTCTTCAAAAACAAAATCCAACGGGAGGCTGCTGAATTGGAATTCATATGCAAATTTGACTCTGTCAAGCTGGGACTGAATAGACACTATGAATGGTTATCACATTATCACAGGTAACAGATTTCCTTTACAGAGGCGTGGTCTGGGGGAGCCCAGGGACGCCTGGTGTGGGTTTTGTTTGTCAATTATCTCCGCCTGAGTGCGTGTGGGCTTTCGGGGACCACAGTTCTCTTTGTCAGATGCAGCTGGCAGGGAGAGCTGTGGTTATCGAGGGCTTATACTACATAGGAATTGTATACCTTCACTGCGGCAAACTGACTCCACACCAAAAGGAGATGTTTACATTTACAAGCAAAGGAATGTTTTGATTGCCTTCACACTAATTGCACCCTGTCTTCTTGTGATATATGTCCTGTTCTTTCCCCTCCCCTCCTCTTCTGTACTTGACCAGTTCGGATCAGGCATCTGATGAAGAGAACTTGATTCTCGAAAGCTTATGCTACAATAAAATAAAATTGGTTAGTCTTAAAGGTGCTACTGGACTCTTTTTGTTTCTGCTTTGAGGTTCACGATACGCTTGTATACACTTGATAGTTCATCATATCTGGTCCAAAGGAAGAAAATCAATTTCGTTGTGGCACAGAATTGTCTTAAGAGAGTGACTGATTTGGTTATGGGAACTGTATTCAGGAGGGCATCAAAGACCTGAGCAAGCCGTCTATGTAAGTTAAACTTACATATTCTTTGTCATGAAAAGAGGAATCCTGCAACCTGTATACATTAGACCAGGGGTAGACCCAATCTTTTTGATCCTGTGGCTCTTTTGGAATTCTGACACAGGATGGTGGGCAGAAAAACAAAACGGCTGGCGCAGGTGGAGCCAGTTACAGAATGTCAGGGAGTGATGTTATGCATAACTCTTATAGTAACTCTTCAACATTTAAGGCAGAAACTCTGTTTAACAGGATGCCTTTTGATCTGCACTGTCAATCAGAATCCCTGCTGGGCACAAGCCCCACCTGCCTCTACCCACTTTCTAGCAACATTTGCTGGGTCCTATGAAAGGTGTTGGCACGCACCATGGCACCCACACGTTGGTTACCCCTGCATTAGATGTGGCTAATGTATTTGTCTATATTTGATTACTTACATAATCCTTCTTTCATTAGCCATGGAGAATGGCATAGCGTTATGTACAGCACTGAGCCCCTGATTCCTGATCACTGGAAATCTGGCTTAAGCTCCTTCTGATAGCCAAGTTTTGGCAAGGCATTTCCAAAATGTTTTCAACCATAACAGGAAGAGCTAGAAGCTTGTATTGAGAGAGAGAGAGAGAGAGATCCCCCTCAGTCATGGAGTTATCAGCAGTGTGCAAAAAAACCCTTGATGGTCTTCCATCCAGTCATTGACCAGCCGCTGACCTACTTCACTTCAACGAAGTTTTCTGAGTTGTGGTTAGGTAATCTGTGGGCTTAATAGAAATTCCCCAAATGGTAATGTATATCCAAATGTGAAACTCCAACCTGCTTTTGAGCCCCCGCTTAATGAACCTGTGACCCAGGACCCCAGACTTCCACTCCAATGGCTGCGAACCACTGCAAGTTGTTTGTGATCATACTTAGTATGGTGCCTTCTTACAAGACTTAAATATCACAAAAATGCTTCACGGCCCATGGATGGTGTCTATATGGATACTCCTCCTTTACGCTTCCACAAGTGTCCAATTGCTTCTTTATAGCCGTGATACTGTTGTGTCTGATTTCAGTTGCAAGCATTCATCTTGCAAGACAGGCTCAAGCAAGTTGGGGTCTCTCAGCTTAACTGTGTCTCACAGACGGGTTGCCAGTCCAACAGTGGGGGTGGGGGATGCCCCACCCCAGCAGCCAACAGCCACCCCCTGCCATAGCTAACTTGGCCAGCTTGGCGGCGGTGGGGAGGCGTGAGGAACTAGGAGGCTTGCAGTCCAAATGAGTGCACATGCTTTCTGTGTCATCAATTGATGATGTAACGATACAGAAGTGATACGGCATGATATGGAAGCAACAGGTCATGCCAGGGGCTGATTCTCTAAAAACTGGCCCAAAACACTGTGTGCCGATTTTTAGACAATCCGTCCCTGGAATAATCAGTCACTTCTGTGTCACACGGCAATTACAGCATAGGCTGGCAATGTGGGAGTGCGCATATGCGCTACTCTGCTCCCCACTGCCCCCCCATCATCTGGTTTGACCCCTGGGGGTCCTGGCAACTCTGCCTCACAGGGTTGTTGTGAGGCTAAAACACTGCTCTGAGCACCACGAATAAAGGGCAGGTTACAACTGTAACATATAAACAAGTCTTCAGAAGATATGAGAAAATAAGTTGCTCAAATGTGTCTGGTTCAAAGAAACATTGTTTGGGTAAATTGGTTTTATTCCAGCTTCCACTGACCTTTTCCATTCTTTTCCCTATCCTTTCCTGAGACATTTAAAGACACACACACACACAGTTGTGTGTGTGATGACAAGCAATATGCTTGACTTCACATATAGGTCAACCTAGCTTACTCAAGGTATACACCAGGCACCTACTACCAAAACATCCTGACCTTTGGACTAAGCACACTCAGCCATCTGTGGCTGTATTTTGAGAAATCTTACATGGGGCTAGGATAGGCGTCTGGCCCTGTGTTTAAAAATCTCTTACAACACCTTTTAGTTGATAAGCGTGGTTAATATTATTCAGTTGCCCATCACGTATATTTCCCAAAAAGAATTAAGCAGCCATCTTAGGTGAGGGGTCACACCTGCAAGCCATCCATCATGAGCATGCTAGGCTGGCAATGCTGCTGCCTGCCTAGTCACTTGATGACCACATTGGAAAGCTCAGAGCTGTTTTCACAAGCAACATCTTGGTTGGCTTTCATGTGCTGCTTGTGTCTTTCATCCGAATGGGACATCTACAGTTGCTGGAATAGAAAACCCTTTCAGCTAAAAAGAGAGAGGGAGTCATGGGACCTGTGAGGTGCAAGCTACATGTTTCATTGGGGGATCTAGAATCAGTTCTGCCTCTGAGCAATTTAGCAGCAAAAACAGGCTTCAGGGGGACGAGGTCATGTAAATCAGGGCCACAGAGCTGAGGAAGATAGGTTTCACTTTCCCTTCTGTACCATTTCCCTAATGAAATATCCCCCCCACACACACACACCAGTACTGTTTTTAGTCCAAGTAAGGAAGAAACCAAGACAGGCACAATGCAAGTCATGTTTTGGGAACACTTAAGCCTCTTCTCTCCAGTGCCAGGTCCCTAATCCTTATTGCCTCCCACCCTTTTGCTGTTAAATAAAATGTTAGTGGATCCAGTCAACCAGCAGGAGAGGGAAGGCGTGAGGTTGCGGGGGGGTGACAGCATGCCAATGATGCAATTTCACTTTTAATCAATACCTGGACATGATGTTATGTCACTGACATAATGCTGACATAAGAGTCTAGGGTTCAGACAAAACTCTATGGTAAAACCATTCATTTGCCAAAGTAGTGTCATGCCATTGGTGCAATACTGGCTTTCCAGCAACTTTTTCCATTGCTGCCTCACTGAGTGGCTAAGGGAAACAAAGAGGGAGGGCATGAAGGCTCCCAAGAAAATACCCTTAGGAGCTATTACTCTTAGTGGTTTTAAAGGTTATTGAAAATATAACTTTATGAATATCTTTGGCATATTATTGTTCATTTATCAACACAGCCTTATCATAGCTAAAAATAAGATACGGAGATGATTGTTCCACTGCTGTACTGACCAGCTTCCTAAGCAAGTGTGTCACACCAAGCCAAAACCCTTTCTCCAGGTCCCATACAAACTTGTCCAGACCCACAAACAAATGATCACATCCTCTGCATAAATAACTTACTTACTTCATTTATAGTCCACTTTTCTCACTGAGACTCAAGGCAGGTTACGCAGTATAAGTCAATCCAATCAATAGCTAGGACATTCAATAAACAACGCAATAAGGTGTGCAAATTGCTGAAATTATAGAAATACTGTAGATCATATATATGAATTGCCTTAACGGCCTGGGCTGGGACTTCCTGAGTGACTAGTCCCCCCATCACGCTTGGGCTCTGAGTCAAGTTCAAAATATTTGTGTCACTCTAATATGCACCATAATACATTTGTAGTTCCCCAGGTCTTGGTATGAGTTGCCCCAATTCAGCTGATCAGGGATCACGCAGCAGCAAGAGTTCAAGACTGTCCCCTTGAGCTCATTTGTGGTACCCATGAAATGAGATCCTGTGCAGTGCAGAAGTTAAGCATATCAGGCCAGGATCAGGAAGACGCAGGTTTGAATACCTGCTCTGCCGTGGAAGCTTGCTGGATGACCTCTGGCCAGTCACACACTCTTAGCCTAACCTACATCATAGTGTTGCTCTGGGAATAAAATGGAGGAGAGGAAAACAAACTAAACTCCTATGGGTCCTCAGGCAAGGCATAAATGAAGTAAATCAATAAATCATAGGCTTCTAAGGCCTATTTGCCAACTGAATTGCATTCTAAGAAAATCAAGGTACAAAACATGTAGGTCTCAATCTGGCCCTAATCAGATGTTATTACCACAACTAGTAGTAGTTCAGGATGTGAGCTGCCTGGATACATCTACTGATTTCACTGATGACTAGATGAGCATTAACAGAATGCATGCATCCTGTGATCCAAACATAGGCTGTTTTCTCACGTCTTACTGGCCACGCAAAATTGCGCAAAACTCCTGGGACGACGTCTTCTGGGTGCGATTTCCCGTCATGACTCCGGTTTGTGGTGTGAATTGCAAATTGCACCACAAACTGGATTCATGACGGGAAATTGCACCAGGAAGACACCATTTTTTCAGGAGCTTTGCGCAATTTTGCGCAGCCGATAAGACGTGTGAAAACGGCCATATTTTTATTATAACGATGTGTAGCAAATCTCTTGGCCTGGATCACTTTTTAAAGAAAAGGCACTTGAGAATTGCCTCCAGCTGCAGCCTGAAGAACACTATTGCATGCCCTTAAAATCCATACAGCCATTGCCAAACTAGTTATACAGAGGTCGCTTTTATAAATGCTTTTTCAGCAGACTGAAAAACAAACAAATGTCAAATGTCAAAGAGGGAACCATCAGGAACAGAACTTGTGCCAAGAAATGGGCATTTGGAGAAAAAAAAACCAATCTAATTATGAGATGCAGACAACTGATGCAACTTCAACTATATAAATGACTTCCTAATTCTTCTCCTTAGGATACGCTAAGTGCAATCTTGAAATGCAATCCATGTGAAGTTCAGCCTAGCATGAAGGAGAAATAGATGAGATGTACAAAGTAAGTAGATGGGTTTATTTTTCGGGGAGGGTCCCTCCCCCCACTTCTTGGTGATCAAAAGCAAGCAAGCAAGTTGTCAGACTCATAAAATTCTTGTATTTGCCTTTGATTCACCTTACATTCACCACCGCTCTACTAGGATCAAGATACATCCTATTTACCTAACTGTGTACCTAACTGGAGTCTCTCACTTACTGAAACTTCCATAGCAATTCTTTTAAACCAGATCTGAGTGAGACTTCAACACATTGCATTTATTTAATTAATTTTCTTTAACTTACTAAATGTATACTCCCATCTAGCCAGGGCTTTTTTTCTGGGAAAAGAGGTGGTGGAACTCCGTGGTGGAACTCAGGACTGCACAATGATGTCACTTTGGGTCAGCTGGAACAAGTTTAAATCGCCCTTGGTGAAAATGGTCACATAGCTAGTGGCCCCGCCCTCTGATCTCCAGATAGAGGGGAGTTTAGATTGCCCTCTGTGCTGCTCCAGCAGCTGCTGGAGCAGCGCAGAGGGCAATCTAAACTCCCCTCTGTTTGGAGATCAGGGGGCAGGGCCACCGGCCACATGACCATTTTTAAGAGGTGCCAAAACTCCATTCCACTGCGTTCCCGCTGAAAAAAAGCCCTGCATCTAGTTATTATAGCCTTGCTCAGGGAGTCTTCCAATGACCTTCCCTCCAAAGGAATAAAAATATTAAAAGCAAACATATCTAAAAACAATCCCCCAAAGCATTTAAATGAGCAGTCAACAGGAATCTAAATGTACAACTAAAATAGCAATTAGCATTGAAATATGGTAAAAAATCTCAGAGCCAACAATCGATGAAATCTCCAATAATAAAATAAGCAACAAAACAGAACTTGCATTACAGATTAAAACACAAAGACATCCAATCAGTTGAGGGGAAAAGACCAGTGAAGGTCTTCTGGAATGAAAAAGGCGTACTAAAGTCTCCAGAAAATCAGGAGTGAGGTGATATGACAAACTTCCTGGAAGAAAGAGCTGTACTGGTTCAGAGGTAGGGTTGCCAACTCTGGCTTGGGAAATTCCTGGAAATCTGAGGATGCTGCTTGGGGAGGGTGGAGTTTGGAGAGGGAGGGAGCTCAACAGTGATGTGATGCCAGAGTTCACCCACTGAAGCCGCCATTTCTTCCAAGGAAACTGATCTTTATTGTCTGGAGAGCAGCTGTAATTCCAGGAGAACACCAGGCCCTACCTGGAGGTTGGCAACCCTACTTGGAGATTGATGCTACTTTTTTTAAAGCCCTTTTACTCAGAGTCTCTCTACATGTTACTAAGTACCTAGGGAGGCTCAAGTGCAGGATTGTATGTCTAGTCTTCAATTCGTCTGCAGGCTGTTCCTGCTCAATGCACAAGAACGCCGATTTCACGGGACCTCCCTTTGTGTGACTGCATCTGCAAGTAATTTCGGAGAGCAAAGCACCAATTCCACTCTGTTTTTACTGCAAGTACTGCATGTTCCTTTAAATTGCCAATTTGCATGTCTTTAAGGTGTGAGAAAGTGTCAAGATCTGCATTTTAATGAATGGATGTGGGGGAAACTGGGATACTTTTAGCAATTGAGGAGGAAGTGATATCAAACACCTGATGTGGAGCAAACTGAAGTGTGACTATGCAATTGAGTGCATGGAAGGTAGGAGGGAGGGACATGTGAAAGGAGGTTCACTTGAGCATCCCTATGTACTTAGTAACATGTAGAGAGACTCTCCGTTACTTGTCCTCCCCTGGTCTTATGACCCACCTGCAAGTCATAACCCACAGTATGACAACCATCACTTTACCCAGAAGTTGCTCAGGAAATTTAAAGTGCAATCCTAGGCAGAGTTACACCATTCTAAGAACATATAAGAGTATAAATCGGTTTATGATTGCAGTTTAGGAATGCAGACCAAGAATTCACATGAGCCTGTAATTTGTTTGGCTCTCCCTAGTGAAGCATAATAATAAGAAATAATAATAATAATAATAATAAGCATAATAAGAAACACAGCAAATAAGCATAATAAGAAACAGAGGCGTTTCCAAGAATCCTAAAAGACCTACTAACTACACTGTTCTGGGACCCACACTAACTGAAACATACAGTAAAAGAAATTCTCCTTGAACAATATATCACACAATTGTAGTCTCTTAAGTACAAAAAATTTCAATTTCTCCTTCAAATTTTATACTAATAAACAAACCAGTCAGTCTAGAGACATGTAAGAAACCTCTTACATATACTTAGTATCATAAATATTAGACCGTATAACTCCGAATAGTCTCTCAGCGTGATGAGCTCAAGGTCTCTAAGCTTATAGAAAAGTAAATTCTTGATTTTAAAAAGGTTGCCAAAAAACTGGAGACAATGAGAAGCCCACAGAACTCTTTTTCCAAGTGGGAGAAGTAAGGAGACTGCACAGAAGCACTGCCCCCCTCCCTCTCTCACTCGTGGTGATGAAGAGCAGGTGAGTAAAGTTGTGTGACCCCAACTGTTATGGATGCGTTTTGTATTAATTTCTGTCTCTTTTCTCTTTACTCTCAGGTGGAATGAAGAAGAAAAAGTACCCCGAAGGGCCCCCCGCCCTATAAGCGGCCGGCTGTGTTAATCAGCTTGTTTCATATGGCATCAACTTCCTCAGGGGGCGGTAAATAATCCACCAGAACAACAAATTCTCAAACAGTCATAAAGAAAATCTCACATGCATGCGAATCAGCACACTCCAAAATGGCCGTTCAATATATTGTTCAAGGAGAATGTCTTTCACTGTATGTTTCAGTTAGTGTGGGTCCCAGAATAGTATAGTTAGTAGGTCTCCCTAGTGAAGCTGCAAGCTTTAATTGGTTTCCCCCCTCCGTATTTCATTTTTGGATATTGGATGCTATGCATTGTGTGCATCGACTACAATTCAAAAACCGTAAGTAAAACACTGAGAAAGGAAATGGGAGCAAATTGTGACTGGCAAGAGAAGAGGAAGGAACAGAACAATTCAATCCACGGAGAAAGAAAAGAAAGCAAATGTAAGACAACAAACCACATCAGATGAAGGCACAGAGTAACCATGTATAAGCAGCTATTCTGGAGAAGAAAAGCAGGTCAGTATTAACATCTGTTGCTACCGATGCCCTCCACTCTCCCATGACACGATTTCCCTACCCTTAGCTGTCTGGCTGGACACCTGGAGTGTGAAGAGGGGTATATAGGGAACACTGCTATAAAAACCATGTGACATCCACAAAATTTACTTGAAATCCACAATTTATAGCCCTGGAACAGTACTGCTGAGTGCTGACATGAATGGAAGGATTCCAGGCCTTTGCCATTCCTGTCAACAACTGAATTATATTTGTACAGCTGAAAAGATTATTGGGGGCTGGTGACGCTCACATTTTTCTCTTGTACATTAATGTGCATAAACTCAGGACAGGAGAAGCTGGGCCTCCTCAGAATTCTAGCGACTTGCCATGTTCCTTCAAACATAAACACACACATGGGGGTGATGGACTGAGAATATTCTTGGTCTGAATTGTTATGAAGTGCCTTTGTGGGTCATATAATTGTCAGTCCTTCATTTTTATACACCAGTGCACGGAGCATGATATAGTAACCAACAAAAGCTGCCTACCGATGAACCTGCCATTAAAAAGCTCTAAGCTAATAGGGAGCATGGGCTTTTTATCTGGTTCCCAATAGTGAAGTCTTCTTGTGAGTATTCAGCACATAACTTACAAGATAGCCCTACTTCTCCTGGAGTCTTTGGTCTCATTCATTAGGTATCTTCCAGCACATATATTTATCCAGCATCATTTTACAACTTCTGAGACTCCACTTAATACTGTCTTAATGCATGTTGTCTCCTTGCAAATATCCCTTTTAAAATAAGTGTACCAAGAAGTGAGTGATCGCATGGGGTGTGTAAAACTGACCTACAGTTAACAAAATATGCCTAAGCCTAGAGAGAAGAATCCAAACACAGAAAGGAGCTGGGGGTGCTTTCTAGAAAAATGAATGCTATAAACAGTCTCCTGGTGCTTCTTTGAGCGGTATCCGGGTTGCTTCCACATGAGAATGCCCACGCTTTGGGGGAGATTCCACACATTATGCTAATTCTAAGCATGACCTGTGGGGCTCCTGTACTTTCCCCCTTTGAGTTAAAGCAAAAAAAACCCCTCTTTACACATAAAGTGGTGACTGTGGCTGTGGGCAAAGCAATGGTGTGGATACAATTTCTGCAGCAATTCTGGGGAGCAGAGCTAAGCTTGGCTTTCAAAATGGCAGAACTAGGCTCCGTGTACCCTCCCCCCCCCAGCTGTTTAATAGGCTTTTTGGTTCTCAGCTGTACCACAGTGCAGCTGTGAAGGGGGGAAATGGATTCTGACTCCAGTATGTCTCTACCATGTTTGTATCTAGTTTCTTGCACTAATCTGCCAAAAAGCCAAGAGAAACTATTAATATACGCCACCTTCTGGCCCTCAAGTGAAGCCAGCACAGGGGAGATCCTTCACTATCCAGTTTGAGAATCAAGGTCATTCTCTTCCCCCAAAAATGCTTTTCTGGTCCTTATATACACCCCCTAATTTGATCTTTTGTTAAGTATACACAATGGTAATAGCCTAATTGGTATTCACACTAACTCAAATTATAGGTCTGGATGCAGCGCATGGCTTCTTATGCCAGCACCAATATTATTTATACACTGTCTAAAAGAAAATAAGGAACTATTAATTTTTGTACAATAGAGTGAATACTGGCAGTGCCCTTGGCATTCATACTGGATTGCCATGCTTTTAAAGATACATTTGAGAATGCCAGATAGAAATTGTGTTGCTTCCACATGCATTGCATCCAACTCTAAACAAACAAACAATAACCAGCACTTCAGATCTTTGTACTGAAAAAGATTTATTGACTGCAAGTTTGATAAATTCTTATTTTTGTGTCCTCGTGAGAAAGGAATGTTATGGCAAGTCTACATTTCTCCCTGATCTAGTTTTCGTACGGCAACACAACATCCTGAATTGAAAAATATTTATGTAGAAGTGGAAACTCGTTCATACAACTATATCACTGTTCAAGAAAAAAACATACTCCTGTCAACCCTCCACAATGTCACCCTGAAACAACACTGGCTATGTGCATCTGCAGTCATAGGAAAGATGACGTTTTCCACACCTTACCATAGCTGCATGATATTTCAGTTCTGTGGAACTTCCAAGGAAGAGTGCCGTTTCAGGTGCAACTGAAATATAAATATATAACTGGTGCATGTGGGCTGGTAGGATTGCGGGATATGAAGCCTCCTTACACAGTATCAGACCACTGGTCCATCAGTGTCAGTGTTGTCAACTCGGATTAGCAGCAGCTCTCTAGGTGTTCAGGTGGAGGTCATTCAGATCACTAGCCCTGAATGATCTTCTGGACTGGAAATGCCAGGGATTGCATCTGGTATCTTCTACATGCCGAGCAGATGCTCTACCACTGAGCCGATGCCCATCCCCTTCCCCAACAACAGCCTGACAACCCACAGTGCAGTCCTAAGAATCCTTCCTCGGGTTGAGTAGATTTCCAGAGGATACTGAGTAGACCTGCTTAGGATCGCACTGCAGGCATATAGATTTGCAATGCAACGGTTCTTCAAATAGTCTGTGCCAATTTCACTACTGAAGAGATATTCCATCCTATTACACTGCCTGTCAGTTGTAATCCCATTATATAACACTGGTTGCTTCCAGCTATGTTAAGATTCATTGAGTGATCTTTGTGCAGAGGCTGATGGAAGTAATGTTCCCCCTTCTAAATACCCTTTGACTCTCATCTGTTACAGATGCATAGGCAAACACTGAGACAAATATAAATACAATAAGATCCCAGGTTAAAAAATCAGAAGAACTTTGTTTCTGTTTGGTACTATATGCAGAGTTTTATTTTGTTCCATTGGGTGTCATCATCTTGAATTATCTGAACAGTTGGAACTATCTTGAACTATTTTTTCTTAAAACCATTCTCCTCTCAGAAGTTAGGGAGAGTAAGAAGAAGCATTCAGCAATTTCAAGAAGAACTCACTACAATGTTTATTTTCAATTTTCTTTTAACTACTTACAAATCCTTACCAGTGGTTTATTATCCAGACAAAAATTCTCCTGAAATCCACCTCTAAAAATTAAACAGAGTTGAAGCCGCCCCATCAAAAGCCTGAATGCGAAAGGGTCAAATGGCCATCAGTTCAAAGGTTAGTTCCTCAAGGTGCCTGAGAAAGTTCTGTGGTTGAGGCTGGGGCAGCAGCTAGTCAAAATATGGAGAAGAGGAGAGCACAATCCACTGCTCATTTGCATGTTTGAAAGCAATTCCTACTTGCCCAAGATGCGCTACAAATTGCACCTCTGCACAAATCCCATTGCGATGAATGAGAACTATGCAATTCCAGATTACCATACTAACATTCTTATCTGTTGAAACAATTCTGCATCTCAAGTATCTGATTTGACAACCACTCTGAAGACTGAAGGATCAAAACATTCAGAAAAGACGTTGGCCCCTCCATTTGCAAGTCTTCAAGAAATTCTGAGAAATGCGGACTTCTTAACATAGACACAAGACAGCCTTGGATCTCAGAAAAACCAAGTGTGGCTTACAAGAGAAAAGGTAGTATCTTCCTGTCATCACAACTGATTGGTAACAGAACAGAAGGCTAACTATCTCGTAGGCTAGAATTTCCCAAACTATATAAGCTAGCCACTTAGAAACACAGATAGGAAATAGAAAAAATTACTCTTATCACAAATGCAGAAGAGTTTATAGAATGGGCTGATAATTTTCTATCCTTTCCAGAAGTGCTTCAGAATATCCAGGGGAATAGTACCTGGAAGAGAAACAAGCATGCCTTGATTAAAAGCAAAACTCATCATGGAAAATACCAAAGCTGCAATCCAGCAGAGAACAAGGCAGACTTAAGCCCCAAGCTGCTGGATTGTGGCCAACAACTGCATGCAATACATACTGACATACTTAAGAGGAATAAATTAAACAGGCTCAGTTGTCTGAAACAGTTATGTAATTATCCACCAATTGATCCTTGATGTCATGATTTCCAGGTGTCTGAAATGCCTCCGTACTTGTAGTCTTAAACTGGAACAAAGTAGGAATTTAAGACCATGGTTCTTAAAGTGGCAGGTGAGACACGGCAAGGACCCTTTGGGCACAGGTTTTATTTATTTATTGAAGGCATTCTTTTCACCAATCAAGGCAAGTGCATTAACTCCCTACTAGTCAACAGGGCAGTGCCACACTTACTAGTATTGACTGAGAATGCCACAGCCATTGGAGCAGTTCCCAACCCAGATGTTTTAAATGCTCCCCCAGAGTCTTTCACAGTGAATTTAAACATACCAGGGGAAATATGATCCCCTTCCTTCATTACTGTTTGTCTGAAAAAATAATGCCAAGCTAGTTTTTTGTGCATTTTGATCTTCCTTTAACAATTACAAAAGTTAGTTTGATTTGTTCTCTTTCTGGTTTCTCTACTAAGCCAATATTTACACGGATATGAAAAACGCATTCTGATTTGACATTTAGAAGATGCTATCTCCATGCTTGACATGGAGAACAAAATCAAACTAGAAAGTTATTTTCATATAGTTAATCTCTGGAAGAAAAACTCTGGAGGAAAAACTTCAGGGATTGGATTGTGTTAGATACTGATCAAATAATGGTACCCCCCGCCCCACTTTCTGCATCTTGCCACTGTTTGCAGCTCTCTATGTTAGTGCCATTGACTCATGCCTGCACAAAGCTAGCACCTAAAAACAGTTTGCACAGTAGGGTTGCCAACTTCCAGGTGAAATTAGAACGAGACTACAGTCCCCTGTTGGAAGTCGCTTACTATAAACAATCGCTCTCTTAATAATATTTATAATATAAAATGCAATGTGCTAAACAGTGATACATATGTCTATAATTACAATAAATATTGAATAATAAATATAGAATAAGTATCAAAACCAATGAGCCAATAAATAGAATACAGTATCACAAGTCTTTAAACATCCAGCGATGACCATACAAAATGAGAGAGCGTTAGTGCACTCTTAAAGGAACACAGAGCATTTACACCAACAGTTTCTTGCAGTGTACTGGATTTTAACAGAATAGATTCAACTGTACATATGAATCCAAGTAAGTGTGAACACCAAAATTCAACCATCCTGAAATATCAAAACTTTTCTCTTTTGTAAGCGTCCAGGATGCAAGGAATCTGGTTAGTTTGCTAGACATTGCACGACCATAGAGTCCCAAATGGAACGTGAAAGTATCCCTGACTGTTTTATTAAATCCAAATGTCCAACATCCAACAGGCTGCTTGCTCTTTTTCCTGTTTCAATTCAATTCTTTTTCAAGGGCATTGTAATAATCATTCAACTCTGCCTTTCCAATATATCATTGCCCAATTCTCCTCATGGAGCTACAACTGAGTCTCCCTGCTTGCACAGTAGGGTTGCCAACTTCCAAGTGAAGCCTGGAGATCTCCCAGAATTACAACTCATCTCCAGAAACAGAGATCAGTTTTCCCTGGAGAAAATGGCTGCTTTGGAAGGTGGCCTCTGTGGCATTACACCAGGCTCAGATCCCTCTCTTCCTCAAATCCCTGCCATCCCCTGACTCCAAATCTCCAGGAATTTTCCATCCTGGAGTTAGCAACCCTATTGCACTGGCTGTGCATATGAATTTTTTTTCCCAGTCCTCCTCATTGTAGTTAAGATTTATTTTAAGAATGTAAGCCGTGCCCTGCTGGATCAGACCAGTGGTCCATCTAGTGGTCCAGCATCCTGAATCACAGTAGACTTGGCCAACCAATTGTTCTGGAAGGTCAACGAAAAGGGCATACAGGCCAAGGCCATCTCCTGCTGTTGCCTCCTAATTAGTATTGCCAGGCACCCTGGAGCCCAACCCGGGATTTGGGGGGATTGTGGGGGTGAATTGACCTCGCACACACACAGTTCCTGGCACAACAAGAGCGAGCTCTGGAGCTCCTGGGCCCATTCCCTGTGCTTTCTTCCTCCACTGGCCAGGTGAGGGGGGCAGAGGTGGGAGTGGGGGATCCCGCTAGGGGGACTGGTGGTAACCCTACTCCTAGTATTGATATTCAGAGGCTAACTTCCTCTGAATATGGAAGTTCTTTAACAAGGTTAATTTCACTGGGAACCACTTGGGAAGGGGCACAATCCTCCCTCATTTGTTTGTAACTAAGTAGATAATTTAATATTGAGTACATATTCAAGAACAAGCTCTTGCACCACCACCCCCCAACAAAAACTCCTTACACTGTACTCTAGCTTCCTTATGGTTTTGGTCACAGATGACTGGGACACACACACACGCATGTGTGCGTTCTTATATAAAGATTTCCTCCTACAGAATACTGATTGGCTCCCCTAAAGAACTTTCTTGGAAGAGTTTTACTGCTAACTTTTCCTAATGTATTGTAGATGGCCCAGGCTAGCCTGATCTCATCAGGTCTCATAAGCTAAGCAGGGCAGGCCCCAGTTAGTACTTGGATCAGAGACCATCAAGGAAGTCCAGGGTTGCTACTGCTAGTAGAGTTGCCAGCTCTAGGTTGGGAAATTCCTGGAGATTTGGGGTGTGGAGCCTAGAGACAATGGGTTTTAGGGAGAGGAGAGACCTTAGCAGGGAATAATGCCATATACCCTCCAAAGCAGCCATTTTCTCCAGGTGAACTGATCTCTATAGTTTGAAAAGCAGTTGTAATTCTGGAAGATAATAAGGCCCTGCCTGGAGGTGGGCAACCCTAATGCAGAAACGAGCAATGGCAAATCTCTGTTCACCTCTTGCTTTGAAACTTTATGGGGGGTAACTAAGTTGGCTGTGATTTGACAACACCTCACTATTTCAGAAAAGTTAACTGAAGTATAAAAATGCATCTGAGTTTTCCTTAGATGCAGGCACAAAAGTCAGATGTAAAACTGGCACACCCATTCAAAGAAAAAGATTTTTTTTAAAGAACCAGACAGGGAGGAACTGTATAGACAGAATCAGGGGAAAACTCATTTTCATTAATGGCTGCATTCAGACATCTCTACAGAGGTTTGTCCATGGTGGGTGGCTGCACTTGGGGCCTCCCTCCTCCCCTTGTACAGAGAGCTTGACTGAAGGCCTCCCTGGAAGCTGCAAATCTGTTTACAGCCCTAGTTCATTGGGGGAAGGGCTCAAAGTTCACTCTGGCATTGCCGTTGGACTTTGCAGTGAACCACCGCAGCTTGGTCCAAGGTTTCCCGGGCCCAAAAGACTTCAATTACACTTGACACCCAAGAGGGAAAGTGCAGCAACAAGCCGTGTTCGTACCCATCATGGACAAACTTCTGTCTCTCCATGATGTCTGAATGCAGCTATTGGCTCGAAACCATACTTTGTGCTATTCCTATTTTCAAGCCAGCAGGCAAAACACAATTTAGACTTGCTTGTCTGCTTTTCATTTTCTATCTGCTCAGCACTCCAGAGGTAAAGCAATGCTTGTCTATTCAAACAATATGACAAACATCAGTTAGCACAAACAAGGGGTTTGCAAACCCATTCCAAACTAGGTCTTCTGATTCTGGTTTGTTGAGTTGAACCATTGCTTGTCAATGGAGACATCACACTCAAACATAACTTTTTTTCCCTTTCTTGAGCTAGGCTCAATGGCTGATTGAGCCTTACAGTGCAATCCTAAGAAGAGTTACTCCAGTGTAAGCCCACTGAAACCAATGGGCTTAGACTGGAGTAACGTTCCTTAGGATTGCACTGTTAATGTTTCCAAACCACCCTTTCACCTTTGGTGTCCCTCACTTATTCATTAAGTCGTTCTGCATATTTTATACACAAGCACACACTGACATTTGTTTTCCTAGACAAACATAAAAGCATTTGCAACTGAAAAGATGAACAACAGACCTTGCCTTCTGAGGGAAACTGTAAGCAGTTAAAAATACAAAACTAACAAGATGTTCTGTCATCAGACCAACATCTGTTGATGTGACAGCATGTAAATGCCTGAGTAACAGAATGAGACATCACTAACATGGTTTGAGGGCCAGGTAAATAAAAAGCTTGCGGGATTTGCTTGCTCTGTTTGCAATTTGGTCGCTTGTGATTTCTCACTATGGCTACAATCAGTGGAGCTTACTTCAGAGTAAACAAAGGATAAGTGAATAGTTTGTTGCTGAAGCAGCATAAATTCCACCAGACAAAATGGACTGGCACCTTGGACCCAAGTAATCTCATTGGCTATAATAAAGTCTCTATGACGTCAGTCCAACGGTATGGCTGTCATCGGTAGCAGCAAAGTTTTAGCACATTTTGTTTACTGGCCATGTTTCTCTCTGCAGAAACTAAAACAAGCCCCCAAACTTCTGTTCCAGCTGGAGTGAGCAACAACTGACTTTGGTGGGGGAAGCCACCAGCCAGCAAGGGGAGTGCAACCGTATGGCATCTTTGTTATCTGGACACAGAGTGTTGGCCAAGTTGTGGCATGTGGAGGAGGGGCTGGCATCAGTACATGGTTACATGGGAGTTGATTCATCTTTGTGCATCAGAAACTAAGACTGAGGAAGCAGTAAGAAGGCGGGGGGGGGGTGTCACGGCAGTCCTACTTCGGAGATTAGCAGTACAATCCTAAACGGAGTTACAACCTTCAAATCCTTTGACTTCAATGAATTTAGAAGGACATAACTCTGCTTTGGAGGACACTGTAGGACTCGAGAACAAATTGGAGATGTGATCATAGAGCCAAGAAACTAAAAAGAAGAGATTTTAGCGGCATCTTTTATGTCCTTCCTCTATCCTTGACTGGCTACTGTGGGCTACATAATACCATCATGATAGCTGCATGATAGCTATAGGCCACCAGTTGCTCATCTCTGGTCTAGCAAAACTAGAATCCTTGAATGACCTTTCTCTCTGCTCTCTTTTATTTGAGGACCAAGGGCAATCAATTCTGAATCAATCCCATAGCAGATTCTCATAGCTGCTGTAGCACACTGGTTAAGTGGTTCAGCTGTGAATCAGCACTCTACTGGTTCAAGTCCCACTATTGCTATGAGCTCAGTAGGTGGCCTTGGGTAAGCCACTCCTCTCAGCCCAGCTCCCCAGCTGTATTGTGGAGATAATAACACTAACTTGTTCACTGCTCTGAGTGGGGCACTAATCTGGCTAGAAGAGCGGTATATAAGCACAGTTATTATAAGGGGCCAAATATATCCTTAGTGCTATAGCTGGATTTCTGAACCTCTCTTTTATGGTGGGAGGAAAATGTATGTTTATTTAAACATTCCCTATGGCTCCTGGCAGCTTATAATACAGAAGTAAAACAACAAAATCCCAAATTCCTCTGTAGTAAAAGGGAGGTGTTCAGGAGAAAGATTTTAAAAGGGACAGGGCTATAGTTTATACATTTCTTGTTTTTACTGCATTGTTTTCTAATTTCAGTAATCCAGTTCTTGTATTTCTTATGTCATGCTTTATACTG
This sequence comes from Eublepharis macularius, assembly GCF_028583425.1. NCBI lineage: Eukaryota > Metazoa > Chordata > Lepidosauria > Squamata > Eublepharidae > Eublepharis > Eublepharis macularius. Next base: position 68,666,027 of record NC_072800.1, on the reverse strand, counting down.
TTTTCATTGCATTGTTTTTTTATCGTTGTAATCTAGTCTTACTACAATCTTTACTGTATGTCTTACACTGCTCCTACTACATTGTTAAGTTTTGTAACCCACCTTGAGCCTCAGTGAGAAAGGTGGACTATAAAGTAAATACATTTTTTTAAAAACCTAATAAAATGTCTACAATCTACCCTCCATTCAAAGCTCAGGTGAATAAAGCAGCTTCACAGGGCCTCCTAAAAGATCCCAAGGATGGCCCTGCCCTCATTTCCCCAGGGAGCCTATGCCACAGAATGGCAGCAGCAAAAGAGAACACATGGGCCCTCATTGATGCCATAATGAAGAGATGGTATTTCTACCTCCTTGGCACACATTAATATCTGAACCACTGGGGTCTCAAGCTGACCTCACAGTTTGAAATTAGCATGTAGATTACATATACCCTTTATGGTATAGTGGGAAATACGCACATGTATGCTTTTTCACTATATTCATACTGTCCCACTGGTGCTAGTATGACAACAGTGCTAAAGGTAAAAAATCTTATCTTTAAAAACAAAGGGCCTTACTCCTCATTCTAAGATATGCACTGTAATGTGGGGTGGATCAACACCAACATGAGGATCATATCTTGAACATGAGGTAAGCGGATGAACCAAGTCAATGCTTAGGACCAGAGCATGCCTCCTTTACAGTCAGGCCTGGTCTACCCAAGAGACAAGGCCAAGATGGACGAATGGACTGCACCACTTTAGACTGTGGGTGGAACAATGTTTTTGAATGCCCTCTTATATTGGAAATATTCTGCAGATATAAATACAGCATATCAGGGAGCAAGATTACAGCTTATCTGTTTGCTTGTGGTGCTGACTTCCTGTTTGCAGAGAGTTTTCTTATATGGGGGATTGTTCCAAAGTGGTATCTCCCACATTTAGTCTGGAGCTACCACTTCACTATTTGGCCACCTCATTCTGCTGTGTGTATAGATTCAGCTTTTGTTGCAACGCTTCCACTGGACTCTTATTTCTGACTTGGAAAAATGGACCAGGTCGAAAAAGCTTTTAAGGTACATTCAAGAGCTTGTGTACACCCAGAGGGCTTTCTTTCCTTCTTTTTGTACTGATCCCCCACCCCCAAATTCTTGCTCATCACAGACTGGTTTTGAAACTGACGTGAGGAGAGCTGCTCTTCAAGAAACCCGAGACTTAAAATTCTGCTGGGTGCTTGGAACTAGTTACACTTCTTTAAAATGTAGATCTTGGCAGATGCTTCTTTAAAAAAAAAAAAAAGTAAATAAGCTAACAGAAATAACTGTATACAAATTAAACTCCCACAACACAGCAGAATTCCTTGGAAACAATAACAGTTCTGCTGTTTTGTACCCCTTACCGGATGCTATTGTCGAACTGAAACATTAGCACATAAGGAATTTCAGTTATACTATAAATCCCCCACATTGGAGCATTGGAGCATAAACTGAGGCTCCAGCCTCCTTTCCCTGCCTCACCTGACTATTTCCTCAGGATAACAATTGTTAATAGTGTTGATGTATTCTTGAAGAAGCGAGCCAGTCTCTGCTTTTATCTCCTGGACCTTTTTAAGGCCACCACTTGTTACAAAAAGGCGCCGGGCTTTGGAATCATGTGGCAGAACCTATAAAAGTTAAAACAACAAGTTCAGTCTTCCATTTCAAGGATCCTTGTCTGCTGCAGGGAGTTAATAAGAAATCAAAGCAGAGAGCACAAGGGGTAGGATCCAGCAAGAAGTTCTTTGCAAGCCTCACTGAAATGAAATGGAACATGATTTCAATGCGGCTTGTGCACGACAAGTTCCCGGGGGATTGTGCCTAGAGAATGTGGAGAAAGAAAAATTGCAGCCATCGCTTAGGGCTTTTTCATACACCATGCTTAACAGAGCAACCCTCAGCAAGTTCAGTGGGGTTTGCTCCCAGGAAGCTCTTCTTAGGATAGTACAGTACAACACATTTTGCTTAAATGGGTTTGTTAGGCGAATGTGGAGGGGAGAGGCTGTGGCTCAGTGGTAAAGTACCTGCTTGGTATGCAAAAGATCCCTGGTTCAATCCCTGTAGTCCCCAGTTAAAAAGAGCTCATAATAAGTGATAAGAAGGACCTCTGCATAAACTCCTGGAGAGACGCTGCCTGTCTGAGTAGGCAACAGTGACTAGCAGTCTAATTCAGTATATAACATAGCTTCATGTGTGTGTTCATATGGGACCCTACATGGGACAGAAAGCTCGTATGAATTATAAAGGCCTCCCTTCCACTTTCAGCATAGAAAGTGCTGTTTCCACAGAAAAAGTACAAGGGATGCGCAAAAGGGTTTTAAACCATACAAGTGGACAGGAGCAAGGCAACAGCAAGAAACTGCTTCCTTTTCAGACTTGCCCACATGTGCAATGTAAAGCACAGGTAGTACATAGGAGTACATATTTAAAGCAACAGATAATATGTAAGGCAACACAGGGCTGAAGTCCACGGTCCCTCACTCATTAGCAAAGCATCTGCATTGGGGTCTGATGGCCCAAGAAATACAAGCTATTGTTCGGGACAAGCTGCCTTAATCAGAACCATTTAGGCTGCTTAGCACGCCTGATACAGCAGTGCCCCCTCCCCCCTTGATCCTAGTTGTGCCACAGACCTCTGGATAAAATCTCAGACACAGGAAGGTTCCTTTTTATTTCAATTTGCCCTTAGTGATTATTTCTCATAATTGACGGTCTGCTGAACCTTGACATCAAACTGCACTGGTAAGTGGAAAGACGGTCAGACTCAGCTGAGGTCACCAAGGGTAAATGAAAGGGAGTGCATCAGAGTCATTCCAGTATTCCTCCCTCCCCTTCACATACCCCACAAGCACCTATGTAAGTAAGCATTTTAAAATATTTTTTAAAATATGCATGCGCAAACAAGAGAATTTCTTACTCTAGCATAGGAGATGTGTCAGGCTTCTCACTTCATTTCAAGATAGGATTGCTGTATCAAGCTCCATCGCACTCCTGTTCCACAGCTCTCCTTATGGCTCTATTATCCCCCTCCCCCATCAATCATGGCACCCTCTCAAACCCACCCTTTTCCCCGCTCCCCCATTTGTAGCTATACTAGAGGGAGTGGTGTGTGGCTCTCAGTGATAGAAAGGAAAAAGGTCCTGCCCCTTTCTATCAGTCACCAATCTCCTTTATTTCTGTATGATGTGTGTGCGGAGTGGCTAACAGCCAATTATGGCGCATGGATGGCTGAAGATAGGATTTGGGCCTTCAGAAAGAGAGAGAGAGAGAGAGAGAGAGAGAGAGAGAGAGATCCTCCGATCCTGTCCCAGGAAAAATCCTTTTTCAAGGGACTTTGCTGCCTCAGAGTCTGGTTTTAAAAGGTAGCAGGCTATTGGAATTTCCAGAAGGAGCTCACACTTATACTGTGAGATTCCTAAAGTTGTGGGATTCGCCTCAGGAATAAAAGCTTGGCTGTTAACCACTCCTATCTTGTTAACTGAAATGTTACAACTTTGTGAGCTCATCAAATGCTGTGTTATACTTGAACATTATTTCAGTCTTCTTTACAGAGCAACTTTATTCCATTCGAGAAAGTTAATCAAAGTTACTCTCTCCCACCCTCCACATTTACCTCAAGCCTCATCTGAAATTACTGCTTTAGGAAGCCATTTAGGGCCTGGCTGTTAGGTGGCAGTTGGGGCAGAGATCAAACTGGTCAAATTACACAGTATACTATCTCATTTGAAATGGCCTGCACCACACTTGCCCTCCTTTTAGCCCAAGCAGTGCTGGTGGGTCCAAAAAGAGGGGGGGAAAGGCCCAGAGTGTTACAGGGGTTGTTGGGAAGGGGGGCCTAGAGATGACAGCAGAACAAAATTCTCCTGTGCATTGTTGGTTGTAAGCACTTCTCCCACTGGGAAACAGATTTACCTATTGTCTCCCACTGGGGGTAGGCCCTCTGCTAGACTGTGGGCCTTGGCATATGCCCACCAGCCTGCCACACTTGGTAGCAATCCAGCCCTATAGCCTGGTAGGGAACAAGGCTTTTTCCCCTGCAAAAGCAAGCCAAAACTAACCTTGAGTGAGTGCAGAGGAATTGTTTTGGCTTACAGTTCTCAAGAAAAAACAAGTATCCATTACAGTTTTTTACTATGAAAAAGGTGAAATAAAGTGAGATGCTACTTACCTGAAAGGAAGACTATAGTATCTCCCTTCCCCACCGGAGTGTCATTTAGAAAAAGGACATCATCTTAAATCCAGGTACAAATTTCAGGTACGTATGGTATGTGTGGTGGTGGGGGTCAATTTACATCAAGGGTTGTCATCTTTTTGAGTTAATATGGTACCACAAGTGAACCGCCACTATCCCCCTTCTTAAAAACATGTGGACTATGCTCACATTCAAAGGGAAAGAAAAAGCAGCTTGTATTTGCGTTTTCCATGTTTCTTGAGATTAATAGTGACAACCAGCATTTCGTAAAGTATTCCATTACTACCCAAGTATAACATAGTGTCATATTAGCAGGTTTGTTAACGAACAAGGGATACTGGTTGTTATTTTGGGGTCTGAATCTGTGAACAGAATGGTTTAACAGCAGAATGTAGCCAAATGAACTATCAAAGATCAAATGTACTCAGATTACTCCTCAGACACTGAAGGGAACAGGGTCACGCAACACTAAACTTTGCAACTATAGCAGGCAGAAGAAAAGGCTGGATCCTGCTGACCTGTCACAGTAATCGTGGTCCCTTTCTCCAGGATCTCCATGTGCAGCAGGGGAAAGCACTTTGTGCTGGAGGAAGATGTTACCATTAGAAGAAGTGATCTGTGGGATCTAACCCAAAGTTTCTGGATTGGCCAGGTCAGTATGGGGGGTGGGGGGGAAAGCTAACATGGCTGGCTGCCCTTGCCTGATTTAGAAAACAGAACATGCTGTCTTCCTTAAGTTCACAGCAAGTGACATCAGAGATCCAGAGATGGGAGAACTCCAGGTATGGATACTGGGATAGCTGCCCACAGCCCTAATACTGGTCATGTGTTTGGAAACCAACTCAGAAAACTGAATCTAAGCACGGAGCCCTGAAGGAGGGACGGACAAATGCCCATTTACCTTGCTGAATTGCCCAACTATGTGCTTCAGAATGTTGGGAGGAGCATCATGGAGCAAGGGCTCAAGTGCCGGCAGATGAGTACATTTCTGGAGGATATTCTTTAAGGCTTTCTTGGTCTGTACAAAAACAAACCAAAAAAATCAGCTACAAATCATCATGCATTCATCACGTCTGCTTGCAAAAACCAGGCCTGTGTCATTTCAACAACTGCAGATAGCTTTCGGGATGCCTTAATGAAGATTCTTGATATTTATACTTATTTATTTAAAAAGAAATCCACCCTCTGTAAGTGGAGGTGGCTCACAATATAATCACTAAAACCACGCATCAGTAAAACAAAAAACAGAAGAAGAAAACTTAAGCCACAGCCAGTGATCACAATTGCTATTAAAAGGAGCAGCAAATAAAAGCAGTATAAGTGTAAAAAGCAGAGAGGAAAAGTTAAAACTATAGAAAATTATGGACCAAAAAAACTGCAACAACAGTCAATAGAACACAAGGGGGAGAAAGCTTGTGCCTAAAGTTTAGCAAGCTTGATGGCCCAGCAATTCAATTCAATAGTTGAGGGATTACCACGGAAAAGGCCTCACCTCTGGTTGCCCCTCACCTTATCTGCTAGAGGTGGAAGACAGACAGAGCAGGGCCTCTACAGAATATCTTAAGGGCAGGTTTATACGGGAGTAGTCAGTCCTTTAAATACCCTGGCTCTAGGCCATTCAGCACTTGAACAGTAAGAACCAGAACTTGGAACTGTGCCCAGAAACAAACCAGCAGCCAGTGCCATTCTCTTAAAACTGATAGGGTATGTTTTCTGTAGCCTGCACCAGTTAAAATCAACAACAACAAAAAACCTTGGCAACAAAATGTATATCCATTATGTTTTACGATGGAAGGCAGTAAAATTGTGAGCAAGTGGGTGTGTGCACAAACAGATCAAAACAAATTTAGTCCTAGCACAGTATGAAATAATATGCAATTATGTCTCTCTGAAATCAATGGGACAGAAACATGCATCACTCTGTGCTGGATTGTGGCTTTTAAGTTTTAAAGCCTTAGTGAAAATGGAGGAAGCAGGCCAGACAACAGCTGAAATGACATTCGTTCAGATGATCGTTTATTACATAAAAGAAACTGCAGTAAACCTAGTGCCTGTACGCAATACAACTTTTGCCTCCAGTAGTAACGTCTTGGAACGGAACTCTAATCAGGATACGATATGAGACTAGGACAGACTTCTCAGTCTGCTCACAGTATTTGCTGGTGCCAATACGGTGAACATCAGTTGATGCAGTTTGTTTTCTGCAGTTCTACACAGGCAGTATGCTATGTGGACTCTGCTATGTTGTTCAACACTTGTATTCTTAAAGATTCCAAACATTTCTCCCCTCCCCGCAAGGTTTTCTAGTCCTCATGGTTGTAAAGCATTCTGAAAATGTGCAGATAGTTCTGCAGAGAATTTCATTAGTCTCAACTGGAGCTTCTTTATCCTATAAGGATGTCTGCCCCTCCTGCATGACCTGTATCAACTTCAATTAGTTAATGACATGATATTCTATCCCTCTGTAGTTACACTGCTAGTAGAGTAAAACGCTACAAAGATTAACAGCTTGCATCCAGGTTCCTGTTCAAGAAATTTCAGGGGCAGATGCAAATGAGCTAGCCCCAACTGGGAGTTTGTCCTTTGTGTACTTGACAAATGTTTAACACTCAATTAAATTGAAATACTGCACATGGACTGACCAACTGTGCCATCCTAAGCAGAGTTACCCCCTTCTAAGCCTACTGAAGACAATGGACTCAGAAGGATATAATTCTACTTAGGGTGGCATTGTTACTCCCGTAGATAACAAGGAAACAGGCAGCCAATCTTATCATGGCTTTATATGCGTGGAAAAGGACTGTACCACAGTGGTACGGTCTACACATTCTAAGCTGAAGGACCCCAGCGTTTCTAGCAAAAAGGGTCTTGGGAAACAGGGCTGGGAGAGACCTGTGACAGCCTGGAGAAGAGCTTCCAGAGTAAGCAAGACTGTGCAACATCGGTCTAGGGTCTGACTCCACAGAAGGCAGCTTCATGCTTCGTTGTTAAGATTGCTTGTACAGCAGTTAGCACAACTTAAGATGACTGAAGCAGGATCACTTGGTTTAAAACACCCTCCAGCCATCCTTCAGCACTGTTCCCCTAAGTCACCAATGGAAACATGCACCAGTGCTGAGGGCCCACCCTTTCCATCTCTCCCCCACCAGGAAAAAGCCCGTGGCATGGGTTCTCTTGTAACATAAAACATTTCCCCTGTGCTAACGCAACACTGCCAATGGCTGGTGGCAGCCAAGCAAGGCAGTCCCGCTTCCAGTGCAACAAGGGGAACACGGTTGGCCATGTATCAACAGATGAGCATCACAACTTGTACGAGTCACTACACTGCAGTAAACGATCAGACTGCAAATCTGCTTACATTAAAATACTCCAGTGGATGGATGAGGGGCACAAATTTCAATTCTGCCTGGATTCCAGGGCAAAAAATTAAATCTCTAAGTGTATGAGTTCTGCACTGGCAACTCAGTCCTCCTGTGTCCTGTTTTGGATCAGGCCTGTGGCATGCATCACACACACTATTCTCTTGACCTGCATCAGCCCCAGGGGAGTTATTTTTGCTCCACTGGATCCATCTTTGTGTACCTCATCAGTACCTGTAGAGATCCAACAAGGCACATCATTCCTTCCCCCACCCCCACCCCCACCCCCCGCAAGCTGTTTCAGGTTGGGAAAATGTTGCAGTAAGAGGCCAAAGGTCCTTTACCTTCCACGCCAAGGTCTCCTGAGCACATGGGAACCAAATTCCCAGCAAGGAACTCACAAGTGCACATGGAATTGGAAAGAACCCAGGGGACAATTCAATGTGTAGTTAGGCCCTCAGTCATCCCCGAGGGATTCCAGAAAAAATAAAAGGGCCTGCCCTGCATAGTGAACAAAAGTGAAAACATGAAGCTGCCTTATACTGAGTCAGAGCATTGCTCTATCAGGTTGGTATCATCTACTCCGACCGGCAAGCTGGCAGCAGCTCTCCAAGGTCTTAGGCAGAGGTCTTTCACTCCACCTATTATCTCATCCTATAAACGGGAGATGCTGGGGATTGAACCTGCACCTTCTACGTGTAAAGCAGATGCTTTGCCACTAAGCCACCGCTCCTCCCCCCCCCCTGCCAAATGCAGCAAGGCCTGATGATTTCACCACACCTTCCACCGTGAAGCACAGTTCCTTGATCAGCTACTGCTCCGTGCTTGCTGCCACCACTGACAAGTGTCCAATGTCGAGGCCCAGTCAGTGCAATCAGCTCAATGCCGCTCTGCACAGCCATTGCCCTGGTATACACTGGGCCCTCACCAGCAATGTAACAGGCCCAGAAAATCCTGTTAGCAGTCCTGCAGCAGCCCCTGATGTAGGATGTGGTTCTCTTACGCTTAACTTGAATTATGACTCTTGTTTTCTGAGAGGCATAAAATTGGAGCCTCTTGGATGGATGACCATCTGGAAAGATCCCTACAGAAGCAAAAGGAATGGAAGAGATGTTTGACGGGGAGAGAAAGAGATCATAGATTTGTGGGCTTGGTGTTTGTATGACTTAAAGTGTTTCTTGCGGGAAAAGCAACATATTCTTGGTTACTTTCCATCTGTTACTTCCCAGCTTGTACATTTCACAGTAAGTTGATTTACACTCCCAAGCCCCAGCAAATATCCTCACAAGGAAGCAAATGCTAGAGAGGCCCCCAAACTTTCCATGACAGATGATACTATGTCATCTTAGACTGTGCTGCAGAAATGGTAACTGTGAGGAGCAAAGAGGGCAGACTGAGAGAGACATTGCTCCAGACAGCTGTAACATCTGAGCTGTGCTTTTGTTTGCTTTTCCTGTCTCCAGTGGCCTTGGCAAGCTGGTTCCCTGGATCCAGAACCAGCCCATGATTTTTTGTTTGATTTCTTTAAAACTGAACTTTGCTATTGTATTTTATTGAGGTTTTCCCCCTCCTACTGTTGTAAGCTACTTTGGGCCCCTTTGGGGAGAAAAGTGAGGAATAAATATTATACATTTTAAAAAATGAAAAAGTAAGTAAATAAATTACATACTAATACTTTGATCTTAACTACATTTTCTTGGAAGTGTAGCTCAATCGATACTTACTGCAACACCGGGGGGAGCTATTTCCATAGGACTCCTTCAGTGCCCCCCTTGGAATTGCCTGCTCTACACACCCAACAGGATGAGACAGCAGAATTCTGATGCAGTAGGACAGATTATACTGTTTCATTTCAGATTGTAGGAAGATGTGACATATTTGAATGCATATTTGAATGTGACATAGTAGGGAATTGGCAAAGCAGGGGGCAAGTGAAATCTTTTTCCTTGCTGCACTAGTTTTCTTCAGGCAGGGATTTGTTTAAACTAGGGTTCCCAGGTCCCCTTATCCTCCCAGCAGGAGGGAGGGGACCGGGCATTTACCTTCTTTCTTTCCTGACAGGTGTGCTTCTGGCACAATACAATGACATCACTTCCGGGAGTGATGTTATCGCGCAGGCCTGGGAACACTCCTGCACTTTGCAAATGGGCCGATTCTTAAAGAAGCCAGGACTGATGTTGACATGCTGCATCGGGAGTGCACCCTGGTGGTCTGTTCCCCCACCTCTTACCCCCACCAGCCAGTTGAGTGGCAGCGGGGGGGTGGGGAGGCTGGGAGCGGGAGATTCCCTCGCTCCCACCCGGGGACCTAGTAGTCCTAGTTTAAACACAGGGAAGCATTAAAAATGCTATGCTCTGCCGATAGTCGCAAGTGGTACAGCCCATTCTACTATCTCATGGACTCTATCATCCAATCAGTTGTACCAGGCCAATGTTTAGATGAAGGAATTATATGGATGAGCCAAAGAACATGGTTGGTTCCTTCATTAATATCACCTTCCTTCTAGGCTAAGCTAGGTTTACATGGAGAAGAGGCCCACCGTCATTGTTCTTCCAGCTAGACCGTACCAAACTGCCATGGAAAGAAAAGACAAGGAAGCAACTACCAAATGGTTTTGTGTGTGTGTGTTTTGCAGTATTGTAAATTGGCCCACTGTTCTGAAAGGTTTCAACGGGATTCAACACAAGTAGCTTGAAATACAGCCTATGATGCCGCAAGAGCTCTAAAATGAGAGTACAGTGAATTCATCAGTGCAGCACATCCACTAACAGTGGTTTAGGATGTGTCAGCTTTGTGAAACTGTTACACAGATCAGAAACATAGAAACACAGAGCTGGAAGGGATGCCAAGGATCGTCTAGTCCAACTCCCTGCACAATGCAAGCAATTCACAGCTATCCCCACCACCACCTCTTCCAGTGACCCCTGCTCTATGCCCAGAGGAAGACAAGAAGCCTACAGGATCCCCAGTCAATCTAGCCAGGAGAAAAAATCCTTCCTGACCCCAAATTGGCAACCGGCATTACCTTGGGCATATGAGAAAGGGCCATGGGAGCCTCGCTCCAGCTAATCCCTTCATGCAGCCCCTCTCCCAGTCCGCATATATTTTTACTGAGTCATGGAATCATCATTGCTATCAGGTCGCCATCTAGCCTCTTCTTAAACACCTCCCAAGGAAGCTTGTTATTAGTTACATTCAGCTAACCCAAGCAATTCGACTAAAATCCTCTGGCTGACTCTGTTACTTCCAGTGCTGCTGAACAAGCTTCTTCCACCACCTACAATGAACAACTGTAATCTCAGTATTAGGCCCTTTCCACGTGTCCTTAAAAGGGCAGCCCACTCATCGAACTCTGCCGGCTTTTCCCCTTGACTCCAGACATCTCTGTTTTCGCTTTTCTGGGACTGCGGAAAAGTGCACTCCCAGAAAAGGTGCTGAAAAAACTGAATCCAAACAGCCTGCAACCGTTTTGAAAACAGAGACGTCTGGAGTCAAGAGGAAAAGCCACCAGCGTTCAGCGAGTGAGCCATCCCTTTAAGGACGTGCGGAAAGGGCCTTAATTTCGTAGTCAATCCCCAAATGAATATTTTAAGATTTTTGTTATCTTGTCCTGTCCCAAAGGTTCAGGATGGACAATAACATTTAATATTTGTTAAACTTTATTTAGTTTTAAAGTTTTACTATCTAGCCTACCTTTAGACTTAAATCAGTCCCTCATGAATAATATAGCATTAAAATTACACATCAATGAGTGTTACAAAAACAGCAAACATTCTTAAGGTTTAGTGAAATGATGGAAGCCACTGTGCTGCCCGCAAAGAAGGACGGCAGCAAAGAAACGGGGCTTAAGACAGACCTATGATGATCCCTCCACATGTTGGTTCTATGCTTGAGTGGGAAAGATTCAAATTCAAACTGCTTTGAAATTTACTACTGCTAATGGCATTGGCCCCTGTTGCCTCCATTGGCTATATATAGGCAGGCCTCTATGCCTACTTGGATGAAAATTACATAGACAAACAGCTGCTACACACGAGTCCACACAGCCCAATAAACGAGCCATGCAGACAGTTACCAAGCTCTAGAGGGAGACTGGAGTTTTCCCAGAACTGCAGTTGCTCTCCAGTCTACAGACATTGACTCCCCTGAAAGAAATGGTAGCTTTGGAAGGTGGACTCTATGGTATCACATATCCATTGAGCTCCCTCTCCAACATCTGCTCTCCTCAAGCATCATCCCAAAATCAAGAATTTCCCAATTCAGAGCAGGCAACCCGAGCCAGGCCTTCACGGGTTGAAATGAAATCCTGCCCTCAAGTCATAGTGGACTTATGGCAACCCCTGGTGGGTTTTTCATGGCAAGAGACTAACAGCAGTGGTTTGCCATTGCCTGGCTCTGCAACCCTGGCCTTCGTTGGAGATCTCCCATCCCATTACTAACCAAGGCCAACCCTGCTTAGCTTCTGAGATCTGATGAGATCAGGCTCTCCTGGGCTATCCAGGTCAGGGCAACCCCAGACAGACCTTCATGGGTTAGATACTTAGAATGCCACTGGATGGCTGTTTGGGGCAGGATGAGTGGGAGGAGCTCATTGAGTGCCCTGCTCTCCTCTCCTAATGAACAGCTAATTGGTACAACTAAGAATGTCTGATTAGGGTAATGCTGAGGTAGCCTTGGCTTCCGCATACTTACACATACATTTGGAGCAAGAACCTGCTACAAAAAGGGAGGGGGGAAGATGCTTTGCAATTTGTGCTTACTTTGACTTGAAGATCTTCTGAACTTTCACTTGCCATATACAGGGAAAGCAACACAGGTAATACGTTTGCTACTGCAACCGCACGGGCATGTTCTGGAGTATGTCTTCCAATCTGTCCCAAGGACCAAGCAGCTGCTGCCTTAATATGATCTTCTGGTTCTTCTGACAAGCACACTGCCAATTGTGGCACCCCCTGTAGGATTCACCAAAAGACATTAAGCTAGAGGAATCTAGATCAGGACAGTAGAACTTGCTAGAGTTGACAACCAGAAGAAAAATTAAAAGCTTCTTTCTTAAGTCAAAGCATCCGGGACATCTCTCACTTGAACAGGGATTATTCCTGGATGCAGTGAATTCAAGCGTCAGAAGAATACTAAACGGACATCTTTCTCTGAGATAAGGCAGTCATAGTTGGCGCATTAACTGCTTCAAAGGCTTCAGAAAGCAGGTGCCACAATTCAGGCCACAACAGAAAGTGATGCTGGCAGTTTTATCAGAAATGCCAAGGTTTCAGGTTTCTCTTCCAGGTTTCTTTGAAAGCAATGAAATACTACCTCTGTGTTCCTTCCATACATTTCTATCAGACCTGCAGATGGTTGCCATGCAAGCCAGCCCTGCTAAAAATGAATGGATTGGGTGCAGCCATGAAGCTTGGGGGCGAGAGTGGGGGTCTTCTCTCACCACCACCACCCCTTTCTCGTTTCTTTCCCAGCAGGAATCTTTTATGTATTTAGAGTCTTTTTTTCCTCTCTCATTCACTGCACACAATAAATTTAAACATGACTTAACCAGTTATTATTCATGCAGGCACTGACCCTTACGGATGTATATTGGAACTTTCATCAGTCAGATTGGCTTTTAGTCCTGACAATTTTATAATTAGAATACTTTGCAAAAAAAAAATCAATACATTCTAGTATTCACCAGGAATCATTTCATATATTTTTTTAAAAAAGAGAGAGGGAAGAGAGAAAGAGAATACCATCAATACGCATATTTCACACACGTGGCATTGAAATATTAGATTTCTCTCTGCAGTGTCAGGCTATCTCGCAGTACCCATTGCAGGCTGAAAACCCCCAGACACAAAAGCTCGCTTAGCAGTCTGCCCATTTAAATGCAGGAAAACCAAAATATATTTTGATTTTTAGAGAAAGATTGTTCAGTTCCTAGGCTCTTTTCACATTTCACAAGGTTCCATAATGGCACGTCTTTTGATAAATGTTAACGTTTGCTTTCTTGTTGCTGTATTTTTTTAACAGACATATAATCTTTTTTTGCCTTAAAATGTAGCACAGCAGGAGAAAAACAGCCATGCTGACGTAACAAAAGATGGCCTATTTTATAAGTTCTCGTTTTAAGGACAATTAAAGCTAGACATCAAATATTTATTCTGAGAAGCCATTTGCCAGTTTCCTTTCTGCTATTTGTAAAAAGGCAACTCAATTAGCATCTCATGAAAATGCAAAACTGTGCTAGCAAACTAATCCATAACCTTTAAAAAACAACACAACTCCAAGACGATTATACATTGCACTCCAGACACAATGAACAGGCACATAACTCAGGTTGCAGAGCGCAATTTAATATAATCGTTTGGGGAGGGAGGATGTGGTTGGAAAGAAACATTTTAACCACGCCATTTCCTTCAGAATCTTCGTTTGCCTCTGAACAATCCTGGGCATGGCATTTTTAGGGACAGTAATAATGGCAGCGGCTTAATAAACAAATTGCACATTCCAGCCATGCTTTCCATAGGAGAGACTTGAAGGCACTCTCCCTTTGAAATTCAATGGGAATGAGAAACGCTTGCCTTTGGCTGGATTGTGCCCAAAACAGTCTTTCTATGCTGTTGTTGAATACAGAAATTACTAAAACAACCATTTTCTTCAACAAGATACATTTTTATATTAGAGAATAGTTTTTTAGAGAAGCATTTTATAAAGTTTGTTAGGAGTGTACATTCAAATAATATCTGAGTAAAATCCAACCTGAACAACTCATTTGAGTTATTGTAACTCATCTGAACATAAAACTTAACTACATTCAATAATGATGTATTGTCGAAGGCTTTCACGGCCGGAGAACGATGGTTGTTGTGGATTTTCCGGGCTGTATAGCCGTGGTCTTGGCGTTGTAGTTCCTGACGTTTCGCCAGCAGCTGTGGCTGGCATCTTCAGTGACACTGTGACACTGAGAGATCTCTGTCTTTTGGTGCTACACCTCTGAAGATGCCAGCCACAGCTGCTGGCGAAACGTCAGGAACTACAATGCCAAGACCACGGCAATACAGCCCGGAAAACCCACAACAACCATTCAGTAATGATGATCAAAGGTCGTTAATCCTGTGTATCATCTCCTTTATGTTACCTGTTCTACAATGTACAAGGCAGCAGGAAGGGAAGGGGAACAGATGGCCTAAATATACCTTACATTTCCCCTGGGTATGTCCCCAGGTTGAATCACCAATGTGTCCTGGGAGCTCTATGCTTCCCAAGCTCATGGGGACCTGATTGGGACTGGGGACATGGTGTGTGGGGAGAAGCAGCTTAGACCTTACCTCCTGCAAAACTTCCTTGACCTGAAATGGCCCCAGGGGAGGGACTGCTATGTGCCTTGTTGGGAATTAAATGTATACTGATATCGGTATATATCAGGGTGGATCTTGCCTCTATCCTGCCACTCCACTGAGTAAAGTTTATTCATTTATTTATTATAATTTATACCCTACCTTTCTTTTTAGCTCTGGGTTGAAATTTTCCTCCAGTCTAAAAAGCCTTCCTCAAACTTAAGTGGCTCTTCCATTGGAGGAAGAGCCGCTTGAGTTGAAAAAAAACCTCTTAAGTTGCTGGGCGGATTGGACACAGGCTGGCTGGATTGGGCCAGTCACACACTTTCAGCCTAGCTTACTTCACAGGGTTGCTACGAGGATCAAAGAGAGGGGAGAACTACGTAAGCCAATTTGTGTCCTTATTGAGGAGAAAGGCAAGGTATAAATGAAGTAAACACAATAAAATGAATCACCTGCAAGACTTTCCATGAGAATTTTTCACCCTGATTTGTTGAAAGAAAACGATTAGAGCTGGAAATGTGTTTGTTGTGGCTTCATCTGTCTCTCAAATGGGGGCGTTTTCTCTTATCTGCACAAAATTTGAAGGATCCCATTTCACACATGAGGGATATAATCCCCAGAAATTTTGCCCCAATTTGGTGGTAAATGGGGAAAGGTACAAAAAAAATGCATTTCCCAATTAAACCAACTGAAATAACATAAGACTAGGATAAAGTTTCCAAACAACAATGAAGAAAACAAAGTATTAATGAACAAAATTAATACACAAATAAACATCTTGCGAACACCCTTACAGCATGTGTATGGTCCCAAATTCACTTCTTTGGAAGTCAGATCAACTAAAATGAACAAGGCTGATATCCAAGCAAATGAGTTGAGGTGACACATAACAGGGAATTTGCTATATATTTGTGTCACAGAAACTCTTTTTTGAGAAACAAACTAGTTTGGTCTTTGATGTGCCTCACTGGTCAGGTGAACACATCGTTCCAATGTCTGGCTTGCATAATCATGCACAATGACGCTGTATTCCCAGAATCCCATTGTGCTTGCAAAAGGAAACAAACCAGGAAGGTAGAACCAACCTTGGAGATGATCACTGCCATGGCCAGGTTCTCTGAATGAGCTGCCACGTAGCCCAGCATCATGATTCCAGGGAGCCTAACATTCCCTTTGCAACTGCCAATACAATCAATCACAGCAGCGACTCCCCCAGCATTCACTATGAGTTGTGAAAGCTGAAAGCAGATAAAGCAGAGAGATTAGGGATGCCACCGTTTCATGAACTTGTCCAAACTGTATGCTCTAGTAGTCCTTTACCAAATCCCCTCAGGCCTACAAGGGTGCAGAGTCCCTCTATTTATACAGTTATAGGAGGGTAGCCATGTTGGTCTGCTGTAGAACAGCAAGATTCAAGTCCAGCTTTTGAGAGTCAAAGCTCCCTTTACTGGTACCTAACGAAGGGAGCTTTGGCTCTCAAAAGCTGATACCCTGAAAATCTTGTTGGTCTTTAAGGTGCTACTGGACTCATATCTTGCTGTTCCATTTATACAGGTATGATTGAAGCCCCTATCAATCCACCTCATTACACGCATCATATAGATGAACACCAATTAGCACAGCAAGACAATGCTATCAGGGTGAATGCTTCCTCTATCCTACCACTTCAATGAGCAAAGTTTATTTATTTATTTATTAAGATATTTACATCCTTCCTTTCCTTTGGGCTCAAGTTTGAAGCCTTCTTCCAAATTCAGTGGCTCTTCCATTGGATGAAGAGCCACTTAGAGGAAGACTTCTTGAGCTACTTGGAGGACAGTTGGATCTAGTCCCCTGTTTACTACTGTCTACTAGATGCGCTGTTGTGAACTCATTTTGCTCCATGGACATCTCAGAGTGCTGCTTTGCAAGTTAATCCTAAAGACATGATTACTAAGCAATAGGAGTTAAAGTCCATGCAAGAGCAACATCTTGTGCATACATGCGTACACACAAAGAAATGCACATGTTGATCTGCCCTCACTACAAAAGTGAATGGGCTAACAAACAAATGCAGAACATAAATGGGCTGTGGAGTGAGGTCTAAGTCACTGCCATTCATTCAAAATATTTATATCCTGCCTTATTTTCTTGAGCTCAAGGCAGTTAAAGCAACACGTTGCAAATGCATAAAACAATCATAACAGTCCATCAACAGAATCAAAACAGCTTGAGACAAGACATGCAGCTCTCTATATTAGACATGTTATACACATGTTGATACAGAGCTTGGCATGTTTAAGCAGATTTCATTGAACTTAAGCCTACCTAACCCTGTGTTAAATTGTGCCCCTGTGGTATATGCTTGTTCACAACGAGAAGTGCAGACTGCAGCTTCTGCAGAAAAGTGGGCTTTTGGACACCCTCACGCTTCATATTTTTGGTATCAAGCTTCTAGTTTTCATAGAGCCAAGTTTGAAAATTATATTGTCAATGTCTTCAGTGGGGCTTCTGAGCCCAGAGAAGGTTCCTGTGACATCCTAGGCAGAGCATCAACTTAAATGGACTTAGAAGGGTATAACTCTGCTTAGGACAGCATGGGAGGTTTAGTAAGCCTACTCAGGAATCCCATTTCTTCTCTCCCAGTGCCTTGGTCTATGCCCCACCTCCTCTTTACAGCCACAAGCGTTTTCTTAACTACTCTGTATCCCTCACGCCATTAGAAATTCTGATATATTTCTGCAACAAACAAACAAGCAAACAAACAAACCAACCAAGTACTCATGTCAAGGGGAGAAGATAAATTTATCAAAAGGATTCAAGCACAAAATTTGATGTGCTGAAGCTATGAAGAATATGCCTTCATAAATAGAATAGTCCATTTTTATTTGTCACTTTTATATCCTATTCTTTCTTGAAAGAGCATAATGTGGCATATTTGGGCTTCTCCTGCTGCTTTTAACAACAACCTTGCAAAGTAGATGAAGCTGAATCACTACAACTCTCAAAGTTACCTTTGTGGCTAACTTTGGAAGTGAACACTGGTTCTCCTACCCATGGCCATGAGTGCATTTAAATATTGTAGCAAGGCCAAGAAAAATAGGCTTGGATCATATGTAGCATGTGCAAAGCTGAGCCATAAATAATATTTATCTCCTCTTCATTCCAACAGCAGTCTTCCTATGACTCACAAAATTGTGCCCCTGTGGGTCAGAGGACCCCCTCAGAAACATCATGGGGGGGCAAGGGGAACGCAGCTGTTTGAGAGGCAGGAATTGATGCAAATCTCCCTCCCCACAAGGAGAGATGTTTTCTGCAAACAAAAAGGAAGCTTAGTGTCCCCATCACAATCTTATAGATACCGACAACTTTTTACACATCAAAGCCAGTGCTTAGAATTGTGTTTGGAAGGTAACTGTAAACCAATGGACATTTCCAGTCACTGGCATAATGAGAGCCTAGCAGTCTATATATCTAGTGGGAGGGTGTGATTCTCACCCAGAGTTTTCAAAAGCACCACAACGCCATCGTTTCTGGTGACCAACAAGATGAAAGTTGCTGTTGTCCTGCACACATTTAATCAAAACTTGAAATCTTTTGAAATCCATGGGACTACTGCGTTCAGTGCCACGCTTGTAATTTATCTGGCAAATATTCCCTATCTGAGACGCAGCGTACACTAGGACTGCTCTACTCTATCACTGCGGAGGAGCCTTCAAATAAACATACAATTCATCTCCTCTGGCTCAGAAGATTTGGCAGAGTTAACTGTGACTGAAGTCTCTCCACACCCTACACCAATTTGGGTCCCACACATTGTGGACCAATTTAATTGTTGAGTAGTCCAGCTACACCTCAGAAAGAAACAGACACCAGCATAACTAACATTGTGCAGCGTGGAATCTTCCTTTGGAAAGCATAATAGCCATAGGATTGGCCTCATCAAATTCTACATCCAGTTAGGGAAGGGGTCTGAGGAAAAAGAAATCCTCCGCTGAAGTGCAAGAGCAGATCCCTTCTATGGAGACTGCAGCAGCCTGCCGTTCAACCCACCCCTCCCCCCTCCTCCTCTGCTTCAAATGCAGGAGCTTTTAGACATGGAGTGAGGACTCCTGTGGAGACTGTGCTTAGTGGCACAAAGGAAGTTTTGACTACGGCAAGGATTCCTCAAATCCAACCCCCATGCCTCGTAGCATCAGAGCTGCTAAAATAGCACCTCTTAGATTCGCCTCATGACATGGGGGGGGAGTGTCTCTGACACCACAGAGCACCTGAAATGATTTGAATATTGGATTTCAGTGTGGGGTTTAGCTGCTTAAATTAATAAAAGCTCTCAGTAAGCAGACCCTCTTGTGTGCACAAAATGTGCCCAAACCTCAAGAGAAGTGTTCCCTCTCCCTCAGTTTCTTTTAATACATTATGACATTTTGGCCTGCTTTGGGCCTTTCCTTTTAAACATTAATTTTTATTTCTGGATTTGAAGTACTTTGTAGAGAATGAAAGTTCCACAAAATCTGCCAAACAAGAGAAAGAACCAAGGTGCAATATCCCCCACGTTTTAACACATGGAGATGAGCATGCATTTAAAGGAAGGCAGGAGACAACTATGTGCGGCATAAATTCATTTTACTTAATTCACTAGGAGTGGATAAATCTAATATTTGCTTCTTTTTATTTTACCACCCTCCATGATCCACATCACTCCAAGAAGGGGTTTGGGGGGATTTTTCCGTCAGTTTCCGAAGGAACTACAACTAAACATTCTAAAAGTGACAATTATCATCTTCTTGCTAGGGAAGCATGTTCAAAAAAGGCTTTCATACTGATTTAATGTTCTGAAGAGTCCAAGGGACCACAATCCAGCACGCTGTTAAACACAAATACCCACATTGACTTCAGTCAGTTTGATTGTGTGTAACGTGTGTTAGGTTGTAGCTTACAAACTGCTTTCCAGATGCTAGCCACTACCTTCTAACTATTAAGAACAGTATCTCTACGCCTCAACATGAAAAGCAGATTTTGCCCATTTCTTTCTTTCCTATTTGTATTCCAAGCACATCCAATAACAGCAACAAACATTCCCCCCCCCCATCTTTGCATCAATGGAAATTCCACAGAGCTTTTTGTTTTGCCTAATGACAGAATAATACTGAGGATTTTTTAAAAAAAACATTTAAAGTATAAACACTAATAATGTGACCTTGTATTTGCATTCTCAAGGTTTTACCTCAGGCGTATGCCTTGCTATCTCTCTAATTAGAGTCGCTGCATTTTTCTTGACGTATTCATCGGAATCCTTCAGGCATGTGAGTACAACAGGGAAAATTTCTGCTTCCACCACCATTTCAGCCAGATCCACAGAATGCTTTGCTATCTGGCTGAGAGCAGAAAGCACCTGACGCTGTGGTAAATAGGAAACGATTGTTTTATAAATGGCTTATTGGGCAAACACTTTTCAAGTGCACACACCCATACACATGCACTTTCAGAGCTATCAAGAAAAGAAGAAAAACTTCCCTTCTGACTGGAGAAGTCCCAAACCACCCAGAAAGGTTAAAAAATTCACAGTCTAGCCACGTTCTAATTTAACAGCCAACAAAACAAAACAAAACTTTTATTGATCAACATTTGTCTTCATTTTGCTTCAGGAAGCCAGTTAAAAAGGGAAATACATTTGTGTGGAAGAAAGTCTCATTGGATTAATTGTAACCACTTCTAAGTAAATGTCATTTTGAATCTGAGTAGAAAAACATGCAATTATAATCCAAAATATTCAAAACTGAAGGTACACTAAGTTATTTCTCCCTTTTAAAAGGCACTAACCAGGAAACAACTGTTTGTTTCTTTTTGCACAAATCCCACAGAGCAAGTGTTCCCATTACAATTTTACTATTTGGAAAATATATATTAACATGTTACTATTTTAATAAAATACTAAAAACTAGAGTACATGGAAAATAGTATTTTGATAATTTTACATTATTGAAAAGCAGAAGGGTTTGACAACACACTACTATTTCTTACACTATGACCTTCGGTAGGGAAAAGTCTATGAAATAAGAATGGGATCACACACATTTGGGAAACCCACTGACTTGCTATGTGGTATGTTCCACTGAAATCAACAGACCAACTTCCAAATAAATGAAGGAGAGGAGAACAATGTAAACCACTTTGGGTCCCCATTGGGATGAAAGGTGGGGTATAAATGAAGTAGAATAAATAAATAAATGTGTTTAGGGATGCAGCAGAATACCAAAAAATAGGTAGTTAGTACTTTTCAAGAATGCTTAGGTTATGTACATTGAATCTACAAAAAACAATTTTAGGTAGCATTCAGAACTAAAACTACTATACATCAGGTTTGCTCTCAGCTTCAGAACTCTGCCCATGCAACATTAGACTGGGAAGCAAAGAATCTCAACACTTCACAGATTTGTTTTGCACATTCCTTTCTCGCCAGTTATACAAGTCACGCTCAAAATAGCCATATCTCCCTTTTGTTTCCAATAGTTCAGCAGTTAGCAAAATAGTACTTGGAGGGGTGGGAGGAATACCCCTTTGAGATGCATGCATTTCTATACAACCAATCCCAAATCGAAGCCCACTCCGGTTTCTCGGAGGAGAAGGAGGGAAAGAGTTTGAAAAGTACCTTCAGTTTGGCATCAGGGTTGAGGATCATCTGAGCCAAGTGAGCAATTGCCCCCACATCCACCACGGTCTGCGCTAGCTCCGGAGAATGCTTTGAAATATCACTGAGCGCTGAAGCGGCGATCCTTCTCAGAGCGATCTCGGGTTCCTGGATACAGAGCACTAGAAGAGGGATGGCTCCAGCATCTACCACCGCCTGGGACAGTTCTGTTGGTCAGAGGAAAGTAATTAAGCGACTCTGGGTGACTGACCCTTGTGCAAGCCATTTTTCACCCTGACAGATCCAGGGGGAAGGGGGGAAGGGGGGCGGTGGACTGCAGTGGCTTGACATCTGCATTTCAAATCAGCTCTCCTCGTTTCATAAAACCATGTGGACCAATCCTCGGTTGAAAAGAACACAGGTCAATAGCTGGACCCCCATTTACATGTACACATTTGAGGTAGATTAGGCTGAAAGGGTTTGTTACTC
The DNA here is from genome assembly GCF_028583425.1 of Eublepharis macularius. NCBI lineage: Eukaryota > Metazoa > Chordata > Lepidosauria > Squamata > Eublepharidae > Eublepharis > Eublepharis macularius. The sequence goes on along the minus strand of NC_072800.1, from coordinate 68,644,033 downwards.
TGTGTGTGTGTGCAAGCCAGGGTGTGTTTAAAAAGAGCGAGCAGATGTCAGCTGTTTAAGGCCTGACTGTTGTGCGGTGATCAATAGGCCGAGTAGGGGGTTTTTTGGAGGGGGGGCGTTAGCAAGGCTAACAAAGAAAAGCCAAAATGCTAAAATGTGCAGAAAATTACATGCCTAAAATACAGTAAAGTGTGCTTTTAAACAACTCACAGCATATCCTGTTCGAAACCCCAAAGTACTTGTTTGACCACCAAAATACCTTTTTCAAAGTATGCAAACCACCAATCATCTTCCCTTCCTCTGCTAAATCAGGCCAACAGCTAGCTGCATTAAGCTCCCATCGCCGATTGCATGCATCTTAACCTGAGAACCCACAATTAACTGATATAGTCAGTGCGCCGTTATTGCAGAAATTCATTATTCTCCTTCCACATATTTGTCATTAGCTTCAGTACTGAAGTAGAAAATTATGGGATAGCAAATGCAAAGGATTACAGCAAGGGCTGTTTTGGAGATGATGAAAAATGAACCCCAAACCCCATTAATTTCAGATAGGCTATTATAGGTTCTTAAATAAGGTTTTGTTCGGACTTCTCCTTGTTATGCACATAGCCTCTTATCTTTAACATTTAACCTGCCCCTGCACTGCCATGGCAACAAATAGCTGTTGTAATTCAAGGGCCCAACTTTGATTTTGCATTTTCAGTCCATCAATCAAAGCCTTCAGTAAAACTTTCTTAATCAGGTTAGAACCACAGACTCTGTACAATTTCTTCACTGATTAGCCTTGTTTGTGAAGCAGTTATATATTATAGACTCTAAAATGTACTAAGTGTTTTGTGCTCATGTTGGTGCCGAAGTATCCATTTAAACTAAATTTGCTTTCAGTGGACCCTGCACGACACGCCAGTCTCTAAAGCTTCCAGTATCTACTGTACTTAGAACACACAGTTTTTTCATCTTGCACCTACATTTTATTCATTCTATACAATACAGTAATAATGACAGTAAATGTATGTACTACAATAACTATGCATTTCTCATAAAACTGAATATAGGTATCAGGCAAGTACATTTTCATTTCTAAAATATCCTTGATTATACAATAGATGCATAATGTATACATTTCCTTTATACTCTACCTCTCCTCCCCACCCCCCACCCCCGCAGTGGAGACTCAGAGTGGCTTACATTGTCCTCCTTTCCTCCACTGTATCATCACAACAACCCTATGAGGTAGATTAGGTTGAGACTGGCCCTAGATCATTTCCTAGTCTCACTGTAATCATTATACCACACTGGGTTTCAATATATATCTGCGGTATGGTTTTAGTTAAAAAGTGTGGGATAATAGTTAGAAGACTGAACTATGTCTGTGAAAACCAAAGTTTAAATCCCCACTTATTAACCATATTGGGTGATCTTGGGTCAGCTGTTCTTTGCGAGCCTAACCTACCTCACAGGGTTATTGAGATAGTAAAATGGAACGAGAGGGAACAATATATGCTGTCTTAAAGTTCCTTGGACAAAGGGTAGGATAAAAATATGCTACATAAATAACAGCCTATTGGTGTGATAGGTAATATTTGAGAGGTAATACTGATCTCGATATTGAAGGGAACCAAAGGAATAGTTCTGAGGCAGTACGAAGCTGTTGGACAAGTTTTTTTTTTAATTCTTGGAAGCTACGCATTAAACACTGAAATCTTTAAAAGGCATCATGAACAGAGACTTTTACAACACAATCTTTCTGTTTTTATTCTCTTAATTTTAAAATCTCCCTATTCTTCATTCTCTTTCCATCTAGATCATGAATATGGGGAAACAGAAGACAAAGGATTTTTTCCCAGAGTGTTAGAAATAGTGTTTTTTAAAAAGCAACGTCTTCTTAGAGGAAGGGAGAATGAGTTTCATACACACACACACAACTGGGTATATTTTGAAAAATCCCCCAAATTTGAGAAAGTAAACAAAAGGCACCAGGGACTTTAAGATGAAATTCTGCTTCTTAAGGTTTAATTCTGTATTACAGAGAGGCCTTGTGTTAATCAGAGCTTGATGTGGGGTAAATCCAACATTTGATTAAATGTAACCAACAGGACTTATGAGTAAAATTTAAAACTTAGAGGAATCCAACTACAAAAAAGAAATCTAGATCTAAAGAGAAGCATAAAGAATGGTAAGCTGAAATGACGGGGAAAGGAGGGAGATTGGAGTGCTGTGTTGTTATTATGGAAATGCAGAATTTATCCTCTATTAGGGAAACTTTGACCATCTTGAATTGAGTTTCCATCTTGCCTGCTAAATCAGCATTAGGTCAGGAGGTGAGGAATTACAGACTAAGTCTGTCTATATGTATACTGAAACCACTTAACACCCATTGTGAAGGTCTTCCTTTGAACTCCAAGGTGTGCTTTCTTTCCTGCTGGGATGCCAACAGTACTGACTGGGCTTATCAGATTGCAGTTAGCTTTCCTGGGAGGGGGAGCGGGGGAGGGAGGATATGCCACAAGAAATCGATTAGTCTTTAAGGTGTGATCAGGCTCTTTTTGTTTTTGCTGGAACCGTCCTTCTGTGTAATCCTGTGCTAGCATAAATTCCTCTAGTTCAATGGTTTTAGATTGGATTAACTCTGCATAGGATTGCACTGTAACATGGCAAACTCCTCTGGAAATATCCCTGATTTGTTACCTGTGACCATCTCCATATGGATTATCCATTGTCCACCAGGACACAAGCCTTTAATGACTGGCTGTGCCCTTTAGCAAACCTGATGTCACCCTGATCAAAGATTGTCATTCCTATGAGAGGGAGGATCCCCCAATTGGCTGTGCGGTTGGTTTCGCATGCTGTGTATTGCCGTTTCCATGGACACAAGTTCTCTGCGTGTCTGAATCGACAACTGCTTCATGAAGAGAGAAGAGATGCTGCTCTCTAGATGGTAATTTATGAACTCTTTCTAACAAGTATTTTACTCTGCCTTCTAGACTTCCATATGTGTTATGCAAGATAGAAACCCATTCAATTTTTTTAGTGTTCAGATGCATCTGAATTTGTTTTTTCTTCATTTTAAAAAAAACCCTTTGTTTTAGTAATTTATTGTTTTGTCTCTGCCTTATTTGAATTCTTTGATATGCACAGAAAAAGTTCCAGTCGCCTGGAAAGCAGATTGCTTCTGGTAATATAGAACAGAGCTTGAAATATATATCCAGGGCTACATTTACTCTTATTCCCATTCTGCAACCAAAAAAATCTAAAATGTTAGAAGAATTGTTGTTACCTGCATTATGTCTTGCTATATAGCCAAGGGCCCAGGATGCAGCTTCCTTTACTCCAGGATCAAAATCCTCCAAACAGATCACCAATGTATCTAATGCTCCACAGTCAACTATTGCTTGGGCTAGTTGAGGCGAATGTTTCCCAACTGCTCGTAACACAAACGCAGCCGCCTTTTTGTAGAAACGCTATAGAAATAAGGAAGGGGGAGAAAGAGGATAAACTGCTATTATTTGAGGATTGTTTATACCTTAAGGATAAGCATATCTGCTATGGATGTACACAACATGCATCTGATGAAGTGAGCTCTGGCTCAAGAAAGTGTATGTTGGAATACATTTTGTTTAGTCTTTAAGATGCTGTAGGGCTTCTGTTTAATTTCATTTGAGATGAGGAGTTACAACTGAGAAAATATATTAATATGTTGTTAATAATAAGTCCTCCCTCATCTTAAGGGATAGGGACCCCTTAGTTGCAAGGTGTTGAGTCACTTAATTTCCTTCCACTTGCACTGCATGGCCCTCTGTTGCGCAGTTGTGCAGACTGAACTATACAGTCCTCCCAGCACTAAGTACTTTCTTCTCATTCAAGATTCAGTGGCTGCAGGCATAGGAAGAACCAAGCACTGGAAGACCTTTTTCACAATGGAAGATGGTGCTGCGCAAAAGAAAGCAAAATATAGGATCCAAGGCACTGTCGGGTAAAATTCTGTACATCTGTGAATAATTCCCAGGGATGAAGATTTGGCTATGGTTTCCGAGGTCCAAATAAATGGCCTGGGGACACTCTTTTGAGAAGACCAGATCCAAAAATGTCACCAAAAGGTGGCTTACACCACCTTTAAAAAGCTGGAGAAATGAAAAGATCCTGCCCCAAATATGAGAAGAACTCAAAAAGATCAGTGATGAATTTGAGGGTGCGTGATGTGTGCCATCAAGTCACTTCCATCTCAGGGCGACCATATGCATTAACCACCTCCAAAGCATCCTGTTATTTACAGCTTCCCTCAGTTCTTGCAAACTGAAGACCATGGCTTCCTTTATTGAGTCAAGCCTACTTCTACTGACTTGAACTTTTCCTAGAATTATTGACTTTTCCGGAGATTCTTGTCTTCTCCTGGTGTGACTAAAGTACAATTGCCTAAATTTAGTCATTTCACCTTCTAGGAAGAATTCAGGTTTGATTTGATCTTTCTGTCTGTCCATGGTATCTGTAAAACTCCCCTCCAACATGACATTTCAGATGAAACCCACATGTTGGCCCATGGCACATCCCCAAGGGGGATTTTTCTCTAAACCCAGGGATGCATCCAAATTTCAGAAAAATCCCCAAAAGGTTTTTTTTTCCTTTTTTTAAAACCTTAGCAATGGTGAAGGTGGAATCAGAGAGTGACAGATATTCTGAATTTAAAAATTGATCACACAAGGTGTGGCTTGGGGTATATAACACAGTTATGTCTCAGCAGGACAGCAGAACCCATTAAATGGTCTGAATGGCTACTGGCTATGCAGTAATACAGAAGATGATGTTGTGATTATTCATAATGTAAGCAAGGACTAAAAGACGGAGAAGCACGCCCAGAAATCATCAGCGCGAACAGAGGCCTTGGTCTTGAAACAGAAAAACTGCAAGCAGTTGTTGGTGGCAAAACACCAATAACATTATAAAGACTGACTATACAATTATGCACAATTTTGTTGCCTACTCAAAGAACAACAATTTAAGATCACTGGCACTATTATTAGCAAGTAGTTGAGTGTGCATCAGAGCATGCACATTATTACTTTCAGATAATTATGCTTTAAGCAGGGGGCCGCATTCTGTAGGATTTTTAATATCAGTGGGTGAAATCTGTTGGGAGGGTCCTCTATACAATTCCCATTCATTTCAGTGGTGCCTGCCCAGCTAAACTCCCCATGGACTGTATCACTTATTGTTATTCACAATGAATGACTTCTGAAATAATGCACATTACAAACAATCACAGAAACAGAGGCTGATACAGTTGAGCCAACATGATTCACACCCACAGAGCTATCCCTGGGGTGACCTGTCGACAGAAAATAAGCTAGTGAAGTTTTATAGTGGTGAGTTCAGAAGAGCGGCTGGTACTATGCCACATTTTACATACAGGCACATCAAGAGAGGTCTGTTCCAAACAAGAGCAGATGGGGGCAGAAGAGAATTCTACACAATACTTTATTAATGCAGCGGTCTTTTCAGTCTTGGTTCTTATCTTCTTAAATAACTATTTATCCAAGTAGCAAGTGCATAATATTGATATATGAGAATTTTTGACTAATTTAGGGTAAAATCAAACAGAAGTCCAGTGGCACCTTAAAGACTAAGCGTCTCTCTACTTGAGATGCCTGGGCGTGTGTTTGTCAAGTGCTGAGTGATGCAATTTTAGCCAGGAAGCATAGTTTTAAATGACAGAGCCGGTGAAGATTGCCCCAGAGGGGATGGATCCTCTCAGCCTTCTGCTGCCTCTGGCGTGCCAGACTGTCTCCCCTTCTGGAGCCTTTGCCCTGCTGCCCTCGCTACTTAAAACTTTGAAATAACCGAGCCTTGGCAGGGCAAAGGCTCTGGAAGAGGAGACAGTTCGGCATGCCAGAGGCGGTGGAAGGCTGTGAGAGAAGCCATCCCCTTCAGAGCAATCTCCACCAGCTCTGCCATTTAAAACTACGCTTCTCGACTAACATTGCGTCTCCCAACAAGTGAAGAACGTGTGTCAAATGTCTCTTGTAGAGAGACACTAACAAAGCTTACTTCATCAGAGGCTTGGATAGAGGTCGTCTTAGTGATTCTGCCCTGGGTAGAACCCAAGAATAGGACTCCAGGATTAATGCAAGGGGGTGCCCCTGGCCCTGCCCCTCTGAAAGGAGGGAGGAAGAGAGATAGAGCCAGTACCCATCCCCTGCCTGTTTAGCCAGCCATACAGGGCTTGGTGGGCAAGGCGCATTCCTCACAATTCGGGGCTTGGCTGGTCAGGCACTGCCTCCTTTGCCAAGCAGCTTGGGGCTTGGCACCCTCAGTGGCCTACACCGGTCTCCTCACACTTTCATAGGGCCAAGCTACACATGACGAATGACACTTTTTTTTTTTTGAAAAATTTTTTATTGGGTTAGAATCCATTATTTTTACATTACATTCAATTTCCCCCAAATTTTTCATTTCTAACCCTCCCTTTCCCCCCCTTTTGTTGACTTCCAACAGCTTTCCAACCCTTTGTCCCTTTTCCCTTGCTTCTATTAAATTCCTCTGTCTAAAACAGATATACATTCTCCATTATATTAAGCAGTACATCCTTAACTACTTTTCTTGTTATATACCCAAACTGTAAGTCTTTGTTTCCATCTTGGATAAACAATTTATCCCATTTTCCAGTTTTAAATATTTCTAGATATCATAAACCTATATATCATAAACCAAAAAAATCAGATTTTTATGACGAATGACACTTGAACAGCAAGTGTATTTCTCTCCCTGTTCACTTGCCCTCCAATCAATCCACTTGCCGTTCAAGTGTCATTCGTCATGTGTAGCTTGGCCCTGAGTCTCATGCAGCACAGAGGTCAGTTGCCAGCTGAATGATGCCACCACCACTGCGATTTTGTGGTGGAGCGTGAGTGGGCTTCAGGGCAGGGGTGGGTTGTGATCAACTGGCTTCATGGTGGCGGTGGGATGCCCCAGTGCAGGCCCCAAGTTAGAGACCCTGTCTGCCACATGAGTTAGACTGCCCCTTGTGCATGGGAGCTTATATAAAATTCATGCATCTGATGAAGTGAGCTCTGACACACGAAAGCATACGCTGGAATAAATTGTGCTGGCTTTTAAGGTGCCACTCCATTCACCTGTTTAATTATGCTGCAACAAACTAACATGGCTACTCCTCTGGCATTATAAGGCAAAATGAGCAAACTTAGACAAAGGAAAGGCTTTATCTAGGGAAAAGAGAGTAGAAGATAGAAGCAGACATTCTAAGGAAAGAAACACAAAAGCAGCACGCTACTACAGCAGAAACACTGACATGGCTAGATATGGAACATACAAGAGCGGAACAAAAGACTTAATTCCAAAGAATGCTATTTCTCCATTGGAAGGAAAATGTTCCATGTTCAGAGAAGGAATAAAGCAAACCACTTTTCCATAATATCTGGCAAAGGGGATCCCAAGGAGGTATCTTTCCAGCCCAACAAGCGGGGGGACTACACCTGCTTTTATAGGGGAAAAGAACTTTACCAAACGATTTCAGGCATGTCATGCAGCAGTCAGGGCAAGGCAGTAAGCAACAAGTTTGGGGAACGAAGAGATAGGAGAAGCCTCATCACCTCTTCCTTTGCTAGTGATTTTAAAGGTTTAGCATGAATCACGGGGTTACAGCCTGGTAATGGGGAGCTGGTGGTGGATTTTGATCTCCCCTCAGCTCATTTTTCCTGAGGTTTTTTTTAAACAAGTAATTGACAGATCTCCCCCGCCTTGCCCCCAATCTAGTGCACCAGCTAACTCAAAGCCACGTCATGTCTGCTGTGCCTGTTATATAATATGTCTCAGTAATATCAGAGAGCCAGGATTGTGTAGCAGTTAGTGTGTCAGACCAGGATCTGGAAGCACCAGGTTCAAATCTCTGCTCTGTGAGGGAAGCTTGTCGCGTGACTTTGGGCCAGTCACATACTGTCAGTGTAACCTTGGTAGTTGTGAGGAAATAACAGAGGACAGGAAAATGATGTAAATTACTTCAGGTCACTATTGGGTGGAAAGATGGAGTATAAATGAAATAAATGAAGTGAATAAAATAAAACAGAGTAAATAAGCAAATGTTAACTTTTCAGTATTTTCATATATGACCTTACCAGTTAGTGAGCACATATAAAAGCTTTTTAAAAAATATATTTCACAATGCAAGCACTAATAAGCATATTTGATACTTCAGCACTATTAGTTTCTAGACTTTTATATCTTGCAGTATGATTGATGGGATCGCAGAAGTGTAGTTTATGTACATTTGACACATATTTTTAACAAGGACATCTAACCAATTACCAGCAGAGCAATTCTTATTATTTCATTTTACAATGCAGCTTTTTTCAAACCATCATTTCATTAAGCAGTTCAGGAAATAAAATTACGAGTAATATACTTCAGCTAATGAAGTAAGAATAAAATCTTTTTTAAAGAGACTCATTAAGTTACAATTATGGATACTTTCTATCCAGAGAGACCTTCTATCAAGAGAGATCAATGCACTTAATGTACGTAGTGCAGCAATAACCATAGATGAATCTAAAGAGTCTTGTTAAATATGTAATTAAGACAGAAGATTTTACCCCTATTTGGCAGCTAGAAAAGATGTGTTTAAGAAAATCATCGTTCCTTACATTCTGTTCAGCCAATGAATAGACAAGCTGTGGAAGAATATCGCCCTTCACTACTGCTTCTGCCAGGTCATCATTATAATTGGCAAGTCTCCCAAGAGCCAAGGCAGCTGTCTGTTGAATATTCGGAACCACATCCAATAGAAGTGGTCTCAGCAGAGCCATTACACCTGAGTTAGGAGAGAGAAGGAAGTAAAATCCCATTGAGCAATTAGAGAAATGACTCAAATCCCACTCCAAAACAATAAATGCTAACTCTAAGTCCAGGGAAATTTGTACATAAACCCAAATTGTGTTTAGGTAAGAGACGAATTTTAAGAGAACAGTAAATAACACTAGGATAGGAATTTGGTTTGGATTTAGAAATGTATTTCTAAATGTATTAAAATTTTTGCAGAGCTCTGTTCTTGACCAGTCCAAAGTAGGTGACGCATGACATAACATACATCAATTTATTTACTTTACAGCCTGTCTTTCTCTCTGAGACTCAAGGCAGATTACACAGTGTAAAATAATGCAATCTAGTAGCATGAGACATCCAATAAATAATGCATTAGGACTAGGATTATGAAATTATAAACAGTGCATGTACTGTAACCGCAGCTTAGAAAGCCTCCAACGCACCCACTACTCCCTCCAATGGCAACGATGAAGCTGAGCCCAAACTTCCACCACAGCAAGGAACATTGATGTTCACGGTGCGAAAACTTTTAGGCTATCCTCCTTCCATGACCTCATCATCCAAGCACAGCAAGTCAGCCTCAAAACGTAGCAGCGATTCTCGCCGGTCTACAGCCTCCTTGCTCGCCGTGGAGGTAGCCAAAGCCAAAGCAGATGCTGCTGCGGCAACCAAGAGGGCTGAATTTGCCAAGAGGGAAGAAGAACTGATGAAGGAAGCTGCCAACAGGGAAGCTCAGCTATGGAAGGAAGCTGCCGACAGGGAAGCTCAGCTACGGAAGGAAGCTGCCGACAGGGAAGCTGAGCTACGGACACTCTGAGAGCAGAAGCAGCAGAGTTACACGCCAAGGTGAAGGCCCTAGAGGATGGCCTCCGGGATTCGAATTCAGATCACAGCCTACCACAGCTGGAGGAGCTGGATCCAACTCAACAGGTACTGTCCTATGTAGAGGAACTTAGTGCCTCCACACTGGACTTCGCCACACCAGTGCTCAACTCCACTGCTCCTGAACTCAAACCAGAAGAGTCAACTCATCCTGTGCCTTCCTCAGCTGTCTGGATTTCGGCTGCACCTGCAGAGCCCCTGGGTACTCCACCAGTTCCTGCCACTCCAGCCTCACCAGCAGCACCTCAGCCGCTGGCTCCTGTCATCCCAGTCGCATCTGCAGAGCCTCAGCTCACTCCTCTGGCTCTTGCTCTCCCAGACTGGAATCCAGTTACACCCATTGCATCGACCTTTTGCAAGGCCGACATCAAGTGCTATGAGTGCAGCAGTGACACACATTCGACTGCCATGCACACGGATGCCACGCCAACACAGCCAGTTGTGCCTGACAACCCTGCCTCCCAAGGGGAGAAGCCTGTTTCGGCCCACTGCACTCAAGTGTGTGGCGTTGGGAGCAACAACCGGTCCTGCCATCAGATATGTCTCGCCAAAGTCTTTCCTGCTGGCCAACCCGAACAGGCCATCAAGATGTACGTTATCCTAGATAGCCACAGTACCCGATCCCTGGTCGACCCAATATTCTTTGAACTCTTCAACATATCAGGGGATGAACTGCCATACACCCTCAGAACGTGCGCTGGGGTCCAGCGCACGGCGGGGAGGAGAGCCGCCGGGTTCCAAATTGAATCTCTTGATGGCAATATCCAGTTCTCTCTACCTCCACTGTTGGAATGTGACGCCATACCAGATGATCGCGACCAGATTCCAACACCAGACATAGCGCTCCACCATCCTCACCTACAATCAATAGCAGATCACCTTCCTGCCCTGGATCCAGATGCACAGATCTTGCTTCTGCTAGGGATAGATGCCACCAATCTGCTAGTTTGCCACAAGGTGATTGTTGGACCTCCAGAGGTACGACCTAGGATGGGTCATAGTGAGGAATGTGTGTGTAGATCGCTTACAGATGCCAAACCAGATGAGCGTCTTTGCCACAACCATTATGGATAACGGACAAGCCTCACACTTGAAGCCATGTCCAGAACACTTCACACTAATGGAAGAGGACTATGGCCTTGGAACTACAGTGTTCCGAACAACCAAAGATGATAGCATGCTCGCCCCATCTATGGAAGACAAGCAATTCCTACAACTAATGGAAAAGGAACTTCAGCAGGACGACTCTGGAAGTTGGATTGCTCCACTCCCTTTCCGCACACCCAGACAGCGATTGCCCAACAACCGTGAACAAGCCCTATCTTGACTCAACACCTTGTGCAGAACCCTGGCAAGGAAGCCTGAGATGAAGGCCCACTTCGTGAATTTATGGACAAGATCCTGCAAAATAAGCATACAGAACTTGCACCTCCAGCACCAGCCCAAGAGAAACAGTTCACACGACGAGGAGTCCTATCTGCAGTGAACAGCTTGGTTGATCCCTTGGGGTTTGCTGCACCAGTGACCATCCAAGGAAAACACCTCCTACGCACCCTCTCCTTAGGCACCAAAGACTGGGATGAGCCTCTTCCCCCCGAACAAAGAAAGGAATGGGAGGCCTGGAGAGGTTCACTCAACTGCCTGCAAGCTATCCAGATCCCACGCACCTATGTACCAGTCTCACCTGCTGCCGCCTCCCGCAGAGAGCTACACATCTTATCAGATGCATCAACGAAAGCGATCGCAGCTGTAGCATATCTGCAGGTCGTTGGCGGGGAGAACCAAGTCCACGTGGGCTTCATCCTGGGGAAAGCTAAGTTAGCCCCCCTCCCACGTCTGGAACTATGCGGTGCTATGCTTGCTGTGGAGCTTGAAGAGATAATAGAGAGAGAGAGATGGACCTTACCTTTGATACCACTACCTTTTACACAGACAGCAAAGTAGTGCTCGGATACATACACAATCAAAGTTGTCAGTTCTATGTGTATGTCAGCAACCGAGTAGAGCGTATTCGACGATCCACATGCCCTAACCAGTGGCGACATGTCCCTACGGATCAGAATCCGGCAGACCACGCAACACGGTCTATCCCTGCCTCACAGCTGGCTGAGTCCTCCTAGCTGAAAGGACCTGACTTCCTCCTGCATTCAGTCAATCCAGTACAGCACGAGGAGGAACACTACGAGCTCCTAGACCCAGACCAGGACAATGAAGTTCGGCCTCAAGTCACCTGCATGAAAGTGGGAATCGAGACCAACTGCCATCTAGAAGCAAAGAGATTCGAACGATTCTCCAAATGGAAGCCACTTGTTCTAGGGGTGGCACGCTTCATCCACTTTGCTCGCCACCAGAGTACAGAGCCCAGAAGTACGACGCAGGGCGGAGTTCCTGATTTTCCAGAAGTACGACGCAGGGCGGAGTTCCTGATTTTCCAGAGAGTACAACATGAGTTCTACGTAGAAGAACTCGAAAGCACCAAGAAAGGGTTGCCAATACCCAAGAACAGTCCGCTACTTAAGCTGAACCCCTACCTCTATGATGATGGCTTACTTTGGGTAGGAGGGCGTCTGAAGGCAGCTGATGTAGGCTCAACAGTAGCGAACCCTATCATCCTTCCAGCTCAACATCATGTGACTGTCCTTTTGGTGAGCCACCACCATGAGCGGGTTCATCATCAAGGACGTCACTTCTCAGAAGGAGCCATCAGAGCAGCGGGCCTATGGATTGTGAGAGCGAAAAGATGCATCGCTGCAGTCCTACAGACCTGCGTACAATGCCGGAAGCTCAAAGGTCCCCATCAGCAGCAGAAGATGGCCGACCTGCCACCAGATCGACTCAGTACTGAGCCCCCTTTCACTAATGTTGGACTTGATGTATTTGGCCCCTGGAATGTAGTGACACGCAAGACCAAGGGAGGACAAGCCAACAGCAAGAGATGGGCAGTGCTATTCACATGTCTGAGCATCCAAGCCATACATATTGAAGTGATTGAGTTCATGGATGCCTCCAGCTTCATAAATGCCCTCAGAAGATTCCTTGCCATATGGGGACCTGTCAAGCTACTGAGGTCTGACCGTGGCATGAACTTCGTCGGCGCCTGCAAGGATCTGGGAATCAATGGAAGCACAGATCTTGATCCAACCCTCAACAGCTACCTGAGTGACCAAAATTGTAAATGGATCTTCAATCCACCCCACGCCTCTCATATGGGAGGAGTGTGGGAACGCATAATTGGCATTGCGCGCAGAATATTGGACACTATGCTAGCAGGAAAACCTTCTCTCACTCATGAGACCTTGGCTACCCTCCTGGCAGAGGTGTCCGCTATCATCAATGCCAGACCTTTAGTTCCAGTATCCTCTGATCCTGAGAACCCTACCATCTTAACACCAGCCACCTTGCTGACACAGAAGACAGGCGCCTGGCCTGCACCTCAAGGAGACTTCATCTCTAAGGATATGTTCAAGCAGCAATGGAGGCAAGTTCAACTCCTTGCTAACACCTTTTGGAAGCGATGGAAACAAGAGTACCTCCCAACTCTGCAATGCCGACGCAAGTGGGAGAAGTCTGAACCCAACCTACGAGAAGGTGATGTCGTCCTCCTGAAAGACAAGGACGCTCCTAGGAACTCGTGGCCCATGGGACTTATAGATCGAGTTCTGCCCAGTCCGCAAGATCGACGTTCGTGTAGCCAGACACGACGGCTCGAAGATTTTCACCAGACCAGTCACCAAAGTGGTCCTGCTTGTACGGAAGACTGATCTTGAAGACTGAAGCTCAAGCTTTGCATGCCATTTTGTTGCTTATATATTATATTTAGCCCTTATCTGCCTAGTTATGAATATAGCGCAGCATACTATCACTTATTCTTAGCTTATATTTGCTTTGTTGTGAGAACAGTGTTGCATGATGTATATGCTTAGACTTGTTAGGATACTCCACTAGCTTGCATGTTGGGGTGGAATCCATAGGATCCCAGGCGGGGAGTGTACTGCAACCGCAGCTTAGAAAGCCTCAGTATCTGGGTAGTCAGGACTATGTGCTGTCCCTTTAACAATTGGTACTCATGGGAATTGTAGTCCCCCCTCCAATATTGAAGTTTATTGTAGGCTTCCTGTGAAGGTGTTAAAAGTTGATGGTCCTCTTCCTCCCTTTGTTCGGATCTTACCCCCTCAAGCAAGGATGCAATAGCCATCATGAATTTAGCGCTTGTCTATAAATAAATCTGGACCAATAAAGATGTATCTTGCTTCTGATTGAACCATGTGTCGTTCACTGGCTCTAACTGTAAGTAAGGATTCCTTTGAAATCTGGGTTGAAAGAGGCAGCGCGTTAAAGCTACCTGGAAGCCAGCATCTTTTCCCAGCTGCTTCCAGAATAGTGCAAAAAATGGAATTTCAAAAGTAGGACAACACTGTATTAAGACCAAAATAATACTTATCATCAACAATGAAATAGACTATTTAGCATTACTAACTCTGGATTGGAAAATTCCTGAAGATTTGGGAGTGGAGCCAGGGGTGAACAGGGTTTGGGCAGGGGAGGGACCTATGTGGGGTTTCCCCTCCAAAGCAGCCATTTATTTGAAGGGAACTAATATCTGTTGCCTGGAGATCAGTTGTAATTCTTGGAGATCTCCAGGCCACACTTGGAGGTTGGCAACCCTAACAATAATCCTATTCCCCTTATAAAAGCACCTTCCTGAACCATTCCACTATTGTAAAGCCCTATTCCCTTGTCCTCCTGAACAATTCTGTTTAACAGTTTATGAAATGACAGAAGTGTGACATCATTTCTGGCCTCCTCAGGCAGGTCATTCCACAATCCAGCCAGCAAACATTAAATAAGATCAAGAGATCAACTTTTCTGGAGAGCAGTTTCCTGAAACCCTTCCCAAACATCTGGCAAAGGCAGGTTGATGCTCCTAGCTCTAGCAGATGATCGTTTCCTTGAAAAATCAGGGCTACGGTTCTAGTCTTTACTTTGGAAAGCCCTGAAAGTATGTGGGTACTGGGGAACTCTTAGAAGACAGAGAGGGAGGCTACCAGAATTTCCAGTGATCAGGGGTTCACAGCTCAGCATGTACGTCAGCATTTCTGACAGAAATGGGGGTGGGGGTGAGATCCTAATAAGCAAATCTATTCAAATGTAGTTAATTGGCATACTTTATGTAAGTCACAAGGTCCAGTTTTTCACGACACAAAATGTGAACTACCTAGTCAGACATTTTCTTTTTTAACACAAAGTACACTGAGCCTGGAATAAACCGTTAAAAATAAACACTACCCGTGCCAAGTTCTTCAAATCCGGCAAGGCTCCCAGATCCCTTTTCAGCCAATAAGAGCACTTTTTCATCATAAACACACCTCACATTCTGTTTGTAGTTTATTCAATCGCTAGTGATTCATTTCTCCAAAATGATGGTGCAAGATGGACTCTCTTCCTGAGTCACCTTCTCCAGCACAGTCCCTGTACCCCAGTCTCAGATATGGCTGGTGCAGAGGTTCAGTCTATACATCAACCCACTGCATGCACTACCCTCACTTTAATTTTTCTGTCAATAAGAACAATAAAAACAGGCCACAACTGGCACACACTGAAACAAAAAGATCCATGGGTTTGGCTGAGGCAGAAGGCCAGGCCTGCACTCCTTTGAGCCAGTTCTGTGCTGCACTTCTGCCAGTCTACCAGGTCAGCACACCATAGGCAAAGCCACACCCAAGCGGAGGGAGCAGGGGTGCCTATGCACTCAATGCACTTGATAACGGTGTTATCACAACATTTGAGCCAGACTTGTGCCATAAATGCAAAAAAGATTGGCCTAAAATGAACAGGGTGGACACTGAGACATTGAAGCAGTCCTGGAGCAACCTGAGCCAACTGGGCCCAATGCTGCTGGCAGGACCAACTGTCTAGAGCCTGGGCCACCACAATGACGACAACAGGCGGTAGACTCATCACTGGGCAAACCTACCCCTATTGCCATTGTTGCCACAGTCTGAGTCCCAGCCAAGCATACCTGCCATCAAGGCAGGGCCCCTTTGGCCCAGCTATCTTGTAGCTGCCAGTGGCCCTCCAGAGCAGCAGCCCACCCGGAATTCTCCCAATATGCTGAAGGGCCAGTCCACCTCTGAGCAGCACAGCCTGTGTTCAGAGGTGAAAGTAAGCCAATACAGGCCACTGTGGAGTACCAATGGAGTACTCATCTTCTACTCCAAGCCCCATGAAAGAGGCTGTACCACTAAAAATGTAAGCCTCTTACTGTGCCTATAACACCTGTTATCCCTGTTACTGCCTGTTGCCCCTACCTGTTGCACTGTTACTGTGCGCAAAGGCAAGAACAGGACATTGGACAGACGAAGCTTGAGATACTGCTGAGCAGGAGGAGGACTGGGTAAGCATATAGGTTATTCCCCACATTAGTACTTTTCACTACCTCCCACAGTAAACAGTAAACTGAGAAGCGGAGCAAGAAGCCTGCCTGCCTGCCACCTCCTTCTCTCAGAGGATCAGTTTCTATCAGATGCACTGAAACCACCTGGAGCGCTGCTGCCTGTGTCAGCTCCTGGCCAACGCAGGACAGCTGGCTGGGTGCAGCTTCTGCCACATGCAGGTTTAAGCTTTTATTTATTTATTTTGCACTCAGCTGCAAATATGGACAGGCAGTTTGGGTAGCATTCGTCAGGGCTTAATCCCGCATGTGAGTCCTATGCAGGCCTACAGACAGAGAACTGCCAAGGAGGGATTTCGGGCATCAAATTGTTCCAAATCAACTCTGAGCCAGACCTTGCCTGCATCTGCTGCTAATAGACGCTGCTGTAGGCTGACATGCTCCTTCCTCCCCATCTACTCACTTGCAAGATTTAAAATGTTCAGAGGCAGAGAGAACTGACCTGAAATTGAAAGCAGGTGGTGGTGGGGATTCCAGAAGCTCCTCGTCTAAGGTGGTGTTTTATATCATTTCAGAGCCATAGTGTTTACTCAAGAGAAAGAGATGGTGCGGTATAGTTAGTGGTTACAGTGTTGGAATACTCCAGGATTCCCTAATATGGTGTGTGGAGGTAGGCTTCCCAGTCGCCCGCCAGTGGAAGGCAATCTTCTGGGGCTTTGCCCCAAACCAGCAGGCAACCCGGTACAGTGTGCACTGGGAGATGTCACTTCCTGAAGTGATATAATTACACCAGCCACAGGCATGCTCCCTTCCTTCGATGGGGCCAACCCCAAATGGGTTGAATTTGCCCCATGCAAAGCAAGGGAGCACCCCCATGGCTGGCATGATAATGTCACTTCCAGGAAGTGACATCATCATGCAAGCAGCAGGAGCATGTGTACAAAAACAAAACTCTGGGAAGCATGAGGTACATGCCAGGCCCCCCCCATCTCCTGCCAGGAGGGTATAGAGACCTGGCAACCCTATGTGTGGGTAACATGGTGAATATGAAGGGTTTTTAGAAAGTGTGTGAGGCCAGGAGGGGCTTTTGTTCAGCAAGGCTTCTGATTAGCCACAGATTTGATTGGCTGTGCAGTTTTAAAAACATTGCTTTGGCAGCAGCTGCCACCACATCACAAGGATCTTCATTGTGTGACTGAAGATAAGCTGCAACAGCCACTTTGTGGCTGGCTGTACCTCCCGTGGCAGTCATTTTGTGTGCAGCCGTCTTTTGGTTATACCCACCACACTATATCAGATTAGGGATCCTATTCCCCCACTGGGGATGAGGGATCCCCCACTCCCACCTTTCCCCACCTCCACCATTTACTTGGCCGGTGGGGAGGAAAGGTGGGGAACAGGCCTCAGGTGCACTCCTGGGGCTGGCTAGATGACATCACTGATGTCATTGCACTGCCCCGAAAGCAGACCTGCGCTTCAGATTGTGCCAATTTGGGCCCCAAACGTTTGGGCCTCAAATTGGCCTGATGTGAAGTGCATGCACGCTCCCCGCCTTGTGAGGAGCATCCCGGGAGGAAGAAGAAGATAAGCACCAGGTCCCCCCTGCTCCCATCAGGAGGGTAAGGGGACCTGGCAACCCTATATCAGATTCCAAAAGTGCCCCCAGTTTCAAAAAGTATGGGGACCTCTAGATTCTCTCTGGAAGACCTGAGTTCAAATCCCCACCCTCCCATGGAGGTAGTTGGGTGACCTTGGGTCAGCCTAATCTACCTCACAGGATTATTGTGAAGACAAAAGCAGGGAAGCGGAGCCATGGCTTTTGTTCTGAGGTTCTTGGAAGAACAGTCAATAGATTTAGACATCTATAGAGAGGGAATTGCCGCTTCCCCCCCTACTTTCATCTACATCAGGAGAAGTGGAAATGGAGATCAAATGAGAGATGTCAACAATGTGATTACTCCCTATGACAGTATTGCTTTTTTCTGAGAGTGGGGAACGATGCAGAAACAGAATAGG
Source organism: Eublepharis macularius (assembly GCF_028583425.1). NCBI lineage: Eukaryota > Metazoa > Chordata > Lepidosauria > Squamata > Eublepharidae > Eublepharis > Eublepharis macularius. Next base: position 68,625,912 of record NC_072800.1, on the reverse strand, counting down.
AAGTTAAAACAGCTTCTCAGCTCTGCCTGCTCCTGGCTCCCAGCAGCCCTTCAGGGCTGCACTCCCCTGGGAACTTTCTGTAGGTGAAAGAGCCAGTCGTCTGTTGAAAGCAAGCAAGAACAACACTTCTCATAATGTAAGCGGTGGTTCTTCCATTTAAATGTCCATTTTCATCTCATCCAGAGTTTACTGGTAGGCTAGAATGGGGGGAGGCACACAAACCAAATCCTTCCCCATAAAAGAAAGAAAAGCAAAAATATTCTAAGGACATATTGGCACAAGATTGTGGCTTGTAGCTCTTGTTAATTAATTTGAATAGCGACAACTTCCCAGCTGTGTACTCACAAACATTAACATGGACAGGAATTTACCATTCCACTCATATGCATGTCCTGAAAGGGTGAGAAAAACAGTCCTTTGATTGTGAATTTGACAGGGTGATTAAAGGGTAATTAATCTGTGTTAGCAGCTTTGTCCATGCACCCTCTAGTTTACCTTAACTACATCTTGGGTTCATCACTCCATAACAACCTAGACACTAATTTATCCAGCTATTACGGATCATGAGCTATTTGGCAGTTGTGATAAATTACAGGAAATCAAAGTTTTCCAGGGACATCCAATGGAGTGCTAAACCTTAAATATTCTCAAATCTCCCAGGATGTTCCCAACACACTGATAAACCAGATCTATCACTATAATAATTTCAATTTTATAAAGAAAAGATATACTAAGATTCTAGATCTCTGTGTTGCACATGCCTTTTTTTAAATGTCAGCAGCTCAAGCCTCCAAAAACATTTCAAAAAGCAGTATTTTAAAATATCACATTATCAATTATATCAAACACCTTTATCCTCAAAGCATCTATACTAACATGCCAATGACCTGCAAATATATTTTAATCAAACTGATTAATGTCATTGATTGATTAAAAAGCAGAAGATTTCAAAATCATCTTTTAAAACATGTAACTGCTGGACAGATACAGTTAATTGAAGAAACGTTAAGAAAAAGAATAGCATTCAAAGACTGTCATGGGGGTGCTGTTCTGAAAATACAAACACGTTTTAAATATAAATGAATAAAGGCAGCTTCATCTCATATAGAAACATATGCAAATATGTTAATGAAGAAATGCAGATACAAAGAAATTCCATGATGGGTTCCAAAACTTTAATGTGTGCCATATGTTGACTTATCAACCCACCAGAATAACTTCTTGGATGGAATTACATCACATTATGCTTACATATATTAGAAACTACTAATCTGGGGAGCAAACTCTATAATTTATGGTTCTTTGGGTAGCAATTAGAAGGAAACGAGTCTCAGGGACTCAGGCTTATTTATATGCTTAATTACAGTCACTCCTGCAGCATTTGTGCTGAGTCAAAACTAGACAATGGTATGGTCCCTTTGTGAGAGACTCTGCGTACGCCTTCTCTGGAGTGCAGTGCTTTGAAACAGGACATTCTGTAGCTAAGCGAAACCATCCAGAGAGCTTACCCAAATTACTCAGCAGCAGTTTACAGCCAGTTTCTGCTACATGCATTTCCGACATTAAAAAATCCCCACCGATCAGAGAAAAATAAATGGTGTCCATGAACAGAACAAATGCAAAAGCAAACTTGAATGCTGTGCATAACTGAGCACTATCGATGGAAGTTATGAAATTATGCCCAGCATGGAGAGGAATTTTTCTCTGTCATACTCTCTCTTTCTTTCTCACACACACTGCTAGAATTCATTCAAGGGAGCTGAATAGATGGCAGTGAATTCAAGACAGACAAGAGACAATACATAACTACTGCTGATTAACTTATGGACACACACAGTTACGGAAGACAGAACTATGTACACATCTTGTAAGGCATCCAGTCCTTCTGCCCATCAGGCTGAATGCTGAGCTACTGGAACTTCATTAGATACAGCTGAGCATCCTCAAACATTCTGAGCCACAGACCAGTTAAAATGAAACAATTAAATTATAACAAATTTAATCCCATTGGCCAAACCATCTTAAATCAAATTTCTCTTGTCAACTGATTTCTGGGGGCTGCTGAACATGAATATACTGTGTGGGCATAAATACAATTTGAGAGAGTAGCTGTGACCTTCTGGGGCACTATGTCATTGTTCTGATGATGATAAGCTTCAGAACCTTCTAGTTAATCTGTTAGGGCTGCCAACCTCCAGGTGGGGCCTGGAGTCCTCCCAGAATTACTTCTCCAGGCATCTGTTCCCCTGGAGAAAATGGCAGCTTTGGAAATAGGATGCTGTGGCATCACATTCCTGATACCGCCCACCCAAAGGTCATGCTTGTCCAACCATACTGTGCTGGTCTATGAAAGTAATAAACATTCATTCGTGTCCACCACATGTGTACATTGGGCATCAGATTCACATAAGCGCCTATGTGTGTAGACAGACTTCAACCATGCAAACTAAACACTGTTTTGTGCTGCAATCAGAGGCTATGTATAAAAGATACTTTGCACACAAGTGTGCATACTCTTGGGACAGGATGTGTGAGCGTAATTCTGATTTCCTCACCATACAACTGGTCTAAGATGAGAATGGGATAGATAGGAACAGGATGGGGACAGGAACACATTTTGAAAAGCAGGCCTAACCCCAGCCCTGCCCTTCCTGTCTCGTGTGCAAGGGCTTCAACCGATGGCTTGGCGTGGAGGGGGGAAGAATATGAGAGTCAGATTGTGGGAAGAGACTGGAACTCCTTAGTGCTCCTATCAGACTTCAGAGGCTTTTAGGTCTCCTTAGGTCTTCAGGAATGCAGATTTCCCAGTACGGAGAAAGATTAAATGCAAGTGAAAACCACTGCTGCTTAATAGATGGCACCAACAGGCAACGGGTTGTGAGAGATAGCGACAGCCCTTCGGCATGAAGCCTGGCCTCCAGCTGCCGCATACTGAGATCTAACCTCCTGAGCCATAACTGCTGAAAAGAATACAGATATTCTTTAAAGGCAATACCTAAAAATATAAACACAGAAACAGGCTTAGTACATAAATCACAGCTCAGGGGGAATAAAGTTTGACGGGCAAATTGCTTGCCAATATCCCAGCTACATTTTCATCTGAGGAAATGTTCCCCCACGCACACACTCCATATGTCTGAACATTAGGCGTGAGTTCAGAGCCCAGAGCATCTGCAGTCTTTTGTTAGCCCAGAGTCATATAGCTCAGAAGAGCATTCAAGGAAAGAAAGGCTGTTGTAGTCAAGGTGCTCCTAAAGAGGGCAGCATCCTGCACCAGAGAGGGCATTAAGCTGCCTCACCACAGGATGGAACTGCTGCCTTGAAAGTTATTCAGATGCCTCGACCAGCTGCATGGCTCACTGGGGGGAAATGGGCAAGTGAGACTTCTTTTTTTTCCAATGCAGCTCTGTGATAGGAGCTCAGCACTGGTGTGATGCCATAGAGCCCTCTCTCTGAAGCTGCCATTTTCTCCCAGGGAACTGATCTCTGAAGATCAAATGCACATCCACTGAACTTTTCACAGCCACAAAGTAAAGAACTGGGGTACCTTCCTTCAAGTATTGGCAATCCTATGGCAAGCAAGTACCCTGAATTGGTCTCACAAATTTTTAGGGGTGAGGATTCTGATGGTTTATAGAGACCCCCAACAGCAGGCTCCGTATGTGATGGACATGAACCGTGGGAATGCTATATACTACGAGGACGCATGCATGTTGCTTAGCTCCCTATGCATTGTATACCTGCAATCCATTCGCACCAAAAGGTATAGATGGGTCTGTGAAGGAAGCCATATATGTGAATGGCTATTGCTCAGGACGCACTTTATGTTCGACAAGTGGTGGTAGGAAAAACTGCTCATCTCCAAATTTTATGCCTCCCTCTGACCTCTGGCTCACATACTGTCTGGCTATTCTGTGCTCTCTCGCTGCATGCATTTCCCTTCACTCCTTTGTCTCTGGAGGGTTTGCAGAACCAAGCTTCTTCTAAGCAAGGCCAAACTACTCACAATTCTAGAGATGTGATCTCTGCTCCAAACCCCCTACACTTACAGAATACCAGACAGTCAGAATGTGATCACTGTAGACATGTACAACTTTGTTTTAATTTTGCTCTGAACATGAGAATCATGCAGACTAAAAAGCTTTGTTTCTCAGTGTTTGAAAGAGTTGTACACCCAATAATCAAGAATGACAGATTTTTAACAAGATGCAGGACCTAGAAAAAGCTCCAGTTTCTCAGCATATTCCTAAAGGATGAGACCACAACTGGTGGATCAGAGACTTTGTACTGCCAGGGAGAGAGTGAAAGCTTTGGGCCAAGCCATCAGGAATGAGACTTCCTCAATTTCTTTTCATGAGAACTGGTGCTGAGATCTGAAAGACTCAAAAAAGGGGATTTGGTGCACAAGGTGTCCCATCTCTCCTCCTTTGGACTTGTATTATACCCTTGACTATGACAGTCCTACAAAAGAATGAAGAAAAAGGTGGAAAGGGGAGGAACCTCTCCCACTTAAGCAGACAAACGTGCTATTCCATCAGTCTTAAGAACAGCCAACGGTGCTATTGTAACCATAACATCTGAAGTCTATACTACAAAGGCCACACTGAAATAATATATGTGAAGTGCTTTGAACATTCGAGAGGCACCACTTAAATGCTTATTATTATTATTATTATTTCAAAGACAGACGAACTTCGTGGCTGCCTTCATTCCCTTGGAGAGATGCCAAAGCCCAAGCCCAGATTGTCTCCTCTTCTGAAAATGTGGCAAGCTTTAGTTATTTGTTATTTGGCCTGTCGCTTAACTGCTAGGGCAAAGAGAGTATGGGATGAGTTTAAATCTGGAATTTTATTTCGGCATACTATTTTATTTACTATTTTCAATTTGGTTTGAATATTGTTGCCTACCCAAATTTCTAAAAATGTGTGAGCCAGAAATCCACAGAAAGAGAATATCCTCCTACCAGGCTTTACCCTTCCTCTTCCTGCTTTCACATGGAATCCCAAATCCCACAAAGAGACCTGTGTGAGCCCTCCTTCTTCTGGGAAAGTGCAGAGCTCTGCCTGTGTGCAGTAACAGGAGGCTGTTCTATTTTTAAACTCAGTTATGTTTTTTGTACCATATATCTGTTATCACAACTGCCAACTGTTAGTACGAGAGTAAACAAACCCACACAGCAGGATCCAGTATTAACATCCCAAGAAATGTAGCAGAGAACACAACTGCACATGCAGCACAACTCAGAATAGAATATATGCAAACCATCTGACAGTAACTCCAGCAGAGAACACCTCACAGCAAATGCCAATGGCCGCTACTGAGACCCAGAGAAAAAGAGTAGTAAGTAGGCCGGACTGAGACCACATCAAAAATTCGCTTCCTGAATACATTTTTATTATATTGCAATTGCTGTTTTAGAGCCAACGTGGTAGAGCAGGGATCCCCAACCTTTTTGAGCCTGTGGCCACCTTTAAAATTCTGACACGTGGTAGGTGCAGCCACAAAATGGTTGCCATGGAGCCAGTCACAAAATGGTGGACGCAGCTTACCTTCAGTCACACAATGAAGATTATTGTGCCATGGTGGCAGCTGCTGCCAAAGCAATACTTTAAAAAAATCTGCACAGCCAGTCAAATCTCCAGTGGCCAATCAGAAGACTTGCTGGACAAAAGCCCCACCCACTTTCTAAAAACGCTTGGCTAGACCAAGAAAGGTATCAGTTGGCACCTTGATGCCCATGAGCACCACACTGGGGGCCCCTGTAGTAGAGTATTGGATTTGGATCTGAGGGGACCAGGGTTTTAATTCCTATTATACCAGGAAGCTTACTAGGTGACCTTGAGCCACTCCTTTCACAGCCCAACCTACTTCATAGGGTTGCTGTGAGGATAAACTAGGTAAGAGGGAATCCATCATCCTGGGTTCATTGGAAGACGAACAGGACTAGTATGTTCTAGATGTTTGTACTGGATTTTATTGATGTAAAGTTTTGGCTGTAAAGTGGGCTTTAATAAATTAGAGATCATACCACACAGTTGTACTGTATAGCATCAGTATAGGGAGTATTTGCCCCAAAATTCCACCAGGAGTGCAGGCGACAAAGTCATGTTGTAGCCTCAGTGGTGCTTCTGTTATTTAATGTGGGATTGAACCTGTCAAAGCATACTTACTTAGAAGCTTACTGCTTCTACAAATGGAAATTGCTGTAGAATTTAGAACTGATGGGAATTAAGGACGATGCTAACTTACTGCATAAACCACCAAATGCAACAGAAGTCATAGGAGTTAAACCAATTTTGTCTCACATGCTCCTGGTGCGACTGGAAGACTGTTTGTATACATGCTTACAAAGTACTGAGTTAGTGGAGTAGCCAGGAGAAGGAGCCATGCTGTGGGAGTTCCAGTTCAGATCTCACCTATTGACATGCTTTAGTCTTCCCATCTGTCTACATTAGCGACTACAGGATATAGGATTGCCAACAGGCCTGGAGAAAACAATCCTGTCCCTTTAGAAGAGGCTTAGTGTGTAGAAACAAGCAGGCAAATCTTTTCACAGCATGGAGGTAAATATCACATGGTAAATAACATCCTATTAAGCTTCTATTAAAGGGATATTTATTTTCTCCGGGTGGCTGGTATTCCAAGTAAGACAAGATATGTGCTTTGAACACTGAAAATAATGTATCAGTATCCTTATCACTCATTAGTAAGTTCCATTGAGTTCTGTGATATTTACCCCTCTGTTGGCGCCCCCAGAATTGCAGCTTAAACTTCCCAGGCCAAGATTTACGTCCAAGTGGTAAGTAGATAAAGTTTTTAAAACCTCTATTTGTTTGAAGTCTTTGAATGTCCTTGGCAATTCTAAATGCAATAGTCCAGTTCAGCAGTGTCTAACTGACAGTAGGTCACACTATCAGAAGCATAGATGCACAACTGGAAATAATTAGACCTTAATATCATACTATTGTCTCCTTCACTTCAAATAGTTAAGAGTGGAAGTTTGAACATTGCTACTGCTGAGCACCTTGTGTGACAAAATGCTTCGCATGCTGAACTTGGTGTGGGAGAAACCTGGATTCAGACCCCAGCTTAGCTATAAAGTTTACTGGGTGACCTTGGGTTAGTGACTCTCTCAGCCTGCCTCAGATTTGTTGGTTTCTAAGGTGCTACTGTACCCAAATCTTCTTGTGAAAATAAAGTGCTGCTCTCAGCTTAGAAAGAAGGTGGGAAAACATGCAGTGGAAATGAGAGGCAGATCTGGAAACTTCTGCCTTGAAGCACAGATTTCAAATTGCTCCTAATATTACCAAAACCACTGCAGTTAAAATATATCTGTTTATATGAAATGCAAATATTTATATTTAATGCTTTGTAATATTAAAAAAATTCACGGAGATCATTGTAGGACATTTCTGTGCCACCTCTTCATTGTCCTCCTTGAGGCAGCTTACAATTAAAAACCACAGTATAAAACACAAGCCATTAAAAAATCCCAAGCAGCATAAAACTATGCAAAAAAAAAAACCCAGAGCAGACCATTTAAAGGATGATACGCCTGCCTTTCTGTGATCATCAGAGGGCCCTGTAGGTGGGTAGAATTCTAAACACAAACACTACTAACGGTTTTTAAAATGCATCACACATATTTAAATGCCAAAATGCTATTCTCATTCTGAGCTCCTTGGATGAGCATAGGATAGATAGACATTTTATAATCCTTTCTCAAGTAGACCCCGTTGTAATGTGGAAGGGTAATACAAGAAATTACACATTCAACAAGATTGCCAAATGGGTTGCTTGAAATCAGGGACAGTGTTCCAACAGAAATTGAGAAAAGCCCCAAATGGTTCATTCATAAGGAATCAGGACCTTCACTTCTTAAAAACAGAAATATTTTGGGCCAAGTCCTGTCATCACATGCACAAGCTATGAACCTCAATAGGTACAGCAGAAAAACAGAACAAAAACACAGCAGAACAGAAAAACACAGAACAGAACAAAAACACAGCATGAAAATACAGCTGTAGGACTCCATCCTAATTGTACTGGATTTAGTTGCAATGGAGCAATTAAAGAAGTATGGCATATAACATCGTATCAATTTGACCCATTTTCACATGCTAAATTAACATTACGGGCCAATCCAAATCTAAAAACTGAGTGGAAATATTTTTTACGGAAGCCTCTGACAGTTCGGGGGATTTTTTTTTTTACTCTGGATCAATTGATCGGCTTTGACAATGAGTTTTTTTGTCATTTTCTAAGCTTGGTCTAGATATGATCTGTCAGTTTTTACTGGATGGCAATATTTACAACTGTTGGTATCTAAATACAGTTCTGCAGCATTGAGAATTTAAGAATCATCCCTGCTTCTGGAAAATCTTGTTCAATTAATGTAGAAAACAAAACCTACAATAGTTGTTTATAAATATTTGATATCAGTTAACAAATATGATAAGCAGTGCCTCAGGAATGAATAAGGACCTAGAACACCCAGTTTTGCTAAAGCAGAGAGATATGGCCTTAAACACTTTGTCTGTTGCCTCTATGGCTCTTAACCTGTGCTTATTCGGCAAAAAAAATGTGTTCCGGGTATATTGGACTTCTGTACCTTTTTAGTAAAGGAGTAAGTGCAGTGTCTATCTGTGAGCAATGTTACTTTCTGGACACATCCTTTCGGTGTCTCAAGTTATTTCAGCTTTGGGGGAGGAAGTTATATTACTCTTATTAATTTTGTATTAGAATAGTCATTGATTTTTTAAGATGTTTATGTATTTATAAACTATTTGCCTGTCTCTTGGAGTCTAAGCACTGGTCAATGAAAATGGGCCCTAGGGGCCCTTACTGTAGCTAGAAGACTCATATTACAATGTTGGAGAAACAAATGTTCACCTCCTCTAATTCAGTGGATTAAGGACCTTACAACCTTATCAGCAGTACTTGAACATATGGCAAATAGATGACAACTGCATATGGACTTATTTTTAGACATTTGGAAACTTTTTATAGATGCCTGTGTGTAGACCTGCCACTATTGTCTTATTTTTACATGTATTTTGCATGAAGTTGAATTTAAAAAAATAAAAAACCACAAGTGCTATCTATCATCAGTGAGAGTACAACTTGATCCTGATACGTCATTATTTTTGCAGCCCTTCTCCTAAGCAAATTTCTCAAAATCCCATGATTTTATTAGGGCTCCCTCATGTAAATGTGCTTACAAAGACCACAGCATTAATGTAAAAACAAAGAGGGGCAATTTATGGCACCTTAAAGAGATTTTATTATAGTACTCACTCACTCACTCTCTTTTATATATATAAAAATTGTATATATATATTTTAAAAATTGTAACAATGGTAAAGGCCCTATTTGGTGAACTGTAAAAACCTTCAGTCCATTTCCCTTAAAAACAAAGAGGGGCAATTTATGGCACCTTAAAGAGATTTTATTATAGTACTCACTCACTCACTCTCTTTTATATATATAAAAATTGTATATATATATATATATTTAAAAATTGTAACAGTGGTAAAGGCCCTATTTAGTGAACTGTAAAAACCTTCAGTCCATTTCCCTTTGAAGTGAAGAGAAACCAAACGTAAAGGAACTCAACAGCTTTCAGAATAAGGTTGGACTCTTAAGCAGACTTTCTTGGAAGTAGGCCTCAACAAAATACCAGACATTTCTGAGCAAACATGGTAAGGATTAGGCTCTACAAAGCTATGGCCACAATTCAGCATAGAATGTGTACGCTGGGTTATGTCTGGTGTCTTTTTAGAAACTGAAATCATTGTTTACTTAGAAAACAATACAGTTTCTTGGCCGAAGGAACTAATTCCTGGTCTTTTCCCCCTTTTTCTTTTAGTGCTATGTAGATAATTGTGTCCCAGCCTTTAAAAAAAGAAGAAGCCGGAAAAGGCAGCGTAACAGATTTGTCTGCAGTCTGCTGCACAACTGTATCTCAAACTGTATTATATTTTTCTTTGGAAATAATTAGCTGCCATCAGTTTCTCAGTTAAGAACTTCTAGACAAAATATTGTTATTGAACCAACTAATTATAGCCAGAAGATCAGAAATAAGATTCAGACAGTACTTAAGTCCCAAGGTTTTCCAGAATAATCACAATGGAAGAAATTTGTTGTGACATTTTCCATTTCTTTGTAGGTCAACTTTGAGCTTAAGAAAAAGATTAGTGGCACTACAACAAACCATGTGTGGAAGAGATGCGTATTCCATAGCCAACACCACTGCACTACAAAAGCCCAGCAGATGGTCTGCAGGCACATCATAAAACAACCTTAGTTGAGCTAAGTAGGCCTGGGTCCTGTCAGTGCCTGGGATGGTACACTCACTGCCTTAAGTTATATGGAAGAAAGGGAGGTAATATATGCAGGAAAGAAATCTAGCCAATGTAGAGCAGTGGGTAGAGTGTCAGACTATAATTTGAGAGACCCAGATTCAAATCCCCACTCTGCCATGGAAGCTTGCTGGGTGACCTTGGCTTAACCGTGCTCTCTCAGCCTAACCTTATCTTACAGAGTTGTTGTAAAGGATGAAATGGAGAAGGGGAGAACGGTGTAAGCCACTTTGGGTCCCCACTGGGGAGAAAAGTGAGATATAAATGGAGTAAATAAATAAATCTAGATTGACCACTGCTCAGCCAAAGAAAGATCTTGTTTGAAGACATGTTTTTTATGATTCCTTTCTAAGGCCTTTTCAAAGAAGAGGTTTCAAAAGAAGAATTTGAAAAAAATGCTTTATGGTTTTATGATGGGTATTAACACCAAAAAAGTTATTTAATTCATTAACTGGCTTTACTGCTGTTAATCAAACCATCTTCTCCTGCTTCTAAAATGAGTGCAATATTTGTGGACGGCGTATTTTTGCTCAGACCTATGTAAGATCAGGTTGATCTTTTGAAGTAAGTGAAAGCCACTTCCTATTTTGATTAGTTTCTGTTTCTTGAATGTGCCAAACACCCTTGTTTAAAGGGATAGCCCAGGTCTTAAATGCTACAACCTGTGACCTACTAAGTCAAACTGAATTCACCAGCTATGTGCTATATCCTGCTGGAGCTAGGCAAGCCTATAGATTTGTGGCTACAGCCTGCAACAAATAAAAAGATTTATTAAGCACCCTAGTAATCCAAAAGACAGTGTTGTGAGCTACACTTAGCTCAGTGGGTCACAAGTAGAAGTCTCACAAAAGAGCGATATTCTGAGATTTAACGAGAGTAGAGAGGGTTTTGCCACATTTTCCCCTGTCATTTTTAAAAATTTATTTAAAGCATTTATTAGCTATCTTTCCCCCAAAAGTGGTCAAGGTACCTTACAAAGTAAAATATAAAGAACACAAATACATCAAAAAAACAACAATTTAAAACAGAGTTAAAACACAGTACAGTTAGGTTTTCTAGCATCTAATGAGAAGGATTTCAGTGACTAAACTGTTTAAGACTAGTACCATAACCAGTTTTCTATTTAAAAAATTCCCCCAAGTTTAATCATGTTAAATTATATTGCAATATTAAGCTGAATTATGACAGGCCACTCCTGAGGCAAATAGCCAGTCTCACTTTAAGGCCACAATACCTAACGAGGTTAAAATACAAATTAAAATGTTTAGCTGAAGAGAAACATTTATAGCCTCATATTTAAATATGTCTCGTTATGTAATTAAAAACAAACGCCATAAAGAACAAACACAATACAGCCTTTTTTCCCCTGCAAGGCAGCAACAAGCTATAGATTCTACTTGGTGCTATGGCTCATAACCATCTTTTAAGAATAACCATTTAAGACTAGCCTACAGATTTGGAAAGCGTTTAATTATTTCCAGGGTCCTTTGGAACCCCATACTTGTTTGAAAAGATAAGCCTGACTAGTATTGAAGAGAAACAATGCCATCTTCAGTATTTTCCTAAGCTTAATGGTGTAAAAAAGATCAAGCTGAATGAGGCTGTGCCTACTGTCTATAGTCTCTAGTTAATTTAAGTCTTGTTCTTATGCCTTTGTATCTCTAAATAAATTATATAAGAATCCCAAATGGCAGAGACAAAAATGAAATGTCTTTACTAAAAGTACTTTCAATTTAATTGTGTTTTATTGAGTTCTTCTATTATAATAGGTGACTAGGATTCTTCCATTTCAAAACGATAATTCTTCAGGCTTGTGGGATTCTTGAAATGCTTTTAAACCTCTGAGGTAAAGCCATCAGGAAGTCATCCTATGAAAAATACATGCAAGCTGTTCAGGAGGTTTTACCTGACTTCCATTGATTCACAGAGACTTACACAGGAGCACTGTCTAACGGCTGGAGCTTTTGTGATGTGTGATGACAACCAGCTTCTGGAACAATTTACTTGGAAGCAAATTCAGCTTAGATTAGTAAGCACAACTAAGAGTCTTGTGGCATTTCAGAGATTTACACATTTCCTGTGACACAAGTTTTCCTAGGCAAGCGCCTAAAGCATAAAGCAGAAGACGAAGAATTGGGGCAGCGATTCTGTTTTGAAAGGAAACTTTTTAAAAACAGAAAACTGAAAAACTTTCTTTCGGAAACCTTAACAATAATCTCTTCAGAATTTTAATAGTCAAAATGTTTATAATTCACATTTGTTTATAAGTGATTCCTAACAGCTGTGGGACATTTTAAAGCCATCATATATATCTTACAGGCCATAACTAACCTGAGTCAAACCAATACTTTCAGAGATGTGGGTTGAGTATGTGAAATTGGTAAGGGCAAAAATCCAGCAACATTAAAAACTCACTCAGTTTAATGAAAGAGTTAAGCATATAATTTAAACATCTGCCATCAAAAGCAATGGAACAGGACTGGCGGTGAACCAAACCATGGTTATCTTTAAAATTGCACCACTGAAAGCTGAAGATGCTGGAAGCAAATAAAAGCCAGGTTTTCTAAACATCAGCTGAGGTACTTAAACATGTGCCTGAATTGCTACACTTCAGAGCACACTGATGTTCACATGGAGTGCACCTCCCTGAAAAATACTTATATATAGAAAACGAATATCTGAGCCCTAAACTGCTTTCTTACATTTACAGCGCAATCTTAAACAGAGTTACTCCAGTCTAATTCCACTGAAATCAATGGACTCAGACTGGAGTAACTCTGCTTAGGATTGCACTGTGAGAGGGATGACAGACACAGACAGTAAAATGCATGAAGGCTAAAATTTTATTATCATCTTTCCAGCATGGCCTTCAGAAGAATTTAGAAACTTGACACCACTGATTTAATACTACTTGATTTTCACATGTATGCAGGAAAGTGACTGATAAGTGCTTTAAGAGGTAGGCAGGAATTCAGTCTTAGTTTTCTACTGCAGGGAGTGTTATTATCATAGTTTCAGGTGGATAGCTGTGTTGGTCTGTAGTAGTAGAGTAAGATTTGGGTCCAGTAGCACCTGAAACCAACTAGATTTCCAGGATATGAGCTTTTGAGAGTCAGAGCTCCTTGGAAATGCATTGTCCTAGGAACTTTGACTCTCAAAAGTTCATACCCTGGAAATCTAGTTGGTCTCTTAGGTGTTACTGGACCCAAATCTTACTCTTATTATTATAGGGAAGAACAGTAATGAATACCTAAAATGGTAGGGTCCAGAAACAAGCTTATAACCTCCGTGTTCTTGGTGAGAATAAGGCTTAAAATCAGAAAACAGTTTCAAAGTTAATCAAGAAGAGGAATCAAAAGTTATTTCCATACATATAGCCCTTACATACAAATCAGGCCACCATTGATCAATCAATGAAAGAGATACTATAGATACCCTGAATAAGATAAACATTTTAAGAAACTGGTAAAATTGGGATAAAATAAAACCACCATCCCAAATAAATCATCATTTCAGTAACTTTTAATAACTGGGTAAAGGATTATAGTAGTAGTTTAAAGTTATTATAAAATGAAGGATTAAACGAAAACAGAAAGTCTCTAACTGACAACATCAATTGCTCATCACTGTATTCTTTTACTGATATAGCTACTGCTTTTCTGGATTTATAAAATTTAAACTACATTGAGTATCTTTCCTTCTGTTTCACTGATAATACTTAAATTCATATATTGTTACATTGCTGTTTGAATGTGGGACCCTCCCACAAAGGTAGACATATTTATTTCTCTGCTATACAGTTTCAGTATTAAAACAGCCTTGATTAAAATCAGAAGAAAACTCCATTGAATTTATGTTTCTATTTCATGGATGCACCACATTTCCCACTTCCAGCAGCCATTCCTCAAGGAGGGAGGAGAAAAACTTAACATTCAGTAGGGAAATACCACCCTCCCCTCCTTGTTCTGGCTTCAGTTATTTCAAATACCCTGTAAATAGTCACACATGTTGAGAGTCCCCTTGGTGCCATGTGTGGCTCTATAAAATACTTGCTATAGAGAGTAAATATACCAGATGATTTTGTACTTGAACCATATGCCTTACCTGATCATTTTCCTGGGCCCTATTGCAAAAGACTAGGGAGTTCAAAGTACCAAACTGCTCATATCCATGGCAAGAGAACTCAAAGACAGAAGTACCCATTGTTTTATTACAACTATTGTACCTGCATTCTGGAGGGTTTCAATGTTTTGTGGCCTAGTAGCCAGCTCCGCCACGGTTTGCACAAACTGTGTCCTGGCTCTTTGATACTGTTCAAAGACTGCAAAGGGAGGAAGAAGTAGAGTTGAGTCATTTTCAAGGGGATACTCCCCACAAATCTTTTCAGATCCAGGAAAGCATCCTCAAGAGCACCAAGTTAGACAAGTCTTTCATAAAATGTGGGCATGGATTTCCCACAAGTGGATTTGGATTGATAAACAGAGTCTGATCTCCAACGGTATAAATGGAGGAAGGGGGATCTGAGGTTGGGAAAGCAGTGCTTGAGGAAGGAATAAACCACTACCACCACTTCTCCCTGATCAGAATGGTATACCCACAACCAGCAAAGCTATTTAGAAATGTAAAAGAAAGTTTCAGGTGGGGAGCTGTGTTGGTCTGCTGTAGAAGAGCAAGATCCGGGTCCAGTAGCACCTTAAAGACCAACTAGATTTCCAAGGTATGAACTTTCAAGAGTCAAGCTCCTTTCATCAGATCCAAGTAGCAATGGAGGTTCTTGAGCCCTTCTATTCCTTATGCGCTTCTTCCGTTTTCTGACTGAGATATAAGAGTTCAGAGTTCTCCATTCTGAAGAAGGGACCTTGGACTCTCAAAAGCTCATACTCTGGAAATCTTGTTGGTCTTTAAGGTGCCACTGGACCCAAATCTTGCTCTTCATGTTAAGAAGAAAGGCTTAGGAGCCCTTCCCTGCTCCATCCAGCATATTGTGGCGTCCAACACATCCAGAGCCGTTTTGCACTACCCAAAGCGCTGACCTTAAGAAATTCAAATTCCGAAATAATAACAATAACTGCCCCACTCAGAGGGGTGAAAAAATCAGTGTTATTATCATCCCCCACAACATAACTGGCGAGCTGGGGCTGAGAGGCGTGGTTTACTCGGGGCCACCTGCGGCGCTCACGGCGGTTGTAGGATTCGAACTAGCAGAGTGCTGATTGCAGCTCACCCACTTAACCACCAACCCCATTACAAGTGAACTGAAAGGACCTGGTCTGGTTCCCCCTACTCGGCTTCCTAACGTGGCAGTTCACACGAACCCGTGGCAAAACCCACCGACGGCTTGGGGGGGGGGGGTCGCAGCTTCCCTGGGGCCAGAGAGGCCGTTTCTGGAGGGGAGGCCGGGCCGGGCCGTCCCTCACCGAGGGCTCTCCGGGGCTGCCTCCTCCCTACCTTGCAAGACCTGCCTCTGGCTCATGGCGGACCGCGCCCTCTAGGGAGCCTCCAGGCTCGGGGGCTGGGCCGGGGCCGGGGCCGCTGTGCCTCGCTGGGCCGCTGGTCGCTCCCGCTCAGAGCCCCAGCAGCTCCGGGCGGCGCGTCTCCCTCTCGCCGGGCCGGGCGGGCCGCTGCCGTCGGCTCCCTCGGCGTGCGTCTGCTTCTCCCAGGCAACCAAACGGAAGCGGGCGCCGCGCCAGGGCGGGGGAGAGGCGGCCGCCTCCGTCCCATTGTGACATCAGAGAGGGGCGGCCGGCCTGCGGGGGCCCCTCCGGCGAGGCGCCCCGGCGCACGGCCTCTTTCAAACGCGGACGCGCAGAAGCCGCTCCAGGCCGCTTCACTTCCAGAACTGCGCTTGGGTTTTTCGGGAGGAAGCCTCTTCGCCTGGGAGGAAAGCCAGAAGACCCCAGGGGACTTTTTAAAAAACAGAAGCTGACGGCGGAGTGAGGCTTGCACTCGTAGTTTTAGGGAGGCAACCGTGTGGGTGTGCAGTAGAACAGCAGGATTTGAGCCCAAGGGCACCCCTCAGGTACCCTGAAAATCTTGTTGCTAAGAGACCCCTAGACTCAAATCCTGCTGTTCTACTTGCAGCCTTGAAAGCAATGGCGACCCAAATGGGTCACATTAATGGAGACTGTGCTTGAGCGAAGCGATCTATTCTTAACTCTACCAAGCAAATCTTGCTGGTTTCAGTGGAACTTTGAATATTTTATTTATTTATAGGCTGCCTTTCTCGCTGAGACTCAAGGCGGATTGCAGAGGGTGTATCGGTACAGTCAATTTCAAAGATATTTCAACAAGCACTGTAATGTGGTATATGAATGCGAATTTGCAAAGGTTGGAAACTAGCAGAAATCCAGTACAGAGTTGAAGAAATGCAGTTCTCCCCGCAAACACAGACAAACGCGAAGCAGGGCACTCGCACTTAAGACCCTGGAGTGACTGAACGAACTTTCCAGGGCATCCAGGGAGCGCGGCTATTCCTTCTCTCCTCCACCCGGAAGAAAAAGCCCGACACAACCTCTGCAGCTCAAAGAGCCTCGCCTCCTGTTCCTTAGTTTTCCTTCAGGCGTTCGAGGATCGCACCCCAGATTTACAAAGGATGCCGCCCTCGTAAATATTGTCCGCAATTCTGCAGAAAAGCAAGTTGCTGTTCTCCTTGAAAGGTATTTGAGGCAGGGAGCTGGCCCAAGATCATAGGAGGCACGTCTGAAACTCTCCAGCGACCAGTTATGCCGCAAGTTCCTGAAAGTGCCATAATAGTTCACGGGAGGGGGGGGGGGCGTATAAAGTGCCTCTGAGATCCAAGGGACTAGGGCGTGTGAACGGGTGCGAGTCACAGACGGGTTAAACCGAAGCATTTTTGCTTTGCTGATAGATTAGAAAGACAATTTTGCAGCTCAGTTGGCTTTAAAACAAACAACTAGCATCGAATTTGCTTTCCCTGTTGGGTTATTTCCTCCATCCCCATCTCCAAACCTTCCTCCGATTCAAGGTGCACTTCTGTCTGCCTGTACTCGGTATACTTGATGCTTCTAAGCCAGCTCAGCCAGTGACTGTCTCTATAGAGACACTGACATACGCTTTGGACTGGTTCATGTTGGACTGATCTACAGGCAGGACTGAAGGCAAGTCCAGGGACACTGAAGCAACCTGGATTAGCCCCTTCCCGTGCCAGTCTAATGGGTTTCCCGCAGTCGGAGAGCCGCCAAATGTTCTTGCAATTCTCCTTCCACTCTCTCTTGGCATCTTTAGCTAATAACATTTTAAAAATAATAATACTCTATGAATGACTTTCCATCCTCCGGAGAAATGAAATTTCACACGCCGGCTATCAAGCCATTTTGATCCCAGTTCTTGACATGGAAGAAAAGGGAGTTAGCCGGTGGCTAGCCCAGATGTGCGCTCTTTCATGTCACGCCCATAAAGGTCACTCCTGCTTCACCTGTTAGGAAATTTTTCACAGACAGCACAGATCCTAGTTAGGTTTGCGCAGCACTCCATTGAATCTTTTAATTCGCTTTTGGGCTGAGATATAGCCTGGCTGCAACCCCGTTTACTCGTCTTCTCTTAGTTCTGACAGAAGAGCTAATGCTGACAGGAGGTCATATAAAGCTACCGGGATAGTCCATGGCGTGGGATTAGAACCTGGAACCCATTCATCTGAGTGCATTGTTCTCTCTTCTTTCCTCTATACCCTTCTATACTTTATTCACAGCAACCCTGTGAGGTAGGTTAGGCTGAAAGAGGGTGACTGGCCTCTGCAAATTTAAGGAGAGATGGAGGATTTAGTCCCGGGCCTTCTAGTCTGACGTTGACCCCCCACATCCCCTTGTCTCTGCCCAGGACTATCACTGAGGCTCACACTGATCTTTGAGAACCCATTTGAAGACCTTTGCCTCCCTGCTATTATTCTGCACATCGCCCCAGAATCTCTAAACTGAACTGAAAGCATCCTGTCCCAAGTAGCCCAATCCTGTGCGTGTTCAGTTCACCCAGATGTAAGTGCCACCAAGTGAAGTGGGAGTGCTGCCTTAGAACATTAATCTTCTCCTCTGCGACCTCTCAACAAGGGGAAAGGGCCATCGCCAACCTAACCGCTGCGGCCTGGGGTGGAGCGATGAAACAGACCCTCGGCCCATACGGCTTATTATCTGCTGCTCTAACTTGCAGCGGGGCTGCAGGGACTCAGGCAGAGAGAGGCCTTCCGCATCTCTTAATTCTTTTAGCTGGAGATGCCGGGATTGAACGGGGGCGGGGGCTCCTGCAGCTGCTCCGCCACTGACTCTGGACCCCTCCCTGGAGAGAAGCCACCGCAGCGCTTCTTATTCGGCGCCGGTTCCCAGGAGGTCAAGGGCTGCAGCGGAACGAACGTTTAAAAAGCAAATGAGTCTTTTCCTTCTGCCTGTTGCCGCCGGAGCCCCTCGCTGCACTCCAGAAAGCGGCGGCTGCTCCTTAGGCTCAAGGCAGGGGACTGGGGAGGAGAAGAACCGCGGGCGGCGGCGCAGGCCTTGGAATCTGGGGTGGAAGCTCGGAGCGGGCAAGAGCCACGGAAGCACGGGGGGGGGGGGCGAGGCTGCTTCTTTCTGCCTTCCAGGCAGCGCCCGAGCAGCCCTTGAACCCCCGCCGCTGCAGCAGCAGAACTCGCCGCGCAGTCCTCCGCAGAGCTCCTCGCCTCTCGTGGCCAGTCGCGGACTCCGCACAAGACTGCGCGGAACTGGCTGACAGCGGGGGAACGGGAGGGGGGTCGGCCTCCCGCCCAGGGGACGCCCTATTGCGCGCGGCTTTTGCAGCCGGGAAGAGCTAGACTCTCGTGCGTACGCTGCAGCCGAGGCCGCCCGAGTCTGCCTCCGCAGGCCCGAGGGGGCAGCGGGCTCAGCTCGGCCTCTTCCTGGCAGAGTTGCCAGGCAGCGAAGCGCAGGCCCCGGGTGGCTGGCGGCCTCCGGCGAAGCCCGGATCTCGGCGGAGAAGCCGAGCCCCGGAGGGCCCCGATCCGCTGAGCCGCCCTCCGGAGGGGGAGGGGAGGTCCGAACTGGGCCCGAGGCTCCTGGGCCCGAGCAAGCCTGCCGCGGCCCGTTGCGACGGATAGGCGTGCGCCGGGCCGGGCCATGCACAAGCTGCAGGCGCCTTTAGAGCCGCGGCGGGCGACGGCGCGTAGCAGGGCTCGCAGCGCCTCCAGAGAAGTCGGCAGAGCTGCTAGAAGCGAGACGAGCGGCCCGCACCGGCATTCGTAGCAACCTTAAACTGCACTCACATGCACAGGATTTGCAAGCAAGTTCGGAGGACTGGAAAGAACCGAGGCCAAACCCTGCCCCAGCAGTTCCGCTCCCAGGGCGGGCACTGAGTTGAAACAGCGTTAAAATCTGGGGGAAACGCGATCCTGCAAGAGCCACCCACGCACCGCCCCCCCCCCACACACACACCGTCGCCTCCGTCCTGCAATGCGCATGTGCGGCTCAGAGCTCGGCTTTCATTTTGAACAGCCGCGTTTCCGTCCCGAAGGGCCTGGCGAGTCTTAAGCGGGTCCCTTGACAGCTACAGACACGCGCAGCCATTGGCTGCCCCCGCAACGGGACTCCAGGCCGCGATCCGACACGCGCTTGCTCCCGAGGAGCGCAGCTGTGGGGCTCAGCAGCAAGCCCTGAAACGCCGGCTTAGGCGCCTGTTTATCAAAGTTCCTGTTCGCCAAAGGCTTCCTCCGCGGCCCGGCGCCCCAGTGGGCCGGACAGAGCTCGGGCAGCCCTGGAGCCTCGCTCTTCTGCAGCCGCAAAGGCGCAAGTGCTGGGAGCCAAGAGCAGGTAGCTGAAGAGGTGCCCCCCTTCTGGGATGCCCCAGCCTCGCCTGGCCCTCGCTCCTAAGGAAATGCGTGTTAGACTGAGCCTTGCACCGGCTTCATTCCAGCGCTCTTGCTTAATTGCCCCACGATCTTTTTTTTAAGCCATGACTTTCAAGAATGTCTAAAATAGTAAGGAGTCCAGCAGCACCTTTAAGACTAACCAACTTTATTGTAGCATAAGCTTTCGAGAACCACAACTCTCTTCGTCAGATGCAAGAATGTCTGCAGTCCGCTTTAAAATATATACAAAAATAAGTAAATAAATAAGTCGTGCCAACGAAGCAGCCCACCGTTGAAAGGTTTCAGAGGCTTATAAACCGACATGCTTGTCAGTAAACTCAACAAATGTTAATGAGATGCTTCCAGGGAAATGATCTTAGTCGAGTGCAGGAGATCTTTATAGCCATGTTATAAGAAATCCTTCAGACAACTCGGTAACATCTGCGATAGCCTTTAGATAAACCTCTCCACGGAAGACGATTGTTTTTACAATCAAACGCCCAAGATCATAACCCTCCTTAACTCAACAGTTAGAAATAAAATAAAGACAATCAGTCAGCCGTTTCTGCATCGTAGAAGCACCAGCTAGAAAAAGTTAAGCATTTTTGAAGTCCCGTTTATTCCAATGGCGGGGAAACTCTCCAGCTGAAAGGAATGGGACTTCGAGACTTTAACTTTGGCTCGATGGTGTCCTGTGCGTTTAGAATGGGGATACATGGAAAGCTAGATCACTGGAGCTACCTGCTGAAAAGAAACCCCTTTACTGCCTAGGCAGACGGTAATCGGGTTTATCAAGTGAGAGTTCCAGGTCATCACGGAGCCTCCAGTAATTAAAAGTCAAAATCCGGAGGCTCGGTACAACTGCATCTTTCTCAGAAATGGGCACTTTGCCTTGATGACGATTTCAGATGCAGCCAATATTTGCTATTAACTTATAAACAACTTCTCCGCTTAATGCAGCCGGTCCAACCTCCGGGTAGTTGAACCGATCACAGAACAAAGTCTTAACTGACATTTAATTTTTAGTGTCATATAAAGCAGGTCTCCTTAGTATCAGATGCATCGTAATCAGAGGAACCATCATTTTTAAATGTTATGACGTTGCTCTGAGTTTTCTGGCATGCGCTTCGAAGCTGAGAGTACCTCCTCCCTCCACCATCATCAAAGTGCTGGGAGCTACTTTATTCCTCGCATCATAAACGCTCCAGGTGCAAATAACAAGCCCTTCGGTTCAACAAGATTTCTAAATGGTTTTTAGGGGTTACAGCGGACTCGGGGTCTCAAATCAGAAGTGATCTCTACTGGGCTGAAGCAGTTTCTTCTTCAAAATAAGCGGAACCTTGAAAGGGTCTCGGGTAGAAAGAGGCGATGGGTCCGGTGCAGCACCCAGCGTGAGAGCGGGACAGAACTCCCGGCCAGCGCCCTGCCCCATCGCGCAGAGTCTTGGAAGAGGTGGAGGCAGGGCTTGAAGCCCCGTCTGCGCTTCCTTGGCCGTGAGCCTCGATCGGCACGGTGAGGCTTGCTGGGCCCCAGAGTGGGGAGTATGAAGTATAGGGGGAGTATGAGTATAGGGGAGTCTCTCACCCACCTGTTGGCCAAGACCACCCTGGCTCGGTTTTGGCCGTTCTTTCCTTCCAGCCAACCCCTGGGACCTCTATATGACACCCACTCGTTTCTATGGAAGGGACAGCCGAATCCTACGCACCTTTACTCGGAAATAAGTTCTGGAGTGTTCAATGGAGTCTACTCCCAAGTGAATGCGCACAGCTCTGTTCCGCATCTTCACGGTGTTTTGCTTCAAATCTAGGCCCCCGCAAGGCTAGTCTGTCAGAAGGGTTCTTTCTAGCTTTTTCTCGGAGTTGCATTTTTTCTGTGTGTAGGAAGGATTTTTAATTTCCGGGGGGAGATCGTTCAAACAGCCGAACAAGCAGGCACCCTACAATCCGAAGAGTCCAGGAAAAGCTTTGCCCCTTGGTTCTGCTGACCAGACTGGCCCGTAGAATCTGGCCCCAGAGGTGCCTGGCGCGTTTTTCGCGCTCATTTCAAGTTGTTAACATTTTCTGGCTGCTAAAAGTGGCTGTATCCCTTTGGGACGGAGGTGACTTTGTCAGCGAATTATTATGATTTACCTTATTTATAGCCCACCCTTCTCACTGAGACACAAGGCGGATTACACAGTGTAAGTCAATATAATCAATTGCATTGACGTTTCCATAAGCAATGTAATTTGGTATAAAAATGTAAATTTGCAGAGTTGAAAACAAGCCGAAATCTGATACAGAGCTGAAGAAATGCTGAAACCAAGCATTAAGCAGATTATAAGCCTGAAATATTAAACACAGAAACTACCCAGTACGATCATATTTACAGCAACAGACAGTACATAGTAGTATAATCTATACTCTCTACTCCTTTACTAATGCGTTTCTTTTGCATCTCTTTGTAACCTCCTTGTTACAGCCCAGCCCTCCTATCTGAGTTAAAAAAAACCTCTTGAATAAGTCGGTTTTGCATGGTTTAGTAGGCCAACTAGAACTTCATTTACAAACGGAGGGGTTCTGGGGCCTCTGGACCAGCCTTCTGCCCTTGGTGATCCCCACTGGCCCAGATTGGGGGTGGGGGGGTGATTCTTGGAGGGTAAGTAAGATGCACTTTCATAGTATACTCAAACCACCATCCTGACTATTTTTACCACCTCACCTCGACATGTTTACTTGGGAATAAATCCTATTGATCTCAGTGAGACTAGCTTAACACTGGGTTAAATTTAGGACTTTCAGCCTATCTTTTTCGGAGTGAATGTGCAAGCCGCATCTAAGCCCTAAAGCCCAGCCAACAAACACATGAATGTGGTCTCATTGGACGACACCCAAATGCAGAAGAAAGTCTTATTAATTTAACTCAATAAATTGGTCGTGGTCCGACTCGAGTTGGCTTCCTAACCGAGTTCTAGGCCTGTTTAGAAGTCAATACTTTAAGAAAACACCTGGTAAACATTCCCAAACAATCTGGCTGCAATTCCCTCATATGGCCTAAAAAGTCTACTCTAGAATTATTATTATTTATGTAATTTAAAATTATAGTTAGTTAGACATAATCGATAAAAACTATATCTGCTAACACCGTAGTGAGCCCCATCTAGCAACTGGCCTCCACTTTTTTTAACCGGTAATTGAACAGTTTCTAACTGCTCTGTTAGAGATACTCCTGCCTGCAGCTGAAACACAGCCCTGTTCAAGAGCTGCTTCATACCCCTTGAGGTGGATAGCAGATTCTAGACTGGTCTTCTAATTCCACCAATTAAATCAAACCAGTTTCAGTCCTGCAATTCAATTGGTTTGACAAAGCAACCCTAAAATATAGTCACCTCCTCTAAACTGATTGGCCTCAATGGGCTTAAAAGCAATGCCAGTTCCTCATGCACAAGACAAGGCACTCCCTCGAGTTGTTTCAGTTTGTATACCGCTCCGGTCCACTCTGTCAATAAAAATTACAGCCCACATAAGCGAGCCAGTGTGATGGAGCGGCTAGCCTGTCCTACTAGGATCTGGGAGACCCACGTTCAAATCTCCACTCTGCCATGGAAGCTTGCTTGGGCCAGTCTCACACTGTCAGCCTAACCTACC
Organism: Eublepharis macularius; assembly: GCF_028583425.1. Taxonomy (NCBI): domain Eukaryota; kingdom Metazoa; phylum Chordata; class Lepidosauria; order Squamata; family Eublepharidae; genus Eublepharis; species Eublepharis macularius. Next base: position 68,602,099 of record NC_072800.1, on the reverse strand, counting down.
TCACAGGGTTGTTGTGAAGATATTATGGAGGAGAGGAGAATGATGTAAGCAGCTTTGGGTCCCCATTGGGGAGAAAGGTGGAATATAAATAGTGGATAAATAAGTATGCTGTGCTTTGGAAATCAAGTTGGTCTTTAAGGTGTTACTGGACCGGAATCTTGTAAAGGGATCCCTGAAGAAAACAGAAGGACTTTGAAAAATCGAGTGCGTGTGTAATATTTTTTCTTGCTCCCACTTCCAAACGGAACACTCTGGCCAGCTTGTCACATTGCTCTCTACACCGCGCTAGCTTTAGGAAACCTAATAGGAGGCAGGCGTTCCAAAGCGCTGTACAGGCATGATTTCAGTAATCCTTCCCAGAGTCCCTGTTCATTAGATCGGTATTCTCTCCATCTTGCTGAGGTTGAAAAGGTGGCTTGCAGAAGTTCATCGAGTGAGTTCCTCACTGAGGTGAGGTGTGAGACAGGAACTCCCTCCTTAGCAGTCGACATGGGTATTGCACCAGCTCTGGAAAGTTGTTAGTCATGAGCCTAAATGTCTGCCGGTGGCAGGGATCCCGGGCGGTGATCTGCCTCGACTCCTCAGAAAGGAGAGCTGCTGTCCGCAGCAGGACAGAGCGGAGCCTTCTGCTCCACCCCCGCCCCCCTTGCTTTGCAAGTGTTCTGCTGTTTCGTTTCCCTGCTAACTTCAAAGGAAGGCTGGCCTACCGGGCTGCCCCGACTCGATGGCAGAAGGCCCCAGGGACGCAGCAGGTCCCAGTTTCAGGCTCCAGCATGCCCAGTTAAAAAGGAACTCCAGCAGTTGCCAGTGTAAAGAAGACCAGAGAAAACCTGAGACCTCGGAGAGACGTTGCCGGCTAGTAGACAACACTGGCCGTAGTAAACCAATGGTGTGTCCCAGTATATGGTCATATATTAGTCGGTTAGGCAAATTCCCCAGTGCAAAGAATCATGTCTTGGTCAAAGAAGTTGTGTGAGTGCATAGGCAGGGAAATGCTAAATTTTAAACCAGCCCGCTCAGATCCAGTTTGCATTGCTTGGGGATATTCCTCATTCAAGTAAACTGGCAGCCCGGTTGAACCAGAGGATTTGAACTCTAAACTGTTTGCCCATCCAGTAAATCCCACAGACCTGACTCGGGAGTAAATGTATTTAAGGTCGGGGCCTAGCCCAGGGGTCCCAAGCTGGAATCCTTTCAGCTTTGCCAGCAGGCTCCGTGCCTCTCGGGGACAAAACGTGGCGCCTGGAGAAGGGGGCGCCTGCCGCAGGGAACCGGCAAGGCTTTGACCCCAGCGTCTGCTCGATTTGGGACGGGACAGGCTCGCCTCACCCCCAAAATGTGTGGCTGTGGGAGTTGTTGTGATAGTCAACGCGGAAGCGTTCTCGCTGATGCCTGCAAACCATTTTTGTTGTCGTTGAGATGCTGCTTACCAAATGCTGGGAGGGAGGGAGGAACCTGCAATCGCGTTGCTGACCTTCCCCGAAGTCGGTTTAGGCTGATCGCCTGGGCTGCGAGGCACAGGCTTACGGTCAGCTCTCCCATTATTGTTGTTATCCGCTGGCATTTTTGTGCGCAAAGTATACCGGGCTGTCCAAAGTCATTTTTGCCTATTTTACCCTTGCAACTGCCCCTCGCTCTGGGACCTCCGATGAGCTCACTCCCGGATAGGAATGTGGGCGAAGAGCCCGAAGATCCAGTTGCAATAGCCTACCTTGGAGGCGAGGCTGCTGTCCAGCAGCTCTCAGACTGTCCGCTGCCACTAGCTCGGGTCATATTTTGAAACCGACTGTGTTGGGTTTTGGAGGGATGGCGGCATGGTATAGCTCGATCTCATCAGATCTCCAAAGCTAAACAGGGTCGGTCCTTGGATGGGAAACCACTGAGGAAGACTGCAGAGGAAGGCGCCTGCAAACCCCCTCTGCTTCTCACTTGCCTTGAAAGCCCCTAGCTGGGGTCGCCATAACTCAGTTGTGACTCGACCACACTTTACACACGCGTGTTGGGTTTTATTTCTCCTTGTGAGCTGGGCGGGTGGGAGAGAGTGACTGTTCTGCCTGAGTGGCGATGGGCGTCTTCCACAGAGGACGCCGCCCCAATAACAGCCGCGTTCGCCCCGTCCACAACCTTGCAGATCCAACCTGCGCCTAAAGCGCCTTTGCAGTGGGATGCTGAAGCGCAGTAGGTGCCGGGAATGAGGTTCTGTTTATTTCAACTGGACTTCCCAATATAGATGCTGCAAGCTGTAAGCACAATGTCGCCCCCTGACCTGAATTGCAGACTGAGCGCTGAAGGAGGGGCGCTACTCCATTCACGACCCGTTTACGCAGAATTACTTGTTTACATTTCCTCTGGAGTTAAGACTCCCCAAATTCATGAGATCAATAATTCTCCATTTAAAAATACTGGGCAGGATCTAGCCAAAAGTAATGAATTAACTCTTCAAGTACATTTTATCCCCTCCTGTCTCAGGTACCTCCGAGAAAAGTTCTCCCCTGCAGCATGTTATCCTCACAACAGTCCTGTGAGGTAGGCATGACTGAGAGAGAATGACTGCCCCAGCTCACCCAGCCAGCTCCACGGGCAAGTGTTGAATCTAAGTCTCCTAGAGGCTAATCTGGCCCTCTAGCCACTAAACAACAACACCCTTTGCTGGAAAGTGGCGTCAAGTCGCAGTCGATTTATAACGACCCCGCAGGGTTTTCAAGGCAAGAGGCAACAGAGATGGTCGGTCCTGCGAAATGGGAAAGTTAAGTGAGGACCAATTAAATTCACAACAGCGACTGACAGTACAATCATAAGAACGTTTTCCTGGAAGTAAACCCTATTAAATAGACTGGAATCGGATTCCGAGTAGACCTGCTTAGAAGTGCCCTCGAAGTCTATGAAACCCAGGGTGGGTTTTGTAGTCTGGGGGATTTGGCAGCCCAGTTGTGTAACTTTGGCTGGACCCTACCCCCTCTGAGCAGGATGAGGGTGCTGTAGAGGCGAAAGTGTCAGACTAGCGTCTGAGAAAACTGCCTTGGAATCCCCTCTCTTCCACGAAGGCGACCTTAGTTGGGCCAGCCGCTCTTTCTCAGCCGAGTCTACCTCGCAGGGTTGTTGAGAAGATAAAATGAAGGAGGGAAGAATCATGTTCGCTGCTCTGACCTCCTTGGAGGAAGGGAGATGTGAACATGCACTAAATGAAGAATCAGAGCAGGAGGTTCTTGCTGTTGCTAAGCAATTCTGGTTGGGAGGACATTCATTGGTCTGGGGAAAAGTGATAGGAAAGGAAAGTGCACCCAGCATAGGAAAAAATAGCAATCTAGTTGACCGCCCTGACGCAGACTTTCCTGTCACACCATACAGATGATGTGTCATAGCGGAGCGTCACTTGCAACTGGTGTGCGTATAGACCCACCTGACTCATGTATTCAGGCGAGACTAGAAGAAGATCTTTTTGCTAAGGGGCTCTGTGAACGTGGAAATGTCCGGGACATCGGAACTAAATCCTTTAGAGGGGCCTAAACATTGCAGATCGCATGTGCAACAGACCACTTAAGGCAAAGATCGCAAACACACTCCAGTGACGCCTTAAAAACCGGCACAGCTGAGTCCAGCATAAGCTTTCCTGAGTCAGAGCTCACTTCATCAGATGCAAACGGTGTGGAAAATATTTTTTTTTAAAGAAAGACAGAGACTTTAACATCCAAAATCACAGCAAGGGGGGAGGTTTAGAAGCAAGTCCCATTTTCTTCAACAAGACCTATTCCAGAATGAACATGCCCTGCAACTCATTCCCATACTTGTTTACTCGGAAGTAAATTCGTTGACTTCAATGGGATTTGCTTCTGAGTAAGTGTGTTAATTACATAAAGTCTGTATAGACGTCAAACCTCTTGAAATCAACGGAATTTACTTGGGAACAAATGGGGTCTGGGGAGGAAGTATTGATTTCAAGGTAGCCCCTCCCTAGCCCCTGACACGCTGGCCTGACGGCTCTTTCCGGAGCAAAGAGAAACCGGGCAGCCGAGGTCTTGTGAGCAGTCTTAGTTAACAGGAATCATAACGGGAGATTCCAGAGGAAAACCCGTGGAGAGATGCCAAGAAAGAGCCTGCAGCCGGCCGCTGGAAGGCAGGATAGCGGAGAGCAGCGGGAAGAGCTCTGCGCGGGGGCCGTGAAAGGCCTTCAAAAGCAGGCCTTTAAAGCAAATGCATGCATTTAAGCACAACTCCGGTGTGATTTCGGCCATTGGCACGGGTTCCCAAACACTGAAAGTCTTGGAAGCGCTTCCCACGGAGGTTCCAAACCCGGATTGGCCGGAGCAGCTCACTGCAAAATCTGGGTTTACTTCTCACACTTGTAGGAAGGTCTCCCCGGCGTGCAAAGGCTAACCCTGATCCGTTGTTTCCTATGGAATTTTTCTTCCAAGTAAGGATTCAACACAGAAATGCCGGTGCCAGAAGGCCTTTAAAATCAGGCCCAGAAACATCCCCCCCATCTCTTTTCTATTTTATTTTTATTTTGTAACATCCAGCCTGAGAAAGAGTTCTGGTGAACTCGGAAGCTTGCCCTGTTTTGGGTCCTTATAGCTGGTCCTAATAAAAGATATTCCATACATTGTGGTTTTAGTTTTTGGATTTGGTATCAGGAAGGCTGCAAACCACCTTTGCCTACTTAAGATGCGAACAATGTAACCGTATCGCCTTAGTGCTGTCCCTCACCCCTAAGCCTAAACCGTCTTCCATTGGAAACCCCGTGACTTGCCCGGTTGCTTTTCAGGGGACCGATCTCGGCAGAAGGTGCAACGCTCAGGTTACAAACCGCTTCTTGAGGCCTGTATGGTATTCCATAATGACTGGCGCCCCGCAGTTTCAGACTGCAATTTGATGTAGTGGTTAAGAGCGCGGGACTCTAATCTGGAGAGCCAGGTTTGATTTCCCACTCCTCCACTTGAAGCCAGCTGGGTGACCTTGGGCTAGTCACGGCTCTTTAGGAACTCTCTCAGCCCCACCCACCTCACAGGGTGTTTTGTTGTGGGGATAATAGTAACATACTTTCTAAACTGCTCTGAGAGGGTGTTAAGTCATCCTGAAGGGCGGTATATAAATCGAATGTTGTTGTTGTTATTGTTGTTATTCATGGAAGACACAGAAATGGAGACTCCCCGCAAGATATGCTCTGACCCCCCGACCCAGGACGGGACACGCCTTGCGAGCCTCCCAGTGGAAACATACGAGATCCTAAGCACCTTTACCCCGTGTAGATTTACTCCAATCCAAACCCATTGATTCCCACAGACTGAAACCCTGCATAGCACTCTTACTCGGGTGCAAGTTGCGTTGAAACCAACCGGGGTTTACACCCGAGTAAATGGCCTTGAGGTCTACTCATCTGTCCACGTGGCTGGGCTCGGGAACTGGGCCGCCCCTTCTGGGGTTGTGGGGGGATGGAGGGGCGGGCATCGGTGTGGCTGGCCATAGAACCAATGAGCGGGTCTAAAAGCCTCTGCTCTGGAGCGGCTGCAGCTCACGAAGCTCCGGCGCGCCACGGATTCGGGATGCCGCCGGTGAGATCTCTCCGTGGCTGCGGGAGGCGTCCGGCAATAAGCCAGGCGGTGCGGATCGGCCGCTGGTTTCGGAGGCGCCCCTGGGCGCGGCTCCTGCCGAGGAAGGCATGCTGGGGAAGGGCCACCAACCGCCCGCGGTGGCGAGAAGGGGCGAGCGGAGCAAGGGACGCCTGACCCACCGCCCCTCGCCGGCTTCTGCCGGTCTCGCTGGCCACCCACGCCCGAGCCCGCCGTATCGGGGAACCGGCAGGCAGCGGAGGCCCCCCGGATTTCCAGCCCCGCCCCGCCGGCTCTCAGGCCGGAGAACGAGAGCTCCGGGCCCAAACAAAAGGGCGTGTGGGGCGCACAATGGAGACGAGCTGCGCGGCTGCACCAGCGCTCGGCCGGGGCGAGGCGGGGAGGCGGCAAGCAGCAGTGGCCGCTCGGGCTGCCAATGGCGGGAGTGGTTGCTACTGGCAACCGAGCGGCCCGGAGCACCTCCCGAGGAGCGGCGACGCAGGGCAGGCCGGGGAGCCGGCAGCGAGAGCCCACCGGGGGTGGCCGCCAGTCCCTGCCGGAGCCCCGAGCCGCCTCCGCGGCGGAGACAATGGGAATCGAGAGGGCAGGAGCGGGCGGGGGCGCGGGAGCGAGGCTCCCAGTCCCTGCCCGGGGAGGGCCTCATTCTGCGCTGCAGGCACAGCCCTGCGGGCAGGCGGGCAAGCGGGCAGGCAGGCAGCAAGACACATCGCCGGCTGGAGCCCCCGCAGATAGAATCCCCTGACTCCTGTTCATCGACCACCCACCCCGGAGTAATTAATCCGGATTAACTGTTAGCCATTATCTGTTTTTACAACCCCTAAAGTGGACTGGACCCCACCCCACTGGGGGCATACAGGATGGGGGGAGTTGCTCTATAGCTAATGTGCCCCCTCAGGGAACCTTAAGCACCTACTTCATTGGGGAGGGGGGTCGATGGCAGAGGGGGCTGGGAAATGAAGGGAAGTCTTCTGAAAGTATGCCCTTTGTTATTCCGCACTGTAGTCTGAATCTGGAGTGAAATTCTTCCCTGCCGGATCTGATGAAACGACCATTATTTCGGCCAGAATCCTTTCTAACAGCGGGCAGGGAGATTTCCTGGGAAGCTCAAAAGTCAGACACGAAGGCATCCTCGGTACTCTGAGGTATACTGCTTCTAAACATGGAGGTTCCATTTAACTCTGGCGGCTAATAGCTACTCAAGCTACTTGCTGCACTTGCCACGGGCTGCAGGGTTGTTTAGCTGTTTCATTCGTGGCTGCGCTTGCTTTTCCAGTCAACCAGGCACACATATTAACACCTAGGTCGGTTTTGAAGCTGATTTTAGTGGTTTGCCAACTATAACGCTACCAGATTCCCTAGATCCCAGGGAAATGGATTCAACATATCAGGGGGTTTTAGGCTCTCCTACTCTCCCATCACAATATTGGGATAATAACACTGACCTCCCATTACCTGAAACATCCCAAAGATACTCTTTGAACGCTCCAAAGCGCTATATAAATCCTGACTCCAACGCTCCCCACAGGCTTTCCTTTGGAGGGCTGAGCCTTTGAGAAGATGGATCAGCGAAGCCAGGGAGGTTAGGCCGCACTTTCAGAGGGGAAATGAAGGGGGCGAGTTTCCACCCCGGAACAATTTGGCGAACTTTTTGAGCACGGCCGGCAAGACCTTCGGACCTCCCAGTTGCCGCCGCTCCAGTCACCTCTGGCAGGAATCTCCTCCCCCGAAAATGAGAAGGAGAATTACGGTTTGTCCGGCTGACCGAGCCAAGCTCCGAGTTACATTTCCTCACCAGCCAGGCCTCCTAAGCCGGACTCCGGAGGCCACCCGCAGCCCCGCGGTCCAGCCTCCCTCCTCGCCCCGCAGGTCCCCCTGGCCACCGTCGCCGGCTGGACAGGGAAGCAACTAGTGAGAGTCCCAACTGTCAGCCACGAGGGAGATGCGCCGCCGGCTGCTCTCAGCAGAGGTCAAGACCAGCGGGGGGGGGGGGGGCTTTTCAGCCGGCCTGGGATTTCGGCCGCCGCTCTCGGTAGCCAGCGCCGGGTACTGATTAGAGTGCCGGACTAGGATCTGGGCCACCCGCGTTCGATCCCCCTCTTTGCCACGGTGGCTCGCTGGGTGACCTGGGCCAGCCACGCGCTCTCAGCCTAACCTACAGCCTAACAGGGTTTATTGGGAGGGAAAAAATGGGAGAGACAATCATGGGAACCGCTTTGGGAAGAATGTAAAGTAAATGAAGAAGTGAATAAAATCACTTAAAAACCGAGAAGCGCTCTGGACTGGAATGCACACAAAGAGAGAGAATTAATATGTACTCGATGCCTATAGATCTCGGACTGTCTGTCTGGAAAGAGATCGGGAGAGATTGGTTTCAGCATATCGAAAAAGAGGTCTCTGAATTCCAAGCCAGTGTTTTAAGGAGAGGATGGGAGTTCCTCAGCACAGCGCTGCTCTCTAGCTATTCTAACTTGAGACTTGACACACACATGCACACCTTTAGTTGCCTCTCTCAGAAATATAACCGGTGAAGCTTCCCTATCTCCGCTTCGTCAGTGTTTATCCAGTTGAATTTCTGCCTAACACGCAACACACTTTTTAAAAGTGGCTCCCGGGTGTGGTGCACTAGAATGCCAACATGGCATGAGGGGGCTGAATGGGGTCCCTTGGCGAGGAAGGACACCCGCTCTTCTTTTTCCGGTAAGGCGTTCCCTGGGCGCAGAGCAGGAGCAATAGCAGCGGAGGAGGAGGCACAGGCGCCCCGAGCACGCAGCCATTTGCTTGACTGCAGCAACCTCAGTGGGTCTTGTTACAGTTCATAAGGCCGAGTTTTTGGTTTAGTGGAAGGAAGTCCTTCCCCGAGGAAGAACCCTCCCAACCCCTCGGCAGTTAACAGGATCTATGCAGTTCCGGGGAGAGGGTGGCATTGGCTACAGCTCTGGAATCCGGAAGCCTTTTGGCCCCTGGAGGGAGATGGGACTTTTCCTGGTTTTGAAGCGCTTCCCAAGGCGACAGGCAGAACTGGCAAAGGAGGGTCTCTACAGGCAAGAGGGCAGGCGCAGCCAACCCTCTCTTCCCACCGTCAACAGACGGCCAAGGGGAGGAAGAGCTCGACCTGTTTTGCACTCCTCCACCCTAAACGAGAGGTTCAGCCGGGATAAAGGGCCAGAATTCAAAGAGGGCTCCGGCGTAGTTTGCCCAAGAACCCCGCAAGGTGTCCCGCCCACCGGCCGGTTGGACCTCCAGGCAAAGTGCCCGGGAAAATGAGCGGAGTTTCCCAAGCGGTTGGCACTCAGGCCGCAGGGGAGGTTCGAAGAAGAGAGAGGAAATCCCAGGGGAGTGGTGCCGAGGACGGACGAGGTGTTCAGGAGGCGGTGCGCCTAGAATGGGTTCCAGAAGTCCCCCCTCTTAAACAACCAGATTGGTCTCTGAAATATTAATGGGAAAAGAGCCTCTGGGCATGTGCAGCGCGCCTTTCCCTCTGCACTGGATCGCCGCCGCTTTTCGGAAACATTTAGTATTAAAGCTCCGCCTCTTGTAGTACCGGGGAGGGAGAAGAATAAACTCTTTTATTTTATTATGCACCAGGGCTCCCAGTCTCTGTGTCTAGAGAGACTGTATGACGCACTGGAGAGCGTCGAACTGGTGGAGGGACAAAAGTCCCTCTGCATGTCAGAGTTGTGCGTTTGCCACCGCAGCTTCTCTGGACTCCGAGGCTTCAATCCTGTGCGCAGTTATTTGAGCTTCTGCGGCCCTTTGATGCGTATTGAATCGAGCGAGATCTACTTAACGCACAGGTTATGTGGTCGAGGTCCAAAGTCTGAAGTTCTCTAAGCGGCCTTAGGCATTATTCTCTGTACCTAAATATTAAGGGATCAAACTGTACTGCTAATTTACAGAGCGTAACTCCTAGGAATAGGGGAGACTGGAGTATTGGCTAATAAGCAGCACTTTTTAATGAGGGGTGAGAGATGGCAATTAGTTGCAATTGTTGCAACTAACAACAACATTCCGCCTTGGAGTAAACGGTGTTGATCTTGTGCGTAGCTTCGGCTTCCAGGCACCGTTTTTTCCAAGGGAGATGTCATTTTCCTCCCGCCCCCCGTTGGGAACAGCGCAGGCGTCTCTCTCGAAACCGGTTCGTAGCATCGCTCGCCCCCTTCCTTGCCCGGGCTGCAAAATCCTGACTCCCCCAAGATTTCTTGACAGCCCCCTCCCCGTTCTCAGGCAAGAGCTGGAGCTGCGGGCCTCGCCGGGAGAGAAAGGCAGGATCCCCCTTCCTGCCGCAGCGCCTCGATCCGCTTTCCAATTTGGCGGCGGGGCGAGCGCAAAGGTGGGCCGGCGAGCCCGCGGTGGAGCAGGACTGCGCAAGCGCAAAATGGCTTCTCCTTCAGCAAGAGCCGAACCGGGGGAGGGGAGAGGGGGCGCCGAGTGGCAGCTCCGCAGTCCAGGGCAGACCCGCCGAGGACGGGAGCGTGGCGCCCGCTGCCGCCCCAGGGCCCGAAGCCGCCCGCGGTGGCTGCTGGCCCGGCCAAAGGGCGCACCAGCCCCGGCTGCAGCTTGCAGCCAGAGGGAGAAAGGAACAAGACAAAGCGTGGAGAGCGGAGCGCTAAGCTGGCGCTTCGGGTTTCAGCCAGGGAAGCGCTTCTCCGCTCGCCTCCGGGCTTCACCACTCTCCGAAATGACTGTTTTTCGGGAAAGGCAGGAAATAACTATTTAAAGAGGCGAGCAGAGAAGCCGCCCGTGCCCGCCGGGGTTGTTCTTCCGACCCTTCCCGGTCCGCTCTCCTCCCGACGTTCCCACCTTTTACTCGCACGTGGTCTCCTCTCCAGCCCTCCTCTGGCCGCGGAAATGTAGCCAAGGAAATGGCGAGGAAAGGCAGGGCGGGCGCTGCTGGCGAGGGGGGGGGGACCCGCGGTGATGGGGCGGGTTAAAGCAGGTGGCAGGCTTTCCCCAACAACGAGGCTTTTCTCAGAATATCGAAATCGCCTGGATTGTTTTAAATAGGTTTTTTTAAAAAAAATTAAAAAGGAAGCTTTTCTTAAGGAAATTTGTCTCCAGTAAGAGCAAGAACGTTGCGAATTAGCTGGGTGAAGCGTCGTTCTGGCATTTTGAATAAGCGGTCTAAAAATGTAGCAGGGCTCTGCGCACAAGGACAAAAGCCGCCGCGGTCTTGAGCCAGGCGGGCGGGCGCGCCACTGCTGTCTGTTCTGTGCGGGAGCAGGGCTCGAGAGTCGTGCAAACAGAACCGCCGGGCTTGTGCCTCGGTTTGGTGGCCGAGACGGGAACTGCAAGGAAGCGGATTCCACCAATGGAGGTTCAAAGGGAACGGCTAGGCAAGGATTCCAGGAGATCTGTGGGAAGGAGCGGGAGACCGGGGGGAGTGGGGGGGGGCACCGTCGTGTGGCAGCCGGACGCAGAGGCAGGTTCTCCCGCCCTGTCTGCAGTGGAAACTCAGGTGCTTCGCGATCTCCTTCGGGGAAGAAGCGGCAAAACAAAAAACAGCAACAGCAACAAAACTGGGGGGCTGTCAAAGCCGAGGGAAATCGTCTCTGGCCGGGACTGGAGGGACAAAGGCCCTCTCGCGTTTCTTCTCCTTCCCCCCAGTTGCCTGATCCAACCACGAGCTCTCTCTTCGCTCTTAAGGATGCCTGAAAGCCCCCCTTCGACCCACACTGGGCTTTAGCGAAAAGCTTTGCGACCGGAGACAAGTTTAGTGCACCCGCTGAAACCCAAGTTCGGTTGGACTGAAGCTCGAGATCAAGGGAAGCCGCTTAATTTTCTCCTGTGTTCATCGGTTGTGTGAACATCCCTTTCTATGGCTGTTCCCCTGGCCAACGTTTTTCCCCCTCAGGACAATTCTGCCCCCATTTCACAGTCCGAGCAGCCACGGCGGGACTTGGGCTGGGGCAGCTTCAGTTCCCAAAGGAGCCTGCGGTGCCTGGTCTTGGAATCGGACGGTTCCCCCTCCGCCGATCTCCACGGCTCTGGGTCTGGGTGCGGTTATGCGGTGGGGAGGGGCGAGAATGCACCGTGCACACGTTCAGAGGCACGCGATTGCCGAACGAGCCCCTGCCCCGCAAGCAAGCCCTCCCGGCTCTGCACTTAGGAGAGAGCCCCGGATCGGCATGCATTACCGCCCTGCCATGCAAAGGTTTGCAAAGAGCCGAACCGGCCCTCCCTTTGTGCGGGAGAACAATGGGCCGCGCAGTATTCCCCACTTAAGCGCCTCCCGAGACTCCCCGTATGCACAAGTCAGATTGCAACGGCAGAGCCCGCCGCCTGCGCTCGCATTTCTCTTTTCGTCTTCATTCCAGATTATGGTCATTATTTTGATAAAAGTGAAAAGTAAAAATAAATCCCGGGGCTTTAAGTAGTAACATCTTCGCACCACTGCAGTTTCTTCTGATATAAATATCATCTCTCCAATAACCGGTCTTGGGGGGGAAAACCCTAGAAGAACCAAAGGCTTTCATGGAAAGCATCAAGTTCATTTGTCCCCGAAGGAACCTTCAGCGCAATCTGAAGCAGAATCACGCCCTTGTAAACCTGTTGAAGTCTGTGGTCTTAGAAGGGAGTAACTTTTCTTAGGGTTGCGCGATAAATTTCAGGGGCACTAACAGTGAGCAGTGACAGTATCTGCTATCCGTCGTTTTCATTTCTTTGTCGCCTCTCCCTAACAACGAGGCTGGAGGCGGCTCACAACAGGAGCAGCACTTAACATCAAAGGAAACAACCAAGAGGGCCGTTCAGCACCCGACCTGTTCAGCACCCGAGCCAGCCGCCTGCTCTCTGCGGCCTTCCTGAAGCTCCAGGCCGCGAAAGGGCTTTTCTTGCCTTAAACTGGACTTCGAGAATGGCGGGGATGAGCTTTCAAAAGCCAGCCAGAGAACACGCAGAGGCTGCGATCCTGCGAGCTCGAAGTCCACTCAGAGGACTGAGACTTACTTCCAAGGAGCTATCACGATTCACCGGATTTTCACGGATGGGTTATAAACACCAATATTAGCTCAGTTTTAAACGGCAACGTTTGACATTATTGAACTGGATCCAAAATAAATAAGCTTTAGTTTGATTTATCTGCACTCCTGAGTTCGGTGGTTCAATGTAGGCCTTTGTGTGAATTATTTAGTATTTTTATAGGCGAAGGAAAACTGCCAAGATACACAGCTCAGTCCCATATATAAGTTATCTTTACCGTTTTTCTCTCCTTTAAAAATAGTCCATTGAGGAGTTTTCCAGAAGTAATCCAAACCAGGAGAAAGAGCCTTATTTACTATACACAGGGGGATCCAGTCGTTTCAGTGCTGGCACTTGGGACACACATCACTAAGAAACAAAACATCTTTAGATACATTTCAAAAGACATACTCCATTCTCGGATAAAAATAAATAATATAACATCCCAATGGATGACAGAAGCATAGAAGCTGATATAGTGAAGAAATGCCCTTCCCAAGAGCTTTATTTGGGATCAGGATTAGCCAGTGAGATTTGCTGGTGGTGGTTGTTTTTAAAGAAGTCCTTTTTGTTTGTTCTTTTGCACGCTATAAATAAAAATTAGTGGAGTAACTCCAACTGCTCTGTAAAAACTCTCTGTACATGTGTGCCACAAGAAGGGGATACCAGCGCTAAGAGAGTCACTCGCAAATAAGATACAGGCCCAGAAACACCTTAAAACCCAGCTAGATCTCCAGCGTATGAGCTTTGGAGAGTCAAAACTCCTTTCCTCACATCTGAAGAAGGGAGCCCTGACCCTGGAAAGTTCATATCCTGGAAATCTAGTTGGTCTCTAAGGCACTGCTGCACTCAAACCTTGCTCTTCTACTGCAGACCAACGCGGCTCCCCACCTGAAACTGGCAAATAAATCTCCTTGACTTCAGCGATGTTTTGATCATGGCCAGCAGCCCTAATTGTTTGCATACCGATCCTACCTTCTTTTTCACGGAAGTCCCATTGCTTTCCGATTTTTTTTCCAAAGAAGGATGCTTAGAACTGCAGCCTTGCTTGGGAGCTAGCTCCAAGGGGAGGAGTTCCGTGCAATATCAGAGCCTACAAACATGTGCCTCTGTGTGCGTTTTACAAAGCAAATGCCACATTAGAAACACCAAGACGCCGCCTAAATGTCCCCCAGCACCACAATGAGTAGCAACCAGGTCTATGCAAAAGTAATGATTTAATGACCGTAAGCAAGACAAAGCAATAGAATTGTGCTTCTTTTGCAGACTGGAGACGATGAAATGTTCAGCTACAAGTTCCTCCGTACAAACATGAAACAATAGTCAAATAGGAGAAGCAGATCCTCACAAAATGTTCAACGGATGGGTGAAGAACACACACACACACACACTGTTGGACCAATGCAAAGCACAAACGGAAAAGTATCGGGGAGGGGGTGTGTGTGTTAACTTTAAATTTTAAAAATGTTCCTTCTTGTCCCAACACAACTTCTTCCGAAGCCTTGCTGTGGCCGTGGCTGCTTATTGGAGCTACCAGAGTACCTGTTTATCTTTCTCCGAGTTAGTATTGTACCATATACATACATACATATATATTAAAACAAATTTAGATTAAAAGCCTTCATCCAGCGACTTCGCTGGTCTCTTAAGAAAGAAAAGAATGAATGGATGAGATCCCCGTATGTTTTATGGCTTCTGGTATGATTTTCCTGTGCTTTTTTTTAATTAAAAAAACGCACGCACACAAACCCATCACGCCAAAGAAGAAAACGAATGAAACGGTTAAATCGGGCCCCTGTTCCTCCAACGCCTCTTCTCTTCCCTCGCCCTCCCCCTCCCTCACTGCATCCTTAAAATAATTAATCACATCGTGGAAAAGTAAAAAAAGGAAAGGAAGGGGGGGAAGGGTATACTGCTTGGAACAAGACAAAGCCCCTGTAAGACCCTTTCGAGATTGCCCATTGCTTCCGGGTGAAGGGGGAGCCTGGCTGGCTCTCCAACCCGGGTCTCCTTCCTGCGTCAGGAGGGGAAAGAGCTCTCTTTTGGGGGGGGGGGTGCTGGGCTGCATCTGCCAGGGTCTAAAGCCCGGGCATCGGCAAGGGGCCAGCCAGGCCGGAATGGGAACGCGCCATTCCCTTCCCTCGTTATAAATATATCATACAATACTGCTTCCTCTTTGGGGTCGCCCCTTACCAACATGGCATTGTTCAAACCAGCCTCGCGCTCTCTCTGATCCTTACAAAAAGTGAAAGTGTTCTTTTCTCTCTTAAAAAAAAGTCGGTGAGATAAACGCCAATACCCGCTTTTTAGGCAGATTGTGAAATGGAAAGTCTTCTTGATCCTTGTTGGGGTCCTTCCCCCGCCCCACTTTCCCGTCTTTAAACCGGTTCTCCGCAGCAGCAGAGAAAGCTGGGAAGGCAGAGGAGGGGGGTCAGAATGGCTAATAAACGAGACATTGTTATTCACAGTGACATGGCTACAGATATGCATAGTTCTATGCATATTCTTCTGGATGAATCCCAAAATGGAGGGGGAGGGAACCTCTTGCTTTTTACAAAAATCCACTCTTTTCCGAACAGCTGTATTCGCAAATAGCAATCCAGAAGAGTGTCAGTGTGAATCCAGATTAGCAAAACGATATTCCAGATATTGACACGCATCCATTTCCCTAGACTCCCGAGTCCAAACGGTGAGGCAGGGGTCAGAAAGCAAGGCCTCCCCGCCCCCGCCGGCCTTTCTACCTTGTGTTGTGCCGCAAGTCCTCAAGAAACAAGTCTTCGCAAAGCAACCGCGTCCTAATCCAATTCTCCAGTAAAATGTTGATTCCCCCGCTTTAATTTCCAAGTAAAGTGCGGGGGGAGGGGGCTTATTGTTTCTTTTCCTTAAAGCATCTTGGAGGGGAGCCACACGTGGAATCAGCATCTATAAAGCTTAACGGCCTGGAGAAGAAGAGGGGGGGAGGCAGCGAGAGCGCAGAGGAGAGCTCGGGAGAAGCCGGGTCTGTCCTTAGTCCGCCCGATGGCTGGTGGGTCAGCCCGAAGATGTGGCGGAAGAGCCGTTGAGGGAGGCTTTCCGCGCTCTGTTGGCGAAGGAGGGGTGGTGGTTGCTGCCGGGGCCGCCGCTGGTGCCGTTCAGGGTGCTGGAGATGTGCGGGAACTGCGGGTGCAGAGACTGGACCGAGGCGGCTGCGGGGCTGAGCAGACAGGAGGAGGTGGAGGGGGCGCCCCCGGCCGGGCTGCCGGCCTTCTCGCTCCCAGAGTCACTTTCCAGCTCTCCGCTATGATTCAAGCCCTCGGGCTGGTGGCCGCCCAGCTTCATCCGCTTGCAAGTCGGCCGGACCCGGTACTTCAAAGGGAGGGGGCCGTTCTGGCGAAGGAACCCAAAGAGACAGTGAAGCGCCGCTCCCTCCTGCACCCCTCCCTCCCTCCTACCCCGGGGGCTCGAGCCAGGGGGGCGCCTGTTTACCCTTCTCCACGTGTAAATGTAGGCGATGTCCATCAGCGTGTAGTAGTCCTTCAAAGGCTCCTCTTCGTACATCACGTCGATCTAGGAAAGAAAGGAGCGAAATCTTCCTTTGAAAATGTTCTCAGGGAAGCGCGCAGGCTACGATTGATCCGCGGGCGCCTTTGCCCCAGCGCTCTCAACCGCAGGGGCCCCAACTATATTCAGTTTGGAAGTAATTCACAGGAGGAAGAGGTATGTTCCAAAACGCACCCCCCTGAATGGGTCCTGGGCCGGGCTCTTTAAAAAGCCAGGACTGTAGGCTTTTTAAAATTTCAGGGTGGTTCTTGTATCCCTCAAAACCGCAACCAAAGGCCACTGGCAACGGGCCTCAAAAGCATGAGAAAGACTTCAAACATTTCGCTCCAAAGATAGTTAAAGCAGCAACAGCTATGATCTTCAACAGGAGGACAAAAGACCTGACAATACAAAGCTAAACAATCGAATGCTACCTGATCCTTCTAGATTCTGAAAATACAGACCCACTTTGACATAGGGATGTTTAAAGAAAAAAGTGCATATTTTTAAATATACAGGCATATTGCCAAAATATACAATGTCCTACAGACTGAAGCATACCACTAAAAATACAATATCCTGTACTTACTAGCTTTTGATTCTTCTTTTAAAAATAAGGATTTAATTTAGAAATCTACAGCATGTGGAAATCTCATTAGAACCCCTACCCCTTAAGACAAAATACCTGAAAACTATTCGGTATGTCCATCTTACTCCTGAGAAACTTTCTCAGATGCATCACAGTCATAGCTGCTGGGCAGCGTAAATACCTTTTGTCATTCACCTAGGAAAGCATTGAAGGGGAGGGAAATAATTCGTACAGATGAAAACTTGTCAAGGCTGCCTCAGTCTAATTAATACAACATAAAGACGATTGAGAAATGATTTCTAACCAGATGTCAACTGCTGAACCAGGACGAACAGAAGGGAAGTACACAAGACTAGCTATTAGATGTTTAAAAATTAGCTATTTTTCAGTGTTTAATTATGCAAGATATGACAAAATTCCTTCTTTATGATGATTTTTTAATTAAAGAAAAATAGAATGAAACAGCCCAAAGGAGAAAAACGTCTGGATCTTTCCTCAGATATCTTTTAATATTACCTAATATTTGTTTTGAAGAAGGTACAATAAATATCTGCACAATCACTATTTAGAGCATTTTAAAAAACTAATTAATTTAGCTAGTCCACCTAAATAATATCTTATTTTCTGAAGCAGATATCCTATTCCAAAAGGAAGTGAAATTTGTTTACCTCCTCTCTGGATTTCTCTTTCTCTTTCGTTCCTTTCCGTTCCAGTCTGGGAAGAGGGATGATAGAATTATAACCCATTCCAAAACTAGCTATGAAAGGACAGATTTTTAAAAAATGCCTCTGAAACTTGCCTATTATGATCGAAGAACTCAATAGATAAACTTATTATCTCATCATCTGTTATGATTCGTTTGTCTTCATCTGCAACTTCTCCCCTGTCTTCATTAGAACCGTTGGAAGCTGCAAGGAAATGTCCAGAGTTATTGACATCAGGGAATTCAAACCAGGAAGGAGAAACAAACCTCAGGAATTTGGGGGGGTTCCCAGACCATTTGGACAAATACCCATATAGTCCTGTGTTTGCACCAAATGTTTAAAAGAATTGTGCTCTGTATTACCATTGTTATAGGGTTAAGTTAATAAGTCAGCAATCCTAGCTTTTGAATAAGAGAACAATTTTATCTCTATAAAAAGAATAATCCAGAAACTTTTTACCATCAGCAGATGGGTGAGCAGCGTAAAAGTCTCTTCTTCTTTTCATCTCATCTGAGTGAGAACAGATAATTGTCACTTAGATTATTCTAGTTGCAAAACACATTCACAGCTTGTGATTGTCGGTATAGTTGAATTGCTTACTTACTTTTGAAAAGGCCTGGTACTAACTTGTAGACAATGTCTTGGAGAGTTTTATCTGACCTGAAATATAAAATGGGATGTAGAGAGAGGTGTGTCCATATTTGACCTCAAGCAGCATCTCAAACTGGTCAAAGCTTCTACAAAGGCGGAAACCATCAGCCAAAGCTGCAACTCCGCACCAGTTTAAGTGCAGTCTGGACATAAGTTTTGCCCCAGCTATTTGTTTGATTGCAACAGTTATCTATCAACCCGTCCTCTTATCAGCCTCAATCTCTCTTAATACATGTAGCTAAGAATGAAAGGTAATCACAAAAGAGAAATGGAAGAACAAAGGAGATAAAAGAGGAGGAGATCCCAATTTATATTTTGCCCATTTTCCTTAGCTGGTTCTTTTCATAAACTACTGACGTTTTTACTGCGGTAAATTTAGATGTTAAATACAGAGGATTCTAACAAATGCGGGAATAAAACAGATAATTAATTTGCTGATGTCCAATATTGGAGGGAAGTTACAGAGGTCCAATGGCACCTAAAAGACTAACAACAATTATTCCAACAGAAGCTTTTGAGTCAGAGCTCACTTTTTCAGATGCAACAAGAAAGCTTCTGTTGGAATAAATATTGTCTGTAACATTTTGCCTGGAAAAGAGCCACTTAATTTTGTTGCAACAAACTAACAGGAATCCCCCTCTGGAATGGTCAACCTAAAGGAAGAGATGGAGGGAAGGGGGGAAACCCAGCAAAGGCGCAAAGGCGCCCATCCTGCGCTGCTCACACCTCCGCCTCCCTTTATAAACTAGCAGATTGGAGTTCCTGAACAAAACACAAGCGGGGCAAGTCTCCGCACTCCCCACAGGCACTGAAAGGCCGGCTTCAGGAAGTCTGTCCCCTACCTGATATTCAAAAGCGGTCTAGTTTTGTGAACTTGAACGTCACAAATCGGACAATACTTGCTGGTCTCCAAGTAGTGCACGATACATGTCTTACAGACTATAAGAAAAGTAGAAATAAAGCATTGGCAAGGCGGTAGAAAAAAACAACCACAGTAAAGGTCAGGTGTTGATCTGCTCCAAGAGGTGGAGGCTTGGGCGCCTCTAGCCCAAGTCCCCAGTCCCCCCAGGACGGCGGGCAAGCCCTCCAAGGGCCTGCCGAGAGCGCAGACCCGGTCTGTTTCCAAAGCCCCGAGGCAGAGATTCACACCCAAGAGCCAAGCCTCCGGGTGGCGCGGAGGGGCTCCAGCGGGTCCCGGAGCCCGGCGGTACTTACACGAGTGGAGGCACTCGATGATGGTGGTGGCGTCGATGAAGTACCCTCCGCAGATGACGCACATGAGATGCGGGTTGAGCTCGGTGATTTTGATGCGGGTGGTGCGGTGCATTTTTGCGCGAGTCCAGGCGGCTCTGAAAGACACACACAGGCGGGGCGTTGAAGGGGGAGAGGGGGATCGGGGCCCGCACCGAGCCCAGCTCTTCTGTCCCGGAGAGGGGGCGCTGCCAAGCCCCGGCTTCCGAGGGGGCACCCGCAACGCAGCCTGCTCGTCGGAGGGGGCTGCTGCCGCCCTGCTGCCCACCGGCCCGCCCCCTGGCGCAGCGGCTGTTGGGACAAAAGGGACCGAAGGAGCCTCCCGGCCCCTCTCCGGCGGCGGCCCCCCGACGGCGCCTACAGGAAACGGGGGGAGCGCGCTGCGCAGCGCCTGGAGAAGGCGAGCTGGATCCCGGGGCGGCTGCGGAGGCTGCCCTGGGTATTTCCGGCGAGGGGAGACGGAGGGGGCGGCGGCGGTGGTTGTGGCGGTGACGGCGGTGGAGGAGGAGGAGGGAGGGAGGGAGGAAGGAAGAGGCGGGAGGGCGGGCCGAGGGAGGAAGGGAGGGCCGCCTAGCTGGCTCTGGGGCCCGCACCTCGGGATCAGGAGCGCGGGGCATCTGCCAGGGGCTGGGCGGGCGGCGGGTCGGGCCGGCGGGGGCTCGGGGGCAGACGGGGCTGCGGCTGCCTCCAGCCCAACGGGCTTGGGACGAGGCGCGTTCGGAACCGTTCCAGCCAGGGGGTTGCTATAGCAACTTCCTCTTACACTTGGCATCTTGCCACCGCCCGGAGCGCGCCAGGGGAGGAGGGAGGGCCCAGCTCGGGGGCTGGAGGGGAAGGGGCGCGGGAGGGCCAAGGCGGCAGGCGGAGGGGCGAGGCCGGGCTGGCCGGAGCGCCGCGGGAGGGAGAGAGAAGAGGGTGGCAGTTGGCGCGGGGAGGGGGCTTCGCTGGACTGGGGGTGCAGCTGCAGGAAGGGGCCGGGGGCGTGGCAGGGGGTGTGGCCCGGAGAGGGGGTCTTTCTTGGCTGCTGGGGGGATTTCTCCTACTTCGCAATCCGGAGGGAGGGGAGGGAAGCTGGCGGAGCTGGCGCGGGAGACCTCTGGGGCAGCCCAGCCAGCGCCGGGGTCTGCGCCAGCCGCAAAGCCGGAGGCTCCTCCCGAACCTCCTCTCGGCCATTTCCGATCCTCTCGGGGGCCTCATCCACGTCGACTCGGGGCAAGGAGCAGCTGAGCCCGCTCCCTTCCCTCTCGCCTCGCCTCCCAGCTTCTCTCTGCTGCTGGCGGGGCCCCCCGAGCTGCGCAGGCTGCCGAGCTGGAGGTGTCTCCAAGCGGGCCCGTCGAGAGCAGGCAGGAAAGTGCTGCGAGCTCGGCGCCGAGGCCTTTTGGCCAGAAGGGTCTTAACAAGCCCCTGACTCAGGTGAGCGGCCCAGTCCCGAAGCTAAATCGACACCCCGTCGGGACCAGCTCGGCCTCAGCCCAGCGGGCCTGCAAACAAACCCCACAGCCCTCGCGCCTCTTCCGGGCGTAGCTGAGCGGGGAGAGAAAACCCAAGCGGAGCCCCCACCTAAGCCCAGCAGCAGTTGCCTGGGCAAGGCATCGGGAAGGGGCGGGCGAGGAATCGCCTGCCCGGGGCACAGGCTGAGCCTCCCGATCTCAGCAGCCCGGCCTGAGTTTCCCTTCCAGTCTACTCCGGAGGAAAGGCAGCCCCGGATCAGAGGCGACCTCGCCCCGGCAAAGGGGGCGAGTGAGGCGTCGCCCTCCTTCCTGCTTTCTTTGCCAGCCCCTGGGCCGAGCAGTGACGAGCCGGGGGCTGAGAAAGCGAGCGGAGAGGCAGACCCGGGCGAGGAGGAGCAGCCCCGGCCGAAGATCTGGGGGGGACACTGACCGCTCATTGTGCGCTGCTTCCCAACAGCACCCCAGCCCCATGAGGCGAGCAAACCCCACCCGCTTCCTTCGAGCCTGGCTCCCTCTCCTCGGCGTGCTTTCTCAGCTGTGCCACGGGGCAGGCAAGGGCTTTCTGCAATCCGCCTGGCCAGAGCAATCGCCTTCCCCTTCCACCCTTGCTGGGTCAAAGCCAAGCCCGAAAGAGCCCGGGACTCAGGCGCAGAGGTCAGACGGGCTGGGCCGGGCTCGCCTTCCACGCCTCCTCCAGCAGCCCCGGCCCTGGGGAGACCCCGGCCGGTGCCTTATTTCGGGGGGACGGAGCCTCCCCCTGCGTGGATGAAGACTCAAATCCGATTCGCCGGCAGGGAAGCTTGCTGGGTTCAAGCTCACCTCGCAAACGCCTATTATTTAGCCTGTTCGGGCCATCCCTGAAAGACGTCCGCGCACGCGTGTCTGCCTTCTCCGTTGGTATAGAACCAGCGGTATATAGAAGGTTTAAATTCCAGCGCGTCTCCGCCACCGATCACAAGCCCAAGCGGCCTGCGAGAAAGGATCTCCCCGCCTTCAGAGCCCCCCTTAGGTTGCTAACACGTGTGTGTGCACAGCCAAGACACGCTGACCTTTAACACGAGGCCATACATTATATTTTGTCCTGGCTTCCTTCTCCCCACCCACGTATTCAACCGTAAAAACAAGGAGTGGTAAAAACTCCTTGTGACAGCCCACCGAAAGCTCGGAGGCCTTGCACGGGTTACCTCCACATGAAGGAAACCAGAGGCGAGCCCCTCCTAGGAATTGTTCAGTGGCACTGTTCCCCCCTATGAAATAACACGAAACATCTGTCCGGGCAGCCCTGTACCTGGACAGATGTGCGAGGCTGCCCAAAGACGGGGAAAACCTTGAGCAGGGCCGTGCTGTGCATTTTGCACCTACGGCCATGTCGGAACGACCAGCACAACAAAGGACCTGAAGGTTGGGACCCAGAGACTGGCGATGGGGGGAGGAATCAACGCCCAGGGACGTGCTGAAGAAGCTCTCCCTCTCCCCGAGACACAACCACAAACCCGCAAGCAGTTTGCACACAAGGGGGGAAAACGAATACACACCGTGTCCAGAAACACCGAATCTGGATTTCCAAACACCGACAGCAAGGGCGGGGGGGGCGCTACTGGACCCGGATCTTGTTCTTCCACTGCAGACTAACTCGGCTACCCACCTACAACAAACTCCTACACGCAGCCAAAGGGAGCCTCTACCCGGTCCCCTTGAAGGACACCGGCTCCTTCCTAGCACAACTCGCAGAGGGCCACGAATCTGTAGCAGAGGTTAACCACCAGCCACGCCAACAAAACTGCCTCCCCTAGAAGTAAAAGCTGTGAAAACGAAGAAGTCCTCCCCCCCACCCACCCACCCCACCACCAGCAGAATTATATTCCCAGAATATCTCTTGTCCTGGAACAGGAGGGAGGCTCTTCGACAGACTCAAACCCGGCGTGGTTTCTCCTCCCCAACACGAAGCGCAGAAAACCCAAGTCTCACAAACTCTCCATAGGCGCTCTTATCCGCAAGCCCAAATCTCCAGGTTCCGTAGAAAAGGCGACCCAGCTTGGACGGAAAGAAGAGCTGCTGTCCTTAGACACACCGATGCCTTTCCAAACAGGGAACCACAAGGAGCTGACCCGTTGCAAGGACTCGCCCGGGAAGGCCCGGGAAGGCTTTGCAGGAATCTGCTCCACCAACTTCCCTGTGCCCGGAGCAAGCTCAGCTCGCAGCAAGAGTTCAGCCCCCGGGATTTTACCCCCCTTGGGAGGACATTAAAAGCATTCCAGAAACAAAACCCGCGCGCGCCCGGTGAGACGGTCCTGCCATCTCTAGGCCCCCAAAGTCTGCCCAATCGGCACATGGCAAACACGCCCAGGGGTTCTCTCTCCCTCTCCCTCTCCCTCTCCCTCTCCCTCTCCCTCTCTCTCGCACTGAGGAACTTTTCTCTCCCCCCCAGTCCCCCTCCAGCTTCGCGCTGCCTCCCCCCACTCACAAACACAACGGTCAAAAGAAAAAAAAAAGAACTTTCGCATTTTAAAAGGCAAACGAAAAAGAGACCCGCTGGAAGTGAAGGGAGACCCGCCATCTTACGAGCCTTTCCGTTCCTCTCCAGCGCCGTCGAACTTAAGTTAATAACCCCCCTCGGGGCGTCTCTCCGGGCCCGCCGGGACTCCCCGCGGGACGGCCGCCCCCCGCCGGACCCATCCCTATAAAGTGGGCGCGCTGGCCGGCTCCTTCGGGCCCTCCCGACCCGTTTCTGCCGAAGCCGCGGCCAGCGCGCCACCCGGGCAGCTCCGCAGTTCCAGCCCGGCCCCCTTCGCTCCGAACCGGCGCCCAAACAAAGACCGCTGCGCCCCGGCCCTCCGGAGGGGCGGAAAGCAGGCGGGCCCCCCTCGCAGGCCCGGTGCCCGGAAGGGGCCGCGCAGCCCGCCGGGGCGAGGACGGGGCTCCGCGGCTGCGGCTGCCTCCGGGTGCCCGTGCGCGGCTGGGGCCGGAGGCTGTCAGCGCGGCTCTGCTCCCCTCGCCTGCCCGCCTGCCTCTGCTCCGGGGCCGAGAACCGGGCACAGCGCGCCTCCCCCGCCGCCCGCCCGCCCGCCCTGGGAGGCGCCCCGCGGGGTACGTACCCGGGAGAGGCGCCGGCGGGGGCCGCTCGGGGCGCCCGGGAGAGACAATGAAAGTTAAAAGTCGTTCAGCAGCCGAGGAACGGGAGCCAAGCGGCCATCTTGAAATGAACTGCAGACGCTGTCAGTGCCGAGGAGCCGCTCGCCGCCCGCCGCCGCCTCCACCGCCGCGCAGGGCTGCCTCTCCGCCCCTCGCCCGGCCCGCCTCTGGCCGCGGCTCCGGGGAGTTCCCGGGCGCCGCGCTGCTGCCCGCGCCGCCGACCCTGCCCGCCCCCGAGCGGCGCCCGCTGGCCCCTCCCGCTGCGCCGCCTCCGCTGCTGGCCCGTCCCCGTCCCCGTCCCCGTCCCCGCCGCCGCCGGGCGCTCACCGCCTCCCCCTGCCCGCGGGCCGGCCCATTGTCTGGCGGCGCGGCGCGGCGCTTCCCGGGCTGGCGGGCGGGGGCTGGGCCGGGCTGGGCTGTGCTGCGGCGGGAGGGGCGCCCCGACCCGGGCGGGCGGAGTGGCGGTGGCGGCGCGGAGGGCGGAGGGCGCCGCGCGGAAGGCGCACACTGGAAACTGACACCGTCCCCAAAATGGCTCGGAGTTCGCCCGCCCCGCCAGCGTCACGTGGGGCCGCTCATTCCTTAAGGGGGGCCTGGAGAGCCCGGCGGCCGAGACCGCCCCTCCCGCCGCCCCGCGCCCGCCGCCCGCCGCCCCTGGCCCCGCGACGCCCCTGCCCGCCCGCCCGCCCCGCCAGCTCGCCCCGCCGCCCCGCGCCGCCGCCTCGCGCACCCGCACCGGCCGAGTCCTCCTTTTCTGGCGCCGCCGCCGCCTCCCGCTCTTCCTCTCTGCTCGCTCGCTGGCTGCACACACAATGCACATTAGCCCTCCTCCTCCTCCTCCTCCCCGAGGTACACACCCACCGCGCTGCACACAGCCAGCCACCCGCTGCCGCGTCCCTCCCGCCACACGCCCTCGCACCTCGCCGCCCGCGCCGCAGCCCGCCCGAGCCCCTCGATCGCCACCCCCGGGCAACCCCAAAGGCAGCGCGGGGCATCGCCCAGGCGCAGGGAAGGTGGCACCTCCGGGCTGCCCGCCCGCCCTCCCGCCCCGGCTCCCCGCTCGCCTTGCCTCTCCCAGCTCACCTGCACGCCCGCCTGCCCGGTCCTTCCTCGACCGGCGCGCCAGGGACAGGAGACCCCGAGACGCCTCCCCAGAACATGGCAGCTGCCAGCAAATGCGCGCAGTCCAAACAAACGCCCAGCCCGAAGCCTGGCGCGGCGTGCCCACCTCCAGCCTCGCTTCCCTTCGCTTTTTGCCCGCCTTCCCACGTTCTCTCTGATCTCCTGCCGATCCTCTCCCATCCAAACTTGGGAGTCTGTCCTACACCCCGCAAGCCCCGCTGCAGCCCTCGTCTTTCCACCCGTTGCCTTCGCCTCCTTTTTCTTCTGCTTGCTCAGGCTTTTGCTCAGGCTCTGCTTCACTGGGAAGGAGTTTCTGTAACGTCTGAACCGTCCCCTAAGCAGCCCAGTCTCCCCCACCCCGTCCTCGTTCTGCTCTCTCTCCTCTTTCCCCAACCCAAAGAAGCCCGACCCTCACCCCGTTGTGCCTCCCCCCCCCCCTCACCCGTCCTGCCACCGCTGCCCGCCATTGGCCCCCGGCTCCCCTCGTCTTCTATCGGGAGCCCTCATCGTTCCCTGACCCACAAGCCCGAAGCCTTGGATTCGTTCCCCCAGAGGGGCCCTCCGGCTCGTTCCCTCCTGGCCCGGGTCTTCCCGGCTCCACACGCCTTCACACGTAGCGCCTTCCTCCGGCGCCCGAGTCGCTTCAGCTCGCGGCTTCGACGTTCGTTCCCGGGCGAGGGCGCCGCTGCCAGACCGGGGGCGGCAGCAGAAGCCCGGCGGTTGGGGCTGCAGGGACTGCCCGCGGGTGCCTCGCCCCAAGCCCCAAGCCCCACCAAACTGCCGCCCTCCTTCGGCCCCGCACGCGGCTTCTTCGGGCACTCCTTTTTCGCTTTCTCACGCGCGTTCCTCTCCCGCAACTGGCACGAGGAGAAGTCCACCGGATCGCGGCCCGGGACAAAGACCCACCCCAGGGGCCGGTGCCTGCGGGGGGGCTTCGGGGGGGATTTTCAAGATCATAGAACAGTCCTGACGCCCCCCCCCCCAAGAATAAATATTTCACGTGTTGAGAGCTAGCCTGGTGCTAGGCGCTGCTGAGCCGGCTTTTCCCCTCCGTTTGGGTCACGTTTTTAGGTTCGGGGCGAAGATGATCCCAGACTGAATTGCTCCCCCTTGCAGAAAACGAATGTGTAATCCGGATTAGGCGGGCTCTCCCAGCCCAAACAGAGTCTTGGCTGGTGCACTTTAAAGCTTTTATTCTACTTGTAATCGAAGAGGATCTGGGGAGGGAGAGTCCCCCATGGGGAAAGGGCGTCAAAGGCAGACGATGGGCCAGGGCCGCGTCCCGCTGAAATCTATGCCAAAACTCCATACGTGTGAATGGATCGGGCTGGCCTCAGCAATGGTGCAAACGCGCAGCCTGCTCATTCATGTGTTTTTAAAATCGATACAAAGGACCCCAGAGGAAGAGGACCCCGTTATTCTGTCTGCCCCGAAGCTTGATCCGCGTGTGAGTTTGTGCTTCGTGTTGGGGGTATTCCTGGCACACCTCCATATCCTACACGGTTTGAAGAACGGGAGGCACAGGGGAAGACCCAGACGATCGTGGAAAGACAAATACACACGCAGGGGATCGGGGAAGAAATCACTCTCCAGTCCACACCAAAGAGGTTCGGGATCTAGAGCAACCACCCCCGGCAGCCGCTGAAGTTAAAATTCCCTGCCCGCCAGGACTAACTTCCATTGGTTTCATCTCGCTGCCAGTCTTGAGAAGCAGGTCTCGTTGCAAACAAGTGAAGCGACTGCCACGTCGTTCACCGTTTCAGATCGGTGGGAAATAGTATTTTGGGAGGGGGGGAAGCTTCCGCTCCACTCAGTCGGGATCGGGGCTGGCTGCTTTGCGCTCCCCCCCCCCGCAAAAAAATTAGGTAAGATTCTTGTCCCCACCTCCCCCAACCAGGAACACCAAAGATATGCCGATGTGTGCCTGTGTCCTTCCCTACAATGAAGGACTAAGAAAATACTCCTCCCCCCAGGTTCCCCCACCCAATAAATTAGGCCAGAGATCGGGTGATGACGTTCTCCTACCCCTGCCCCCTCCCCAGTCACTAAGAGTTTATAGGACAGGGCGATCCTCGTTTTATCTCACTTGATCTGCAGTAGTAGTTCCGATAACCCCAGACCGATTAGGACAGCACCTTTTCTCCCATCCAGGCCGGCTGGGTGAAAACTGAAGAAAACTCAAGATCAGGGTTTCTGGTAGTGACCTGACCTCAGCTGAGGCTTTTATTCCCACTTCTTTAGGCATGAGAATGGGGAATCTGCAATGGTTCTTTGAGGCTTCCCAAGAGCAAGATCCTGTTCCAATAGCACCTTAGAGACCAACTAGATTTCCAAGGTATGAGCTTTCCAGAGTCAAAGCTCCCTTGGTCAGACAGTTAATGAGCATTATGGGCTCCTCCAGAACAAAAGGGCCAGTTCTTCCATTCCAGGCACTAGCTCCTCCGTAATTGGTACCTTTCCTCCACACTCCTTCCCTTCCTAGCAACAAAGAGGAAGGCTGCCTCTCCATTCAGGTACACATTCTCTGGCTCTTCTTCCCATGACAGGAAGGGCTCAAGGGATAGGAGAAAAACGGGAACTTCAAAACCCCTTCAAAACCATCTCTTACTATCCATTTTCCAGCCAGCTCTTTAATTACTAACTGGAAAAACAGCCGCTCTACCCAGGTTGCAAGATGAGGGTGAGAAGAGTTTGTGTGTGTGTTTCAGGTGGGAAGCCATGTTGATCTGTATTAGAAAAGTAAGATTCTGGTAACACCTTAAAAACCAACTAGATTTCCAGGGTATGAGCTTGGAGTCAAAGCTCTCTTCCTGTTTTAGTTGCAGGGAGAATGCATAGAATCCAGTTCTAGGCATTCAACTGCATGGAAAAGAGATGGTCTGCAGTAATTAAGTGCAATTGGGCTATTGTACTGCTTACAGAAGCTGTTGAATATTTAGTTACCATAATCAGCAGAAACAGATGAACTGAATGGAAGCTCCATCTCAACTTTTGTGGGCCAAAGCATTTAAATTGTAGTCAAGATGTAGCATTACCCAAGACACAAGCAGGCTGACCATTTCATTATAATTCCTTGCTTCCTTTCCTTTAAAGTCATATTTTCTCCTTTCTTTTTTTTGCTGGAGAGGTTAATCTTTCCATGTTGATGGGGGGCGGGGGGCGGGGAAGCAAGTATATTTCTTGTGATTCACCTTTCTTCTTCCCAACAAACCACTGGATCATAAATAGATATCACACACAAAATAGACACATTTTTATTTATTAGAGACTTTAAATAGGAATTGAATAAAACAAAGGCTTGTTCCAAAAGAGGTCAACGCAGTTATTTGGAATGTGGAGAACTCAAACAAATAGTTATTTCCATAAGACTTTGACAAATGTTTCTATCTTTTCTACACATCAAACTTGTAATACTGTCTAGAAAGTAGGGATTCAGTTTCAACTACCTTAGTTTAGCCAAAATTCCATCAAATAAACAGAGAACAAGGAGTTATTTTACACTCAAAGAAGAAACTATTAGAGACAGGCAATCTCTCTTCTTCTTATATCCAGAAGGCTACCAGGAGACTGCAATTACAGCTGAGTTGCTCTCTCTAGGCTTTTAGCTGCATCTTTTAGTTTCCCAACTAAATCCTAAAAACAAGGAGTTACAACTTTAGAAACAAAATATTATGATGTATATTGGGTACACTGCATAAATTAGAAGTACCTCCAAAACTCTATTGTCCTCAAAGCAGATCAAATTTACATGTGAAAAACTTCAGAGTCTAGTATCTTGAAAAGTTTACCATTCTGCCCATAATTTGATATTTCCTACCTCTTTAAGAAACACATAGCTATGTTGTTATTTTTTTAAATAGAGAATACATGCTATTTTTAAATAAATGTTTGGAAAATAGTACCGTCAAATTCAAATACTGGCCCAAAGTTAAGTACACATTTCTTCTTCTTGAATGGACCAAAAACAATTAAATGGATTCAGCAGTTTTCTACCATTGCAGTGCTAAATATATCCCTATGAAAGTTCCTTTGAAACCAACAGAATTTTAAAATGAATGCAATGTGTATAACTAAAGAGACCTAACATTACAATGAAACTTCTATCTGCTACTTCTGCTTCTCAAACTTGTTTCAGTTTTCTACTCTTCAGTTTGACATTAAGCTGATTTTTGACAAACTGAAAACTTCTTAGGAAAAAATGTTCAGTTGAAATTCTTTTTTTAAAAAAGTAAAAACTATCATTGATATAGGTAAGCCCATGCTTCGAATCCTGAGAAATACTGGAGACAGTTGCCAAAAATCAAGGTCCTTTCCAATATCACATTTCAATTGCCATTTTTTCCTCTTCCAAAAGCATTTACCTACAAGATGGTAGCATCATGAAACTTAATTTTAAAATCTCATATTATAAAACACAGACAAGCACAATATTTAAATAAGTTTTAAAATACTGCTGCTTCAACAGTTTTTGAGATAATTTTGTAAAGTATATATTTGGAAGAATAATTCATTCTGATGGCACTGAAGACCAACACACAAAAGGATGCTATAAAGAAATACCTGTAATTGTTCCATAGAACAACTAAAATTAAGGTCCGGCTGAGATCTTGAGTCACTGCTCTAAAGAAAGAAAAAACCCCAAAGTTAGCTGCTTAACATCGACAAGCCTAAAAAAACACCCATTCTTCTAGCAATAGTGAAAAATACAAAAAGACAGATACTTTACCTCTACATTTAAGGTCATCAGATAGGCAGGATGATAATTTTTATGAAGCTGATTAGTCTAAAGTGATAACAATGCAGGAAAAAAACAATCAGCATTTACCAGAGAAAAGGAAGCAGAATAAGCAACACTGACAAGGTCTGAATTACCTTTATTTGATATTCTAGACGCCAAGAAACATCCGTTACATGCAGTGGACATCTACCTACACTGAATAACAGAATGATTGTGGTTATGCTGTGCTGGACTGCCCACCTTTGCACAAGTCTTTCAGATCCTAAAACAGGCTACTGTACATTAATAAGAGTTCAAAGCTAAGCTAAGAAAGGCAAAGACATTAACAGAGCAATCCCAAGCAGGTCTGCTCAGAATTTTACTCAGTTTTATTCAATGGCCTTTCTCCCAGGAAAGTGATTTTTGGATTACACTATTATTGTTTCAATGTATACAGGTAAAGAACTGTAGGTCCCTGATAGTGATACATTAAAGGTATATTTGAAATTGAAAGTAAATACTAACATTTGTTCCCTTGACATACCTTCCCAATAAGACTTCCAAGAAATCTTTGTTTTTCTGCAGAAAAAAAATAAAAAAGAGGAAACTTTGCTAGCTGCTACAGATTAAGTAATATATGAATATGGAAATGAAATAGGATAAAGTTGGCTTGAAAACCTGATATTCGGTGCAAAATTGTTCCATTCTTTCTTTGTCAAACTTACAGTCTTCTAGATAACTGCTAAAGGGGGGTGGGGGAATCAAAGAGATGGGTTAGTTGTAGTGCCAGTACAACTGAAAAAGGAATATTCTAAAGCAAGAATTCCTACAGAAATTAACCAGAGGACTTTAAAATAGGAATACCTTATGGCAGCTCCCTCAGCTCTGTGTTTTCCAGCTTCCACTATACAAGTTGTTGCTGCAGCATGGCAGTATTTTAAAATTGCTGGGTCAATATGTTCCAAGTCTGGATGATCTAAAAATAAATGAGCAGTTGACAGATATACTCAGGGGGAAATTCTAAAATACTTGTTGAGAATATATATATTACTTAAAACTTTCCCTATGAATTCAGGGACACTTAGCATACAATTCCAGAATACATATTAACAATGTTTACAGTTACAACTATATCACATTGACTGCAGGAGCTGTTTCCTTTAGGGAGTCAACATCAAGGTTTGGGGAGGGGGTTACTGAAAATTATCTAAAGCTGAATTTCTCCAAGATCCATAATCTGACCTCTCTTATTTCCAGTGTGCCTGGGTTCAAATCTGCCCCACTAAGAATTCTGGCAACAGAATGCAGAACTAAAGAAAATCTGATGTGTTTTCCACCAACGGCATCCTGGTTTTCCCCTTTGCACGTCAGTTTTTACTATTTATTTCCTGGAGTTATTTGGCAACCACCAATGTATGGAACAAGTTTAAAGTTCAGAGTAAGTGCAAGAGTTAATGATATTTTTAGAAATGGGAGAAAGAAACATTCCAAAAGGGGGGGGGGACACACGTATTTTCTCCCCCTTCTGCGGGCAAAGCCACCCGTATCGCTTTGTGAGGCGTTTGCTTCCAGTGCTTTCCAGCGACCTGCCCAGCCGGGCTCTTCGAAAAACGGCCCTCCTCGCTACCGAACTCTCCCGTGGCAAAATCCCGAACTTTGCGCCGCGGCTCATTTGAGTAAACAACTCTTTTTCAGGCGCCGCAGCTGCAGCCAGTCCCTCCCCGAAGCCGCGCAGCTCCCAAGCAGGCAGGCTGGCGAGCGGCTGACAAACGCCGGCCTCCTCGGCCGAGAGCGGCAGGCCCAGCCTCGAGACGAGTCCGCGCGGCGACCGAGGAGCCGAGGCAGAAAGCGGAGCGGTCGAGCCACCCCCCAGCCCGGCCGAACCGCCCGCCGGGCTGGGGAGGCTTTGGCGGAGCGTCAAGAAAGCCGCAGGAGCCGCCCGGCCAGAGACCGCGGCGATTCGTAGCGGACGCGCTTTGGAGAGCCGCTCCGCGCCCGACCGTTGCAAACACACCCGAAACCGAAAGCGCCTCCAGCCGAGCCCGGACGGGGCCGCCGGAGGGAGCCCACAGGAGAGCGAGGGCCGGCGAGCAAACCGCGCCTGACCACCCGCCCGCGGCGCCGGGCAGCCCGGCTCGGCCACCTCGCCGAGGGAGGAGGAGCGGCGCCTGCCCGGTTCTGCGAGGCAGCAGCCGAAGCGCGCGGGGGAAATGGAGGAGGAGGAGAGCGAAAGCGGGGAAACAAAGAGCCGCCCAGGCCGGCGCAGCCCGCGGGCTCCGCGCGCGCCTCGGCGCCCTGGGGACGCTTCCTGCGCCTCGGGGGAGGCCGGCGCTCGGCGAGGCACCCGCGCCCGCGCCAGGGAGGGGGAGAGGGAGAGGGAGAGGGAGAGACCTGCCGCTCCCGCCGGGCGCCTCGGCCGCTCGGCCCTTACCCAGCTCGGCCGGGCCGCTCAGCAAGCTCCGGAAGGCGGCCTGCAGCAGGGCGGCGAAGGCGCGGGCGGAGAAACGGCCCGGCTCGGCCAGCAGCCGCAAGCCGCCCTGCGCGGCCTCCGACAGCTCCATTGTGAGCCGCGCCGTGACCTCCGACACGCCGCCCACGTGATCCGCTGCCGCTCAGCTGATCCCGCCGCTCGGAGCCAGCCGCCGCCGCCGCGCTGCAGGCGGGCAGAGCCGCCGAGGGAAGGCGCCTGGGCAGCGGCCGCCTCCCCCTCTCTCCTCGCCCCCAGAGCCCTCGTCGTGGTCTCGCACCGCCTCTCCTCCTCCCGGCAAGGGAGCCCTCTGTTTGCAGAGCGCAAAATGGAGCCGCCTTTCCTCCTCAGCGGCTCTGCAGCTGCGCCTCTGGCCGGCCCTCTCCGGGTTGGGGAACCCAGCCGAGCAATCCTAAGCAGGGACTCCAGGCGAAACTCTGTTTAGGATTGCGCTGGAAATGCCAGCGGTAGTTTATGTCGTGGGAAATGGCTGAGGAAGCTGTTTGTTTCTGAGGCTCAGCAAGCTCCCAAGAGGCTGAAAACGCGTCTCTCTCCCTCTCGCTCCCCCACCTTGGTATGTTTTTGTAGGCGGCTGGGAGAGGATCAGCTGCCGTTAGGAGCCCTGCTGTAATTTTCCGTAAGGCAAATACATGGCTTCAGACACTAAGGGACCGTAAAACAGTTCAAGGATCTGGAAGTCGCAGGTCGACGGCGCCCGTTTGTTTTTTGGCCCGGGTATTAGAGAACCACAGTTCCTCCCCAGCAGTCGAGCTTGAAAAGCAGCCGTGGTTTGTTTTCTTTTTTGCTCGCATCGCTTTCTTTCTTTCTTTCTCTTTTGTTATGCTGATACATTTTCACAGTCTGCAAAAGCATATCGCAATAGCCATTCAAGTGTCCCTTTTTAACATTTTATAATATTAATAGGAGAGGGGTTATTTATCATTTTGGAAGATGTCATTAATTTCTGTAAAGTAGATTTTAAAGGTAAAGGAGAAGACTCTTTTATATGTAGGTCTGGTGTATGTTTGGTGAACTAGGCCACAGGAAGTTATTAATCTGAAGTTTGTTTTAAACCGATTTTCTGTCTGCTTTCTGATGAGTGTGTGTCCTTGCTTGACAAACAATCTCAGTTGTCTCAGGGTAGCTTTCTAGCAACTTAAACTTGTGTGCATCTGGTGAAGTAGACTCTGGCCCACAAAAGCTTGTGTCTGAGAACATTTGTTATCCGTTATACAGCTATAATCATTGGTTGTTTTTTCTGTGACGAACTTAACACAGTTGCCCCTCTGGATTTTTTTCACTGTAGATATGCTAATGCATATCTATAAATATCAAAAATAGTAATTCCTGGAAGAGGAAGTTTGGGGATCATGGTTCCCTTTTAAGATAGAGCTGAATAATATTCACAGTTAGCAGAGACAATTTAAGAAACGGAGCCCTACCTCAGTTCTTTATAAGTGATGGATTTTGAATCTTTTCATCATATAATTTTGGAAATATTCCACCAAGCTGATATACAAGTTAAGATGTAGCAGTATATATGAAAAGAAATCGTGAGTTAGATTTGGAAACATTAGCTCAGTTCTTGTTGGAGGTTGATCCAGTGGGTGAAAGGCTGTGTCAACAACTTTAATTTCTGCAAAATTGATTCTTCATTTCCTCATGGATTACTCACATGGCTACTTCAAAATCTGTGGGTTTGACTGTTACAGTTAACAAAATAATTTTACTTGCCTCACAGCGCTCTTACTGCTAGCTATTAATCTTATGATCTTTTCAGTTTAATAATATTTTGACTTTGTGAACTGCCTTAAAAGTATTTAAAATGGAGAAGCGGGATAAATGTTTGAATAAATTAGAATACATACTGGTGAAAAATCAAAGATCTTTTATGAATGTGATTTCCATTATTTGTGTAGTTCTGCTACACAAAGTCAATCTATGTATAAATCCTTCCCCCAACCCTGAATCAAGCTTCCTCTTGGTTTTTAAAGTAGTCATAGTTGGTGATCATGTATATGTGATTTGCACTATTGCTGTAGAAAGTGGCATTTATGAGCCATAAATGACAGTAAATAGTTTGGATGTAAAGTCTCAATGGCATTAATATTTCTTATATTAAAAACCCAAACATGCCTTTAGCACACTGAAGAAAGAAAAATTACTATAAATACAATTCCACTGAATATTTCCATGAAGAATGGAAGTTGATTCAGTGCAGATAACGTTGATCCCTAAATCATGTATACCTCAGTGTCCTCTGGGAAAGGCCTACCCATTTTTCCCCCTTGGAAAATTTCAAAGGAAGAATTTGATAGGCTCCACAGGCTGCTTGTTCCCTAAAAATTATATGGAAATTTCCCTAGCAATTATAACAAATTATTTTTATGTAGAATTTGAGTCAATTTGAGTGATTGCAGACCATCACTCATTCAGCCCAACCTCAATAAGAATGAAGATCTGGTTAATGGTTATATTATAGTTCAATTAATGGTTGCTTTTCACTACTGGTATCTCCTAGGCTATAACTTTTGAATGATTTTGTGTGCTGTGAAGTCCTTCAGCAAATGAGTTGAAGCTATTGAAGAGTATCAGCTTAATATTCCTTAAATGAAGTGTGCCTTTATGCCATCTCATGATGTTTTTCTGCACTATTGTTTATCTTCTGGTAGTTTATTCTAGCTGACATCTACCAAGCTTTCTTAAGAGGTCAGATAGTGCTGGGCCAAGAACCCTGATGAAATTAAAGATATTGAATGTGCATAGTATTCCAACTGACCGCAAAGAAGAAAATATTGTCAGTCTGCAGATCTATTGTTCAAAAATGGCTGTTTGATGCCTTTTCATTTATGATTTTAAGATTTTATATTAAAAGTAACACAAATATTAGATGATTAATGGGGCTCCATGTGTTAGTGTAATAGGGAATAAAGTAGACCACCTTTCATTCTAACAATGACCTGTAACATTTATTTATTTATTTACAGAAGTACACACACAATATCTCAAAAAAGAACCCATTGAGGTTTTGATAAAACAGCAAGATTTAAATGCGATCACTTCATTGATCACCTATCTTTTAACCAACAAATCAACTAAACATTTTTAAGTCATTTAATTCTTTCTGAATAACTGGAATCTGGCTCTTGCTTTTTTCTTTGTTTAGGATCCCATTCTTTATTTTGCTTCACTTTGAGTTTTGAAATACAATAGTAAGTAGTTATGGGATTTCTCTAAATAACTTTGGACCTTTGCAATGAAAGGATCAGTGAATAAATATATTGAATAATGTTGGGCCATTGGATAAATGCCATATGATCTGTTGAGTTGGATCCAAATCATAGGTTTTGAACTAAAGGTGCCCTTTTGTTCACTGAGGTTGTCTTTCCATGACAGAAGGGCATTTTTGGATCAAACTCTATGGCTTTTACTCAGTCCAAATCTAAGCATTCTTTCATCTGCCTTTTTAATTCTAGTGACAATGAAGAATTCATACCATTATAAACAACTTAAAAACATACACAAGTAAATAGTGTTCATATTTATAATTATGGGCTGCTTTCTAAGCTCCTTTCTGTTTCAAAAGCAGGTTTTGGTATGCACTGGGCAGGGGCATTCTGTTAAAAAAAACCCCTCTCCATGTCTGGCCACATATATTGTCATGATACATGAGGTCTTAGACTGTTTAGTTGCAGACTGTCACAGTTGATATTTCCTCCAAAGTAACCCCACAATCTTCAGTAGCAGTCCTAAAGAACTGTGGACTCTGGGAGGAGAATATGGCCTTTTAAATTGCAAACAAAATTGATTACTGAAATATTCTATGTGAAATTAAAGTTTAATTTGTAAGGGTTCCTCCCCCCACCCTTAATCTGAAAGGGTACCTTTCTAAGAGATAAGAAGCTTT
Source organism: Eublepharis macularius (assembly GCF_028583425.1). Taxonomy (NCBI): domain Eukaryota; kingdom Metazoa; phylum Chordata; class Lepidosauria; order Squamata; family Eublepharidae; genus Eublepharis; species Eublepharis macularius. The sequence continues at coordinate 68,566,065 of NC_072800.1, read as the reverse complement.
AGCTTTAAAGTGAAACTGTTGACTTAACAAGAGTGAAAATGTGACATGTGGGTATTTCCAGAGCATGCAAAACTAAGCAGTGGTGCACAGTGGCTAGTGTGATATTTATATGGGGAAAGCATAGGTTTCCATCCTTGATCAGACATGAGCTCAGTGGGTGGCCTTCAGCATGACATCTCTTCCACCCTTGCTTACCACATGCATAGGCATGTTTCAAGGTTGAGACATACTCTGAACTTCTTGGAGGAAGGTAGTAATCAGAGTAATAAAGTATTCAAAATTGTTACATAGAATGTATCCATATATTTGTGGAATTTATAATGTAGTTCTATAGATGTTTACTAAGAAGTAAGAACCACATTGTTCAATGGATCTTACTCCCAAGTAAATGTACACTATTGAACAAAGTATACTTTGTCATCTTAGATGAGATAAAGCTTTATATTAAATAAATACTGAAATACTCTGAAATCACTAGTGGCTTGAGTCTCAGCAAGGGAGGAGGAGGAAGGAAGAATAAGGTAAAATAAATAAGCAAATAAATAGAAATAGATTGAAAATCCTGACTATTCCAGTGGTATTGACGTGATAGCTAGCAAGATGGTGTTCTTTGATTTATTGTATCCTCTAAATACTAGTTTTTAGAATATTATATTCCTAAATTGCCGTGACCTGGATAGCCCAGGCAAGCCCAAGCTCATCAGATCTCTGAAGCTAAGCAGCAGCCTTGGTTAGTAATTGGATGGGAGGCCTCCAGAGAAGACAAGGGTTGCTATGCAGAAGCAGGTAATGGCAAACTACCTCTGTTAGTCTCTTGCCTTGAAAACCTCAGCAAGGGTCGCCATGTCAGCTATGACTTGGCAGCACCTTCCATCATCAATCTTAAATGACAAGAGCCAACGTGGTGTACTGGTTAAAGTGTTGAACTAGGTTCTGGCAAAGCCAGGTTCAAATCCCCACTCTGCCATGGAAGCTTGCTGAGTGACCGTGGGCTAGTCGTACACACTCCATCTAACCTACTTCGCAGAGTTATTGCGAAGATAAAATGGAGGAGAGGAAAATGATGTAGGCCACCTTGGAGAAAGGTGGAATATAACTGAAGTAAATAAATATATTAATTAAATTTAACATTACCAACTCTCACTATATTTGAAATCAGTTTTCTAAGTATTATCGTCTAAGGCTTTTCCTGACACATCTTTATCTGGATAAGAAGTGTCTTCTTGGTTATTTTTTGGGAGATTGTTCCCCATTTCATGATACTATTGAACCGTTTTGAAAAGAATACAAATTAATACCTGAAATCTATTTCATCATGGTTGGAATCCTTTGTTGCTAAAAGCTGTCGGTTATTTTGTATAAGATTCAGCATTTTATTCTGACACAACTGAGTTTTGCTTAAAGTAAAACCGTCAGTTTTAATTGGGGTTACATTTTTAATTCATTAAAAAAAACATTCTTCATTCTCTATATCATTCTGTGATTTTCTTCTTTCTGGTGAAACATCATAGAAAAAAAAGACACTCCCTAATAGGACAAGGTACAAAGACAAAGGTATGCATATACCTTTATTACCCCAATGGACATATACTCCTAGCAGTAAAGTATGTTTGTGTTGGCCTGGTTGCAGCTTTAATTGTTGAGCAGTGGGAATTGTTATGCACAGATTTTCAGAAAGAGTACAGATACAGACAAGGAAAGAATGAGTGATACATTATCTCCTGTTAATATTACTTTTGAAATCCTTGATCTTTATTTCCCTTGGTAATGAAAATAGTTAAAACATATGTCCACACACATCATGTTTTCTCAAAAATATAATAATTGAAAATCAACAATTGGTAAATAAATGACAAGTGCCATTTTGCATGTCAGGTGACATATGCTGCTACTGCTTTTCACTTGTCTGATAATGACAGGCTGTGGTTTTTCAACAGATTGGTTGCCATGCTAGGGAGCAGCTGCAAAATGAACATTTTCAGTGACATTCTTAACAGAACCATTCATAAGTATCAAGGTGATTAGCTAATCAGATTGTCTCAGATAATACTGGCGATTGCATTCTTAAACATTTTTTGGTATAACATCTTGCGTTTAACTCAGCGGCGCTTTCTGATCTGAGTTAAATTATGCCAATGCCATTGTGCCCTGTGAAAAGACCAATTTGGTACACATGGGAAAATAACAGTATTGTGAAGTGTTTTTAGCACAGATATGTCATATCAGAACAACTGTCAGTGAGATAAAGGTGTTTCCTTTGTTATATTGTGGGAAGGGCTTATGGAAAAGTGTCCACCACCTCCAACATTTTTTTTCTAGACCAGGCCCCCAGACCTTTAATGCATGATGCAGATGGCCTACTTTCACCTTCATTGTCCTTGGCCTGAACATGTAACAAAATCTTTTATTGTTGTGCCAATCACCCATGAAAGATCTGTGGGGTTCAGTGCTCACAAATGTTTATCTAGTGGGCCCACCACTTTAATTCCCAGGCTGCCATTGCTAATGATTAGTTATATTAAAGGGAGCGAGGTAGCCAACATCCATCCAGTCTTCCTCTCCATGGTATCCTTGCTGGGCCGCTGGAGGTGCGGGAGACACTCCTCAGCTCTGTGTGTAAAACACACAATGCTATGCTTTGTTAACAATGATTTCAAGGAGCAAAAAAAAATCTGCCATGCGTCTTGAAGCAGTATTTTTGTTTTGATACCTTGTCATCAAAGTGAAAGTCAGAAGGGTAATGACCCCCGAAGACCCAACCCACACATCATGGCCAGTTTTATTTTCCTATATGACAGAAAAGAGTAGCAGAGGAATAGAAGAGAACAACAGGGAGGAAGTCTAAATATCACTAACTCTGCATCTCTCTCTCAGTACCGTCTCTATTATGCTCAGGAAAAAAAATAATACACATTCAGGATGAGAGTGGAGAAATAAAATGAAAACAAAAGTATAGTTGTAGAGGGATGAACACAGAGCATTGTAATTATATAGTCATTGCAATGTATAATAAGGTATATACACTATTATATAATTTCTCCTACATTGTCCATTGCCAAATGCATTTTAACTTTTGTGAGACCCAGTACTTCAGTCTGACATTTTCTGTCTTGCAATGAAAGGTCACATTCTACCTAATTGATACACTTTAAAAAAAACCCCGCAGTTATTAGTTAACTTTTCTATGAAAAGCCTGAGAGCCATTGAGGGCAGGAACCAAGGAAATACTGTACAATTTAGTCCAACATGAATCAATCAATTGGATTAAATGCCACAAAGCTGATAGGACATTTTAAACTTAATAACTAAATGCAGATGGACAGGTTGCATTAAATCCAAATAACAGTTAAAATTTTCGAGAGGAGATAATGGACAAAGGAAATTGGATGGAACATAATATAGGGGAAAAAGAGGAATGTGTTTTGCAGGTATTTCATGCAAAATTGTTAATGTTTTTTAAAAGGTTTAATCTGACTGATGGGCTCAGATTTTAAAGTCACCCTTTCTTGTAGGCATTTTTTTTCTAATTGCAAAGGGGAATGCAAGAAAAATAGGCAACAAAATAAAAATATGCATCATTCTCTTAATGACTCCAAACATAGCACAACAGACCCCCCCCCTGCCAAATTCACAATTTATCTTCTTGCATAGAAATAAAAAGGTTCAGGAATGATCTGCATTGACTTTCCCTTGACAACATGTCCATGTAATATGGAACAAAATATTTCTAGCAGCCAGGCCCCTGATTACTTGTCTGACACTAAGAAACATTTCTCAAATATACATGTTCCAAAAATAATTGTTTAGCTCTATTGATTTCATACAACTGTAAAAAGTGGCCAATACAGTGAGATAGTATTTGAAAATGATGCATATATAATTATTCAGTAACAAGTTAAATCTACCAAATTCCTTAGAAATTCCTATAGTAATTAAGATTGGTGAATTAAATATTTCATCGTTTCTTGTATTTGTTTATTCCTCCACTGTGTGAAATCCAATTTGCTGTACTGTAATTTGAATCTCTGGATATAAATGTGGAAAAGGTGTTCATTACGTTTATTTATAATAGATTCCTCTTTAAACAAGGGATCTAGATCTGCATGTCCTACATTTTCTTCTTTGAAAAAGGCCCAGATACTTGAACACATTAACTGGAACAAAAATAGTTAAAATGCACACTGGAACTAGGAGATTTTTCAAATCCTTCCATGTAGCTATTTCATTTTAATTCTTTTTGACAAAACATTTAGAGCCAAACTTCCCAAGAAATGACACACTTTAAAAATATCAAAGGCATTTTTGAAGCATGTGATCGCGTTTTTCAAATATTGGAAGTTCTACCCCTCCTTCATTTAAGTGTCAGATCAATTTTAAGCAGACTTTCTTAAAAATTGATTTCAGGCAAATGATTTATATTTAACACAATAGCACACAAAGAGACTGTATAATGGAACTTTAAAAAGGGTTAGTAATTAAAATACTGTACTGCTTGTGTTATTGGTTCCCATTATAATACATTAACTGCCTAAACAGATGTTGAGCCCCACTCAGGGGCAGATGAATGAAACAGAGTGCTGAAGCTGGGTACACATGTATTCCAAGATCCCTTGAAAAGTTTCAAACTGGCCATTGTAACGGTCAAAGTATGATGCTGTGTCTAAAGTGTAATAGCAGCCAGAACAAGCCAACCCATGTTTCTGACAGAATATAACACTTTGAGCCTTTCATGATCTCTAGTTTGGGGCAGCATGTATTTTAGGAGGCAGTCAAGAACTAGCATTTCTTGGAGGCAAAACTATGAGTCTATCTGAATGTACAGAATCTTAGTCCTGACGGGCCTAGAAATTATACCTGACCTGAACTCCAGGAAGTAAATTGCCCAGCAAATAAAATGAATGCCACAGTTTCAGTTTTATATCAATGTACTACAAATAAACAAATACAGCCAAAGTTTCTCTTGTTTTTATTGCACTATGTTGTTGAGCAAAGATACCTTAAGTGCTCAGTAGTTATGAATCCAAATTGTCTTAATGTAACCAATATCTAATAAATAGTACCGTATGTTGTTGCATAATCACTTTTGCTTGCACTCTGAAGTCAAAAATAAACCCAATTCAGAAGAGAGAGAGAAAATATTATTGTTATTAAAGAAGGATGCAATTGTGATGAAATTTAAGGTTGTCCTCTATATTTAGAGTTTTGACAACTTTTTTTTTACAAAAAGGAACACCGAAAGACAAATGTTGAAAGTCGCTAGTGTTTTAAAAGAGTCTATTTTTGTGCATTCATCTTTCATCCGTGCTAAAATCATGTTTTCCCAGCTGAAATCTTGTGCAAAGTCATTCTGCTGTCCTAGGCTTATGATGCACAGCCAAGGATGCATGTGTGAAAAAGGGAGAAAGGACATCATTTTGGGAGATAACACAAAAGCCTACAACAGGGGGAAAACCAGACATGCTGAAAAGGAAACAAAGGGACATGTTTGAGATCTGAGTGTTTGTCATGGTACTAAAATGTGATTTAGCATGAGGCCAAGCTGGTAAAATAGCCTGTGTTTATATAACAAACAGAAACATGTTTTTCTAAACTCTGCTTTAAGTTAGTTTTTCTTTTAAAAAATCAAGGCACAGAAATGGGTGATCTCTTTTCAGTAAATGCAGCAACGCTTGATCAATATGCAGGAGCACACAGATAACAAAGGTGTTTGTAAAAGAACGCTGTGACTGAACTGCAGGCTATCCTACTACTTTCTCTAACAGTAATGAAAACAATTGATCATTTGTTAAACTAGGCACTGTGCACTAGAAAATAGTTTGTATGTTTCAGGGCAGCATCTTTGCAAGGCTTCTGATTACACTTTTAGATTCCTGTACAAATGCCCAGAAGCTGAGCCAGGATCCAGATCCTATGCATTAACCGCCTTGTCTAACAAGTAGCATCATACTCTTTGCTGCATAATGACATTTCTTCCTTCTATTTTAAATAGTATAAATATGAATTCTACAGTTTAGGAGGCCTTGAAACTAATGTTAGCAGCAGAAGAATAATTAGCATTGATAGAGAGTTTATGAACAGTGTCTCTTGTTCCTGCACATTGCATAATGATAACAGTTTGGTGAGCAGTCTCACATAGATCTAGACTGCCAGACCAGGATCTGGTTTCATTGGGCAGAAGCCATTCACTGACTGTATCAAGGTTATGCTAACCATAAACTGCAGTTTGCAGTTCAGCCTTGCATTAAATGGTGGAGGATAAGAGACTGCTGTTCTCAAAATTCAAATGCCTCTTTTAAGCAGCAGACATAATGAACATTTAGAAGGGTGAGCATGATTTTGCATGAAAGCTGGGTAACAAAATGAGGAAAGAACCAGAGTGCACAGCAGAATATTCTGCTCAAGCACCATTGAAATTATTAACATTTGTATTCCAACTTTCCATCCAGAAAGTTACAAGCAACCAGCATATATTACAATAAAACAGCCTTCAGTTTGTTATCTAAGCAGCATCAATAAAATTAGCATCAGAAAAAGCACACTTGTAACTTTTGCTTAGTAATCAAAGGTGTTGTTTAGGGGGAAAAAGACCATCTTTTGCTTATGGTGGCATGATAGTCAAGATGGGATGACGATTGGAAGACTTCCTTTAGAAGGGAATTCCAAAAATTAATGGGAACTGAGCAAGAGCACAGTTTATACAAAATGTTCTGGTGGGTTGTATCTTCTGGCCTTTGTTAATCCCCTAACTTCTACAAAAAATGATTGCTGTATTTATAAAGATTTTAAAACATTCTCATAAGGAAGATATAAATTTACACACATCTACCATTAAAATAAAAAAGAAGTTTCCTGATTAGTGATGGGACAGCAACAATACATTCATATTGCAGAGAGGGATGTTACAGAGAAGGCAGAAATGTGAACACACATGATAATGAATGTCAGTGCAGATGATTATGTCATTTTGCTGTTAACAAAAACCTGGATTCAAGCCACTGTATTTATTCACATAAAGCATCACAAATGGGTAACAATCAGACAGATTTGCAGAAATTAAACAACCTACCATCTGGATGTGGAGTGGTCATACATTTTCAGAAATACCAACTTCTTTGGGAAAAAAATACTTCATGTCCATCAAACCAACAACCATAATGAATATTTTACACAAATCTGATTATTTGGGGGGATTTTCTTATAATTTAGGAAGCAAATTGAACTGTTCTCCATGACGTGACCTGAGTCACACGATGGTGTATACTCCACAGTGAATTCTTCTTCTGTTTCATTTTGTTTGTGAACGGGAGAAAGTGACAAAAACAAAGCAGCTCTTCTGCAGTTTTGTGATTCTGGAATATGTGAGTACTTTTGTTTGATTCATCAGTTATGGGTGTTGATTGAAACCTATTGTTGAACTCACCAAAATCAATTTCATTCTTTAGATTTGTTTTTGTGCCAAATCAGTGCTGAATATAACAAATGAACGTTAGGCCATATTCAGGAACTTTCCTCCCAAAACTGCCTTTATTACAGTGAAATTTTCCATGACACTTTTCATAGCCTGTCTTTGGAAGATTCCAATGCTACGTACTTTGACAGATGAATTTACCAGCCTCTTTTAAGTAAGAATTTGGTCATTTACCACCAATGTATTCTAAAATAAATTACTCAGATTAAATAACTATTTCTGCTTTTGCAGTATTTCCCCCCCTTAAGTGACCTGGACATGAACACTCGACATTTCTGGTGGGAAACAAATACAAGAATATCATTCAGTTGCATGATTTGCTGTAACTACAAATAAGGTAAGTACCAATACGGATAATATTTATCATATAAATTAATTTTGGTCCATTATATGTTATTTAGGCTTGTGTTTTATATTTAGTATAATGTTTTGTTTATGTCTGTTTCAAATAGGTGGTGGTTGTGTACAACAAATTTAATTTCCACCAATTAAATCTTTGGGCATTTACAAAATATTTTAATCTGAGCTGTGCTTTGTAGTAGATTGTTCAGAGCTAATAATCTTATTGTAGATAATGTATGCATCTCTAGATCTCTGGATTTGTACAGTGCGTTTAAAATAATTTTTGAAACAGTAATTTATTTGTCATCTTTAGAGAACTGTTATTTTTATTCCAAAATGTCATAAAATATCACTGCCAGGATCCAAAAGAGAGAACAATTATTCTATGATTCTGGGGGGCTTTGTGCTTCTATTGCTCACTCCATAAACCTCTTTTGAATATTTTAAAAAGTAATTTCTTGTATGATGTTAGTTGCTGTTCAGTAAAGTACCCAATGAATTTCAAGCAGAGGTCTCTGAATCTAGAAGATAATCATTTCAAAAAATGTGCATTCTATGCACTTTCTGCTGTCATTTCTATCTTTTCTTTTTAAATAAAACTTTTATTATTAAAAAACAAAAAATGTGCAATATGAACATCAACAAAGAAAAAATCTCTTAAATTATTTTAGTTGCATTGAAAAAATCTTTTAAACACAGTATGACAAAAAGGTATCTTGTGCAAATTGAATTGGCCCCTTATGCCAAAACTTTCAACAACAGGGATAACATTCTTTCCATAGGGGAAAAATGGGAATGCTTTTCTAACACTTTCATGTCTCAAAAAATCATGATACTATGCAGAATATATCAACATTATTTGTAAAAAAACCACCCCACTTAACATAATTACTATGCAAAACAAAAGCAGAAGTTCTGATTTAGCTCAAGTTTCTTATGCCTGTGGATACAATCTTAAACAGGCTTTTTATGGAGTACATTCCACTGAACTCAGTGGGACTTCTGAATAAACATATTTAAAATGGCTCTGAATGTCACACTGAAAAAAGCAATGGGAACGAAGCTGGTTGTGAAAATTTGGCTTAATTGGATTCAGTGGGATGTGCAACTATATCCTGTATGCATGTTTAGTTGCAAATAAGAATCTCTCTGCACAAGACATCTTACATGGGGAAGCTCTAGTGAAATGTCTTACAATTGTTCTCCCATTGTGGATACACATGCATTGCTAGGGAGACAGAGTACACTTGAATATAAGACCACATAGGAAGTAAGTCACTAGAGCGCCCCCATGTAAGGTGTCTTGTGTAGAGAGACTTTAAGTTACATGGTGTTCAGTAGGGGCTTATATCTAATGAAGAGTGCCCAAGATCTTAGTCTACTTTAGTTGCATCAGGTCCCATGTTTACGGTGGATATATGCATAAATAGATAAAACAGGCAATGTCCATGCTATTTTATCAACAACTGTGGAAACATTTAAATATAATAATAAAAAATTATATCTTTTCTCATTCTTATTTCCACCTGTAAAGGTTACTCTTAAAGCAATCTTCACCCACATGCATTGCCAGACTCCAGGTGGTAGGGGGAGATCTTCCAGCATCACACAGGCCGTAGAGATTAGTGCCCCTGGAGAAAAAGGCTGTCTTGAAAGGTGAACTCTGTGGCATTATATCCTAAAGAGGTCTCTTCCCTCCCCAAACCCCACCCTCTCCAGACCCCACCCTCAAATCTCCAGGAATTTCCCAGCCTGGAGCTGGCAACCTTAAATGCATATTCTGAACAGAAGAAATAATGGGCTGTGAAATGGAATGGTTATGATCCTAGATAAACAACAAAGACCTGGGCGTTGTCAGCAAGATTTTTATGTGGGAAAGGGGGTTGAACAGCAAGCCTCCATGCCATATTAAATAGATTTGGAGGATGTTCCTTCTGTTTGAGGTTGTTTGCTATGTGGTATGGTAGGTACTAGGAAGCACAGACCTAGCAGTTCTATAGGCATATGACCCTAATTCATGACCCTCTGAATCCCAGCTAAAGAAAATGCCAGTCTTTTGACTGTGGTAATTTTAATGAAAGAGACATAACCTATTGAATTACATACTTCAAATTATTTTCAAAAATGACAACTCTATGGAAAATTACCTATAAAATTTCCATGCATACTCCTTGTATCAACCCATGTACTAACTGTGCACTTTGTGGTTTCTCCTCTCCTCAGTCCCTCCTCATCATGCAGATTGTTATCCATTCCAAGGCTTTCCCAGTCATGGCCTCAGTATATTGAAACAGACTATCAGAGAGAGTTTGAAAAGTTACAACTTTGATGGCTTTTCATAAGGCCTGTAAGAAAGTTGTCTTTTGGCAGCCATTTTCTTGAGGGGTATTTAGGTTATGTTGAATGTGAATGGGATTTTTATTTGGTAGTTGTTCAGTCTGTTGCTCTATTGCCTTCTTTTGGGTCTTGTGAACTTTGAAATTATTTAATTGACATTTTATATCCGATTTCATTGTATTGCTTGGCCTTGTGGTCATTGTAAGGCACCTTGGGCTGAATAGGAAAGCCAGGATATAAATATTTTCTGCAAACAAATGAAAGAGATTATGGTGACAGATCTTGAATGAATATGTTGCAAGCATGCCACATATTTATTGACTAATGCCATCCTCTTCTCTTTGTAAATGACAGAAATTAACTAACTTCTTGAGGGGGGACCCCTTTGTCTCCTCCTGAAGTTCTTCAAGTGTTAACGCATGTTTTTTTTAAAAAAAATGTATAATGCGTTTTTTTTAGTAACATCTTCCATAAGTATACTTCACATTGCTTCACATGCAAATATTCTATTGCTCTAAACAGAACACTAGGTTGTTAAATGCTGTTTCTCTCTATTTCATTAGAGAAGAATATAGTTTTAATTAAAATATCACTCCAATCTTTATGAATTCTTCTATTAAGGCTGCAACCCTGTACCTACTTTTTTGAGTGCTCTGTGAGATTTATTTCTAAGTAAATTTACATATAACTGGGTTATATAATTTGTAGTAGTTTTCCTTATCTAGATTTTGTCACATTGTGCATGATATAGTACAAACAACATGTGTGGTAAAAACTAGAAGTAAATTGTTTAAACTGATACAATGTACTGTTTGTTGATTACAAAAAGAAACCATCCTTTTAGTCTGTTTGCAGCCTATGCCACGCCTCAACCACTAGGGAAATGTCCCTTTGGGAACACAGCTTCTGGTAACATTTGGAATCCATTCGCCTCACTATTCATTTTCAGTGTGTATGAGAATGTCCTTAGTAGTTTTTTGAAAGCAAAAGATAAGCAATACAAATAGAAATAATTTATAATTTGCTAAGAATTTGATGGCACAAAATTAGAAGAGAATGTTTCTTCCAGTGATAAGAAAATAGTTATGTAAAATTTTGACAATTTAGTTGTTAAGATTAATGTATTATTCTGTGCGGGGAGATTGAAGCATGTTACTTTTTAAAAAATGGGAGTCTGATTTGTTTGCTGATTTGAGGTTGGGACTATTTCTCTTTGAAATGTGATTTATAGTGATTTTTTAAAATTGTTTTTTCAAGTTTTTTGAATTTGGATTTCATTTTTTCTACTGCATTTGGTTGTGTGGAATTTTACATGGTTAAAAGTTGGGTGATTCATTGGTTAACAAATTTATGGGATGTCAGATTTCTATGCAAATAAATGGCAGCTTTCTCTTATCAAAATATTTCTATATCATTTAGCCCTGATAACAGTAATTTTCTCCTAGGTGTTCATCGTAGTTCCTTTTAAATAATATCATATACTTTCACTGTTGTGCAGCATTGTTTAAAAATATTTTTAAGAAGATGTTTTTCCTTCTTATTTTTGTGTGCCTCGAAAGCATATAATCAAGAATTTTGTGAAAGTGATCATTTTACTGTCAGCATGTTACTCTATATATTTTTGGCCAGATAAAGAGCTCTTAATGCACAGGGTACTGATTTTTTAAAAAAATAATCCTATTCTTAGCACATGTGACTTTTATTCTTTTGTCAATATTCTTTGCACATGGGAGGGAGAGGCCTGTCTGGCTTCTGTGATATACACACAGTCATGGAATCTAATCCCAAACTCATAACTTCTCAGTTTTGAATCAGACAGATATAAATAAAATTAAATGATCACTTATCCCAGTGAAAAATGTAAGCATATTATTTCAGATGCATCTTCTGTCTCTCTGCACTCTCATGCTTGCCTGTTTATAAACTAGATTGTCCACTCATAATTGCTCACCCCTTAAGCTTGTTTTTTTAAAAAACCAATAACCTTATGTTAATTTTTAAAATCATACATGAGGGAGTTATAACCCAGGTGTTACAAGTCATGCCCAATAAATTGGGATGGCAAAACAATTTAAAGCACAGGTGGTACAAGAGGGAGCGCTAAAATCGAAGTGAGATACTGTTTTCACTCAAAAGGAAGGCAACCCAGAATGTAAGACAACCTCCCTAAAAATATAATATATGTCCCCCCCCCATTTTTTTTATTGGACATAACTGTGACTTGTATTCAAATGTAAGATGACTCCCTCTCTCTTTTTTTTTTGGTGGCATACCAGGCTAAAAAACTTAGTGCTGCCTTGATGTAGGCTGGTTGGTTTGTTTAAAATATTTATATGCTGCCTTTCAACCCAAATAGGGACCCCAAGGTGGCAAACATCAGCCATTAAAACATTAAAATAACATTTAAAATGTATATATAGATGCAATAAGAACACACAGACAAACAAACACACGTGTGCACACAACCAGGGAGGAGAGCTAATAAGAGTTTACTGGGACTATATTGGACTCCTATAGATAATGTTATGGCCTTGACCTTAGAAAAATTGCTTATATTTTATTTATTTATTTATTTATTTATTCATTCAGTTTTTATACTGCTTCTCCTTGGTTAAGATTTATTTTGGGTTAAGACTTTATTTTCTTTATTTTTATTTTCTTTATTTTTGGTTAAGATTCTCTCTTTGGTTAAGATTTATTTTTTATAGTTCATCTTTCTCACTGAGACTCACAGCAGATTACATTGTTAGCATGCAATGGAACATTCTATGGGACTCTGTCAGGAGAAAATCTAAACAGAGTTTTTAGTAAACATGGCCACACTATGCCTTACCTGGCATTATTATGCTATGTTGTTTGGAATAGATATAGAAGAAAACCAGAGAGGGATGATGGGGTGTATCCTACCCCGATCCTACTATGCCACTGAATAACTCCCTCTCCTTTATCATTTACGTATTAAAATATTTAAACTCCACCTTTCGTTTTGACTCAAGTTTGAGGCCTTCCTACAGACTAAAAAGTCTTCATCCAGCAGAAGTGGCTTTTCCATTGGAAGATGAGCCACTTAAGCTAGAGGAAGGCTACTCAGAAGACGGTTGGATCTGCCCCACTATGTGGTGATGGTGACTAGTTTAGATGACTTGAAAAATGATTAGAAAATTTATGGAAGTAAAGTACATTAATGGCTACTAATGAGAATATTAAAATAAAACCTCCATGTTCAGAGGTGGAATATCTCTCAGTACCAGGTGCTAGGGACTAGCATGATGAAAATCTACAGAGTTGGTGTTCTGCCTTTGAGATTCCCAGAGGCGTCTGGCTAATTCCTGCTGAAAACAAAATGCTGGTCTAGAAGAATCTAGTAAGTCACTTCCTACTTCTTACATTCCTACAGGTCACATGTTTTATTACTTCTGCTGTCCAAAAGATATACTGGATTCTGCCTTCCTTAATGCTCCCAGGAGAAGGTCAGTTATTTAGACAAGAATGAAAACAGAATGTTAGCAATAGCATCAACATTATGCTGAAGACCGGTTTGGAGTGAGGTTGGTAAAATCATAATAATTACAATTGGAAGACATTTGTGTGTGTGTGTGTATTTGTGTGTGTAAATTAATTTCATTTCATCTAGTATAGTATATGAACTGCATGTGTGTCTGAGTTTCAGAGCATATGAATCCCAGATAATTCTTTGGAACACTTCAAAAATAGACTACACATAGTGGATTTACGGGGGAGGAAATCTTGTAACAAACAGAATATTGCCTAGATCTGTAGAAGCCTCTTTCCACATGTGGAGCTGCTATTTTTTCATACATATATCTTGTATGAGAACTTTAAATAAGGAACAGCGTTTTGTGTGTGTATATAGCCAGACTATGTGTATGTATACTTGTCTATAAAATCAGTGTTTTGCATCATGAAATTAAATCATACCAAAAAAGCCTATTTGTATATAATTGCATTTTCACCAGTCATGAAGAATGACCAGAGTACAAGGCCTGAAGCCTCATTTCCCAACCTATGGACCTCTTTTTCAGCCAGCTCTCAGATCTCTGAGATTTTGCAAGCCATTGGCCCATTACTCAGAGACTGGCCAATATATTTTATGTCTGGGGCAGAAAAGTCCCTACCTGGTGGTAAAAATATGATTTAAGCAATGAAATACTGGATATTTGGTTTCTCTTCAATGATGCTGAATATCTGCCATCTGATAGGAACTTCCTATCTTTGTCTAATAGCAAAGCACACACATTTTCAAACCCATTATTGCAGTTATTAGGAATGTACTCTTTTTCTTTAAGTGAAAACTGAAATTATTAAAATGCTTAATTCTAAGGTCAATACCAAATCCCACAAATTTGCTACAAAAACCCTGCTGCATCTTTTTTACATGCAGAAGTCTATATATAGCTTGTGCTAAAAGCTGGTATCTACATTCAGAACTGTAAGTGACTGTTATTTCTCCTTCTGTATGCAGCTCTCTGTACTGGGGCCCATGTCACTGATAGAATACATACCTTAGAATGGCAGTTTAGAAGGGCCAAAATGAGCAAAGGGTTCATGAGCACCTGAGGTAGTAGAAAACAAAAACGTGCTAACAAGGAGAGCCCTGAACTGCTTCTGTCTGAACTCCAGAATGGACGTGTATCTTCATAACAGTCTGCAACTGAGTAGTGAGTGATAATACCCCAAACAGCTATTATCAGAACGGGCTTCTCACCTGCTGATGTATTTAACTGCACAGTGCTATTAGGAACCAACAAGCGCAAAATTTAAAGCTGAACAACCCAGTTACATCTTAAAGCTCCCCAGAGGAGGGAAAGACATTTTAGACAAAAAACGCTCCCAACATAATCAGTGAATGCAGCACACGGCACACAAGGACAGATGCAGAACAGAGAAAGAGACCAAAGGAATAGGTAGGCTGAAGAAAAGAGTGAGCAGGAGCAAAGAACAAAGAAATGAATGCTGAAGCGAAGACAAAGAAACAGGAAATATGTGAGCAGGGAATCCAGGAGGCTGGGGGGGGGGCGGGCACGTTTGGAGGTGATAGGCAAGGAAACATGAAACATAAAAGAGAGACAAGCAGAAGCAAACAAGAGATACCCAAACAATTAGCATTAGGAAAAGATGTGTGTATATTTTTTAAGAAAACACTCACTCTTACTAGCTTGAATAAATCTATGCACATTTTGTGTGTGTGTATTATTTATTCCATATAGTATTCACAAAGCTGGGGGAAGTCCTTTTCTTGGACAAACACCATTGTTGTTTATTTCCCATCTCTTTGTCTCTGCAGCAGGCATTAGTCTTGTCATGGTTTATCCTTCTCTCATTCTCAGTGCCCCCTTTCACATCATAAATATAATTTGATTCAGTAACACCGGATGACAAATAGACCTTAATTGTCTCCATATCTAAATTCCTCCAACTCAATGCTATCATTTTAGATAGATATAGATATAGATATAGATATAGATATAGATATAGATATAGATATAGATATAGATATAGATATAGATATTTTTGTTTTGCTTATTTATTTCAGAAAATCTTGAAAGCAGTATACATAGAAGAAAAGGGGAACGTTTGCAACCACATTAGCAAGCACTGTGGTCACATTCTTACATTTGGATATAGATATAGATATAGATATAGATATAGATATATATATATATATATATATATATATAGAGAGAGAGAGAGAGAGAGAGAGAGAGAGAGAGAGAGAGAGAGAGAGATTCTACTCAAATGTAAGAATTTGACCACAGTGCTTGCTAATGTGGTTGCAAACATTCCCCTTTTCTTCTATGTATACTGTTTTCAAGATTTTATGAAATAAATAAGCAAAACAAGCAATATATATATATTGGTTTTACAAAATTTATATCTCGCCTTTCTGCTCAGTCAGGGCTAACAATTAAAAACAGAGCATTATAAAAGTACATAATAAAACCAATTAAAACCAAAAGTAAAATATATATATATAAAACACAAACAGAGCAATTAAAACAGAAGGCAGGAACGAAGAGTCATTGAGGGAATGCCAGAGGAAACAATTCTTTGCCCACCGGCAAGAGGCAATGACAGAAAGGGACAGATTAATATCCCTAACGGAGGACGTTTATAGTATTGGTACCATGACTGAGAAGTCTCTCTTTTGGAAATCTGGAAAGTTAATAAATAGATTAAAAAAAAGATGGGTGGGTAAATTTGGAGATATGTATAGCATAATTTATATATAGCATAATTTAAAAATAAAAGAAAATCTGCCTTGTCCTTACCATGGAACAATAAAACTTTAGAACATTATTCTGACGTTTCATCTACCTAGGAACTAGCTAGCTTGCAAAGTTAAAATGTACAGTATTCATCATTTAATAAATAGCAACTTTATAAAACAGCCAACTAAAACAATCAAAGCTAAAGTCCAAGAACTGCTTACTAGGCTATTCTCTCCCCTGCTTCCCCCCGCTGCCCCCAGTTGCCCTTATGGGGATGATAATTTGCAAAAGTAGACCTTATTTTATTGTGCCTTGGATACTGATATTCACAGTAGAGCCTGTTTTTTCTAATCAGTTACATAGTTGGGATCACAGAGGGAGAAGCGGTCCCTCAAGCATGCTGCAGTAGTCCAATCAATAACATGCCACTTCCACACGTCCTTAATGGGTCAGCCTGCCAACGGAACTCTGGTGGGTTATCTCACTCATTACACAAGTCATCATTTCCCATGCGTGAGCAGGTCATGATAATCCTGTGTTTCTTGTGATACCTGTTTTGGTCCGTGTTTATTTTTGATGCGGGTTTTCTGTGCAATTATCCACAAATTTCCAACCCCTCTTCTCACCATTACCCCTCCTTTAAACATCAAAGATGCATCTGGCTTGCATGCACAATCATATAATTCTCTCCTTTCAAAACTTTTTTTAACAATCCTTGCGCTATTACGATATCTACATACACAAAGGGAATCATATTGCAGTGCTTGCTACATTGGATCACTCAGCAATTGGACAATCAGTCTAGGAACAACATGGAGAACAGAATGCTAATTCTGATTTTATTTTAAATATGGAACCATGCGATTGCACTACTCTACTGTTTGCATATTTATTAGACACTTTTGCATTTAAAACTTTGAGCAGGAAATCAACGGTAGAGAACAGAGTGCTATGCATGCACGGTTTCTACAGAAGCTGAAAGACAAGACAATGGCATAGCTCAATCCTGCATGCACTAAAAAAAAAGGAAAGTTGGGCAGGAATGTAGCAACGTCGTTTGTGACGAGGCGCAGATAAAGAATGCGTTTTCTGATTTGAGACCTTTTTTTTGAGACAAACACCTACAAAATACACACGATGACGCACGTGAAAGATGAGTTCTCACAGTGGATCAGGAAGATGTGGCTTGTGAAAGGTGAGACGTGGCTTTAGGACAGGGGGGGAAAAAACCCAAAATGGAAAGCGGCCCATTAATGCCTTCTAGTCAATGGGTATAGAAAATGGCCATTTTCACATGTCTTACCTGCCCCTGGAACATCACGCAAAACACCTGGAAGACAGCGTCTTCTTGAGAGAAATCGCGCCAGGAAGATGCTGTCATCCAGGAGTTTTGCGCGAAATTGAGTCTTCCTGGTGCGATTTCGCACAAGAAGACGCTGTCTTCCGGATGTTTTGCGTGATGTTCCGGTGGCGACGGCAGGTAAGACATGTGAAAATGGCCAGTGTGGCTGTAGGGAAAAAGCAACATTAAGCTTCCAGGAGGTGCACTTGAGCCTCAAAGCACAGCTTCAAATTCAACAGTTCTCCTGGACTTTGCATATCATCTACCATAGGATATATTATTCTTTCAATTGCTGCAGGGGGCTTCTCCACTGGCTTCCCAGGACCTCCAGCCAGTATCATCCTGTCTGCTTTATCTGGATTCAGCTTCTGCTTATTCAGCTTCTTTCAATTTGTCAAGCATTGATTTTAGACAAAGACTGTTGCTCCTGTATCTGATGAACAAGAAAAATCCAGCTGGTCATGATGAGAATTAACACTCCTCTTTAAAGTTCAGATGCCCTCTCTCTTTTCTTCTTCTTTTTTTTTTGAATTTTATTAAATTTACAACCAGAACTACAACAAAACAGAAAAATACATACAACAGAAACAGTAATGATAAGATAAGTCCACTTCAGCTGAATACAACAACAGGTTTTAACAGTCAATACAACACTGAATAAGGGTAAGAAGAAGTAGGTTGCAAGCCTTTAGATTCCAAGTATTCATAGAATGGGAACCATTTTCCCCAAAAGTCTGTTCCTAAAGGATAGTGTTCCCTTTGGTATAGTTTGTCAGTAATTTTCTCCGTTATCAAATGGTTCCAGACTTTTGTTATCCATAATTCTAGGGTTGGTGGTGATTTGTCTTTCCGTCTAGATGCAATTGCACTTTTGGCGGCTACTAAAAGTTCAGATGCCCTCTCTCAAGGGTTTCCTGCAAATGTGAGAAAGCTGCATTAGACTGGATTAGCCCAAAAGAGGTCTTGAAAACCAGGCACTGTATTTCTCTAGATGACATTGCTGGGACCTTACTATCAGAAGGGAGTGAAATTTAGATTCGTGGAGGATCGTTCAGTCAATGGCTATTAGCCACAATGACGACAGGCTACTTCCACATCCAATGGGAGCGAGCCTGTTTAACTCTTCCACTAGTGCCATTTCCCTGATCTCAAGTCCCCCTTCCAGGCTGCTGGTAGCCCCAAGAAGGGGGAAAGATGGGTGCAGAGGGTAATGGAAGCCAGCAGGGAGGGATTTACGGCACAGGAGGAAAAGATTAAATCTCATACATCTCCTACACTCAGACCCTGAGGTACTTGGGACCTGCTGCTAGAGTCCCCACTTTACAACACCTGGCACCTTACAATGGGCATAAAAACCTAAGAAAAGCCTGCTGGATCAGATCTGTGGTCCATTTAGTCCAGCATCCTGTTTCACACAGTGGCCAGCTGTTTGGTCTGGGGAGCAAAGAGGTCATAGAGACCAAGGCCCTCCCCTGCTGCTGCTGCTGCTGTTGCTACTGCCCAGCCCTGGTTTTCAAAAGTTTTCTACCTCTGGATATGTAGGCTCTCTTAAGACAATACTGCTAGTAGCCATTGATGGACATCTCTTTCATTAATCTGTCTGTCTCTGTTCCTGGCCACAGTGAATGCCACAGTTTGATTACTTGTTGAGTAGAGAAGTATTCTCTTTTGTCCTGAACCTACTTCCCAACAATTTTATTGGGTACTCCCAAGTTTCAGAATTAAGGGCGAGGGAGAAAAAGCTTCCCCAATCCACTTTCTCCACCCCTTGCGTGATTTTATAGACCTCTGTCATGTCTTCCCTTAGTTGTTCTTTTTCTAGATAGAAAAATTCCAGACTTGACAGCGTCTCCTCATAGGAAAGGTGCTCCAAGCCGCTAATTGTCTTGGTTGTCCGCCTTTGTATGTTTTCCAGTTCTGCAACGTCCTTTTTGAGATGCAGCAACCAGAAATGCGCACAGTACTCCAAATGAGGCTGCACCATAGCTTTAGACAAGGGCATCACATTATTGGCTGTTTTATTTTCAACCCATTTCCTAACGATTCCTAGCCTAGAGTTTCTCTTTTTTTCACCGTTACACACTGAGTTGCCAATTTTATTGGGCTTTCCACAACAAGTCCAAGATTTCTTTCAGTATCAGCCTTAGCCAGTTCAGACGCCATAAGCATATATTTAAAAAGAGGATGTTTTGGGGTCCAATATGCATCATTTTACACGTAAATTGAACTTCATTTGCCATATGGTTGCCCAGTCACCCAGTTTAGAGAGATGCTGCTGTAACTCTTCACAATCCTCAGTTTTCACTGTCCAGTATAATTTGGTACCATCTGCAAACTTGGCTACTACTCTGCTCCGCCCCAATTCCAAATAATTGATGAACAAATAGTGCTGGTGAGACCCATCTACTCCCCTCCCTTCATTACAAGAACTGATCATTTATTCCTACTCCCTGCCTCCTGCCATTTAACCAACTTTTAATTAACTTTTCATTTTAACCAAGGGGGTAGGAAGGGACAGGGACATGGGGAAGGGTAGCTGGCAGTGATGTGATGTCGATTCTGGGGGTTTCCACAAATGGTGTCATGCTGTTTGTCTGATAGACTTTTTAAAAAATCCCCCCTCCCATTGCTGTGAGAAGCAACAGGAAACAGGAGCTGTGCATCTCCCTCTCCCGCTGCCCCCCCTGCCCCCGCCAACCCAGGGGCTGGCAACCCTACTTTTAATCCATGAGATGACCAGTCTTCTTATCGCATGACCACTGAGCTTATTCAGGAGTCTTAGATAAGGTCCCTTTTGCAAGTCCTAGTATATGATGCCTGCTGGATCACCCTTATAAATATGCTTGTTAACTTGCTCAAAGAACTCTAAGAGGTTGGTAAGACTCCCTTCTGCAGAAGGCATGTTGATTTTTCCTCAGCAGACTTTGTTCCTTGATGTGTTCAATAAATTCTTTCTTTAGTAATGGTTTCTACTAATTTACCTGGAACACATATTAGGCTAACTGTCCTGTAATTTCCTGGATCCCCCTGGATCCTTTTTTAAAAACTGGAGTGATATTTGCTATTTTCCAGTCATCCGGCACAGAAGACAGTTTTAGTGACAAGGTGTTAGTAGATCAACAATCAATCACCACCTGTCTTTTTCTGCTATAGAAGACCATGAATCCAAGGATCCATGTGCATGGCCATATGAATTGGTGCTCAGTTTCTAAAATGTCACCAGACATTTAGCGCTCATCATTGGTTACAGAATTACCTTTTCTGCAGAATGACGGACACAACTATCTTTTCTTAAGATGAAAGACAAACTGTGGGCCGACAGCCTCCCCATAGACTCCATTGTCCACTTGATCCTTCATGCATCATATACATTTGGCTTGCCAAATGTATGACTGCTCATTCTGCAGGCATGCTAGAATAAATGATTACAACACTGTACTTCCAAAGACATATTAACTTCCTGACTCTGTATAGTAATACCTTACAGCTGGTTCAAATAAATATTCCTAGCTGATGCATTTTTCATCTTTAAAATGAAAAAGGCAATGCCAAAGATGTGTTGTATTTATTTAGTGTCTTCTGTCGCTGCATTAAACACCAAATACAAAAAGAATATCTTTAAAATGGTTATTCCTCTTTAGGCATTAATTCCTTTTTGGGTTTTGATTTGTTTTGGTTTTCTAGACCAATCACATGAGTGAGAGAGAGAGAAATTGGTTTGTGACATTAATTTTCATGAGTTTTTGCATCTTTCAGTCTCACTAAAACTTCAATGTTACTTTTTCATATTTTGAATGAAACGCCTGTCTTTTCTATCCCAAACAGGATCTGTTTAAGGCAGTGAAGTTGCTCCTGACATTAATATAAATATGGTGCTGATGATGCACAGGCTAACTAAATAAACAGACCCATATATGTCAGCCTATTGCGTCCTACTGGAAACATATTGCTTTGGATATCATCAGTGTTTCAAATTATAATTTGTTTTTTAATACCGCTACTAAGAAAGCAGTAGATCTAACTTAGAATTGCTGTCTAAGGTATAAATATGGAGGTAGTATAAGAATATAGTTATTGCCTCTGGAAAACCCTTGATATATTTTTACATTCTTCCAATAGCCAGTGATACCTACTTTTCAGAAGTTTGTGTATTAGTGGGTTTCATAGCTTAGGGCTTGGGAGAAAGCAGATTATGATCTACTATAGATGTCCCTAAACTCCTGACTCAGAAGCCACAAAGAGTTTTCTCTTTAAAATGTAGCTGATCCCAAAGGACTGTGGCATTTTTGTAGGAGTTTGAAAACGTGCATTGACTTGATTCTGGTAATGGGATCAAAACTGCCTGCATCCGTTTTGGAAATGGTGATGCCAGAAATTGCGCAGAAAAGCTACCAGAGTTCAGTGAGTGGGGCGCTATTTTTAGGATGTGTGGAAACAGCCTCTATGACATTATACCCTGCTGAGGTCCCTCACCTCTTAAACCCTGCCCTCCCAGGCTCCACCCTCAAAATCTCCAGGAATTTTACAACCGAGAGCTGGCAACTCTACCGGCACCTCTTCTGGCTGGTGGACTTAGCCCCCTAAGGCAGTCAACACCATGAGTATGGCACCTCTTTTTTAAGAACCCTCCCACACTGCATATCGTGTATTCACCGTGAAGGTCAGGAAAGCTGATATAGTGTAATTGCTGAGATTACTGGGTTACTCTTAGTGCTTTGAATGTGTGTACTATATGAACAGTATTATTCTGACAGGAAACTGGTGAGAAAAACAAAGTCCTCAGCTTGTTTTGAATAAAACTAGTTTTATGTCTATTTTTGTCATTTTTTATTGTACTTTCATGCCTCAAATTAAGAATATGTATTCTAACACACATTTAATCTAAACATTCAAGACCAAGTAATTATGCCCGAGTTCCCAATTTGTGCTTCACACCATGGGGAATAAATGAAAAGATTACAGTCTCTGTGGGCCTGATCCTCTCCTTTCTCCCACTTTTTTCTAGCGTTTTTACTTTCCCCTGTGGTGTTTTCTTTCTTTCTTTCTTTCTTTCTTTCTTTCTTTCTTTCTTTCTTTCTTTCTTTCTTTCTTTCTTTCTTTCTTTCTTTCTTTCTTTCTTTCTTTCTTTCTTTCTTTCTTTCTTTCTTTCTTTCAGGCTGTAAGTTGTTTTCCAGTCAAAAATAAATAAGCAAACAAACCATATCTGAAGCCAATGATTCAAAGTATTTCAGAATGCTTGAAGAAAGATTTTGGGTAAAACATTCCCCCCACCTCCATTTCAGTAACTTCTGATTATGTGTAAATGTTTGGAGAAAGGGAAAATCCATCCTGAGTCTTCCTGAGTAAGGCAGACTATAAATGTCGTATAATACATTAAATAGGGTAATGTACGGTAGAGTATCCCTTGCAGGGCTGCTGAAAGGGCCACTATGAGCTCTTAAACAAGGATTCCCTCTGCACTCATTCATGATACCCAGGCCAAATCTAAGTATCACATGGAAACAAAATCACATCCTCATGACTTTCTGTTATCTTGAATAATATAAAAAACAGCTATCCTTGTGGGACCAATACATTCATTCTCATTCCATTCCTTTAAGGAGGTCCGACAGTGTTTATGCACCACTCCCTGTTTTATCCTCACAACAATCCTGTGACATAGGTTGGACTGGGAGAGTGGGACAGGCTCAAGGTCACATTCTCCCTTTTCTCCCCTTCTTAAAAAGAGCTTTGTAATGTTTAGCTGCATATTAGTGACACGTCAGCCAGTTCCCTGAGCCTCCAAGGTGACCAGGGTTCCTGGGATTTTATCTCCCCGGTTCCACCCTTCTCAACAGTCCTGTACCCTTGCCATTAAAATCAATTAATCTACATAAAAATAAAAGACTGAACATTGGTCTAGTTGTTTCCACTAAAGTTAGTGTCAGCTTTCCTAGCTGCACAACTGAAGGAGGATGAGAACAACCAGGGGTGGGAGGGCAGAAGAGAGTCAATATATCTCTCTATATAAAGACAAGTGTACTGACTGACTCATCAACGCCCAGCCCAAACCCCTAGACCTAGAAACAAGAAATTTGGGGAGAAATTTTCAGAATGTAAACATAGGGTTGCGAGGCCCCCTCAACCTCCCAGTGGGGGATTGGGGCCTGGCATTTATCTGCAGGAGTGATGTGTGTGCACGCGCACGTGCTCCTGCAAGCATGATGACATCACTTCCAGGAAGTGACATCATCATGCAGCCCCTGGGAGTGTGCTCATGCTCCGCAGGGGCCCGGATTGGAGACACTGTGGAGCACAGAAGTGCTCCTGCCCTCCACAGTGGCCCAAAACATGCCCGTTTTGGCCCAGATCGGGCTCGTTTTGGGCCAATTTTGGCATGGATAAGGCCTGTTTTGAGCTGCTGCGGAGTGTGGGAGCCTGTTTTGGGCCATTGCAGAGCATAGGAGCGCTCCCGCGCTCTGCAACGGCTCAAAACGGGCCTGATCCATGGCAAAATGCATATGGATTGCAGAGAAGATTAGCATATCAAGCACCAATCCATAAGCAAAAGAACCTCCTCAGGATACAGTGAAGCCTCCCTTCATTAGCATTCCACACCCTGGGAAACTCTTACAGGATGACTCAGCCCAAACCCACCTTCCTGAGTAGATATAAATTACCTGCCAACATCTTCTCCACACTGTGACACTGAGAGATCTCTGTCTTTTGGTGCTACACCTCTGAAGATGCCAGTCACAGCTGCTGGCGAAACGTCAGGAACTACAATGCCAAGACCACAGCTATACAGCCCGGAAAATACACAACAACCATCGTTCTCCGGCCATGAAAGCCTTCGACAATATACCTTTGTGAAGCTCGGGTACTATGCTATTATACTACAAAACCAACTAAAAAAAAAGTTACATACCCATAAGTATTATAACTGGATTTAAAGTAGTTCAATGCCCTAGCAAAGCACGGGTATCAAGGTAGTGTTTTTATATACAGCCAGTTTTGTTTGATTCTATGATTAAAATTGAGTTGTAACCCATACCACTCTGCTCACCTCACTGAGACAACTTCTTCCAACATACGAAGCTTTTTAGCCAGTCCTCTTGCATCAGGGAAAGGCTTCTTGTGTTGAAGGAAGGCTGAGTGGTATGTCAGGAATGGATACAACCCATGGTAATAATGGCCAATTACAGTTCTAAGTGTGTTTTTTTAAAACTCTTGGAGCATGAATCCAATGTTCGGAGCCCTTGAAGTCATTCCTACTTGCTCTGTGCTGTGCTGTGCTGTTTTAAAAATTCAAATTCAAATTCAGTTGATTTGTTTTTAACCCTGAACTTGCTCATTTGTGGAGATGGTATAGTGAAGTGCCTATTAGCTGTATGGGGAAACAGCTCACAAGCGATGTTTCTGGAGTTCGGAAAGATCTGTTTTCCCTTACTTCCAAGTTACTCACGCCTCTCTAGGTACTTCCACTGTCAGCTTTCTAGTATTAAAGAGTACCTCCTGCTGAAGCACAAGCACTTGAGCACTCACTTTGGCTGTCTCTCTAAAGATTGCCAGTGTGGACGTTCTTCTCACCTTCTTTGGACAACTGTTCTACAAGGCTGGCATCATTGCCAAAAATTCCTGAGGTTGGGCTATGGAAATCTAATGGACTTGGTTGGAAAAAGGGCTAGGAGCAATTGTTTGGAGGATCAAAGCTGGCTCATAAGTTTGTACTGGGAGAAGCAGTCCTTTAAGTCTGTGAGTCCCAGGTCATGAAGGCCTTTAAAGCTGAGCCTGGAAACAATTAGGTAACCAATGAAGCTGTTCTAGAATGTTTGTACATAAAGAGCTGTATTCTGAATCAACTGAAGTACTTGTTGCCATCATTCTTCCCTATTCATATAATTAATCTGAAGTTGTTAGGGAATATATGGAAGCAGCCAAAAAAATCTGTGATTAGTACTGCACCAATTTTCCACGAGCTTCAATTTTTATGACAAAAATCTCCCTTTTGGAGAGTGCCAAAATGTTTTCAGCACTCATCCCAACTTTACTTCTTTCATGCATTTTTATGCCTCTTTGTAAACAGTAGTCTGTTAGGCTTGGATTTCCCTAAATTTCTATGGGTGCAGAGGAAGAGAGGTGATCTTTGCAAATCCCCTCCTCCTGCAGAAGAGCTCTGATCCCACCCACCCCACTTCCAGCTATTCCTGAGTGTTCCCTGTCTGTCCAGTACAGCATTTTAGGGGTAGTTTTGGTCTGCCACAGGAGGAGGGAATTGGCAAAAATTGCCCGCCCTTCCACATGGAAAGTCTTGTATGAGTTATGAGGCAAAGTAAGCAAAATAAACAATGGAAGAACAATACTTTTGACCAACATGAGTCACATATTTAAGAGGGGTTTGAAAGAACAAATACAAAAAAACCCGACTATATTTGTATTTGAACACTGCTTTAATTTAAATGTTCACAGAGCAAGATGTAAATCTTAGTTACCATGATAGGTTGCTACCAGCCCATTCTCCAAACAGGCTTGACAGAAAGCAAAAAGTTGTTGTTTCTCATATAAGGATAAATGAAATACTTCCAAGAGTTTCAAATGGCTAAGCAGAGAACATTTATATAGAATTCTATATAAACAGTTAAAGTTTGAGAAGGTTCACATCACAAAACCCACATAGGCTTTATTGTGGCTGCTTGTTCCTGCTGCTTCTAGAAGAGGCAGGTACATTTGAGGTTAGGGTTGCCAGCCTCCAGGTAGTGGCTGGAGATCTCCTGGAATTACAACTGGTCTCCAGGCCACAGAGATCAGTTCACCTGGAGAAAATGGCTACTTGGGGCGGGGGGTGGGGAGATGGACTCTATGGAATTATGTCATACCAAGGTCCTTTCCCTCCACAAACCCCACTTTCTCCAGGTTTCACCCCCCAAAACTCCAGGAATTTCCAAACTTGGAGCTAGCAGCCCTATTTGAGGTTGATATAAGGAATGGGACTGAGAAGCTGAGTTAGTGATCCCCTACCCTTCAACAAGGAGGTTGGCTAATGGAATAGTGACTCCATTCAAGATCAGTGTCAGGATTCTACCCACTAACCTGGAAGTCCTTCCCTTTAGTTTCCCTTATGCACAATTCCCTGCTCTTTAGACTGACCATTCAACCAAATTACTGGTTCCTGTGACAAACTGGCAGAGATGGAACCTTTTTTGAATGGCCACTAAGGAGAAAAACATTTGTTTATTATTTAGAAATGTATGGGGAAGGAGCCAATTGTGTGGCTTAATTTTTATTTTTGGGACAGTGTGAGTGCAGAATTTGCATAAAATCTGGGGAAATTATAGCATATGGCTTTCTGCTGTTCTGGAAGTCAGTAACTCTTTGTTATTGGCTTCATTGGCAATGAGTAGCTCTTCTAAACTTTTAAAAAAACCTAGTAGCCTTGAAAAACAGTACATTTGGTTCATTTGTGCTTTTTTATTAGTAAAATAAAAAGTCTGTGAAATTCAGAGATTTTAATGGGCCTTTCAGTTTATATGGGTTTTTTGGAGGCAATGACTTTAAGAACAATTGCTCAAAATTTTACCTGAGGCAAGACTTATAAATGGAAAACTGAGCACACAGTGCCATATTGTCAAATACCTAGGTGGTGGAAAGCTTTAAAATCTTTTGCTTTTGTGGGATTCCTGTGGCTTGATTCTTATAACTGGTGCTAGAGGAGAATGTAAGGCAATATCAACACAGAAACAAACACAGTTAAATTGGAGTAAATATGAAATGTAATAATCTGAAATTAAGTACAATGAAATTCAAGTAATATCAAAGTAATCTTTTCAAGGTTTAGCTCCCTCTCCCTATTGTTTTAAAATAAATACATTTAAGTACTTTATTTGGTACATACCGTACAGCTTAACAAGCAATTCTATCTATAGACTATGAAAAAGAAAAATAAACTGCTATGTTACCTAATTTAAATGAGGTAAAATCTGGAGTGTCCAAAGTAAAACTTCATGCTCTAATGCTATAGGCATGTGCAGCTGCATTTGTGCATAAAGTGATAAACAGAACAATGGAAATATCCCAAGTTTAAAAGCTGACCAAGGCAGGATACTGACTACTGGTTAGATATCCAGCTATCATTTATTTATAAAATAGCAGCTCGTATGAAAAAAAATCATGTAAACACAGCAGTAAAACCTGCCAATTAGCAGTTAAATCTGTCGGATTGCTACATCAGGTCAGAGACATGCTGAAAGAGCCAAACTTCTTACCACTGAAGTTGATAGAATATTGAGGCTGTGTCCATCAACACTGTCCACCAAATCTCTTCACCCATCTTGTGTTCCTTTCTTTCTGTCCTAATACCTATTTGTCACCTTCTTCTGTCTACAATTTCTTCCATCTCTCTCCACTGTTTCCATAAAAATGATCCTGCTTTCTGGTACTACTTACTTGGTGCAAGCTCAAAGAATAAAATGTGTACCAGTAGCATGTAAACATGTGGAGTTATAACATCCGCTTAAATTCCACTGAGTATACCTTTTGTTAGAGACTGTTTTTGTAAAATGTGTGCATGTGTAACTTCGTTCAATACAGTTGATGTTCACAGGGATCTCAATAAGTTCTTTCTAATGCACAATATCTGGTCATAATGGAACATTACAAAGTAAGTGTGTATTCTTTTGCAAAGGTCTGTGCAAATAAAAACTACAGAGGCAAAAGGAACACTAAGAAGGAAGTTTAAAAACAGTTTTTCAAACTATGTGTGCTCAATTTCAAAATATAGTTATGTCCATGATATAGTTTGCCAACTTTACATCACTGCTTAATATTATGGTTTAAAAATAGGAATTGAACATGCCTATTGAAAATCCTTTATGCTGCAGCATATTTGCATTAGATCCATGTCATATGACTCCACAAAGCAGACTTGCTTTGCTGGAAGCTACTTCGGTGTATCTGATTCAAGGTAACTGGTTCAACTGGTATGCAAATAATTCAGTTAATTGACTTTGTTTGTGGATTAGATTGTAAATTTTCCAAAGGTTTTTAAATGGAAACTCTGAATTCACCATGATCGTTACATCTAATTCTGAACCAGGGCATAGAGCGTGGATCAAAAAATCCACACAATGGAGCCAGGGACAAACTGGGCAAGGGTTCTATAAACCTAGGGGATGCCTTTGGTTTGCAGAAAAATATTTAATGTAAAGTCATACATTTACGGTTAGACACTCAAAAATTATAGCAGGAATGCAAAGTTTTGCCATATAAATCATTTGTGTTTTGTGTCTGCTGATTAATGTGGATTTTTAAATATCTGCTACTATGATCTACTGTGATTTGAAATGCAGGCTTCTGACATAAGAAGGAGGGGGACTGGATGGGTACTGTGATTGGATGGTAGCTGGATGGGCAATGTGAACTACAGTTTTTAGCCAGAGTGTTGAGAGAAAGTGTTCAGTTCAGTCAGTCCAGTTTTGAGAGATATAGTCTAGTTTAGTGAGTCTGTGGAAACCTAAGTATCTTCTTTGTGGATAAGCACAGCCTAAGTAGCAACAGAGGGGAAGCAGAGTTGGTCGGATAATCTTTCTGAATGCCTGAGAGTCTGTCTAGCCCAGTCAATCAGGAGAGAGCTGTAAGAGTGACTAGTTCAGTCAATCTGTGTGAGTTTTTATGTCTATAAGTTTTTATTGACTTGTTTAAATATTTTATTCAAATATTTAAAATATTAAAATGCTGTTTTAGTGTTTTTAATGTTTGCCACCTCAGGGACCCTATTTGGCTGGAAAGGCAGCATAGAAATGTTTTAAATAAATAAACACATTGTGACATCCTGGTGGTCATTTGGGGGGGCGCTGGGCAACCTACAACCAACATTGCTAAGAGTTCCAACCCTCAATTAGTGTCAGTATGGGGGGGACAGAGACAGAGAGAGAGTAAAAAATAAAAATATAGGAGGGAGGGGAAGTAAACAATGTAGAGGGGGAGGGGAGCAGAAAAAGTAAAAAGGGAATGCTGAAGACAGGGGAGAAGAACAAAAATTGGTGGGGGAGGGATGAAGGAGGCCAGAGGTTATTGGGGAACAAACAGGGAAAAGTAGGTTGGTAGGAGGAAGTGAGAGAAGAAAAGGGAGGGAAGCAAAGAGGAAATGCAAAAAGGAGAGAGAGAGAGAGAGAGAGTGGGTAAATGCCCCCCTGACCGCAGTGGACCTTGCGCTAGTAAAATATATTTTTGTTTTGGAAGAGATCGTTCTTACTGGCTGATTATTGCACAATGCATCTATTTAAGAACAAAGAATATACATACATAGCTATAGACATTCTCAAGTAATTGGAATATTTTAAAAATGGTTTAAAGATCATCAGTCCACAATCCAGTATGGAAGATTAATTGCTTTAGGGCAAAATCCCTATATGCCTGGCATAGATCCTATCTCTTTAGACACAAGTACCCCAATATCCACAATGCCATGCCAGTGAAGTCAATGGATTTGTCTGAATAAACTCAGTTTATAAAATAATCTATAAATAATTATGAGCTGGAGCTTCTTACTCAAGGCTAATGCCAGGACTTCAAAATGGGCACACATTTCTTTTTGTAATAAAGACAAACTGGTCGGTAGATATTTTGCTTTGCTAGATCGGATATATTTGAGACTAACTCCATGTAACACAATCTCTCTCATTTACTGTAAAAGGCTGAATAATATTCATAGCACTCCAAGTCAAACTGTGGACATGGAAAACAAGAGAAACTTCCAATTTGTACAATTTAAAAGAAATATAGGGTCCCTCTGGATGACTAATGTATGCATGAAATAAAAAAATCTTTCTCTCTACCAGGCAGAAAAGACCCCATTGAAAGGGGTGGCAGTCCTCAAATATTAATCTTTCAATCTGCTGCTGGTGGCCAAAGAAAATCATGAATATTTTGTTGAATTGGGCCTCTTTATTTTGAAGATCATAAATACTGCATTGTGTGTTGCTTCTATAAGAAGAGGTGTCTTAACATGCAATTATATCTGATCAAATTTAAGAGTTAGCAAAATCATATATTTTTTTTACTTGGATGAATTTGGTTCTTCTACCCGTATGCACTCGCAAATACCTTCAGTGTTTGGGTTGTATGAGCATGGATCCTAAGCAAATGGCAATTCTACAAACACTTTTTGGGAAGTAAGGCTTACTGTATAAAATTGGAGTTAATTCCAAGAAGACTTTTTTAGGCTTGCTCTCTTAGTTGGAAAATACGTCCACTGAAATCATTTCCTCCCTTTCTCTGGATTTGGCTGTTGTTAATAATTGTATACGTGAATGGATATCTTTAAAAGTAAACAAAATAGGCTTGAGATGATACAGAAACACATATAATGCCCTTCTGCAGCCACAACTTTCAAAATGTTCCTAAATATTAACCAAAAAAGGCATACATTAAGTCTCAGAAAACCTGGAAGTACTAAATACATAAAGAAAGCAATTGTTTAAAATTTTGCAATGCTGTTATGGCATTTTAAAGGCTGGTTAAGGGTGGGCTGGCAAGAGGAGAGACCTATAACATTTTAAAAATAAGCCATATGTGGTCATATGGAGTAGGGTTTTTTAAAAGGGTTTGAAGTTCCAGTAAGCTAACGTTTCCAGTAGCATTTATAAAGAAAGTTTAGCTTGTTAACAATCTACACTGGAAAGGAAATAAACAAAACCTGACATTGCTATAATTTGCAGTAAGGAATGTGAATTTTATTTTTAATAAACAGGAATGATACTCTTGGAAGGGTTAATATTTTATGGATTAATGCTGAAATCATTAATAGACCAACTTACGCTATTAACAGTTTTATTAACTTAAGCTGTGCCAATATGAAAAATTATATCAATATATCTAATACTCAGTGGCAAAATCTGAGGATGCTTAAATCTGAAGATTTTAGTAATGACCAGGCAAGACAGAACTTTCTACAAATGTTAGAAAAACCCTACGTTTGCAGAAAAGTCTGAATAAAAAAAAAATCATGTGGGGGGAGGAAATAATCCTCCCACAAATCATAGAAGCAGCACTTGTAACTTTGAGACAAATTACCTCTGTGACTGTTGCTAGGCAACTACTATAACATTGTCTGTTGATGCCTTGATTACTGTCAGTAAAAGGTGCTGGCGGGGAGGGGCAGGACCCTTTTGGACTTTAAGGGAGGGCTTATGGGTAGGGTTGCCAGGTGGCCTCCCCAAAGGAACTGGAAGGGCCTTGGCACTCACCTTAATTTTCTTTTCTCACACGTGTAGTGTGCACATGCTCCCGAGTCTAGCCTGATGATGTCACTTCAGCCATGATGACTCCTGGGCAGCGCTGTGCAGTGCAGGGGCGCCACAGAGGCCACCTAGGCGCCTGGGCTGGCTGGCCACTCCTGCAGGCACAAGAGGCCACCTGGGTGCCTGAGCTGGCGCTGCACAGCCACAGGAGGCCGGCTGAGTGCCTGGGCTGGCTGGCCATTCCTAAGGGGAGATGTCTGGTATTTGGCGAGCATTTTCCCTGGACAGTCCCCCCAAATACTGGATTGTCCGGGTGAATACCAGACATCTGGCAACCCTACTCACGAGGCCAGGCTCAGCAGCAACCACCGGGCAATTTGAGACCACGCAAATAGCCCAGGCCCAGCTGCTTCTACTTCTCACCAGCAGCCACCCCACAAAAGCTA
The DNA here is from genome assembly GCF_028583425.1 of Eublepharis macularius. Classification (NCBI taxonomy): domain Eukaryota; kingdom Metazoa; phylum Chordata; class Lepidosauria; order Squamata; family Eublepharidae; genus Eublepharis; species Eublepharis macularius. The sequence continues at coordinate 68,533,684 of NC_072800.1, read as the reverse complement.
GTGTAATGTAGTGGTTAGAGTTTCAGACTTGTATCTGAGGCACCCATTTTTGAATCCCCTCTTTGCTGTAGAAGCTTGCTGGGAAAGCTTGCTGAGAAACTATCTCACAAGAGTTGTGAGGATAAAATGAAGGAAGAAGGCAGGAAATCCTTTTGGGTTCCCATTATGGAGAAAGGTGGTGTATAAGTAGGGTTCCCAGGTGCCTGTCAGTGGCGGGCAAACTCCCGGGGATTTGCCCCCTCATCCAACCGCAGATTGCCCAGCAGTTACAGTTGCCAGAAGCCTATGCGCTCCCAGCAGGAAGTAACGCCCTGTGCATGTTTTTCCAGGTTGCCTGCTTCTGGCAGGCAATCTCTGGGGCAACTGGGCAAACCACTAAGAGATTGCTCACTGCCAGTGGACAACTGGGTCTCCCACTTGTATAATTATAAAATTCTATCTGAATGGTATACAACTGCTGCCCTTGAAGCCCAACCTTTAAACCAGGATTATAGGAAGGTTTATTCAGGAGAAGATGTATGCCAAAGAGCACTTTTCTCCATATAGTGGAAATGTGAAATTGTACAGAACTTTTGGCTTAGCATCTTGGACCTGATTGGTTGTATAGCTTCTCCTTTGGTGCAGCTGACACTTTTATATAGACAGGGTTATATATTACTGGCAGCTTAGCTAGATATTTCCCATCCTCCTCCATTCTTCAGTGGTGTCATGATCCTGGACCTACAGACCTCAAGGAAGTCTGAAATCTTAATGTAAATTTCCAGTAGGCCTGGCTACCAATTCCCCTGCAGGCCTACATTTCCCAAGATCCTTCTCAGCTTTACAGTAGACTAAGTAAAATTGGAGGGAAAAGAAAGACCAATTGGAAGCAAGGAGGCGGGGCCATGAGAGAAATACTATAAGCCCCCACTGAAGGGAGAAGGTGTCAAAGAGGCTCAATACCAACAGGTGATGTTCTGTCACAGAAGAAGTGTAAAACGGACCCAGGAAGGGCAAGGGTTTAGAGAACAGTTAGCCGCATTAGGAAGCTTTATTGCATTAAATGGCCCTCAACCTAACTTGCTCCAGACACAAATAGGAATACAACCTCTTATCGCACATGTTGTTTGAATTAGCGAAGGATTCTTGACTTCATAATGCTATGCAAATCAACAAAAACACACTTCATGTAAAAAACAGTACCTTAAGTCTTGGACACATTTTCTTGGAATTTAAATCCCACCGATTTTAACGAGCATCTGAACTCACCTTACTTATTTTATTCATTAACGTATTTATATCCTGCCTTTCTCTGTGGCTCAAGGCAACTTACAATGCATAATTAAAACATCAAACCCCAATGAACCCCAACCTTAAAAAGCCTAATAAAATGTAATAACATGCAATAAAGTATTTTAATCTCTCAGGCCATTGGCTCACCCAGCTCACAGTTGTCTGTTCTGGTCAGGTCAGTAGAGGTGGCTCTCTGGGGTCTTTAGGGATGGTAAAAGTTGACCCACTGGAGCAAATTAGGACCCAGACTTTGGGGTGGCGTGTCTGCCCAGGACCAGTGGCTGAGATCCTTTAGCTAAGGATGCTAAGGCTGGAACCCAGAGCATTCTACATGTGTTCTGTGTTCTTCCACAGCAGCAAGGGTTGCCAACCCCTATTTGGGAAATTCCTGGAGATTAGGGCTTGTGCCTGGGGAAAATGTTTGGAGAAGGGATGGAGTTCCGTGGAGATGCAATGTCTTAGAATCTGCCTTCTGAAGCTGTCATTTTGTCCAGAGGAACTGATCTCTGAAGTCTGGAGATCAGCTGTAATTCCAGAGAACTCCAGGCCTCACCCTATGTAGCACTCTCACCAAATAATCTGTCATGGGTGTATTTAATTCCTAGGTTGAAAACCTAAAAACAACAACAACAATTCATATACTGCCCTTCAGGACAATTTAACAGCCACTCAGAGTGGTTTACAAAGTATGTTATTATTATCCCCACAACAGTCACCCTGTGAGGTGGGTGGGGCAGAGAGAGCTCTAGAAGAGCTGTCACTGACCCAAGGTCACTCCGCTTCATGCAGAGGAGTGGGGATTCAAACCAGTTCTCCAGATTAGAGTCCTGCTGCTTTTAACCACTATACCACACTGACTCATGATTTGATTTAAGGAACCCATACCCTCACTGTTTCCAAACAAGCAGCTTTTCCTTCGCTGCCCTCCGGCTTCATTTGGGTCAGCAACTGCAAGAAAATAGATTAAATGGATGGAGAAATTTAGTAAAGGAAAAGACAGTCATCTGGATGAAAGGGGCCCAGATATCTCTGATTTTCATCAGAGACTGGGTGCAGTTGGGTGCCAACTTTTCAGTTCATGCAAGGGCATTGTCGCACCACATTCCTGAGGCAGATCTGTGAGGGCCCTGTGGAAACTGCAAGAAAGGGCAGGTATAGGCAGGTTGGAAGCTACAGTCTTGAGAATCTAGCACTCTGTAGATTCTCCACCAGACAAATAGGATTTGCCCCCTGTAAAGATCTCTTTAGTTTTAACGTCACTTGCCTTCTCAGCGCCCAGCACGGCCTGCTGGTACTGAAAGTTTACCTAACACAGCATGTATTACTTCTGAGCATACACCCGTGAGCAGGTTCAATTCCGTACAGGTGTGTGAAGCCCAAGCCAATGATTCAGAGGCCCTACTCTTGGTATGGCTTTACTCTCAAGAAAGCATTTTGCATAGAATTGTGGCCAAAGGACATTAGCTGCAAATTATGAAATCATTAGTGCAAATTAGCCTCAGACACCATTCTATCACCTTCCTCTCAGTATCTGCAGTAGGTGGGATACTATGGGAAAGTGCTGTGGCTCCATAGTACAGCATGTGGTTTGCATGTTGAAGGTCCCAGGTTCAGTCCCTGGAATCTCCAGTTAAGTTAGGAAGCATGTGAAAGTCTTTGAGACCCTGGAGAATTGTTGCCAGTCAGAGTAGACAATGCTTGTTTTGACCAATGTTAAGTCAGACCAATGGGTTGACTTAACATTAGGCAGCTTCACGTGTAACGCTGATCTTCCTTTCAGGGCTGTTGTAAGGATTGTGGGCATAATAACTGGATGTAGGTTGACACTAATGTATTATATAAGTGCTAAGAGCACAGTGTCAATCATACTCCAGTTTTCATTTTAGATCCCTATATTTTATTTAGTTTCTGATCTATTGTCTCATGTTTATTCACATTTCATTTTGAATAGCTCAATTGCAATGCCGGATTTGTTCCTAATTACTATCAATTCTGATCCCAGAATTGGGATCAATTCTGATCCCAGAATTGGGATCAGAAGGGGTGGACAGTCAGGTAGCACAGTAAATGTGGATGAAGAAGGAAGAACAAAAAGAGAGAAGGAAAAGCCAGCATGGTGGAGTAGATGGACTAGGATCTAGGAGAACCATGTTTGAATTCCTACTTTGCTATGGAAGTTAGCTGGGTGATCTTAGGCCAATCACACACTCTCAGCCTAAGCTACTTCACAGGGTTGTTGTGGATATAAAATGGAGCAGAGGAGAATTATGCAAGGCTCCGTGGGTCCCCATTGTGGATAAAGGTGGGTCTATAAATAAAGTAACCAACTAAACAAACTAAAAGGAGGAGTTGTCCCAATGGAAGCAAATCTGAACAATGATAAGTTAATGCAAATACAAATGATCTTTTAAAAAAAAAATAACATGCACACTTGTGGTTTTTGTCTGGAAAAACACTTCACCAGAATAGTGAAGGGCTAGACTAGACTACTGTTGTACTGGTAGTGTAGGTACACATTTCCCATCTGCTCAATCTGTATATTTGTAAATACATGCTCTCCTGCCCAGCACCGCATGCATATAGTTACCAGAGTTAACAGACTCACATCCTTCTTATCTCACTACAAATGCCAGTTTCTCTCTTATCAAGCTGCATTGTACCACTGTACCTTTTCATCTTGATGCCTTTCCTTGCAACACCCCTCCCACCTTCTGGATGGGATATAAAGGCTCAAAGATCTCCACCCCTAAGTAGTATCTGCAGAAGGGAGCTTTGACTCCAAAAACCTTATACCCTGATAATCTTGTTGGTCATTAAGGTGCTACTGGACTTGAACCAGAGAATCCCACAGGCTCCCAGACAACAGTTCCCTCTGGAGTGCCTTCCCCCCCCCCCACTCAAAAATATGAAAGTAAATCAATTTAGTTGCAGTTTCCATGGGCCCCCAGGAAACTTTATCATCGTCCCCCACATCTCCCCCAACACAACATATGTATCTTGTGCTTCTTCCAAAGAAAGAAAGCAAACTCTGCAGAAGTCTTATGGCTGGGAAAAATAGGGAGTAAGAAATAATAGGTCAATAGGAAATACACCCATCCCTAAGAAAACCCACCCACCCCACTTCTCCTTTCCTTAAGTTGTGCAGGCCCAGCTGTATGCAGGTGGTTTTCTGCCTGGTTAAGTTACAGCCAAGCTTTTGCCTGATGCTTCAGCTGAAATCATTAACATGTGTGCTGAGTATTACCTGAATGCAAAGGCGAGTTCCCAGGGTTGTTTTGCTGCCTCTGTACAACCCTGGATCGATTACACATCCCCCTCCAGGCAAACAGTGAGCGGGACACCTAGGGAGAAGCGAAAGAGCCATTTGTTCCCTAGGTGGACCCTAATGAACGGTTGCAACGCTATCCTGAGCAAGGGTGGGGGGTGTCTCTGCATTAAAATTTTAATAGAAAGCCTTGCCAGAGGGAAAGAAGGGGTGGGCAGCCGGCAGAACACAGCCGAGGAAATCACTGGGAGCCTTGTCAGGCCTTCTGCCTTGATGGACGGTCCGGGAGGAAGCTGTTGGGGCCCTGCGAGGACCTTGCTCTCTGTCTCATTCTGTTTTACCATCAGCCCCGTCAGAGACGGCTGGAGCTGCAGAAAAATGTTGGCTCCTTTCCACTGAAGGAAAAGCTGTAGAGAAACAACACTTACAGACATCTCAACTGGCTCTGTTTTCAACAACCCCACTAAGTCCTTCCACTCACTTTATTCTTTTGTCCCCCCATCTTCTTCTCCTGGTGGTCCTTCCCACCCCCCCTCTGGTTTCCGAATTTCTCTTTCTAGGCTCAGTAGTGGCTTGCGTTTTGTGTTTAGTTTTTCAGGGGGACTTTTAAAGTAAATTGCTAGGCCTAGCTTAAAATTTTGGAGCCTTTACCCCTTCAAAGTTGTAAGACAGGCAAGGAGTGTATTTTCCTATCATTTGTGCTGCAAAGAAGGGAGAAGCCACACTAGATGGAATTTTCCCTTCTACACCTTTTCTCTGCAGATCTGGACCAGAAAACTATATTTTGAAGCTTTTAATGTGCTGCTCTTAATACATTTATCTCTTAATACATTGCTCCAAAATAACAGCAGAAACACATGACTTCACATCTGCATATCTTTTATGTTAACTATGGCCCAGACTATCATTGTGTAATCTGACATAAGATTTTGGCACACATTCATGAGCTCTAGCAAACTCCCAAGGCCTCTTTAAAAAGCTGGAGCGGCTTTTGACTGTAATGTAGCTTGGCCAAGTATGAATGTCTTGGATCTGGTTTCTCTGGTAAGTTTCCATTTTTCCCCACTGGCAGGATGCCCTCTAAAAGCTCTGTGGTCACCAGAAATTCCACAGATGAAGCAGTCCCTAGATCCTGGGTACAATGATGAGTAACGGTCCACCTGTTGAATTTCTGCTTATTAGACAGCTGACACAGACCAGTCTTAGTGTGCTAACATGGCTCAGTGATATAATCATCAGCGTACCAAGTCTCAGCATGTTTTTTGGGGGAAAGTAGGATGTCACAGGAGTTCTTCTGAATGTGAGGCAGGTTGCACTGTGTTTCCTCCAAATCCACAGGGATAAACTCTGAATTCACCACTAGACTCTGATCTTTTTCAGAATTCAGCAGCAACTGATAGGTACCTTTCTCCAAAGTGTCTACTACTCTTTGGTGCTTGCAGTATGTAGACGTAAGATTGTGGCACAGAAGAGTGCATTTACAGGTAGAATTGTGTTGTAGAGTTGTGAGGGGTGTAGGCTTCTACACAGATGGAATGCAGGGGACAAACCTCCGGCTCCAGCCTTTGTCCTTGATGCTCCCATGATTTCATCTTGCACCTGGCTTCTGCAGGAGCATGTCCAAGTTTATCTCTCTGGGCACTGCTTGCTCTGAGTTTCTCTAAGTTTCCCAGGATTCTCCTTTCACATCTAACCAGGGATTGGCCAAGAAATAGGCTATTTTCTTAGCAGCCATAACTCTAGTTCCACCTCTTCTTGTAATACAACTTTGATGTGATATCCTTGCCTCTGAGGTAAACCAGTGATCTAACATCAATTTTAGCAGAATTGGGGAAAGAATGTAGTACTCTGTAGAATTCCATGCTCTTTTAGCCAGCAAGGCATGGACTCTTTGTTAGATATACTATAGTGGATCTCTCATTTGGGTTGTGTATATTGAAAGTTAGCAGGAGGCAGTGAAGTGGTGTCCTGTGTTCTTGTTAGCATAGCTTGTTATTGAGCCCAGTGATGTCAGGGACTGAAAGTCAAGGAGCTGTGAGAAATGTGCTTGGACGAATGTGCACCTGCCGCACAAAACACTCCCGATGAAATGCCACTGACTAATTAATAGGGCTATTTACTCCTCTATAGTCAATTGCTGTTTACTCCTCTAAAGTAACTTAAAAGTGCAGTCTGCTCCCTATTTACTCCTCTAGAGCAAATAGAGTGCAGACTGCAATTTTAAGTTTCCCAGGGAAGATAGTTTGTTTTGAAGCTTGCCACAAATTACCTTTAAAAACAAAACGTTGTGCAAGACAAACATGTATAAGTGTTCTGCAATCTTTAAAATCCTTTCATACCTCACACTATGTTAAGCTACACTAGTAGTGGTATTCTAAACAAAGTTACACCCTTCGAAGTCCGCTGAAATTTGAGGCTGGCACTGCAGATTACTCAGCTTTCACAAACAGTTTTTCACAGGTGTCTCTGTGGCGCAATCGGTTAGCGCGTTCGGCTGTTAACCGAAAGGTTGGTGGTTCGAGCCCACCCAGGGACGAACAGTTGTTTTGCTTCTATTCTTCACGCCCCCCTCCCTTAACGCTTCTCCTTCCTATCTGGGAGGAAGCAAAAGCTGCTGGGGAAGGGGGGTGGGTGGTGCACTCTTCCCCAGAGGAATTACGCACGAGATCGAGGCTGCGTGGCTACAGCAGGCCCCGCTGCAGAGCTCTACAACGGCTTTTTGCAACACTCCCATGCGCAAGACGAAAGCAGCCCCGACTTCCCCGAGAAGCTGACCAAAGCACGGTTGCGGTGCCGGGCTCCCTCCCAAGCCACCCTTGGCGCTGCAAGCCGCCACTGTCTGTCTTTCCAAGACTGAGCTCCGAGGAGAGGGCCCGTAAAGGGGACCTTCGCTTCCTGGTCCTGCTTTCTGCAGAATGCCTTCTCGCCCCCGCCCGCTTTTTCTGCTCCAGCTCCCTCCTCCGCCCTTGCACTGCTCTATATGCATTGCAATATTGGAAGCAGCAGAAGGTACTGGCTGGCCGAGCTTGCAAGAAGCGCCCCCCCCCTCCCCAGGTTGACGGGCCGGTGCGATTGGAGGACTGGAGCGGGGGAGGGAAGCAGCCCCCAGCCCCTCCCCCTTAAAGTGCGTAGTGGCATTAATTATCGGCCTATTGATCCCAATGGATAGCGGTGCACCAGGGGGGCTCTCCGGAGTCCGAATGCTTCTCCGGCCCCCTCACGCGGGCAATTGATTCTCATTACGGTGACAGCCATAAAGACTCGACCGCAGCTGTCTGCGGTGGGCGCCGCGCGTCAAGGGACACGGGGTGCGTGTGCTCGTGTGTCAAGACATCCTGGGGAAAGGGAGGGGGAGCGAGAAAAGGAGCGGCCAGGAGGGACTCTTATATAAGAGGGAAGCGGAGCCAAATCCCCCGCTTCAGCTTCATTTTCACGCTCACACACCCCAATTCCGGTTTTCTGCGAATTACATCCAGGTTGGCTTTAGATCTCTGCTTCAATTTGGAATCAGAATAAAGCTGCAGTTCCTTTTCCAGGCCTGTATTTTTCCTCTCTCCTGCAGCCCAAAGTTGCCGCCTGTCCCTGCAAAGAGGGTTGGGCTCGCCCTTGCTCCTTTTTTCAGATCGGTTCGTTGTGCCAAAGGAAGAGGAAATGATAATGTCCTCAAAGCCCACCCTCTGGCCGGTTTAAAATTGTTTCCTCCAGGGGAGAAAAAAAGTCTCGCTTCGCCTCAGAACGGCGCCGAAGATCTGGTGGAAATGATTCCACCCGTGGAAAATACTGCAGTTATTTCGCACAGAATTCTGCAGCCTGTGGGGCGATCTATCAGAACTCACCATAATCGCTCCTATTTCCATTTACAGACCTTCTCTTACTCTTCCTTCCTACGTGTTCCCCCTTCCTAAAAACACAACAGTCTTTAAAGGTTAGCTTGTTAGCTAAACTTCCTATACATTTTATATAAAAATTGTCCAAAAACCTATTGAGGGATTTCAAAAGACATGTTAAAATGTCTCAACAAACCAAGTCCTGCGTTCTTCTTTTCTGGATGTTCTTTTCACAGTTTCATCCAACTAGTTTCGAAAAGAAACAGGAACCGACAGCTGTTCTCCGTGCACAATGTGAACTAGACACGGTCCCAGAATCTGCCTAGAAAGTGGGGCGATTCGTGTTTTGCTCATAAATCCGATCCAAACACAGACATTGTTTTCAAGTGTCATGAGGTTTTTTTAAAAAAATAAATAAAGGTTGGGGTCTTTTGCAGGTAGACTGAAACAAATGCCTGCTTCTGAAGGCATCATCTACAGCTATAAAAAAACTTAGGGCACGATCCGTCCAGGTTGAAGCAATTCTAAGTCCTTTTGATCTGAAGAAGTGAGCTGTGACTCACCAAAGCTCATACCCTACCACAAATTTTGCAAGTCCTGTAGGTGCTACTGGACTTTTGCTCTTTTCTACTGCTGCAGACAGACTAACACGTCTACACACCTTGATTCAAGTCCTTTTGATTCCACTGAAATTAAGTTACTGGCCAACCCTTCGCAGAGTGACTCCATTCTCTGAGGGCCAAGCTACACATGACGAATGACACTTGAACAGCAAGTGTCATTCGTCATGTGTAGCTTGGCCCTGAGTGTATTATTAAACACGTGGTTAACAGCGCAATCCAAGACAGAGTTGCCTCCTTATCAACCTATTGATTTCAGTGGCCTTAAACTGGAGTCACTCCGCATAGGATTGCGCTGGTATTCTCCCAATGAAATAAAGAGCTCCGTTTGGGTTGGATCGTGCCGTTATGTTTCTTGACCTTGCAATACTTTTCGTGGTTACCTAAAGAGTTGCATTATTCACTACAAATTCCTGTACTAATTCCTGCAATAGGTGTATAATATATAAGAAAGTAGTAGGAAGCTACAAAGAGTGCTTTTCCAGTGGGGTCGGTATGAAACAAACAAATATCACTGGCGTGGATGGAAATGCATTTCAGTCAGATGTTTTCCCGGGGAAAAAAGCCCTGAAAACTTTAAGTCTTCTTGTTCTTCTTGTTCTTCCTCTTCCTCCACTTTCTCCTTCCTGCCAAATCGCCAAAGACATTTGATACCAGTGTAATATTTTCTTTGGGAACGGCAGGCTTCCCACCACAGGCCACTTTGTCTTCTATGGGGAAATGTTTCAGACGCACCACCACACACGCACTGCCGCACGAGGGAAGCTCTTCGAATTCCATCGATTTCAATGAGATTTTTTTTAATGCTTACCTAAGGCGAGACTTTGCTCTGTTTAATTCAATTCGGTGACAGACCTGGGTGGCTCCAACGTTTATCCCCTTCCCTCACAGATGCTTAACGTGGACTGAAATCATTTTAAAAGCAAATTTATAAAGCATTTGCCTCCTGAGACCCTGTCCCTCGAGTTCTTTGATCTTCATGAGATTTTTAAAAGAAGGAGGGAGCCCTTCTCTGATGTGGCTCCATTCAGGCAGACACAATCCGATCCCACCCACCCCCCACGCCCCGCAGGGCAAGCCTTGGTGGGTTTGATGCCAGGTACATTCACTTCGGGACTAAAAACAACTTGGCAGGCAGAGCAGGAGAAGAAAGCACCCCTGGCTTCGGAGCAGCGTTGGACGCGTGTCGTGCGGCTTCTGAAATACGATGCTGCCGGGACAGGCTCTTAGCAGCTGCTGCCCTTGGGAAAGCAGCGCCCACGGGGACCCTGCGGACGCCGAGTGCTCCCGAATGAACGCCCCGCCGCCGCCTGCCCTTATCCCGGGCGCAGACAAACCGACGGCCCCGGCTCTGAACCGCAGAAGTCCGGGCTGGAAGGAGACGCCACCTCCGCCGCCCCTTCTCGCGGCGTCTTTGCAGCCCTTCCTCTGCGGGCCCGTCTCCCTTCCCACCCGCTCGGGCCACCGAACTGACCCCTTCCGCCCAAGCCCGATCCCGAGCGCTGCTGCCGGCCCTCCGCCACCGAGGCGCAGAGCTGCCCGCCACTCGGGACTGTCGCGCCCTTGCGCAAGGCGGGCGGGGGATCTCGAGGGGGCGTGCAGGGCCCGGCCGGCCGTCCCCCGCTCCGCATCCCGACTCCCTTTCACAGATGGGGACACCCTCGACCGCGATCTCATCGCTCCCCGACCGGGCAGCCGTCGGATCCGAGCCCAGGAGCACCTCGGAGTCCAACACGACTTCCAGCCTTCCAGGGTCGCGGCTCCCTGGGCCAGATCTTGGCCTCTCGGGCGCCGCTGGGCTCCGGTCTGCTGTCCTCTTGCAGACCAAGGCGGCGACCCACCTGAAACTCCTGGCAAACAAGTTTTAGGCGGGGAGCCTGAAGGAGCCGCGGCTCTCGAAGGCTTCGGCCCGGAAAATCTTCTTGGTCCTTAAGGCGCCACTGGACTGGACTCGGATCCTACTGGGCAGCAACACGCACGCCCGGCTGAAGCCGAGCCAGGCACCCGGGCGGATGCGCCCTTTGGCAGGCAAGATGCGCGCCCCCTGCCCGCGCCTGCTTTTCTCCCGCGGCTGCAGCTTTGCGCCGACCCAGCCTGGCCATCCTGGTTCTGTCGGCCGCTGCTTCTGCGCTGCCGTAGGCCGGGGTCGCCTGCAGCCGCCTGGGAAAGCCCGGGGGCGACCAAGAGGGCTTTAGAGGGGAGAGGTGCTGCAAAGCTGGGGCGGGGAGTCAAGGGCCTTGGGTGCCCCCGGTCTATTTGCTGCCACTCCATCCGCCCTGGAAGGGGATCAGCTCTGCGAGACCAGAGCAGGGGCAAAACCCAACGCGGCGGACTGCTCGCCACCCGTCTGGAGGGGGACTCTCCTCTTCCGCAGCGATGTAGCTTGGGGGGGGGTGCTTTAATCCTAGACTAATTAAAGGGCTACAACACCCCCCCCCCAAAAAAGGCTGTCCCTCGCCCCAGTTTGAAAGGGTTGTTGCGCGTCTCGAAAAGACACGCATCTTTTAAGTCATTAGAACAAAGCCAGTGCAGGACTTTCCCATCAGCACAGGGATCACACCCGCCCAGGCCTGGCTATTGCCTGGGCCAGCTCGCTCTAGATTTGCAGCGAAGAATCCACGAAAAAAACAGTGCAGAAAACCCCTACGCCGTTTAGGATTGTGCTGCTATAGCGCTTAAGAGACCAGGGGAAAGGAGTGACGGTGGACCGCAGCTTCAACAGCTAAACGCACACGCACGCCTTGAACTGTACAGGCATGGGCAGGGGGCGGGGTTTACCCTGTTTAAATTGCGGCTGTTCTTCCAGGCCAAGAATGGCAGAGAAGGGTTACAATATGATGAGCAGCATGGCCAGCATCCCAGGATATCCTGCAGGGAAGCAAAAAGAGCAGCAGCTAGACCGAAGAACTTGCAATTTTTCAGGTGAGGCAGATGGCAGCCTGAAAGGGCGGTGGTGGTGGTGGCAAGAATTAAAACTACCAAGGCAGCAAAACTGTTACATAATATTACTGTGAAAACATATATGACTGATCTCCTCAGAGGAGGGCCTCAAGGTCTGGGTCCAGACAACAGCCACCTGGCATCTTTTCATCCCTGGCAAGTACTTCTTTGGAACAACATAAATTTTGGATGGAAACAGCACTGTTAACAGGACCCCAACGTTTTGTATCTTACTTTCATCCATCCCTTGGAAGAATCCTGCTGGCATAAGGTGAAGAGCCCAAAGACTTTATTCCAAGTACAGTGGTAATATTAGTCATAGCAGCATAATAGTCTGAGAATACTGTACGTCTGTAAATTATGGCTGTTTTTGCTTAATGATTCATATTTATGTTTGCTTCCATGCTAGAATCATACATGTAAAATTCTGGGATAGACTTAGCACAAAAATGCTATTTACTGATGGAAATGTATTGAAAGTTTTTTTTAAAAAAGAAACATTTTGTTTCATCTACCAAGAGCGCAACATCTTAAGGATCAGCCCTGAGCCACCAGCATTTCAGGCACAAGGTGGGTCAGGCATTTGTCAAAAAACTCTTCCAGTCCCCCCCCCCTACTTCAGGAGCATTAAAAATAACGTGGCTGAAATGAAGCTTAATTTTTGTTTTATTTTTCTGTTTCCAGTGTTGAAAAATAACTATTTGGCTAACTGCAATTAAATGGGAGAAATCAAGTTTTAAACATGTAAAAGAGTTGAGATAGCTGTGAGGATTCTTAATCTAGAATGTAAAGACAAGCCATTTAAATATTGCAGGGAAAAAATGTTTAAGTAGAAAGAAATTGAGCAGGGGTACTCAGCAGGGGCAGAGACAACAAGCCCCAAAGTTTCATTGCTCAGAAAGCCTTGCTCAGTACAAATTCTTTTTTTTCTTTTTGATAGTTACTATTTTACTTTCCTTGGATCCATGCCCTGTCTGAATAAACTTGGCAGAATTACTTAGAGAAAAAATGCAAAGGAGACCTGCAGGAGACAGAACTGTATGTCTAAAGGCTGTGCTAAGTGGGTTAGAAAGCAGATATGTGAGCCAGGACCTCTGTCATTCATCTGATTACTGAGAAACACAAAATGGATACATTTCTGGTGGTGAATTTGTATGCAAGCCTTTCCATTTTGTTCTCATTCCATTATACCTTTCTATTCAGTCCCACCTGATGAAGAGATCTGTGCAACTTGAAAGTTTGCCCATTCTGTTACCACTTTGCCCATTCCATGACCACCTTGCTGTTCCTTCCATCTTGTAAGAAGCAAGTGTCCCATAAGATGGGGAGGAGGGGAAACTAAATATGCAGAAATATAAACACAGTGGCAAGAATAAATTAAGGAAATATTGACTTCTTGATCTTATAGGATATATGAAATTTTATGCTAAAGCCACAAACATAAAGAATAAATTTATGATGTCATTTAGAGAACATGAGCTTAACTGTAGAGAGCTTGGCTTAGCAGTAGGAAATGCTGGAAGCTTTCAAGCAGGGAAGGCCAGCTTGAAAATCTGTAGCAACTCAAAAACTCCTGCCCTTTAAAATGTTGCTATATTTTCTGAGATGCAATTGTTGTTGAGAGTCCAAGGTATTTAGGGGGTGGGGAAGTAAACAGAAGAAAGAAACAGCAAAGAATTCTTTTGCTAACATTATTTGTGAGAAAAGAAGAGATACAAACAGCTAATAAAATCATAATTTTTATTAAAAGTATTTGGGACAAATGGAGCTTGCTTAACATACAGGCAAAGTATAGAAACTATTTGACCCAGAATTTGAGTCCAATGGCACTTTAGAGACCAATACGATTTTCAAGGCATACGCTTTCGAAAATCAAAGCTTCCTTCTTCAGATATAGGGAGGAGTGGAGATCCCAGCCAGTCCCAGCCCTTTATATCCCAGTCAGGAGGTGGGAGAGGTGAAGCAAAGAAGAGAGTCAGAAGACACCATGCTGCTTAACTTGTTTGGCTGTTTAGCTGTTATAGGTTTGGATCAGAATAATGGAAAGTAATTTTATAAACGATTCAATTCTCTCTCTATATTCAAGGATTTGATATCTACAATTTAACTTCTTTTAGGAAGACTTAGGCTCTAGTAGCCACAGTTCTTTCTTCAAGAATTAGTTTAAGTGAAATCACCTGGGTAAATGGTTTGTTGATCACAAAGTGAGGTAAAGAAACTGAGGTAGAGTATGGTATATATGAAATACTCTTTTTAAAGATAATATCAGAGCCAAGGTATTGATCCCAAAGTGCTTTACTTTTGGATTTTACTTCAAAATTACTAGTGTCATTGGATAGACAAACTGTGAAGCATATATATTTTCCCCCTCATGTCTTTATAAAGTTCCTTCCCCATCTGCATACACTGTTTCTTTCTCTCCATTTTATATATGCTTGAGCAGCTGGTCCTTGCTGAATATATGAAGCTGTAACGGAGAAAGATTTATTTATTATCATTTTATTGCACTATTGTTACTCTACCCACTTGTCTATTACACACATGCACGGCAGTTTACAATATAGTTTCAAAGAAATTCAAACACCAGAAATGGACATAGAAAACAGCTAGCAAATATAAAAAACCATTCCGATTTTAATAGAAATTAAACAACCATTTCATGTAGGGGGGAAATGCTGTCTAGAAGAGAAGATGGTTAACGTGATGCCGTAAAATCAGCAGGAGGGAGCAGAGCAGACGTGCCTGGGGAAGAGACTTCTGCAGTGACTCTCTGTCAGGTACCCAAACCCACCATACTGCAGATGGTGGGGAAAATGTGGGAAAAATAACATAGGCTTAGGCAGGGCCATGCAGAACTTCTGGGAAGCTTGCTCTAAGTAAGAAGAGGCCTTTTGCATTCTCGCTCTTGTACCCCCCCCCCCAATATTTACAGTGGCGTCTGAAACAGGTTTACTCAGAATCCTACTCAGGTTCATTCAATGAGGACTTCCTCACAGGAAAGTGTTTTTAGGGTTACACTTTTTTTGCTTCCTCATTACGTCATGTTCAATCCAGTTGGAATGTAAAGAGATGCTTTTGCTAGGTCAGTCTATTTAGTCCAGCACTCTTTTTTCCATAGTGGCTAGTCAGGTGCTGATGTTCACAAACAGAGCATTGATTGTTGTCCCCCCTCCCCTTTTTGTTGTCCTTGCCATTGATTGAAACAGCCATTCCTTGTGCATTATTTATTTATTTGTTTACTTTGCAAACTTTATATCCCACCTTTCTGTCTCTACAAGGGCCATCAAGGTAGCTAACAGATTAAAACATACATAATAAAATCACATTTTAAAACTATTCAAAGCAACCCAAACTCCCAACAACACTTCATTAAAACAATTAAAACCAGTGCTAGTCATAGGTATGCAGCCAATGAATGTTTTATGTACACATTTATTTTGTTTTCTCCAGAGGTTTCATTTTCATACCTGACAGCTGCTGATAGACTTTTCTCCCATGGAAAACAAGGGTCAGCAAGTAAATGTTTTCTATGATCACTAATAATTAAACATAATTACAAAGCAGTCCACAGAACCATCAAATCTAAGTGGTAAATGCAAGAGGTTTTCAACCAATTGAGTAAATTGAAGGAAAGAAATAATGTTAACATATTCAAAATTGGTGGCTGGCTTTCTGTCATCATGGCTACATATATGCTTGTTGTAACTGACAACCCCACCTAGCCAAAAAAGAAAAGAAACTAGAATAGAAATAAACAAATCATTTCCATATATTTGCAGGTGTGTTTCTCTTGTCCTTGTGTATTCTGATCTGATTCAAACTTTAGGCTGAAAGAATGCCTAGAAATCTTAGCTATTCATTTCCTTCTGCTTCTTTCAGGTCTTCTATGCAAGAAGTTATATCTGCAGTCTCCCTAAAGTTTGAAGAACGATGAAACTGGCTTGCAAATGGAAACATAAATGTCTTTATCATGCCCTCTTGTATATCTGATTGAAATGATATTATTTTAACCTGTGGTTGTAGTCTTTGTAACCATCATGCACTAGAAACTTAGAAGAAAGTGTTTTTCTCTTTTTTGTGAAAGGTGAAAAGAGGCAAAGTAGTTGTTGATATTATCTCTCATGATCTTACTGAAAATAGGATAATCAGGAAGGCAGAAGATGATTCTACTGCAGTAAAGTTTTATTAATAAGGCAACTAACAGGTCAGTTTCCAAAAACAAAGGCGTCTGTGGAAGCTACATACCAGATGGGCATTTAGAAAATTATTGGGGCCTGTTGAACTGCTTTTGGAAAATTTTAGTGGGAGCATTTGTAAGTGACTTGGAATTTCAAGCTCAAAAGGCTGGTATATGTTCACAACTTTTAAAAATGACTATATCTCTGTCAAATAAGAGCTTTCACAGCTAGAGGACAACTCCTGCAATTTGTACACATAAAGTATGTCATCAAGTAACAGCAGAAATACATTTTTTCCTCTTCATGCATATGAAAAGAAGCATAGATGATTATCTCTCTGTCACATCATCTCATTTCTAAAGCATTCTAGGCAAGAACTGGTTGTTCAAAAAAAAATTCAGGTTTTAAAATAAGAAATTATCTGATGGTTGTTTTATAGCAGCTTGAAAGGTTTTAAAGGTTGTTTTCAAGGAAATCCATGAAAACTTCCTCTGTGCTGGTCCGGCTTGCCATCTGTCCTATCCATAGTGGCACAGACTACTTCTCTATTTTAAATAAATATTTGCATCTGCATACACACACACTTCGGGTCCCAGATTCAATTTCTATGTTTAATTTTTGCAAGTTTTTAGTATCTGCCTTGAGTTGTAACAAGAAAGGCAGCCTATAAATGAAGTAGATGAAATAAATCAATAGTCAAGGGCTGTGAGGAAGATGGCAGCCATTTTAACAATCTGGTGGCATCAGTTACTAAACCCAGCTTCTCTTCTTACTCAATAAACCATGTATCTATTGAGGATTCTGTTCCCCACTTAGCAGGTGAAATCAAGAGGCATTTGGTCGCCCTGGGTTTCAGGCTGTTTTTAACTTCAAATGGACTAAGAACATGGAGTGATCTTTTGGGAATAATTCAACCTTGCTTCCTGATTGTTCACTTACAAGTTCTGGAGTGGATCCTCTGCTTTTTCATATAAAGAAATGTTTCCTACAGTTCTATATCTTCCACTGTGGGAAGGCCCCCTGCTGTCTTAAACTACTCTTCTCATCCTCCCTTCCTGCCTCTTAGGCCTGGAACTCCCTCCTAGATCATCTATGTGGTAATGTGACTCTTTCTTAAAACACTAGCCCCAAATCCTTATCTAAGCCTTTGGTTTAACTCTTAAGTGCTCATCTCCAATTCAAATCAAACCTAAGGATCTGAAAATATTTGCTTGCGTTCATTACTCCTCTCAGTCCCAGTTCCCTGGGTATATTGTGGGGATAATAATAACACTAACTTGTTCTCTGCTCTGGGTGGGGCACTAATCTGTCTAGAAGAGTGGAATATAAGTGCAATTATTATTATTATTATTTCTGTCCCTCCGGTCCCCACACTCAACTTCAGTGTCTAAATTTAAATTACAAATTCTGATGCAAGCTAGAAATCAGCAAATCTTCATGGCTAGGTGACCTGTAGAGGTCTTTTAAAAAACCAAATGTGAATTGTGGATTTTATTTATATATATATATATATAATTATAATCTGTTTTCTTACATGAGGATTTAAAAGTATTATTTATTTACTTATTTATTTAACGTTCATAAATGAGATGGAGCCAGGGTTGTTGGGAGAATAAAATGGAGAAGAGAATAATGCAATCCACTTGGGGTCTCCACTGGGGAGAAAGGTGGAGCATAATGGAATAAAATAAAGTTATGCTCTTGGGACAAGAAATCCTCCTAAATTCACATATATGCTGAATTACCTGCGGTTTTCCAAGAAACAGATTGGAATCAAAGTAGACAGCTCACTAAAAAGCCAATTCACTGTGCAGCAGAATTGAAAAAGACAAATTCAGCTCTAAAAATTGTTAGGAAAAGGATAGAAAATAAAACTGTATCATAACGCATGATTGTGCAGCCACATTTGGGATATGTACAGTTCTGGTAATTCACAAACAAGATCACAGCACTCAAACAAGTGGAGGAAAGAGCAGTCCAAATGATCAAGGGTTTCCAGCGCCTTCTCTACAAGGTCATAGATGCAGAGGAGTTAGCCGTGTTAATCTGTAGTAGCAAAATCAAAAAGAGTCCAGTAGCACCTTTAAGACTAACCAACTTTATTGTAGCATAAGCTTTCGAGAATCACAGTTCTCTTCGTCAGATGCATGGAGGGCAAGAAGAAACTGGTCAGATATAGAGGAGGAGAGGGGAGGGCGGAGTAGATGCAAACAGTAGCTTCTGATATGGAGATCAGTTTGCTACTGTTTGCATCTACTCCGCCCTCCCCTCTCAACCTATATATCTGACCAGTTTCTTCTTGCCCTCCATGCATCTGACGAAGAGAACTGTGATTCTCGAAAGCTTATGCTACAATAAAGTTGGTTAGTCTTAAAGATGCTACTGGACTCTTTTTGGTTTCTCTACAAGGAAATATTAAAATATGTACAGATTTTTAGAATGAAACCTCAGTTTCTCTACGCTGTGCTCTCAATAGAGCAGAAATAGGGGTCTTGTGACACCTTAAAGATGCACACAATTTTATTCCTGCATAAGCTTTCATGGACTTATGTGACAAACAGTGGTACCCTGGGAAATGTTCACATAAACCATCCAAGAATTGGGATATCAATTCCCTTTCAAGTGGATTCTATTTTTGTTATTGTTGTTTTCCTTATTGATTTTAACTCCTTTCTTGGGCCCAAATTACACATGGCAGAAAGATGTACCAGTGACCTGTATTTCCTTCTCTTATCTCCCCAGTAATGCAGAGGCAGGTGTGGGGGAAAATGACATAATGGAATCAGCATTTCCCTACCCTGTGAGCACCATCAAGGAAGATTCTTCAAAGGAAGGCAATGGCAAATCACATTTGCTTCTCACTTGCCTTGAAAGTCCTTTGCTGGGGTCACCATAAGTTGGTTGTGACTTGACTGTATGTACATATATACCTTGCAAACAGCAACCAAAAAACATCAGGCCGGCTAGTGTTAAGGAAAGATAGGAACCTGTTGTTAAATGGTTTTGTTTGGTTGATAATAGAAAATTATTTTCATTTTGCACCTATTTCTGAGGGCCAGTTTAACTGCTGAGGTGGCCATGGGAAACCTGCTGAAAAACACATCTCCCTGTAGGCTCTCATGAAGGCCTAATTTCATATGATGTTTTCTTCAGGGACCAGATGTGCACTGCAAATTCTTCATGTTTCTTCAGTGACCAGATGTGCACTGCAAGTTCTTTGCTTGGAATTCAGTTTGCAAGTGTGCAGTGGCCCAATTCAGATCAGGACAGTAGTTTGTGTGGAGACAGGGCTTAAGCTTTTCCCCTGCATGGTTTTCCCAACCTGAAATGGCCCTGGGAGAGCTATTTGCCTTATTGCAGAAGCCACATGTACTGCATATGTTTCCCAAGTGCACTTCTGGGGCCATCTCAGGTTGGAAAAATTGCATGGAGGGTAGGGTTAGACCCCCCTCTCCCACATCCCATGGTCTCTGTCTGAATCATCCCCCTTGTGCCTGGGTACTGAGTAACAAGAACAGAAGTTACAATACCATTTGATCACCAAGCTACGAGGAACTTAACATACAGTCAGTACAGTAGAATTTGAATCCAGTGGCACTTTAGAGACCAACAAGATTTATAGAGTGTAAGCTTTTGAGAGTCAGAACTCCCTTCTTCATACAGCTAGGCCCTCCCCACTGTTTCCACTGTAGTTTAATGCTAATCTATGTGAAGCATAGATTATATATAGTTCACATGCAATTGTGGCATATATGGGCTAGCTCATGGGCATAGAGTAATTAAATATTTAATTCATATTAAATAAATAATAAATTTAAACATCTCCTATTAAAAGATCTCAGGTAGCAGCTGCTGAAGAAGACTTCTCTCTCTCTCTCCAGAATTTCCTGTCTCTTCGAGTCAAAGAAAACAATAACTGGGCTACAGGGACTGACTAGATGGCTCTGATCCAAAATTGAGACTTATGATTTCTGGGCATGTCAAAACTGTGAAAAGTAAAATAGCTGACATAGCAAGTGTAGGTTCTACACACAGGGAGGAGGGGAGTCAGGTACTGGAGTAAAATTGAACTACTTTGATATAGAATCGATTAGACTAAAGATTCCTGTTTAAATAGATGGTAAATAGATGGTAGCAGTACAGATTTTTAAAAGTTTTAAAAAAATGTATGACTGCCAAAAAGTAGCATAGAAGTTGGGGCAAATCTGCCTGAAATCAAAACTGAAATAAGACAGTAATTGGATCAATAGGAAGTTTGTAATATGTCAAATTGGAGCAGTTTTAAAATGGCTGCGACAAGGTACATGAAGCACTTTGAAAGGCGCCATATAAATGCCAAGGGTTAATATCATTATTAAACAGTAATAAATGCTATCTTGGAAATGAGATGATTTATTCCATTTATATTCTGTGGATAAGTAACTGGGTTGATGAATATGGAAATGAAGACCACATCTTTTTCACATCTCTCTGAGATCTGGGTCAGTCGTCAAGCACCATAGGACACTAACCCCACTTCTTAGCTGCCAAGACACAAGATGTCATGACACGGATCCCTACACCAAGCTCGCATATCTTCATAACTGATGTTGAGCTCCTGTGTTAACCAGTCAGATAGGCCTCCAATTCCATTCTTTTCTTACTACGTGCGTTTCAATTCTTCCTAAGCAACCTTTGTCGCAAACCAAGTGACACCTTTCATTTCCGGTTTTCTTATTAGTTTCTCTAGCCCTCTTTTTCATTCCTGTCCTTCATACCCCCCCTTCAGTTTTTCTGGTGAGGTCAGGTGATTGAGGCATCCCCTGCTGTTCCTGCCCGTTTTCTCTGCCTGTGAATTAGCTCTTGTGGAGGCAGCATTTCCTGTCAGTGACTGACAAGAGGTGCTGTATCTGACAAGATGGATTCGTTCTCTTTTCCAACCCCTCTCTCCTTTCTTCTCTTTCTTTCTCTGCCCACGTCTCTCTACCTCTCTTTTGTTTTTAATTGTGGTGGTTCTCGCTCTCCTTTTCTCCTTATAATCTCTCTTCATTTCTATTCCCCCCCCCCTTTCTATTATCTCTCCTGTCCTCTTTTGTATTCTTTCATTCCCAGCAGGGCTCATGCATACAAATTGACCCCCTCCCAGCCAGTAATGTGACCAGAGCTCTTTGTGGCTCCTGCAATCTCTATGGTAACTGTCAGGGAGGTGGGGGTGTTTCACGAGTGGCAGTAGATCTAGCACTTAGGCCCAGATATTGTTGTTCTTGCTAACAGTGCTGAGAATCCATATGGAAGGGTCACCTGACTGCTCTTTAAAAACAACTGTTTTGTTTTCGCTATTCATGTAAAATAGCTTCAGCTCTAAAAGTAAAACCCAGAAGCATGCAAGTGTTTTGGGAGGAATAGAAGCGGGTGAAGGGTTTTCTCAAATATCTTATAGAAGGAGCGTTGCCTCCAGACTTACGCTTTCCAAGGTACCACTTATAAAAATCATTGTATTGAATTGTGCTGTCCATCTATTGACACTATTGCTCTGGAGAAAACGGCTAGGCATGCCCTTATTTGAGAATAAATAGCAACCAGGATTCAAAGCCACTAGGAGGGATTAAGGACTGGGCTTACCTCAGTAGACCTACCTCACCGAAGTGCTTTTCTGTCAAAATTATGAGGAGAGTAATAGTTTAAAAATGCATGACTTTTGTGTTAGTACTTGAATCTTTGCCACTTTATTCATCCTGACTAGCACTTTCTGATAATCATATCACTTACAAAACAAAAACTTGCAGGCTGCCCATCTGCAGGTTCTCCCCATCTCATTCCTTTCTAGTAAGCAGAGCTGTTCGTCACAATATCCAATTGGCCCGTGACAAACTCACAACTGTATAGGAGAAGATTCTGTGAAGGATGCAGCTGAATAATATCAACACAGGAGACAAGGGTGGTGCACTGGAGCCCAGCCTAGGCTGCAAGCCTATTATCATGAAGTAGAGAGCAGGCCTACCTGGAAGTAAGTCCCACATTCATTTATGTTGATAGGCTTAGAATCCATAACTCGGTTTAGATGTGTACAGCTAAGGTAGCTCATAGAGCTGTTGTGCGGATTAAATGGGAGGAGATTATGTACACTGCTGTGAACTGCTTGAAAGAAGAGATGGATTAAAAATCTAATAAATGAAATTACTCCTCATTAATTAGTGCACAGCACAAGGGGGTGACCTTGAAAGCGTATCAATTAGATTTTATCTGAGCATGCATTGTCAAATATTCAGACCGAAATTAGCCCAATGTGACACAATGGAAATTGCTGGACTTGTGCTTTGCTTCACGTTTATTTATTTAAAATACGTCTAAATGGTAGTGGTGGCGGTGGGGAGATATTAGAAGCAGCCTAGTCGTTTAGGATAAGTGGGTGGATCGTGGCCATTCTGTGTAACATTTATTTGAAATTTTAGTCAAATATTTTATACATTAACTAGAGGAAAGTTCTACAATAGCTTTCTTTTGTATGTTTGCTTTATACATCCCAGGTTGGCTCTTACACGTTAATACCAGATATCACTGTAAGAAACATAATATTTATTAGGTAATTAAATTTTATTGCCTCCACCACTGCTGGGGGAAAAAATCTATTAGTAAATCCACAAAATCTTTCACTGCCCTGTCAAATACCACAAACCACATGGCATTCCGCATTTAGTGGTTTTATCCTACTCTTTAATTAAAAATGTTTATAAACACCAGTAAAACTAAAATAATTTGTCAATAACATGAATATTTCATAACTGCATTGTCATTATTCACAATGTATCTCTGGCATGAGAGTCAGCAGTGAAATGGTTAACCTTGTGGCCATTTAAGTGGTCATAATTAACAGTCTATTAACATGAATAGGGGAAGTTCTCACTTTGGGCTGCTATTGTTTTTCTCTCCCTGTTTACAGACTCTGCTTCACAATAGTGTATAGCTTTGTATTGTATGTGTGTGAGAGAGACAGTGTTATAACTAGAAATATCCTCTTAAAACACTTAGGAGTCTGAACGGAAATGATCAGTTTTGAGCTTTGGTTGTTTTTAGACCAGTAAGTCCCAAACTCTGTACTTAGATAACTGAAGTGCCAGGATAAATCAACAAACTAAAAATCCCTGTCTGCTCGAATTCCCTATTCACTGCCTGCTATATCTCTGCACGATTCCTTGCTGTGTTCTGGCCCACGCAGGAATGAGCTTCTGCTGGAGACAGGTACTTTGACCCAGCTCTACATCATGTACAGAATTCAAGCATTCCTGAAGCAGAAACACAGCAGAATGATCTGCCCTCAGAAGTGGATGCATGCAGGGCCCATTTCGAGGGGGAACGCACAGGAACGCAGTTCCAGTAGTTCTCCAAAGAGGTCACATGTCAGGTGGCCCCGCCCACCTGATTTGCGGCCATTTGTGTCCATTGTGGCCTGGCTTGGGGCTGAAACAGCCAGGATCAGGGCCGAAACAGCCAGGATTGGTTCCGAAATGGCCCAGATCAGGCCTCTGATGGGTGGTGGATCATTTTCCTGCTCAGCAACAGCCCGATCCTGACCATTTGGGGCCCCTTTTCAGCCATTTTCAGCCCCTTTTTGCCATTTTGGGCCCAATTTTGGCCCTGAATAGCCAGGATTGGGTCCAAAACAGCCAGTATAGGTGATATGCTAATGAGACACTTCTGGTGATGGCAAAGGGTGTGGCATATGCTAATGAGTTATGCTAATATGTTATGCTAATGAGTTCCTGCAGCTCTTTTTCTACGAAATGGCCCCTGGATGCATGTATGTTGCGTCTCAGCATGAGCACAGCTTTGAGTGTATTTCTTTCCAATCGCATGTGATTCCCACAGAAACATAGGGACAGGAACTGCTCTGGTATGGATTCTGAAGAACTAAAGGAGGACCTATCAAAATGGGATAAGTGGGCAACAATGTGACAAATTAAGTTGGTAAGTGTAAGGGGATGCACGTTTGAACAGAACAATCCTAACTATAAACATATGCTGATGGAGTTTGAATTGGCTGAGACCAAGATTGAAAGAGATCTTGTTGCAGTAGTGGATGTTTCAACGAAAATGTTGACTCAGAGCCAAGCTACAAATGACGCCTGACACAGGTTGGACACTTGTCAGCTTCCCTCAAGTTTTGATGGGAAATGTAGTCATCCTGGTCTTGCAGCTTGGCTCTCCGACTGCTGTCCAATGGACTTTTCAACTGTCACTTGTCCAACATTCCACCAAGCTGCCTACATTTCCCATCAAAACTTGAGGGAAGCTGACAAGTGTCCAACCTGTGTCAGGCGTCACTTGTAGTTTGGCTCTCAGTGTGCAGCAGCAGTGAAGAAATCAAACTTCATGCTGCATATTATAAGGATAGAGACTGAGAATAAATGGCCAAAATTGTAATATCCTTGTACAGGGTTATGGTGCAGCATCATTTGAAATACTGTGTACAATTCCTGTCACTATATCTCAGAAAGAAGTACAGAAGAGGGCAACCAAAATGATTAAGGGGGCTGGAGGCCCCTCTACACCCTGCAGCTCGGGGAGTAGAGGTGTGCTTCCTGGTAACATGATCATGTAGTGGAATTGTACTGTATTATTGGATGTATTTATTATAGGATGTGAACTGTACATATTATTAATATTCTATTTATTGATTTATGACTGTATTTATTGATAATTGAGCACCTTGCACTTTATTTATCAATTGGAATGTGAATTATTATTGAGAATTACATTGTCTTTTGCACAGTGCACTTTAATGGTTTAAAGGTGGTTAACTTCCACTGCTGGAGGTCTGTTGATCTCTCCCTGTACTCGGCCCTTGAAAAGGCATGGGAGGAGGGAATCACTTCAAAATGGTGACAGTGAACCTGTGGCGGCTACAAGTTTGCCGTCACAATTAGTTTTGCCTGCAGGAGTGCTCACATGATGTTTTAATTTAATCCAGCTCTTTTGTCGGCATAACATTAGGCAGCCACAGGTACGTAGGACCATAGTGAGCAGAGCTTAAAATCCTACTAAGTCCTGTGATGGTGGAGAGTGCCCTCAAGTCAGAGTTGACTTATGATGACTCCTGGTGGGGTTTTCATGGCAAGAGACTAACAGGAGTGGTTTGCCATTGCTTGCCTCTGCAACCCTGGTCTTCGTTGGAGGTCTCCCATCCAGTTACTAACTAAGGCTGACCTTGCTTAGCTTCTGAGATCTGACAAGATCAGGCTCACCTGGGCCATTCAGGTCAGGATACTAAGTTCTACACTTCTTTTTTTAAAGAATTTTTACTTGGGAGGCTGCTGTTTGAGAATCGTGTCCAAAGTTCCTTTGAATGTGTCGAACTAGTGTGGTTCTTCTGCTCTCTTCCAGCTTTTCCATCACATTAAGGCAGGTCAGAGTTTAGTACAAAGATACAGTGTTTCTTTTCACTTTTAGATGTGGTGTGTTAATTGCTAACTGATATTACTAGGACCTCAAAAGTCCCACTGGCTTAAATGCCCCTTTCTACACAACTTTTTGCACAAGTACAAGTCAGGATCCTGGTTCTTCCATGTACTTGATCAATGTAGATCAGAGAGAAAAGTATATAAAAATTTACATTCTGTGCTTTGTGCAATGATTTCTTGATCAAATTTTGTTAAGAATCAACATTAGCTATTGGGCTTTGAATGCATTGCAAGGCTTAACCTGCTATATTTAACCCTGGATTTGTGCCATGAAAGAGTAAAAGCTTTTACAACTGGTACTTATGTATAAACAGTACTGTGGATTATGCTTAATTTGTTTTGTAATGATTTTTTTGTTAGAAAACAAGGGCAATCAATGGCTTTCTGGCTGCATTCCTAAATACACTTCCTCATGAGTAGGTTAGTGTATTTATGATAGCTGCTTTCAGTATATAAGGGAGAAAAAAAATATATATAATCCAAAACTGAGAACGAATAGCAATTCTAGAATAGTTATTTTACCCATTGCTGTTTTTAGCTCTTTAGATACAGATACAATTCCTATTTGGTAGATTTATATAAATTTACTGGCATATTATTATTATTATTATTATTATTATTATTATTATTATTCTACATGCACAAAATATACATGTAATGTTCCATTGAGGAATAGATGCAATCCTAAAACCAAATATATGACAGTTTAAAATTAATTTTATTCCATCTACAACAACAACAACAAAGCCTGTGCTATGTTAAGGAGCCTGGAATATGATTTAGATTTATTTGGTGCTATTTAATCCTCATGCAGCATTTATGTATTTATTGTGTGTGTGTGTGTGTGTGTGTGTGTGTATGCGTGCTATCAAGTCACAACTGACGTATGGTGATCCCAGCAAGGGTTTTTTAAGGCAAGTGAGAAACAGAAATGGTTTGTCAATGCCTTCCTCTGCAGAGTCTTCCTTGGTGGTCACCTATCCAAGTACTGATCCTTCTTAGCTGTATGATGCCACCTTCCCTATGTATTTATTAACTAACTTTATTTATAGCTCACCTTTCCCACTGAGACTCAAGGTAGATTACAGAATATAAAACAATACCATCATAAAACAAGCCATCAACATGCAATATGTCTAGGCTTACAGAGTTGGAAAACAATATGAACAACAAATTGCCTAAGGCAAGGTGCAATATAAACAATGAAGAAAGTGGAATGATAAAGGTAGAAAATGCTGTAAAAGCAAATTTCAAAAAATCTCATAGGATATTGCAGAACTGGAAAAAGTACAGAAGAGGGCAACCAAGCTGATTAAGGGTTGGAACACCTTTCCTGTGGAGACTCTGGGACTTCTGAGTTTAGAAAAAAGATGATGGGGATGATATTTGCCAACCTGCCTCTGGTGCTGTTTTGGGTTGGAAAAACAGCATAGGAGGGAGTCAGGAGAAGCCCCTCCTCCCCTCAATAGTGTGATGGCCTTGACAAGAATTGGGCCCCTGTGGCCCTCTTATTGATATTGTGCTGTTATCATCCTGTTTCCAGGGTTAACACATCCTCAATATGTGCTTTCTCCAAACTTCTTACCCCTTATCTTTTTGGAAAGTACACAGTTGAATAGCATTAGCAAGCCATCTGGAAAGAATAGTGTTTATTTTCCTGCACTATAAAGGCCCCGACAAAGTTGCCACTATTTTTAAGTTGTCAGCCATTTGCTGATATAATAATGACCTATAGTAAAGGCCTTAGGTGCCACTGCAGGACTTTTGAGTTGTTGTTTTTTAAATCAATAATTGCTATAGAGTTGTCAGTGCTTTCTAGGGTTGCCCACCATCCTCCCAGGGGCAGCAAGAAAGCTCCCCCCAACAGGCTCCAGGCCTCATTGGGCCTTTTCACCCCAGTGAGAACAAAGGACAGGGCGGGAAGTGACATTGTGTGGTGATGTGTGATGTTATGATGTCATTTCCAGT
This sequence comes from Eublepharis macularius, assembly GCF_028583425.1. Lineage (NCBI taxonomy): Eukaryota > Metazoa > Chordata > Lepidosauria > Squamata > Eublepharidae > Eublepharis > Eublepharis macularius. Next base: position 68,506,177 of record NC_072800.1, on the reverse strand, counting down.
TCATAACAAGAAATGACATCATGACACTATAGGAATCTATGGTAAAAAAACAGATGAACAAATTCCTAGAGCAACATTGTGTTACTTCCAGGTACAAACTGGAAGCAATGTCTTAATATTACACATCATTGTGCGATATTTGTTTGTGTTACATTGTGGCAAGTTGTGAATTTGGTGATGTTCCCTTATTGAATTGTTTTTTGGGATCCCAGACCCCTGGTGGGGGCAGGGGATCTCCCACCCCTGCTCCCCACACCCTGCCCCCACTTACCTGAGCAGTGGGGGAGCGCACCTTCCTTGCGCGCTCCCCTGCGGCATGCCGTGCTCCGATGTGCTGCAGCCGCTGGGATCGGGCCCATTTTGGCCCAGATCGGGGCCGCTGCGGAGCGCAGCAGTGCTCCTGTGCTCCGCAGTGCTCAAAATGAGCCCGATCCATGGCAAATCAGGCCTGTTTTCAGCAGCTACAGAGCGCAGGAGTGCTCCTACGTTCTGCAGAGGCCCAAAACGGGCCCGTTTTGGCGCAGATCAGGCCTGTTTTGAGGCGCTGTGGAGCACAGAAACACTCCTGCACTCTGCAGCACCTCAAAACCAGGCCCGATCCACAGCAGAACATCCCATTTTGTGCACATTCTGCAGTGCCCAGGGCCATGCAATGACGTCACCCCTGAAGTGACATCACTGCGCCTGTGAGGGCGCACCCCCCTCTCCCCAGAGATCAGTGCCAGTCCCCTATCCCCTGCCGGAAGATGGAGGGGGCCTGGCAACCCTAATTGTTTTCCCTTACTGAACTGTTTAGTTATTTTCCCCTGATCTCTTAGGGCCGAAAAGCATGTGCTGTAGTTTGGTTTCACTTACCCTTCTGGTTATGGGCTGTTTGTTCTGTACTAAAACAGAGGTCAGGGAGGGCCCTCCTTTTGTTCAAATAAAACTTTCAATACTTCAGACACTGTGTGCTTGTGGAATTATTACAGTTTGTTTGTGCTATTTATAGCCCACCTTTCTCACTGAGACTCAAGGTGGATGTCAAGACAGCCAACAGCTAGAACATAAGGATTGCAGAAATTTGATTGCTGAAAATAAAGCTGAAAACAAAATGTAAGCAAGTTGGCATGACATATCACATGACACAGAACTATCCAGTAGAAGCAGACTTAGGACAACAGACTATACACAGTATTATCCTGTTCCATTCCAGCCATCCCTCTGAACCGTTTTCTACAGCAGAGTCCTATTATCTGTGTAAAAAAAAAACCCTTCACAAATAATTCAGTTTTACATAGTTTGCAGAAAACCAAGTCCAGCTGGCTGGCGACCCTACCTAAGCAGAGTTATACCCATATAAGCCGATTGCTTCAATGAACTGAGAAAGGTGTAAGTCTATAGTGATCTACTGCCACTTATTTCAGATTTTAATAGAACCATTATAGCACAATAATGTGTCCATGAAGAAAACAACAAAAAAGGGGGTGGAGAGTTGCCATGGCAACTGTGATGACCATACTTCCAAGAGCCAGTGCTGAGCCTTTGCAGAGAATGTGTGGAATCGAAAAGTCAGGAAAAGATGGAAGAAAATGCACAGAAAGCTCTTTCATGTGGAAGCTCCATTGTCAACCCACATGGCTATGCATTCAGAACAGAGAAGAAAGCAACATGAAGAATCCTTGCCATGTGGAAAAAGCCCTGATGTACAACTCATCCTTACATATTCCAGAACCCATGAGTCAAATATAGGAAACAACTTGCAGGACTCCTTAGCTGTAGCACTTGGAAAGAGAGGAGAAAAAATGAGAAGCATATTCAGGCATATAAATTCTATGTGAAGGTCAAAATATATTGCATATTATGTCAGAACTAAGCATTAAAAAAACACAAACTACTGGAGTGCTTATAGGCAAGCTGTTTTCGTCACTCTTAAATGAATTATAGTGATTGCTTTGCATCCAGTAGGCATTTGCGTAGCATAAATCTGTCTTCAATTAACTATAAAATTGTTTCAGAGAAGTTTTTTTAACTTTTAAAATTTATTCTGCATGAAGTTGCCTTTTGGGGAACATTGTAGAAAGTGGCATGATCCTCTAGGGAACAGATGATTGACAGGAGTCATACAGCTGCTTTTGTGGATAATGCCAGTCATGTTACGGGCAAGATGGCCGTCTCCAGGAAGTGGCTGTGAGTGAGAGAACTGTGTCTGCTGCCTGTCTGGTTTCACACAAAAGTCTAGTGTGATTTCAACGTAGCAATATGCTTTAACTCTTCTGTGGTGTTTTATGCACTCCAATGGAGTTATTCTCTAGGGAATAATTTCTTATCCACTCGGTAATACTGGTCTAGAAATTACCCTCTAATAATAGACCTATGTGTCCTTCATTGCAAATGTTAAATATTTGCTTCTGTCAATGTTTCCAGGGACTGAAAACTCATGGATCTGCCACTACACATAGAAATAAGAGTTTAGAGATGGACTTGAAATGGGAAGATTTTGAAAATTATGCTTAAAATATTCTATGCTTACTTTTCCCCAGCCCCCTTTTCTTTAAGGTATGATCACTCCTTATTCACATATTTGTAAATTTGTGAATCTGACATATTCACACATTATATTACACCCAATACAAACACATCATTATGTCATATAACTGGCAAACTGCCTGATGCTATGCACGTCTATGCAGAAACAAGTTCCACTGGGTGCAACAGGATTTACCATCGGGTAAATGTGCCTCGAATTTCAACAAAAGCATTTTAACCCTTTACTTTTACTTCTCAACTCATTTAGACAGACAAGTCATCAAGAGGTTCATAAAGAAATGTACAGATATTAAAGCATATGGAGAGAGCATGCATAGTGCAGAAAATGAGCCCCCCCTGCTCTTGGAGATGTTGGCAGAACAGTATCATGATATTACTGTCGAGAGCTAGTGCGGTGTATTGGTTAGGGGATACCTCACCTCAAATACCCACTCTGACATGGAAGCTCAGTCCGTGACCTTGCCCAGTCACTCTCAGCCTAACCTACCTCACAGGGTTGTTGTGAGGATAAAATGGAGATCAGAAGAACAGTGTAAGCCACTTTGGGTTCGCATTGGGGAGAAAGGCTGGGTATAAATGACATAAAATAAATACAAAATAGCTGCATGATGTCAAGACAGCATATCGCCACATGCAAGTAGCAGAAACACTGACATTTCTAAGTAATTACCAACCATTGTTGTGGCCAACCAATTCTTGGCGGCCCCTTCTGCCTTGCTGAATCAAGGCTCTATATTTATTTATTTTATTTTATTTATGTCATTTATAGTCCACCTTTCTCACTGCGACTCAAGGCGGATTACACAGCGTGAGATTAGTACAGTGAGGTCTTTAGCGCAACATCTGAGATCCTCTCCCTACAATACAGCCCTCCTATCTGAGTAAAAAGCCTAGCTCAAACAGAAACTGCAGACATAGTTCCCCTGCAGCTCCATAAAAATGATGGCTAAGTATTGACACAGTGACTACGTTATCTCCCGCAACAAGTGAATACTACTGTGGGAAAAACCAAAAAGCATTGAAACTGGAAAAGCACCCAGGGCTGCCACTTTTTCATTATAGCTCACATCATGTATAGAGTGCTTGAGCTCCCTTGCTGTTTGTTGCTTCTGAGGAACATTACACCCTTGTGTCTCATCCTCACTGCTGGAGTTTGGCTCCCTCCTACCGGATGGCAGTATTGGAGGAGGCAAGAGCCTAAGGGTGTTATTGCTTCTTCGATGGTCCCGTGCTGCCACCAACCAGGCCCAGGATGAACTCCTGCTGTACTGCTAGCACCAGCGGGATTCTGCTTGTCCTGAGGGCCCGTGCATTTGCTTAGGGTAACAGTAACAACAAAACTTGAACCATGCCTACATTCTCCCTCCCCACCACAAAGAACTCTTGTAACTGGTTGTTGCTCTGAAATGACATACACAGGAGGAAGGACACTCTGATATCATTCTGTTGTTGGAGACTGAAAGGTGGGGATTAAAAAAAATTTTTTTTAAAGAGGAAATAAAATTTCCTCCTATTTTAGCTCCTGAGCGTTCAGGGAAGCTTTGAAAAGGCACTGTGGTATAGAGTGCTGGATTATGGCTGAAGAGACTGAGGTTCAATTTCTGACTCCCAAGCCAAATCAGAGGAGGCAGCAGCCCCAAGTTCTCCCCACGGATGCACACCCATTTTATAGAGGTCCCATGAGCCCTCCGTCTTGCCTTTTTTTGATTCCACCTCACCAGCTCCACAGGGGCAGAATCTCTCCAGCATGGAGAAATCTTTCCTACATGGGAAATTATTTTCCCTTTGCTTAGGATGCTCCCTGGCCATTCAGAATACAGTATTTTTAGATTGTACCTGGAGGATGCTAATCCCTAGTTTACAGTTTGCTGTGCAAAATTTCGTTGCAGCCTGTTAAATCTGCAATGAAATTATGCGCATGGAACCTAAATTTTAGCCAATTTCTATTAAAAGTTATATTTTATATTTTTGTACAATTCTGGTTGATATTTTTTGTATTCTGTATTGCTAAGATTTGTGCTGGTCTTTGACCGAATACATTGATTGATTGATTGATTGATTGATTGATTGATTGATTTGGATTGGACAAATAGCGCAGAGGGGAAGGCGGGAGCTTCTCTTCTTCCCACATCTGATAGACCTGATCAGAATTGGGGCCCCATGGTGCTGTTGAAAAGAGTTCCTCAGCAGGACCTCACTCTGTAAAATGGTGACATGTCCCCAGAGCAAACTTGGGGATGTTCAGTTTGGCCCTTAGCTATGAAGCTCCATGGATGACCTTCAGCCAGTCATTTTCTATCAGTCTAATCTACCTCACAAGGCTGTTGTGAGAATAAAATGGAGGAAAAGAGAAACGTGTTTCCATAAGCTCCTTAAAGGCAAAGGTAGGTAAAACATAATAGATATTTGCAATGATATAATTTATGTACACCAGACCTTTGAGGTAGATTAGACTAATATCCTGCAATTTGCTCAAAGCCCCTTTGTGACTTAAGCCAGGATCTAGATCTGGTTGTCAAACACCCAGGCTCAGTTGGTATTCTTTAAACACTGTGAAGTGCCATTTAGGAAAGAAGTGCAACCCACCAAAGAGATGGTTTGTTTATAGTCTGCTTTTCTCACTAAGACTCAAGGTGGATTACACAGTGTAAGTCAATGTAGTCAATAGCATGTGACATCTAATAAACAATGTAATTGGAATGGGATTACATAAATTTGAAACAAAGCAAAAGGCATTAGTCTGAACTGTTAAACAATGCAGAAAATGGTATTACATGAGAAGAAAACAATGTGGTAGGAACATCATAATAGATAATGCATCCCAGTCCACATTCTTTCTAAAAAGCACCTTCTTGAACCATTCTGTTACATTATAGCCCTTAACCTATTTAAAAATGCCCTTCTGAACAATTCTCTTTTACAGTTTGCGGAAAGATAAAAGTGTGGGAGCCTTCCTGACCTCCTTAGGCAGGCCTTTCCACAAGGTGGGGGACACAACAGATAATTCACATATATGGGCAGTTGTTAATGTTGCTGATTTGTAGGATGGCACTTGCAGAAGGCCCTGCTTGGATGAATGAAGCTGTTGCCATTGGAGTACCTATAATGATGGTGATAATCATACATCAGCATCTTTCACTGCTTGTGTATATTCTGGAATGCTATAACCAATTGCAGCTTTCCAGTGCATGCAAATGAATTGTATGTGACCATCACAAAGGGCAATTTGTGTGTGGTTTGCACATGCATGAGTGCAGTCTTTGCGAGAATTTCATAACATCTGAAGAGGGCTTGGAACATTTGGTGATTTTTTTATTGGGTGCTATTTATATGAATGCTCTTGAATAGCGGCAGAACCGCAGTTCAAGCTGCCAGATTCCAGTCCCCTTGGTCTTACTGATAATGGTGGGGAGTGAGTAATCTGGAAATCATTTATGTCAATCTCCTGTTTCTTTGCACGTACAGTATTTGTCATTACACACAATTTCATGCACACAACCTCTGTTGTCTTTAAATTTATTGGAGTTTAGGTTTGTAAATATTTCAAATGTATGTTGTCTGATTTACGGTCTTATCCAAGTCAATGGGAGCTAAACTGGATGAAATCCAAGTTCTTTGGTTTAATTGGGTTGTGAATTGGATGGCCCATTTTTATTGGACAGGTTTGTCAGTTGGCACTCTCCCTGCTTCTTGATCGCTGTTCAGATGCCTTGTGGGGGATGGAAGGTAGAGGAGGAAAAATTTAACATAGTCTCTCACCAGATAAATGCTTTGGCATTCCCTTCCTCTCCCTCCCCACTACCCTGCACTGCCGAGAATAAAAGTAGCTGTTTCACTGGGCATTTAAATCAATGACTTGATCTCTGCAGACTTGATGAGCCGTTTTTCTTGTTTATTTCCACTGGTGACAAATTGATGTCACAGCTGGTCTTGCTTGTTTGGAAACCCCTTGGTACCAAGAGCTGCCGGAGCAATTTTACCTATTGTTAGAGCATGTCAGGGAATTCAATACTTGTAGCCTCGATGATTTCCAAGCAGTTACCATGTTTGGGTGTTAAAATGATCATGTCACTTTTGTAAGATTACCAGGGTACACAGAATCCTTAAGCGAACCTTGCTCTGAAAAGGTTACCTGGTAGCTGAGCAGAGGAAAAATCATAATGGCTTTATGGCCAAGCCTCCTGGGTTCTTCTGAAGTGTTCTTTGCTCCAGTGAGGTAGATGAAAGTCAAAAGAGTGGCTATTTGCTTTGGGGAAGAGAGATTTTGGAGAAGAAACAAATGGGCACCTGGAAACTTGTTGGTGGATGCCACAGAGTTCAGAGGTGCCATATGGGGATTACTGGTCTTGGGCTACTGAAGTCATGTCTGCATCATCTAAACCTGGAAAGCCCCCCTGAAGAGCACAGCTAGACTGCCACATCTTGGCAGTCTAAGCACTGCTAATTCTCTATTTTGTTATCCCCCCACTCTTCCTAAATCCTAGAAAACATGAACTATAATAACAACAAGTAGATTATGTTGCGTGGGCCAAACATAGGGTGCAACCTGCCCCTACTGTTCCACCGTAAAAGAAGCCAATGGATAAAGCTTATGGATTTCTTCCATTAACAGCTCTATATTTTCCCTGTGGGGGAAGTGTTGGCTCCAACTTATGTTCATGATGTCAGGGCTTGCTGCGGCTGCCCCTGGGCGTGGCACTGGGCAGTCTGCTCCTGACGTCACAGGGGGGCCAGGGACTCTGCAGGACCCTGCTCTGTGGAAGGAGGGGCGGTATACCTCACCCAGACTCCCTCTCAGTCCACTCGCTGGCCTGCTCAACCTGGCCTGCTTACCCTCTGTATCCTCCTTCATCTCCTCCTTCCAGAACTCTCCTCCAAGCCACCACCCTTGCATCCTACTGCTCTCACTCCACATCATCACTCCTCACTCACACCCACCACCTCAGAGCTCTTCCTAGCCACCTTATATAGGGCTTCCTTTCCCCGCCCCGCCCTCCTTCTAGGCTTGTTCCCTCTCCTGACTTGGCCCAGCTGTGCCTTCCCTCAGGTGTTTCCCTCCTACCACTAATCCCTTCTTGGCTTCCTTGCCTTGCTGGCAGGGTGGGGTTGAATGCGAGCCATCCCCAGCTGAGGTCTCCTTGGCCTTGCTCACGAGGAGCTGCCCCAGCCGGCTTCTGTGCTGCTGAGCCTGCCTGGCCTTGCTCGCGAGGAGCTGCCCTGGCCAGCTTTTGTGCTGCTGAGCCTGTCTGGCCTTGCTCGCGAGGAGCTGCCCTGGCCGGCTTCTGTGCTGCCTGTTCATTGATGCTGGGAGGGGCTACCCATCTCCTCCCCCAGAATGCCTGTGGCAGCTCCACCTGGAGGGGCTTGGCTCCTAGCACCTCCTGAGCCAGGCTGCTGTCCTCTAGCCAGGGTGTGGCTCTGGGCTGTGGTGGCTGCTTCTCCTCCTTGGAAGGTAAGGGCTCTGTCTGGGCTGTTGCTGTGTCCCTGTTCCCCTTGCCTTGGCCCTTTTCCTCTAGCCTGCTTAGCCCCCTTTCTCCCCCATGGTGGGTGGGACTAGCTGGCTTCTCCCTGCTCCCTCCAGCCTTCTGAGGCTTTGGCCTTTTGCCCCTTCCCCCTGGAGTAGGCAGGGTCTGGCTCTGTTTGCCAGACAGAGCAGCTGAACTGCTGTCTCCCGGCTGCCCCCTGCCGCTGTCTGCCAGCAAGTCCGGGGGCTGGGCTGCTGACCCCGGACACACCCCCCCTCTTAGCCTGGACGCTGGCTCGGGGGGGTCTGGCTCGAAGAGCCGTGACATGAAGTCCGCATCCCTATGGCTGGTCCCCCGGCGGTAGGTAATGGTGAACCGGTATGGCAGTAGAGACAGGTACCACCTCAGGATGCGAGGGTTGTGCTCTTTCATCCGGTGCATCCATTGGAGAGGTGCATGGTCTGTCACCAATGTAAAGGGGTTATTCGCCAGATAATACCGCAAAGCCCCCACGGCCCATTTGATGGCAAGGGCCTCCCTCTCAATGGTGGCATACTTCTGCTCCGCTGGCTGGAGCTTGCGGCTCAGGAACAAGACGGGCACCCTCCCTCCATCTTGCTCCTGCATCAGGACCGCCCCCAGGCCTGAGGCCGATGCGTCAGTTGCCAGTACGAAGGGTTTCTCAAAGTCCGGATTCCAGAGCTTGGTGGTGTCCGATAGTGCAGTGCGTAAGTCCTGGAAGGCAGCCTCCCGCTCCGGCGTCCAGCTGAGGCGACTAGGGCTGCCCTTCTTCAGACAGTCCGTCAGGGGGGCTGAGCGGGTCGCAAAATGGGGGATGAAGCGCCTGTAGTAGCCAAGAAGCCCCAGAAACCTCCTGAGCTGACGCTTGGTCTGTGGTTGGGGCACATCCCCTATGGAGGCCACCTTTTCAGGCGGGGGTCGGATCTGTCCACCTCCGATGACAAATCCCAGGTACTTGAGCTCCTGGAATCCCAAGTGGCTCTTCTTGGGGTTGGCCTTCAGCCCTGCCTTCTGGAGTGCGGTGAGGACTTTCTCCAGGTGCTGTAGGTGGGAGGGCCAGTCGGGACTGAAGATGACGATGTCATCAATGTAAGCCATTGCAAAGTCCCGACAGTCCCCCAGGACTTGATCCACCAGCCGCTGGAAGGTAGCCGTGGAGGCCAAAGGGCATGCGGCGGAACTGGAAGAGGCCCCGGGGGGTGGCGAAGGCCGTCTTCTCCCGGTCCTCCAGGCGCACTGGTACCTGCCAGTACCCTTTCGTCAGGTCGAGGGCAGACAAGTACCGGGCCGGCCCCAGTTGCCCCACTAGGACGTCCGCCCGCGGCATGGGGTATGCGTCGAACTTGGCCACTTTGTTCAGTTCCCGGTAGTCGATGCAGAAGCGAGTCGACCCGTCTGGCTTTGGCACCAACACGATGGGGCTGCGCCATTCACTTCGGGACGGTTCAATCACCCCCAGGCGCAGCATTTCCTCCATCTCCCGATCCACCGCCTCCCACTGCTTCCGGGGGATGGGTCGCCAGGTTGCCCGTGCAGATTGCCCCGGCTGGGTGGGGATGGCATGGTGCACCAGGTTCGTGACCCCAGGGCGTCTTGAAAAGACCCCGGGCGCTTGCTTCCACAGGGCCTGTAGCTGGGCCTTCTGTGCAGGGTTGAGCTGTGGATCCACCTTCGGCTCCTCGAACTCCGGGGCGTCAGCGGTCCATGGCAGCTCGCTGTCTGGGAGGTCTAAGGGGTCTTCGGCCAAGGCGCACCCATCCTCTGGCCGCTCATGCCACCGCTTGAGCAGGTTCACGTGCAGGGTTCTCCGTCGGCGTCGGCCTGGCCCGCACTGCAGCTCATAGGTGGTGGGGCCCAGCACCCTCCGAATTTGGTAAGGGCCCCTCCATGGGTCCCCCTCCTCCCGTGGGAACACCGAGTGGTGTACCAGGACCTTCTCTCCGACTTGGAAGGTCCTCATCCTTGCGCCCCGGTCATAGGCCGCCTTCTGCTTTGTCTGGGCGTGGGTCAGCTGGCGGTTGGCCTCAGCCTGGGACTGCTGCACCCGCCCACGGAGCTGGCTCATGTACTCCGGTATGGGGGGAGCAGGGCTGCTGGTGCGGGGACCCCACTGTTCCGCCAGCCGAGAGAGCATCCCCCGCGGCTTGCGCCCGTACAGCAGTTCAAAGGGGCTAAAGCCAGTGGACGCCTGCGGGGTCTCCCTAAGGGCGAACATGAGGGGGTCGATGTATAGGTCCCACTGTCGAGGCTTGTCCCGTGTCATCTTCCTCAAGGCTTCCTTGACGGTCTGGTTCAGACGCTCTGCCAAACCGTCAGTCTGAGGGTGATATGCCGAGGTGAACACCTGCCGGATCCCCAAATTCTGGCAGAGTTGACGCATGGCTTTGGCCCGGAACGGCCCCCCCCGGTCTGTCAAGATTTCATCAGGCAGTCCCACCATGGCAAAAAGCTTGGACAGGGCTCGTATCATCCCCGGGGTCTGCATCGTCTTAAGCGGGATGACCTCAGGGAATCGTGTAGCATAGTCCACAATCACCAGGGCAAAGCGGTGGCCCCGGGGCGTGCGTGGCAGTGGGCCGATAAAGTCCATCGCGATGCGCTGGAAGGGCGTCTCCATGATGGGCAGTGGGGAGAGGGGGGCCTTTGGTGGGCGCCGGGCTGCCACCCGCTGACAGGTGGGACACGAGCGGCAGTGGGCCTTCACGTCCGCGTTCACAGAGGGCCAGAAGAACTGCTTGAGGATCTTCTTCAGGGTCTTGTGGTGCCCCAGATGCCCGGCCCAAGCGTGTTCATGGGCCGTGCGGAGGACTTCTGCCCGGTAAGCTGCCGGCACCAGTAGCTGGCGGATCTCTCCCTGGCCGTTTGGGGCACGGGCTAGGCGGACCCACACCCCTCCTTGCTTCTCAATGCGGGGAAGCCGTTGGGACCTCCGCTCATCCTGCACTCGGTCCTCTTCACGAGCTGCTGTCTCCCGCAAGCGCTGTAAGGACTCATCTGCCCCTTGGGCCTCGCAGAAGGGGCGGTCGGCCAGGGGTCCCGCTGGTTCCTTGGCCTGCGGGCCTGCTCCTGGTCTGGTAGAGGGACCCTCATCCGGGTCGGGGGCCTCCTCCACTTGCAGCGCTGGGGCAACCTGTGGGTTTGCCAGTCCCTCGGCTGCCTCCCTAAGTAGCCTGGAGAACCCCGGGGCATCTCTCCCCAGCAGCATAGGGAGCGGTAAGTGGGCTACCTTGGCCACTTCCAGGCGGCGGAGCGCTCCCAGGTATTCCACTGTGATCCAGACCATAGGGTACGGTTGGGTGCGGCCCATCACGTCTGTCACCGGGACCCAGCGATGCACTGGGGTGTCAGCTGGGATAAGTTGGGAACGAATTGCTGATACTGCGCTCCCTGAGTCCAATAGGGCTTGTAGGGTCTGCCGTCCTATTCTCACGGTGGCGCACAGCCCCTGCACCGCCTTGCCGGCTGGTGGGTTAATTTCCCACGCGAATGCGCATACCACTGGTGGAGTGGCTGTGGGGGTGCAGGCTTGTATCTGGTGTTCCACCGCCTGTGCTAGCTTCACCTGAGCTGCTTGGAAGGTTGCCTCCAGCTTCCTCCACACCTCGTCCAGGTGTGCCTCTAGCCATGGTCTGAGCTCTGCAGTGGCATTGGGATGCATCCCCTCGCCTGGCGCCTGCGTTGGAACGACCTTCCCCGTACGGGCCACCAACTTGTCAGGGCTTGCTGCGGCTGCCCCTGGGCGTGGCACTGGGCAGTCTGCTCCTGACGTCACAGGGGGGCCAGGGACTCTGCAGGACCCTGCTCTGTGGACGGAGGGGCGGTATACCTCACCCAGACTCCCTCTCAGTCCACTCGCTGGCCTGCTCAACCTGGCCTGCTTACCCTCTGTATCCTCCTTCATCTCCTCCTTCCAGAACTCTCCTCCAAGCCACCACCCTTGCATCCTACTGCTCTCACTCCACATCATCACTCCTCACTCACACCCACCACCTCAGAGCTCTTCCTAGCCACCTTATATAGGGCTTCCTTTCCCCGCCCCGCCCTCCTTCTAGGCTTGTTCCCTCTCCTGACTTGGCCCAGCTGTGCCTTCCCTCAGGTGTTTCCCTCCTACCACTAATCCCTTCTTGGCTTCCTTGCCTTGCTGGCAGGGTGGGGTTGAATGCGAGCCATCCCCAGCTGAGGTCTCCTTGGCCTTGCTCACGAGGAGCTGCCCCAGCCGGCTTCTGTGCTGCTGAGCCTGCCTGGCCTTGCTCGCGAGGAGCTGCCCTGGCCAGCTTTTGTGCTGCTGAGCCTGTCTGGCCTTGCTCGCGAGGAGCTGCCCTGGCCGGCTTCTGTGCTGCCTGTTCATTGATGCTGGGAGGGGCTACCCATCTCCTCCCCCAGAATGCCTGTGGCAGCTCCACCTGGAGGGGCTTGGCTCCTAGCACCTCCTGAGCCAGGCTGCTGTCCTCTAGCCAGGGTGTGGCTCTGGGCTGTGGTGGCTGCTTCTCCTCCTTGGAAGGTAAGGGCTCTGTCTGGGCTGTTGCTGTGTCCCTGTTCCCCTTGCCTTGGCCCTTTTCCTCTAGCCTGCTTAGCCCCCTTTCTCCCCCATGGTGGGTGGGACTAGCTGGCTTCTCCCTGCTCCCTCCAGCCTTCTGAGGCTTTGGCCTTTTGCCCCTTCCCCCTGGAGTAGGCAGGGTCTGGCTCTGTTTGCCAGACAGAGCAGCTGAACTGCTGTCTCCCGGCTGCCCCCTGCCGCTGTCTGCCAGCAAGTCCGGGGGCTGGGCTGCTGACCCCGGACACATGATACCTAGCTGATCTTTTCCATCTCATTCCTAACCCCCCTTCCATTGCACTTGCTATTAGGCAAACTAATCAATCCTGTTTGGCAGACCACAACTTTACTTCAGTCACACTCTGGCTGGTACTGTCTGTTTGCTGTCCACTTTCCCTCTGGTTCCCTCATGTTCCTTGCTAAATAATTTGATATTAATGGAAAGAAGGTTCCTTTGTATGGTAGCTTTTTGGCTAGCCAACCATAGGCAGATACCACCACATACAAGATGAAATGCTGTGCTTGCAGCTGAACTTTGGCTAAAATGTGCTAGAGACATATAGCACAAGTTATAGTGTAGTAGATTATTGATGATAAAGTTTGCAGAAATCTGAAAAAAATAAATTGAGGTTTATAAAAACCTCAACATAATAGAATCAGCACCTATAACTTTAAGAAACAAATGCCTTCTCAGTGGTGTTGTGGGGGTTGCTAGAAATCACAGAAGTATTGCCTTTTCCAGGGCAGTTTTGTTCTTTGAGGGAAGAGTCATTGGGGCCCAGCGCACCAGCAACCACCAGGCAACTTGCTACCATGTAACTTACATGACTTACCCAGGTCCAGCTGCTTGGTACTGTGGAACTGCAGCCACCCTACAAAAGCCAGTGGGGTATAATGGTTAGAATTTCAGACTAGGATCATAGGGATCCCAGGTGCCTGCTGGTGGCAGGCAAACTCTCAGTGGTTTACCTGCTTGCCTGCCAATCGTTGGTGACTGATGGGAGGTTTGTGGCTACCCAGAGATTGCGCATCACCAGCAGGCATTCTGGGACCGTGTCTCCACTCCCACCCTCCATGCCCCACCCCCACTTACCTGGTCAGTGGGCGGGGGGGGGGAATGCACGTCCCAGGGTGTGCTCCCAGGCTGTGCAGCATGCTCCTGTGCACTGCAGTGGCTCAATCCCGGCCTGATTAAGCCTGAATTGGGGCCGAATCAGGCCACTGTGGAGCAGGGGAGCGCTCCTGTTCTCCGCAGCTGGGTCTGAATCAGGCTGCTGCAGAGTGCAGCAGCACTCCCGCACTCACCCAAATTTGGCTCGATTTGGCCCAGATTAGGCCACTGTGGAGTATAGCAGTGCTTCTGCGCTCCACAGCGGCTCGAATTGGACCTGAATTAGCCCAATTTGGCCCCCTGGGGAGTGCGGGAGTGCCCCCAGGGCAGCCCGCAGCCCATGTGACAACATCACTTCCTGGAAGTGACATCATCGTGCAGGCCAGGAGCTCGCATGCATGAACAGAGATCACAAAGTAGGTGCCAGGCCTCCCACCTGGGGGGGTTGGGGGACCTGGCAACCCTATTTTCGTGGCATACACACTCCAAACTGACATGATTACATCACTTCCAGAAGTGACATTGCTGTGCTGGCTGCGAGAATGCTCCCAGAATGTTGGGAGGTTAATTCTTAAAGAATCAGCATCACTTAGAGTGCAGGAGCACTCCTGTGGCTAGCATGACGATGTCACTTCCAGAAGTGACATCATCACACAAGCACCGGGAGTGTGTGTGTAGAAAACACACTGGAAGGCAAACGGTAAGTGCCAGGTCTCCCCTCCCCCACCGGGAGGGTGTAAGGACCTGGCAATAGTAGAGGGTCGGGGAAACCTGTGTTTGAATCCCCACTCTGCTTTGGAAGCTAGCTGGGTGACCTTGGGCCAGTCACACATTCTCAGGCTAACCTACCTCACAGGATGGTTGTTATGAGGAAAAATGGAGGTGAGGACTGAGGAGAATAATATAAGCTGTTTTGGGCCTCAGTTGTGGAGAAAGGCAGGCTATAAATGAAGTAAAAAAAATAAATATAGCTGAAGATGGGAAGCAGATAAAAGCCAGGTTGCTTTGTGGGTAGGAAGGAGAGAAGGAAGGAAGAAAATGTAAGAGTATGAGGAGAAGGAAAAGGAGAAGGAAAAGGGCAAACGGTGTACAGGAGAAAGTAGCCAGCATCATTTGACTCAGCCAGCGCTTTCCCAATGAGAGGGTGCCAGATGGAGGAAAGGAGGGAAAGCTGAAGACAGAGGGGAAGATAAAGGTAGATCGGTAGGAAGGAGAGAAGGAAGCAGGAAAGGGGGAGAGACTTTGGAATCTTTCACGTAAGGAAAAGAGGAAAGTCCTTGTGATCCTCTGCTTGTTTTACTATATAAAAGGCAAGCCATATTGGCGATGACTCACTTTTTATCCTTGTGCAGGGGCATTAATGACAACTCTGGCCTCGAGGCCAGTGCAACGCGCCCATTTGCCACCCGGGGGGGGCGCTCATTCAGTGGCCTAAGCATTCCTCCCTGTGCCTCCTCTCAGCAGCCTCCCACTCTGTTCTCCAGGCCGCTGCAAAGCTCCCGCTTGCCACTGGGAGGGGGCCCGCTGAATCATTTTTCTAGAGCCCGTTGTATTTTTTCACACAACGGCTGTTGTTTCAAGTATATATATTAGTGAAGAAGAAGAAATTCTATATTGGCACAGATACACTCAAAAGTCTAATTTTTCTTGGCCCAACAAAGTAAAAATAGTAACTGGACCATCCATGAGCAACTACCATTTAATTTAGGTGAAGAGCAGTTAATTAATGCTCTTCCTTCAAGGAGGAACATTACAGTTTAATGAGAATTAATAATTTCACAAAGCATAGCAGCATATTGCCTGAAGCAAAGTATGCTGTAAGCACAGTATTACAAATAGCTCTTTAAAATTAATGTCTTGACACTATCACATGTTGCTAAATTATCTATAATGATTTTATGCTCTACTTGGAAGTAAAATGTATATTGAGGTCACAGTGGACATTTAGTAACCCCTTTTAAGACATGGTCGCTTAGATCACAATTGCACTAATTGAAAATCCCATTGAGACCAATGGGACTTGCTTACAGGCCAGTTCAAGGTTCCTGTCAGCAATCTACAAACCCGTTCATAACGCGTTGATTGGCTTATTGTCCCCGCAAATGCTCCATACTCCATGAACGCTGGGCTTTCATAGCTTACTTTGTTCTATTGAAAACATTATTTTGATGTTGCCAGAATAAAATCTCATTGCTGTGGAAAGCGGTCTGGAGAATTCAATCCTCAGTGGCACGATGCAGACCACCAAACGTTTTTTTCCTTTTTAAAAAAATCTGATTAATGTAATATTGAAATTCCGCTAAATATTCTTGCGCAATTAAGAATATAACGGAACACATGGGCACTAAAGATTCCCTTTTTTCCACGGCCACCGCCACTTCCTAAATATTTTCATAATTACTGAAATTTTAAATGGGATATCTTTTTGCATAGATCCCTATTTGGTTTTCGGACACAATCTTGAAAGTTAGATAGATGCATTGAGGAGCCACTGCACCTATAAAAAACCCTTTTAATAGGATTTTTAAGTACCCCCGCCAGAAATGTGAACCAATCGCTACGAAAAGTGCCACGTGATATATCACTTTGCTGATGTTTCAGTATATGGTGATTTCGAAATAACGGAAATCTGTTTTAAATTTTTTTAAAAAAAATTGGGTGGGAAGATTGATCCCCGCCAACTAAGACGGCTTTGCCAATGGATATGTGAACAGTAGATCATGCAAGGAATACGCAGTTTCAGCACGAATGTGAACAGACAGGTGAAATTTGTGGGTTGGAAACACACAGATTTTTTCCGTTAAAAAAACAGAAAATAGGTGAGTGTGGATTCGGCCACTATCAGCATAACTTACTTCACAGGGTTATTAGGAGGCTAAAACTGAGAGGATGAGAACGATGTAAGCCCATTGGGGAGAAAGGGAGAGTATAAATACAGTAAACAAACAAACGAACAAATAAATGTTACGCCGTTTGTACACTAGATGCTATTTATATGCATGAAATGCAAAAATAGCATTAAAACTGCGTGAATTTAATGGGGAAATTGGATGAGAGGAAACGGAAAATGAACATGTAAATAAAGATTTGTAGATTCAATTTGCTCAAGGGAGAGAAATGAAATATAGTTTTT
This sequence comes from Eublepharis macularius, assembly GCF_028583425.1. Lineage (NCBI taxonomy): Eukaryota > Metazoa > Chordata > Lepidosauria > Squamata > Eublepharidae > Eublepharis > Eublepharis macularius. Next base: position 68,489,384 of record NC_072800.1, on the reverse strand, counting down.
TGAACTAAAATTGCAGGGCTGTAAAATTCTGTAGCATCTCTAATCTACTGGTACTTTGAGATGATGTTAACTATAGGAATTTTTCCAATGCTTTTGATCCCTGCAAGGTATATCTATACATGCTAGCACCACAAGGCAGACTGGACCTTATGCATGCTCCACAAGATACATGGCTAGCTTCCAAAGAAATCAGGTGGGTACCTGATAAAGAGATGTGAAGGCCAGTGGGGGAAAAAAGGGAAATTTGGGAGGATCCTTTCCCCCCTCAAAGCCCCCCTGTCCCAATTTTTCCAATTGAAAAATCGAAAGCTGCTCTTCCTGTGCTTAGAGATGTTTCTACAATAGTGCTTCAGGAGTCCTGAGGTTATGTTCTGATATTGGAGTGTAAGTTTTGAGACTCCACCGTTTCAGCCTCCCAAGGCCTTTACAGTTCACCCCCACATGCTATTCTCATTGAAACAGACATCAATTTCAATTTAATATACATCGCACATCACAGAGGCTACACTTTATCGGCTATGATAAAGCTACCTTGGGTATGGGATAAAATGTTTACTCTTCTGTTCAAGTGAGATGACCCTCTAGGAGAAAAGCAGTTTGAGGGGACTTAGCCCAGTTGGACTTAATATGGGGATATGACAGGTTCCCTACAGAGTATGACCTCCCTCGTATCCCTTTGCATTTTCCCAAGCCACACATTGGCCTGTCCTGTGGAAGACACGACACATAACTGTTACAGTGACTCACTGGTCACATGGCAACAAAACAGAGTACATGACCCACTGCTTATTACTTTGCAGGGGATGAATGCTAGAGGCACAGTTTAGCATAATTGTTTAATCTAGAACTGTCCTTCAACTTTCTCTTGTAGTTCTTTTGTGCTACTCTGAAAGGTCAGCCTAGTCTTATGTGCCATTTTTCCCTTTGGTTTAAACCAAGTCCTTAATGTTAGTTTAATGTTGGTTCAGGATTTAATTAGAGAGCACTGGGCATCAGCAGCTGTATGCTAAATCATCTTATCACCATCTCGCTACTTAATCTTATAAGATGATTAGCATCTTATTACAGTTCTTTATTAAATATTGATGCCGAAGGTTTTCCATTCTGCATTTGCAAATCCTTTTAGTCAATTAACAATGGAACAAAAAGCATTCCATTACGCGAAAGAGATACTGTAATTATGTTTATTTTGCCCATTAGCATGGTGCATTTAAAATATGTATGCATATGTTTGTGTATATACGGATGGATGTGTATATATGCATGGATATATGTCTATAACTAGACAGACAGATTTTGTATATCATTCAAGAAAGACAGAAGTAGCTAGAAATCAGTAACCTAATAATTACTATCTAGTTAGATACTGTGTAGATTGTTTAGGAGATCAAAGCATCCTGTTCAATGGAATTTTTGTAACTACCACTGAAGAGGTTTCCGTAAATGGCTAAAATTATTTTTCCCATTTCCTTTGCTGGGAGTTACTATCCTTGAGATAGAGAGGCAAATTATTAGTACTGGTAATTGTTTGATTCCTCTTAGTAATGGAAATGCATTTTGTTTGCCTTTGTTTATCTGTCACATGTTTCTTTCTTAGTGAACATGGCAGCAAAAATGTTATCTTTTTCCTAGTTGGTCTCCAGGGTTTCTTGCATCAGCCCAGTGATCTCTTTGAGATCACATGAGAATGAAGAAGGCTTATTTTTAGGTCTGTCTTTTGATTGAAGAAATCTTAGGCAATTAATTCTATGAGTTTTAAGTGGATCAATCTATTAAATACATTTGCATATAAATAAGTATTTCCAAAGAATGCATACTTTTAAAAGATAATGCATACTCAGGCAAATAGGGTGGAGTTGTAAGAAAATGGTTCAGAGAGATGTTTGGGTAAAGGGACAGGAATTGTAGATTATGCTACTGAGTACTGTCGGTTGATGTAGATATGCTTCCACTGGGTAACTTCCACTTCATTTAATATGACACGACAAACAACTTATTTTTTTTATTTTTTTAAATTAATGTTTCAAACTCAATATACAAAGTTGATAAACAACTTATTTTTGGTTTAGCAAGGTCCATCTCTGTATTCTGTACTGGAATTTATGTTTCTTTTCAGATTTCTGCAATGTATACCCTGTTGTATTGTTTTTTTTAATGTCTCAATAGATGTGTTACCTGCCTTAAGTTTCAGTGAGAAAGGTGAACTATGAGTGAAAGAGAATGCAGCTGTTATTCACAAGCACAATCCCGCTGCTGATTGCTGGAACTTCAACCTGATCCCCAAACAAGCCGGATCCCTCTCCTGGGCTCCCTGAAGCTCACAAAACTGATGCTGACATCCAGCCAGTTTAGTCCACTGCAGGAGCTAGTGTGGTTCTAGGAGAGGCATTCCCCCTTCTTCCTTATATAAGAGGAAACTTTCTAAAATGGTGTCATGCCATCCAGAATTTTTGTACATTTTCATATCTATTTATGAATTCTGCCCAATTAATCAGGGCTTCATATTCATTGCATGAAAGGTTTTTCACAAGATAATCTAATGAATCAATCCACTAAATACTGCAGTTTTAGTAATTTTACCTTTTTCCTCTATGAATTACCACTTATCCATCCCTTAATAGCACAACAGACTCTGTTTTCAATGCCAGAGCTCAATTGTGGAACAGATGAATAGATGAAAGAGCCCCTAAACAAGCACAGAGTGTATTTCTATTACTGAGTAACTACAAAATGTCCCCTCGTTCCAGGGACCAGGAGGAAGGATTTCCAGCTTACAGAGTCTCATTTACAGAAAGTCAAGAGCACTAGCATCTTTTTCAGAAAACAAAGCATTGTTCCAGTAACACCAGGAAACAGACCCACAGCTGTGCGTACCTTTATGACAGAACTGCACATGGACCCTAGGAAATCCATGGCTCAGGGATACAGCACATACTTTACATCCCAGCTTCTATCTCTAGCATTTCCATTTAAAGGATTTCTCTCCCTTCTGAAGGGAGCTTGACTCTTGAAAGTTCATACTCTGGAAATCTTGTAGGTCTAAGGTGCTACTGGACTTCAATCTTCTTGTCCAAAAGGCAAGCAAGGCTGAACAAAGCAAGCATCTTTATGAAGAGAGAACTGCTACCAAAGTAAGTACCCTGCTCTTTGCCCTACCTTTCACCTGCCCTGATCTTTATCTTACTGACCACACCCAGTTTTCTGCATCAGATATTTTACCTACTGCATCTACTTTTCCTTTGAAGAAATATAGCATTCTGTTACGGGGTCTCCTATCAAAATATCTGAGAGCCACAGGTATTTTTAACCATAGTGGAAGCATTCGGCCACACACTAGCACTGTTCTTATCATTGCTACTAACTGTTGCCTTGAAATAGTTTCTGAATTTTTCTGAAGGAGAGTAAATATTCCTATGGAATACAAAATATAATAATGGGCAAAAAGGGCTTTGTCTGAATAGATTGGGTGGCTAGATCGATGGATAAACAGACAGACAGACAAACATTTATCTGACTCGTTTATGTGATTTTCTCCTCACAACATGAGTCATCAAGAAAAAAGAAGGGTCTGTCTTAAATTCGTATACAAATTACCATTATGTACAATATTTTTTAAAAGTTTATGTACAACCAGTTTTAGGGGCATTGTCTTCTATTCAAGGCCATCATTCCTTTTGGTTAAATACAATAGATTGATTGACATACAGACAGATACATAGCAAGGAACTGGTATGTCATCCTAATCACTGATTAATTTGTGTCACTGTAAGGGTGGAGATTATTTTGCTTCCTCTGTACTGGTCTGAACATGAGAATAATTTCATACAAAATTGAGGAGCTCTGAATTTCTTGTCTTGCACCAAATTTATTTTAACAGATTTTGTACTTACTGATAGATTTTCCAACATAGTCATTGATACAATTTAAATGCATCTCTCAAACGTTTGACAGATACTAACCCCTTCTGCGTGGACCAATTTTGTCGTTTCAATTCCCATACTGCAGTGTTTTTTTTGTGACCATCTACACTCAATTTGCTGCCATGAATAGTCACTCTGACTACTATACAGCTTTTCTGCACCTTTCCTGGGAGCACTTATACCCCAACTTTTTTTTAAAATCCATTTTCCAGTCTGTTGTTTCCCCATGCTCACTTTTTATCCCAACTTTTAGCTTTCCGCCCTCTTCTGCCCCACTCCCACCCTCTGCCAGCCCACTTCTTTGTGACTGGCCACTGTTGTCTATCCAGCTACTCCCTCCTCCTCCTTTCCATTCATCCCCCTCCCCCCTCTCCATTTCCCTTTCCACTCATTTTAATTTTTTTTTTTAAAGTCCAGTGTAGGATCGATGCACCGATGGGTCGAGAGGGAGAAATCCAAGAAAGAGATTGATCCAGCGTTCCAGTGATGCATTGATTCATCGCATGTGCAAAAAGAAAAAGAAGACAAGGAAAGGGCTGGCGCAGTAATGTCACTGATGATGGCATCGGTGTCAAAAGTGCCAGCATTCATCAATCCCAATGCATTTTGACACAGTGCAGACTAAAAAGAACGGCACTACACTGACCCAAACATGATAGGTGTGAAAGGGCCCAGATAATCTGATTCCAAACCTTTTGGCTTCACTTCTGGGACAGTGAGGGGCTGTGTTCCTGGTGCAGAAGGGGCTACTGTTTAGCTAGCAGCTTTTTCATAATGGCCTATTTCATGGTAGTAGAATGACATAACAACAAGCAAAATTACTTTGGTAGGCCCACACAGGATTTCCACGGCCAATTTGGAAATGGAACTTGGGGATTTTGATTTTCAGGATGCTGCCTAAGGCAATCATTCTTTTAAGGCAGTGCCTCCTACCTCCTATCATTATTTGGAAAGACAGGACCAGCTGTTTGTTATTCTCATCCCTAGTGACTGCTTTACATCTCCAAGGTTTTCCTCAAAAGAGAGTTAAATGCATTTTTGTCTACTTAAAAGCCCAGGATCTGCTTTTCATTTCTAATCAGGGGCCGAACAGGTTGGAAGAGCCACAAGGCCGGCTTCTGATCTGAACTTCACAGATGCTTCTTTTTTTCTCCATAAAGAGGTGACCTCTTATCTCTTTATTCTAAAACTTTAGGGCATCTGGAATAGGATACACAACCCCACTTTGCACCCAAAGCTCCATCACTGTCATCATATCTCCCCCCCACAGCAACCCACTGAAAACAGATGCAGTCTAATCCTGTTCATGTATACTCACAAATAAGTCATAGTGTATTCAATAGGGACAACTTCCAAGTACATACGTAATTAAACTTACACCCTTCTAAACCTGTTGACTTCAGTGGCCTTAAAAGGTGTAATGGTTTAGGAGAATAAAAAAGAGCAATCAATTAAACTAAGTTGCCTACAGAAGGAAGCCGTGCAATATTAGTTTAATAGGCTGGCTAATATTTTGTTTTATGCAATATGCAGTTGAAAAGATTTTCAACTAGCCAAAACTGTGATCCTGTGTGTTGGGGGGGTGGGGGGCACACAGGTAACTAAAGGTAGGCTCACTTTAGTGAAGATGTGCCATGCGGATCTGCTTTCTCAGATCTCTTGCACAGCCATTTCCTTTGTTCTCTGTTGCCTTGTTGCCTCCAGTACTGAGAACTTCAAATTTCCCAGTAAATAAATGGAGGGGGGTGGGTGGGGAGAATCCACTTACGGTGTTTGGCATCAAGTCTAACAAGACAATATGTCTCCCCACCCTCTCCGGAGTGAAATACACAATCTTACCAAAAGCCACCCACAAGTATTTTGAACATACAAACATTTCGATCTAACCTTTTTTTCTTCCTGGGAGAGTTTATAATAGGAACAATGAACTTGACCCAGTTCATTTCCTATGGGCATAATGTGACCCTCAAGGGTTAATGGCCTGTAGGTTTGCCTTGGGCTATCATCTCCCCCTGCCAGTGATTAATCCTGAGCCTCCATCATTATCTCTGAAAATGGAACCTTTGAATTGAAAATGATTTTGGAATAGAATTTGCTGCTACGCTGAGTTCCATTCATCACAGTGAACCTGCCTCCTCCCTCGGAATTAGATGCATTTACTTTGCTGAGTTTAACTGGTTGGAACGCCTCTGCTAATTATCTTAAAGAGTGAATAAAGAGAGAGATTAAAGGATTGGAGAAGTGGAGTGAAACTGACTTGAAGGTGAAACGTCTTTCACATGAGTCTCGTCTGTACAGTTTCATGAGTAGTTTGCAACATGTCAGGAGGGGGAGGTGTGCGTGATAAATTGTTGACTTTTATATTTATTTTTAAAGATAAATTGGCCTTTTTTGTTTTTGTTTTTAATCCCATTAGCCTTTGGTGCCGTTTAAAATCTGTTGTGCGCCTAATGCCGTCAAATCTCATTAATTCTTCAACACCTTCTTCTCTCCAATTCAAGTGGACTACAAAAGCAGAGTTGGGCTTTTCTGTTATGTTCTGAAATATCTTTTTCTCCCCCCCCCCCCAACTCATTTTTCTGTATTGAAAATCCAGGCTGATAGAGAGTTTTGGAGACATGAAGCTTACTTTCTGTTTTGTAACAATTTCATTGGTCCTGAAAAATAAAGGTATTATACCCCTGAATACAATTTTGAAGTCTTTAATTTCTCTACCACTTGGACCTCCTGCATGATTATATATCAATAATAAAAAACTCTCTGTTTATCAATGAGTCACCATATTAAACTACTATAATTTGCAAGAGTTCAGAACTTCATACATATTCACAGAGTTGTTAGATCTGATATTAAGAATGTTTTAAAAATTCAGCATAACTCTGGGTAGTCTAGCAACCAAAAGGTATATTTAGGAAATTCTGGGCTGTTTCACTGAATGTTCTGTGTTCATTGTTGTACTTGCTGTGTGAATGTCCTACCTGCACTGTGTAATCCACCTTAGATCTCACTGAGAAAGGCAAACAATAAAATAAATATTTTGATGGGGCTAATTAGTGGTTATGATGATCAACCACTTTTCTCTATATTTGTTTAAACTGCAGTTGCTAGCCCCCATCTCGCCCCCCCCCAGCTCTCGTTTTGATGCGCAGTGAGAGAAAAATAAACAAAAGAATGTCTGAAGTCAGTGGGCGTAGAAGAGTCTGCTGGGGACTGCACTATTAGTTCCCAGCTAATCAGCTAGCCCAAGTTTTCTGTCTTATATATGATTATATTTTTAATAAGAAAAGCTTAAAGATCTAGCACATATGAGTTGCAGCCTTATATATGTTTTGTTAATTACTTTCATTTCCAGAGCATTTTGGCTTAACACTTCTAGCATGCCAAATTCTATTTGTGAAATTATATACATAGGGATTGGCTGTCCTTTCTACTGGATATAAAATGTTGGAAGGAGACAGCCACTAAACTGAAAGATAACCACTGAGCAAGGACACACACACACAAACACACACACCCCTTAGAGAACAGAAAAAGGGTCCAGAGATGTTTGATGCCTGGGGATTTAAAGAAAAAGGCCACACTCCCTGAAGAACAATGACTGAAGACCTTGGAAAGGGGACCAAAAAAAGAGAAGCCCTGAAGGCAAAGAAGAATATTGTATGAAGTGTGATAAAAACAGAATTCTTGAAGAGGATGGATAAGAAAAAGATGTCCTTGATTCACAGAAGAAAACAATATAGGGGATTCTTCCAAAGATGCAACAGCTTAGTTATTTTAACAAAAAAAATGGGTACATAGTACCAGTGACAGTTTGAGAAGAATTTCCTTATTTGAACCTTGGTCACTTCATTGTCTGGAGTTCATGATATAATTTCTCTCATAGAGACCCCATATCACTGGGAATCTCACTAAATAGGACCCCTGTTTACTCCTGCCTCTCAAGAACTGGACAGTGTTGTCTTCCCAAGGCCACTTAGATAATTGATCCCTATGGAACTCTATGGCACCCTTTTTAGTTTAACCACAATGTGGCTAATGCTCAGTGTTAAAATGGCCTGTGGGCTATGTGGAACAAAAAACAAATACATATAAAAACAGACACATTTATCTTTCTCATTTTCTTTTTCCTGTCTTTTCTCTTCCCATTTCAGCAAATTCATATATGACTTTAATTGGTCAGTTTCCAGAAGTAGGCTTCTAAATTCTTCTGCAGTCCCAATGAGATCCATGCACCCATGTGATTGCCACAACGTATGTTTTTTATCACAAGCAGGATTCGGGGACGCCCCTGTGGAAAGTAGCATTGCTCCACATGTCATGAATGGGCATCACTTGTCCTGAACTTCACCAGTCATTATGACTGTTTTTTTCCAGTGCAGCTGCCTGTGCAAATTGACATGGAGATTAGTGACTGTGGCAAGTTGTTGTTTCATATATCATAGTGGCACTTCTAGAGGTGCTTTTGTGCTGAAAAGCACAGCCTTTCATGCCAAGCATAAGATGTCAGTTAGCTTGCACAAGCAGAAGTTATATAGGAGCCACCTTCGTTCCCCCACTGGATTGGAATGTCCTGGGATATGAGAGTTTCCAGATGGCCAGCAGAAAAAGAAAAAACAACAATGATATGGCCTTAAATTAATCAGACTGATCTTCAGATATCAGCAGGCAAAAATATTTATGGCATGGTAATGCCTATAGATCAAGTTACTGTTAAAGGCTTAGGAGCATGAGCCAAAAAAAAGTTGATAACCGTAGAAAAGAAATGGGATCAAGACATAAGAGGAACATAGACCAGTGGAACATAGCTCAGCACTGTATAATTGGCAGTGCCTTTTCAGGAGCTCCCCATAGACAAAGAACCAAGCAATTCCAGCAGCACAGGCAAAGCTGCAGGGATTTGGCTAGGCTTGTTCCTAGCTTTCCATGCTCCTCCAAGCGAGTGGCCCTCCTAGAATTTTCCCTGTAAATTAAATGGTCAGTCTGCCCCAGACCCTCACTGCATTCCCAATCTTACTTAATCTCTGTTTCTTGCTTCTCCCCTCCACTCATTTCCTTTCTCTCATTTTTTTTCTTTCTTCCTCCTCCCCCTCTGAATAATGCTCAGTTTGGCTTGGAAGGCACCTCAAAGAAAGAAGCAGAATGAGCTTATGTCAGCTGAAATGAGTGCCTTCCATTTGCAAAGGGACAATGACACATAATATTGTCATTACATAGACACGATTTTAGACCATTCCTGCCTTTTCTAGTACAAACCTAGTAACTCTAGCTTCATGGATCATGGACCTGGGATCTATTTTCACAGCATCTGAGGTAATAGGAAAATAACCTCCCAGAACATATGCAGTGCCTGTATGAATAGCCAGTCTGTCAATCTTTATTACACATAATAGCAAAAGCCTCCATATTCAAAAGCAGACTATTAGATACCTGAGACACAACCAACAGGAGGTGGTTATTTCTGACTTTCCCTGGTTCTTAGTCCCCTGGAAGTGCATTCACTAGTCCTATTCATGTCTTCCTTTAAATAGGATGACCAGAAGTAGAGGCATCTCCTCAAGAGAAATTGGACTTGTTTTCCTGAGCAAAGTGCTGCTTTATCGCCCTTGGCTTGCATACAGTGCTTCTGTTAATGCAACTCAAAATGTTGCCCCCCACATCACCTTATGATCATATTACAGACACACTCTGGCCCTATTCACCAGCAGTGGAGCATAGCCAGGTTCTCCCTTCCCCCATTTTGTCATATATTTTGTTTTCTTTCCAGTGTATTAAAGCTTGCATTTGTCTTTGTCAAATTTAATAGCATTGTTTTCAACCCCGGCCTCCTATTTATCCAATCCACTGGATAATTTTCATTTCCTGACGTTTATGATTGCACATGAACTAAATATCCCAGAATAGTTGTTGAAGCAAACTATTGCAGAGAAAGAAGAAGGCACCAAATCCTTCAGCTGAAGAGGCCAAAGGATCAAATTGATTTGTTTGTTTGTTTATTTAAAAGATTTACATGCTTCCTTTCCACCAAAAGGGGGTCCCCAAGGTAGTAAACATCAGGCATTGAAACATTTAAAACAATATTTGAAATGTATATATAAATATTTAATAATACAATAAAAACATAGACATTCATAAAAACAAATAGAACCAGGAAGGAGGGCTAAATGTACTTCACAAAAGACACAGAACAATTCTTCAAATAGCCTCTCCTGTACTATAGTAAAACTTAAATGGCAGTGGTTCTTTTGCTTCAAGGGACACCAAAAAAATGTAATGGTCTTACAATTGGCCACCAACAGTTAGTTTGAAATGAATTTCCCCAGCAGAGCATTACATGCTGCCTTAATGTTCATCTGCATGCATGTACCCTAAAGAGACGATTCATCCAACACCCAACACAGAGATTTAATTTGTATAAACCTGAAGTGGGGTGGGGAGCAGCCTGAAACCTGAAAATGGCAACAACTAATACTTTAATAAGACATTCCTACAGACACAAAAACAGGGATAGTGATTTTACCAGGAATGTGGATCAGAAAATAGAGGCTGTCACAGGCAAATAGGGACAGTAGGAGAGTCTGGCTTTTAAAGTGCAGCCCTAAATAGAGTTACACCCTTCTTAAATCCATTGAAGTCACTGGGTTTAGAAGTGCATGACTCTGATTAGAATTGCTCTGTTAGTCTTGGCACCTCTAATTGTACAAATTAAACACTGGAGGGTATCCATTTTGCTGACATGGAGAAAGGAGGGGCCATTAGTACCCCAGTAACTTTATTTGGAGTGCAGCAGAGTCCAGCATTTCACTGTTTACAGCAGTTGGTTTTTGGCAAAGAGGATAAGTGGGGGTGGAGGGACATATGGAGGAGATAGAAGGCATACAAAAAACGGAGGAAGTGAAAGGTGCTTTCATGTTGCTGAAACTCCCCATGATTTAAAAAACCCAGCATTTAAAAACACTTGTACAGCATTTTGCTCTCCCTTTTGAGGGGGGGGACAAAAAGATTTACATTATTTATTGGCATCTTGGATAGAAACTGAAAGTAACCGGAGTTGTTATAAAAACTCTGGAAATAGTAAGCAATTAAAACGAGACAGCTGTTACTCAAGTCTTTTCCAGTCTCCCAGGAACACAGCTCATATTGCATCTTGAGTGCATGCTGCTTTTCACTGGCACACAGCCACTGTTTATGTCACAGCCAAACAGGCCTCAATTTGAGTTTGGCCTGAAGGAGAGAAGGAAACAAAATTTTGTTACTTGGACAGTATTTTTGAAACGTTGAGTCACGGTGCTTACTCTGAAGAGTTCTTTATGGTGTTTAAAATGGCCAGGGCATGGCGGCAGAGATGCGGGCACCATTCCACTACTAAATAAACCAGTTCAGGAATTCAAGGGATGACCTCTCATGAACTTGGGGTCTGCTTCAATTTGCATCTTAGGGACCTTGCAGAGTAGCCTGTTTACTGGTGAATTAATACCTTCAGAGTTCAGCAAGAACAGGAGATGCTGCACAAATGAACAGCCTGTATTTATCCATATTTGCTTAGAAGAAAGTCCCATTGATGATTTGTCCTACTGCAATGTGCTTTAAGGGAGCACATTTACAACAATGTTGCAGCACTGTAATTCAGCAATATACACACTGCTTTCAGGAGGTAGCTGTGGCTGTTATAATGTAAAAGATGCAAGAGGAGTTAAGGCTGGAATAAGATATATGTTTTGCTACATGATTGCATCCGTTTAATTTTTGTTCTGGGTCCCACAGTTTTTTTTACTTCCTTTAGCAAATAAATGTACTAATTAACCACTGTTGTATCTCACTGGTTGTGCTCTTCACACAATGCAATAATCAATTTTCTTTCATGTTTAATGGTAATGTTTAATTACCATCTTAAGAGAGCAGAAAACATTTGTTTTGCCAAATCAAACTATCTGTCTCCAGCGGTGGTCTGCCAGTGGCCAGTCTCCTGCCTCAATGTCCAAAAAGTCTAAAATTAGGTCTTCTTTGGTATCTAATTTGACAGCTTAGTAATGCCCAAGCATCCGGGGGGGGGATAAATGATTATCTGCCTGTTGATGCCCCAGTTAACCTCTGGAACAAGGAAATTACCTGGGTGGCTCACATGATAGTTCCTAGGTGTCCTGTCTCAGAGCCCAGCCAGCCCCTTGGTTTACTGCAAGGTTGGTAGCTATGAAAAGACAAGAGAGAGAGCTAGAACAACAGTGGAAGAAGAGTCATTATGAATCCAACAAGATACGGACAAACACTTGTTTTAAAGCCTAGTCTGTGGCAGTGATGGTGAAGAAACAGTACTTCTCTGCCACCATTGCATCCACAGCTGCTGTAGCATAGTGGCTGGGTTGTGAATCAGCAGTAGAGATGGGCATGAACAGTAATACAAACAAAAAAAAGCCACGAACAGCCCAATCTGCTGATCGCGAACAAGCTGATCGTGAGGCCCCATTCTAAATGAACAGGTGGTCATTACAAGCCTCATTCATTGCTGTTCGTCGCTGTTTGTCAAGCCAGACAGTCTGGCACCTGCAATCAATTTCCTTGGCAACTTAGGCAGGGATTGTCTGAACTCTGTATTGTCGAAGGCTTTCACGGCCAGAGAACGATGGTTGTTGTGGGTTTTCCGGGCTGTATTGCCGTGGTCTTGGCATTGTAGTTCCTGACGTTTCGCCAGCAGCTGTGGCTGGCATCTTCAAAGGTGTAGCACCAAAAGACAGAGATCTCTCAGACGAGATCTCTGTCTTTTGGTGCTACACCTCTGAAGATGCCAGCCACAGCTGCTGGCGAAACGTCAGGAACTACAATGCCAAGACCACAGCAATACAGCCCGGAAAACCCACAACAACCATGTCTGAACTCTGTCTGAACTTCTGCTGTTGCCCCGGAAATGCCAATCTAAGCCCAATTTAGCTTGATAGGCAGGTCTTCCTTTCAAATGTGGAGCTCCAAATTTGTTACAAGGGAGCAAAGGGGAGGGGGGAGGGGGGCTCCCGGCTCTGGCTTAGTTTGCAGATAGTGGAGAGGGAGAGACAGTTGCTGTTGGCGTTTTGATAGAGAGAGTGCATTGGAGCTTGAATTTTCTTTGTTTGTGGTGGGATAGGGATCTACCCCTTCAAGTTCCAGGGCTGCTGCCAGGCTCTGGAGCCAAGCTATTATTTATTATTGGTACCTTGGTATTAGGTACTAGGTATTATTGGTACTAGGTATTATTGGTATTAGGTCAGGTTTCTGGGAGTGGTGCAGTAGGCATCTTGACCAAACTTGGATGATGGCTGGAGGAGAGCCTGCTGTCCCCCACGAACATATTGAATAAATAAATAAATAAATAAATAAACAGCCAACCACGAACATGTTTGTGACCAGGGCCTTGTTCGTGGTTGTTCGTGAGTCCCTGTTCATGGATGGCAATGAACATCATGTTCATTTTTCTTCTGTTCGTGCCCATCTCTAATCAGCACTCTGCTAGTTTGACTCCCACTACTACCATGAACTCTGCTGGTGGCTTTGGGTAAGCCACTCCTCTCAGCTCCAACTTCCCAGCTGTATTGTGGGGATAATAATAATAGTGACTTTGTTCACCGCTCTAAGTATGGCACTAATCTGTCCAGAAGGGCGGTATATAAGAACACTGTTGTTGTTGTTGAAAGATCAACACAGAAATACAGTATCTGATCAGGACAAAATAAAGGAAAGATGGAAACAATACACTGAAGAAGTATACAGAAGAGATGGAAGGATGACAAATACCTTTGAAGAAAAATCTTTTGATGAAGAACCAGAAATCTTAGAAAGTGAAGTAAAAGCTGCACTCAAAGCAATTGAGAAAAACAAAGCACCTAGAGTAGATGGAATACCAATAAGGCTATTTCAAGCTACAGAAACTGAGTCCATCAAAATCTAAACATGGATCTGTCAACAAATATGGAAAACAAAACAATGGCCCACAGACTCGAAATGCTCAGTCAACATTCGAATTCCAAAAAAGGAGATGCCAAAGATTGCAACAATTATTGGACCATCACATTAATTTCCCATATAGACAAAGTGCTCAAAATTCTACAGCAAAGACTCTTACCATATATGGAACAAGAAATGCCAGATCTTCAAGCTGGATCCAGAAAAGGAAGAGGCACTTGAGATCACATTGCAAATTTACAATGGCTAATGGGACATATGGGTGCTACAATATCTGATTGTTTTGATGCTCAACCTGTACTCTGGACAAGAGACTACTGTTAGGACAGAATATGGGGAAACAGAACTGTTTCCAATTGGCAAAGGTGTCGTACAAGGATGCATATTACCTGCCTACCTGTTCAGCCTCTATGCAGAGCATATCATAAGGAAAGTTGGATTAGATTTAGAAGAAGCTGGAGAGAAAATTGGTGGAAGGAACATTAACAATTTGAGATATGTATATGATACCACATTACCAACAGAAAATAGTGAAGACTTGCAATTATTGATGAAGGTTAAAGGAGAAAGCACCAAAGCAGGATTACAGCTGAACATCAAGAAGACAAAAGTAATGACTATTGAAGAATTACACAATTTTGAAGTTGACATTGAGGAAATTGAAATTGTTCAAGATTTTCTATTCCTTGGCTCAATCATCAACCAAAAGGGAGACTGTAACCAAGAAATCAGAAGAAGATTGAGACTTAGAAGAGCAGCCATAAGGGGACTAGAAAAGATCCTTAAAGATAAGGAGTCTCTCTGGGGACCGAGATCAAGATAATCCAAATGATGATATTCCTCATTACTATGTACGGATGTGAAAGTTGGACAGTGAAGAAAGCTGACTGGAAGAAAATTGATTCATTTGAAATGTGGTGCTGGAGGAGAGTTTTGCAGATGGCCAAAAAGACAAAAAAGACAGTTTTAGATCAAATCAAGCCTCAATTCTCCCTAGAAGCTAAAATGACAAAACTGAGGCTATTGTGCTTTGGTCACATCATGAGAAGATAAGACTCTCTGAAAAAGTCAATAATACTAGGAAAAGTGGAAGACAGTAGGAAAAGAGGAAGACCTAAAATGAGATGGCTTGACTCAATAAAAGAAGCCACATTCTCCAGTTTGCAAGATCTGAACACGTCTGTTAATGATAGGATGTTCTTGAGGTCTTTCATTCATAGGGTCTCCATAGATCGGAGGCGACTTGACAGCACATAACACACACACATTATTATTATTCATACAGTGCAAGCTTGTGGAACTCTGCCAAAATATCAGGGGCCCATTGGGATGTGGCATCTGGGAGGAGACGGACTGCTGGTGTGTTCTCTCCAAAGAAATTTACTCTGGATCCAGGAGAATTTAATAATTTTTGTCTAGTCTCAAGTGTACTATTCTAGAGCAATGTGACTGAAGAAGTGGGTGGCCAGACAACTTCAAGGATTCCTGATGAACCAGATAGTTTGAATCTTTTCTAATCTGTTTTCAGACCTGGTTATGGCACTGAAATGATCTTGGTTACCCTAGTGAATGACCTGCACCAGAAGATGGACAAAGGGAGTGTGACCCTGTTGATTCTCCTGGATTGCTCAGCAGCTTTCAATACCATCAATCATGGAATCCTTCCAGAGTGCCCTTTGGGGTTGGGACTGGGAGGCACTGTTTTGTAGTGGTTTCAGTCTTACTGGAAGGTAAGTATTATATAGTGGGCATGACAGTTCAAGTGATTTCCAATAACTCTTTTATTAACAGGAACATCACCACTCAAAGCATAAATATCAAAACAGCAGTTATAGAACACTCCCCACCAAAACATGCCCACAATTAATCTCAATCAATAGCAAACACCCGGTATCCAGAAAACCTATTCACTAGCTCATTAATTTGTAGGGGAATCCTGATTGGCTGGCTCAACAACCTGGCCAATCGGAATGCAGCTTTACGGAACCTTGCTACTAAAGCCTTTTTCTTGAAGCTCCCAGTACACTACACCCCTCCCCCCTAAGTCAGGGTTGAACCCAGTGACAAACATAGTCCTTTAGATAGCAGGGTGGAGCCTGCTTCCACTGAGAATGCTGCAGTCCACTTCCCTCCATAGGAGTGCGCAAATCTGCAGCCGTAGATTGCTCTGGTGCTGGTGCCACAGCAGGGCGAGAACACAGTCCCAAAGAACTCTCCATAGTGTTGTTTGCCTCTGGATGTGGAGTCATTGGTGGATCTGGACTCGTCCACACAGGAGTCCCTTCTGTGCTGGGTGTTGCCATGAGTTCTGGAGCGCTGGCCACAGGGATGTCTCTGTCTGCCACTGCTCTTTCTAGCCATCTTCGTCTTAGCTGATCCAGATGGTGATGCAACTCTCGGCCATCGGCGGTGAGCACCCTATAAGACACTGGTCCAGTCACTCTTTGCACTGATGCTGGCAACCAGCAAATTTCCCAGTTGGAGTGCTCTTCCCTCTCCCGCGGGTAGCTGTGGCTCTTCTGGTGACAGGTCCAGATGCAGTCTGTTGAGTGTGGTACTGAGCCTTCTGTGCATCAGGAGTTCCGCTGGGCTGCACCCTGTGGTGGAGTGGGGCATTACGTGCTGCTGTAGTAAGAATGCAGCCAATCAAGCATGCCAGTCTCCCTGTGTGATCCTGCAGAGACTGTCCTTTGTCGTTCTCACCATTTGCTCTGCCTGCCCGTTGGTAGAAGGGTGAAATGGAGCAGATGTGATGTGCTTGATGACGTCAGCCAGGAACTGTTGGAACTCTGCCGCCATGAACTGGGCCCCATTAATTGTTGTAGATTTTCCGAGCTGTATGGCCATGGTCTTGGCCCCGTTGTCAGACACGATAGTGTCTGGAAGTCTGTGTGTTGTGAAGAGGCGATGGAGTGCCCAAATGATAATGGTGGTGGACAGGGTGGGTACTGAAATGACCTCCAACCACTTGGAGAAGGAGTCAATCACTATTAGGAACACTTCTCCTTGGAATGGCCCTGCAAAGTCTACATGGAGACGGGACCATGGCACTCGTGCTGACTCCCATGGGTGAACTGGAGCTTGGGCCGGGGCTGGATGTGACTCTTGGCATGGCTGGCAGGTACAGACCCACCCTTCAATTGCTTTGTCAATGCCGGGCTACTAGATGTAGCTGCGGGCAAGTGCCTTCATGCGCATGATGTCTGGGTGGCCGATGCGCAGTGCCTCAAGGACTAGTTGCTGTAGCTTGGGCAGAATAAAAACTCGGTTCCCCCACAGCAGGCAGCCCTTATGTATGGAGAGTTCGTGCTGCTGAGAGCTGAATGGCTGGAACTCCTCAGCCAAGCAGCCCTCCGGCCACCCCCTCCACACCCAGTTGAGAACATGGGCCAGGGTATGGTCCTTGGCAGATTGCATGGCAATGTCAGAGGCGCAGATCGGCGGATGCGGCAGTTCTTTGAGAAGCAGGACGTGGTGGGCCAGTGCCAGGTCGATCGTGGTGTCCGGCAGCAGAAGGTGTCTAAGGGCGTCTGCATGATCTAATGCCTTGCCTGGGCGATGCTGTAGGTCATAGGAGTAGGCAGACAGGAACACAGTCCAATGCAGCATCCACGGTGACAGGATCTGTGATGTCTGCCAGTCCAGCGCAAAGAGGCCCAGCAGCAGCTTGTGACCTGTGATGATGACAAAGTTCTAGCCATACAGGTAGTTGTGGAACTTCTTGACTCCAGCGACAACGGCCAGCGCCTCTTTGTCGATCTCTGCGTAGTTGTGCTCCAACGACGACAGTGTCGTGGAGAAGTAGATGATAGGGGCCTCACGCCCACAGGACATCTTGTGGCTGAGGACAGCCCCGATGCCATATGGTGAGGCATCACAAGCAAGAACGAGGGGCTTCTTCTTATTGAAGTGTGTTAGGACACTTTCTGATGACAAGAGGTCCTTCACAGTGGCAAATGCTGCGGCTTCTTTTCGGCCCCAGGCCCAGAGTATAGAAGACTCCAGGAAGCGATGCAGAGGCTCTGCGACAGACACCTTGTGTGGCAAGAAGGTGTGGTAGAAGTTCAGGAGCCCCAGGAAGGACTGCAGTTCCTTCTTAGGCCCGGGTGCTGGTGCTCTGTGGATGGTGCACACCTTGGCTGGGGTTGGGTGAATGCCAGCAGCATCTACAAGAAATCCCAGGAACTCGACTTGTGGAACTCCGAACTGACATTTCTCCCTCTTAACTTTCAGGCCTGCATCCTGTAGCTTGCTGAGGACAGTCCATAGTCACCCAGCCAGTTCAGTCTTGGAGCTTCCAGAGATCAAGACGTCATCGAAATATAGAACAACGCCCAGAATTCCGCAGAGAAGACTGTCCATGATGATCTGGAAGATCCTGGGAATGATGTTGACACCGAAATGCAGTCCTCGAGCGACTCTCCTTTCCCCTGCAGGGCAGCCGAAATTGACTTGCCCAAAGCGGGATTCTGCTTTTTCGCTGCCATTTTAGGGGGGGGGGGACCGCCGACCAAATTCTGAAACTCAGCGAGGGGGAAGAATGAGCCTTCTTAGCTTCAGATCCCGCCACTCCTTCGCATGCGCTTGTAATAACAGAAGGGATTCGCTTTACTTACAGGCTTCCAGGCTTACAGGTGGGAAATGCAGTACGACAGTTCAACTGATTTCCAATAACTCTTTTATTAACAGGAACATCACCACTCAAAGCACAAATATCAAAACAGCAGTTATAGAACACTCAACTCCCCACCAAAACTTGCCCACAATTAATCTCAACCAATAGCAAATGCCCTGTATCCAGAAACCCTATTCGTTAGTTCATTAGTCTGTGGGGGAATCCTGATTGGCCGGCTCAACAACCCGGCCAATTGGAATGCACTGGTACGGAATCTTGCTACTAAAGTCTTTTGCTTGAAGCTCCCAGTACACTACAGTAAGTTTCAGAAGTGATTACTGCTTGGCCCCTTCTCTTCCATTCTGTGGGATCCTACAAGGTTCATTCTTGTCTCCCTTACTGAGAGAGGTCATCTGGAGATTTGGGCTGAGTTGTTTCCACTAGAGACGGGCATGAACAGCAATACGAACAAAAAAAAAAAAGCCACGAACAGCCCAATCTGCTGTTCACGAACAAGCTGTCTGTGAGGCCCCATTCTAAATGAACAGGTGATTGTTGCAAGCCTCGTATGTTGCTGTTTGTTGCTGTTCATCAAGCCAGGCAGTCGGGCACCTGCAATCAATTTCCTTGGCAACTTAGGCAGGGATTGTCTGAACTCTGTCTGAATTTCTGCTGTTGCCCTGGAAACGCCAATCTAAGCCCAATTTAGCTTGATAGGCAGGTCTTCCTTTCAAGTGTGGAGTTCCAAATTTGTTACAAGGGAGCAAAGGGCAGGGGGGAGGGGGGCTCCCAGCTCTGGCTTAGTTTGCAGACAGTGGAGAGGGAGAGACAGTTGCTGCTGGCGTTTTGATAGAGAGAGTGCATTGGAGCTTAATTTTCTTTGTGTGTGGTAGGATAGGGATCTATCCCTTAAAGTTCCAGGGCTGCTGCCAGGCTCTGGGCCAAGCTATTATTTATTATTGGCACCTTTCCTGCTGCCTGCAGGACAACATCGTGTTCGGGGTTTTTTTCTGTTCGTGCCCATCTCTAGTTACCACTATGTGGATGATATCCAGTTCTATCTCATGCTTCCAACAGATCCCAGGGAAGCTGTGTAAATCTTGAACTATGTTTGGAGGCAATATTAGGATGGATGAGGGCTAATAAACTGAAGCTTAATCCTGACAAGTTAAAGGTGCTACTGGTGGCTGGAAGGACTGTTCTGGATAGGGTTGCAATCCTCTCAAAGGAGCAGGTTTGTAGCTTGGGAGTGCTTCTGGACCTGAGTATCCAGTAGTAGCTAGGAGTTCCTTTCAGCAACTTCGGCTGGTGAGCCACCTGCAGTCTTTCCTAGGTGAAAAAGATCTTACCAATGTGATGCATAATCTGGTTGCATCTGGATAATAATAAGCTGGACATTGGGCTGCCCTTGAAAAATGTTGAGAAACTAGAGTTGCTATGGAATGCTGCAGCAAGAATGCTTCATGGATTGGGTATCAGGAACCACGTCATTCCAGTCCTATACCATCTCTACTGGCTCCCAGTTTGTTTTTCCAGACCAAATTCAAGGTGTTTAATGCCATATATGGCTTGGGACCAGCATACCTTAAAACAGCCTAGTTACAGATGAACCTATCTGACCATTAGGGTTGTTTTTGCAGGCCGTGCCTTGGGTTCCCCCTGTCATCAGAAGCTAGTCGGGTGGCAGCCTGAGAAAGGGCCTTCTTAGTCATGCCATCCTAACTGTGAAATTCCCTCCCCAGTGTGATTAATTTGCCTGTTCCTTGTAAGGTACTGTACATTCCTACAGGACTCATCACTACACTCATCAATACATTTGAATGGTTCTAAACGAGGCCATGGACAATTTTGACGTTCGGGTCCTGGCCCCAAAGTTGGATATATAAACAGCACTGAGAATAATTTCTTCACCGCTGAAAGCTGTTGGTGGAAAGAGGATACATGATGTCAGTGTCTTCCACTGAAGCAAATGTTTATTTCCTAGGACAGGCAAGCAAATATGTGTAAGCATGCTGTCTACAAAATTTGGCTGGCATTAATACAGCATTATCATTCACATTAGGTCTAATCAGTGCATCGAGGATTTAACTGTAAGAAAGAAGAAAAATGAGTCCATTTAAATTGTCTTGTTGCAGAAGTTAATTTCAAGTGTTCATATAAAATATAGCACAGAACCAAATGAGGAGTCAGACAGACTGAGTAACCCCTTAGGAGTTAGGGGAGGAGGGACATAAAAAAAGTTCTTCTCTAATGCATTTGATGAACATTATCAGGAAACATGTAGCCAGAGCACCACGAAAAGCAGAAGAGCTTCAAAGAAGATGGAGTGGAAACTGAGAAGCAGATTATAGATACCATTACCATTCTGAGTGACAAAAGGTTCCTCAGAGACCAGATTTTCCCAGTGTAATCATTTTCATAGATCCTCCTTTACTGCCTCTTTGCACTTGAACCATCATCAGACACAATTGTTTCAGTCACCTGTTCTTCAAATCAGTGGATTGTCAACTAGTTTTCTTTCTTTCTAGTCCAGCCACCAAACTGTTCCTTTTTTCTCCGCTTGTAGTCTCCACAGTTTTGAGAGGGGAGAAAGCAAATTGTAGAAAACTTGATTCTCTCCCCTAATGCCCTGTTTTCTGAGAAAAAAAACCTCATGGAAAAATAGCTTGTAATGATCTAAGGCTGCCGTTTCCAACCTTGTTGAGCCCGTGTAAGTTTTGGAATTGTGACAAAAGGTATAGGCATCACCACAAAATGGCTGCCGTGAAGAAGGTCGTTTAAATGTTTTTTACCTACAAGAGTGGGAGGACTCACTCTACTACTGAAATCTAACTGAGCTTACATTTGCTGGAAAGAGGGTGTTTTGTTTTTCCAAATCTCCTACTACTACATATTTACAATAATAAGATTAAATAAACATTTGGGTGGTGGAGATGGAAGACTTCAGTTTTTTGAAAGAATATTTTCAGGTAATGGTGTTATTGCCTGGGATTATTAATATTTATCCAATTGAATTAAATTGTGGTGGGTGGCCTCAGTTACTATCTGCAAGTATTTATGAAACTGGGGATTAGGATAGGAGAATCCAGTTGAAGTTAACATTAGGAGTTCAAAAGACATATGTATACAATGGGTTTTATTCGGAGTATTTATATGTATTTTTGGATGTGGCAGGAGCTAGGAGCGTGGACTATAGTTCTCCAGTTGAGACTGAGAGAATATAAACCTACAATTCTCCCTCTCTTCTTTTCTGGCTCTTTTCATATTTAATTTTTGTAGTGATGTTTCCTAAAAAAAGAGGATTAGCCACCTCATAGTTACTTTTTTTAAAAAAATTATTTTTGAATTTTTTTAACAATATGCAATAGTAAAAAAAACAAATATATAACCATATAACTATATAAACAGTATGAATATAAACATGTGCTCAAGACTGTGTATCAATTGCCTTGGCAGTATTTACAATATATGTGGTAAGGACAACGAAAGAACATAAAATTTAATAAATTGCTATAACTTTGAGATTGTCAGGTATTGACTGCAAGTATTCGTTTTGCTTTTCCATATAGTCCAGAAAAGGCCACCATTTCTCATAGAAATTGGATTGGAAGTTCTGGTTCTCAGCGGTTGAGATGTGGTCTGTGATTTTCTCCATTGTGAGAAATTCCCATAATTTATTAATCTAAGACTGTATTGTGAGTGGGACTTTGGATTTCCATGATTTTGTGATTATGGCTTTGGCCGCACTGATCATAATTGAAATCAGATCTTTTTGGATTATGGGGATGTCCTCATTTCCGCACAAATTAAGAAAAACAAGTTCAGGACATGGTTGAATGACATAACCAGTTATTTTCCCAATCATGTTGAAGATCAGGCTCCAGTAATGTGAAATCAAAGGGTAATTCCACCAACAGTGGAAAAAAGAGCCTGTTTGTTTGCAGCCACACCAGCATTGTGGGTCGTATGAAGGATTTATGTAGTATAGCTTGAGTGGAGTTAGGTACCACCTGTGCATGATTTTTCTGAAGGTTGTTCTGATATTAATAGCATTAGTGGAGCATATTTTTGAGGACCAAATTTGTGCCCATTGTGAATCGGAAATAATTGTATTGCAGTCTGACTGCCACCAAAGCTGATAGTTCCTTTTTTACTCCACTTTTGGGAGTTTAGGATTTTAAAAAGAATAGAGATGAGACCTTTTTCTTTTTTACTACGAGAAATTAACAGTTTTTCAAAATCAGTGCGCCATTTTTTAAGTTGTGCTTGTATGGTTGGGCTATTAATTAAGTGGTTTAACTGAAAATATTCAAACCATGGTAATTTGATGTTGGCTGATGACTCCAATTGGGATTTGGGTTTTAGAAATTTTTTGGAGGTAACATCCCATAGTCTTGTTAATTTTAGTGCTCTCCACAAAGGGAAAGATAGGCACCCCATAGTTACTTGATGAGAAGGAATCTCTGGTGGAAAATTAAGCATGTATACCCATCTAAATACTAGTTTATGGCTGCCATTCTAAGAACTCATTCCTGGGAGTAAGCTCTTTTGAATAAAATGAGTAGACCTGCTTTGGATTGCTCCCTAGATATCCTTTAATACTGTACAGGAGAGGGGACTGACAAAACATAATATCCAGTAGATAAGAATCACTGCCTAAGGCATCTCAATACAGAAATGTTCATGACTTGGAAATTACCCAGAAGCTCAGAAAGAAATCCAGTTGTCAGGCCTGTCCATTCAGTGGCTTTATTTCAAAATATACCACCCCCAAAGAACCTCTGGCTTCCAATGGCATTCTGAGCCAAAACTTGATATGAATATTTGTTTAACTAAAATGACAGCCTTGTTAGAATCAAAACAAGATGAAGTAATGTTAATGTAATTTAATTATATTGATGTATTGTTCCTTTTGTTAATAAAATAAAACAAATATGTAGCTGCTCTGCTTTTTAAAAATTTATTTAATTTTAAATGGGTAAACAAACATAACAGTCATTGAACCATATGATTAATAAAGTTAAAAATTACCTACCAGATCAAAACAGTAATCACTTTTGGTAAAAGGTATTGCTTGGCAAAACTTCATATTCCATCAAATATTCAAATACCATCATTATTAGTTGGCATATCTAAATTGATCACAATTTTGTGCAAAATTAAATAATCCCAAAGACGTATTCTCCAGTCACTAACCATAGGCGTACGACTATTTTTCCAGTTTGATGCAATTCCAACACTCACAGCTGCTAATAATAGTGCGATAACTTCTCATTCTGTTTTTGTACAAGCAGAAGAGGGCCAAAAATCCAAGAGTGACATTTCCGGAAGGAAAGGTAA
The DNA here is from genome assembly GCF_028583425.1 of Eublepharis macularius. Taxonomy (NCBI): domain Eukaryota; kingdom Metazoa; phylum Chordata; class Lepidosauria; order Squamata; family Eublepharidae; genus Eublepharis; species Eublepharis macularius. The sequence goes on along the minus strand of NC_072800.1, from coordinate 68,465,582 downwards.
GTCTTGTTTAGTAAACTGTTTGATTGCTCTGCTTCATATATCTTTGTAAAAACCCTAAACAAAACAGAATAACCTTGGAGCTTCCTCTAATGCTTTGAGCCTGTCTCAAAGGCAGATTCCTTGCACCAGAGGAAGACTCCACACTTAACAGACTAGAACCTTTGGATCCAGCCCAGTGAACAGAAGAAATAAAATAGTTTTGAGAGAAGCCTTTTCACTGACGGAATACTATTTTATAGTACCTCAACTGTATAATGTAATAATTCCAATTAAAACATTGTAAATACAAAAATAAGCAAATGGCAAGCGTGTTATGGAGCATTTCATAGTGATTCATTGTACTTGGCTGAAGAACAGAGGCACAGTGACTGATGAGTGAGTGTGGCGAGGGACAGCATGTACAGTTCTAGAGAATTTATACCTGACCAACTTGATTGATTCATTTACAACTAGAGAATTACTTGCATGACATTCCATTGGCAGGATTGTGTAGTATATAAGTTGTGTAGTGTGTCATTCTTACAGAAAGATCATGCCTGGCATGAGTGTGCATGGGATGCCAATGATGATACAAGATTACTTGTATCGAAGCTGAATATAAACCCAGATCTGAGAGGCATTTCTGGGAAATCTGGGTTTGGCATCAAGAGGGAGCTGCAACCAATCAGGGCTGTAAATGAACTGTATGGCAACATATGTTTGCAAGCACTTTTGTTTTGTTGCATTGACACCTTACATTTTTAGATGAAAACTTCTTAATGGTCATATCATATGGAAAGAGGCTCTAAGGAACACTCTAGATATTAGGTGCAAGTATGTGGAACAAAACCCCACCAAGTTTTTTTTTAATGCAAAGGTGCAGTTTTGAGTAGAAAAGTGGCCAGAAGTGGGTGTGCCTCTCCCTTTCTCCACTGGCTGTTGCAGATGTTTAGGAAGCCATTTTAAAGGTAAATGCAGGTTGAGAACTCCTGTGAGGAAAAGTAGTTCAGAGGGCAGTTATGAGTGGAAAAAATATGTTGCAATACATTTCTTGTCCTTGCCCCCCACATTGATTTGTTCAAAAGTACAAGATTCCTGAAACTGCTTTTAATTTAAACAAAGTTTTTGAGACTATATTACAAACATTTGATCCTCAGGCTTTGGTGACTTGCAAGGACAAAAAGAATTTCATAATTGAGGGACAACCATGAAGAATGAGCCTTTGCATGCTCTTGCAGTCCTGATGTGACACATAGGAAGGTGGTTCAAGTCCGTCGCAAGACACAACAACACATTTCCATCAACATGTGGCTGCTGCTTATTGCCAGGTAAAAATGCGCTAATGCGCAGAGTGACACTACCACCCTCGGTATCCTCCCATCCCACAAGCTGCACCCTATCAAGTGGAGCCAAGATGGAGAAATACTGTGCAAGGACATCATGTCACATTGTGTATGGCAGTATCATTCCTATTAGACATCTGCTTTAATTAAATATTACTGGGAGAGATGGGAAAGGTATATGGGGTGACATCATTCTCACATTTATAACATGTGGTTTGAACTTTTAGAGATTGTGGCAAAATATGGGAGTGGATGAATCTCTTGGTCTAAGAGTACGTGTGAACTGGTCTGAGCCTTCTTTTCTCTGGGCTAAACCAATCTCACTTTCTAGCCTTTGTTGAATGCAAAATTCCAAGAATTTACCAGGTGCTGATATTTTCATACTCCACTTATCAGTGAAGGGATTAGAACTATGGCAGAATGGAACAATGAAGTATGGTTCCTTTATATGGAATAGGATTGTAATCCACTTCTTGGTATTATCTTGCATTGTTTTCTGCCTTTGTGATTCCATTTACTACCCTGTTGACAGCATACCTTGCCTTAGGCAGTTTGTTGTTCACCTTGTTCATTGGATATCTTATGCTGTATGAGTACATTGTTTCTGTTCTGTAATTCATCTTGAGTCTTAACAAGAAAGGCAGGCTATAAATAAAGTAAGTAAATAAATAAATCAAGCCTAAAATGGAAAGGTCTATCTGAGCCACCATATCAAATTATTGACAGCTTTTATTTATTTATTATTTAACAAAGTTTTATTTTAAAAAATGTTAAACAACATTTAAAATTTTAACTAGCATTCAGTTTGTCATGCAGTATTACCCACAAATCTGGCAGAATTCCAGGAGCTCCACGGTAATCATAAAACCCCCTAAGCATTGGTCAGGCAGAGACAGTTTGTTCATTCTAGATCTTTGGGGAAACCTGGAGGATGTCACTGTGTCTTGTTAAAAAAGAGAGGGCAAACAGTAATCTTGCAAATCACGGAAAGAGGCAAATTTCAATAAAGTTTTAGAAAAAATACGGATATTTCTAATTTAAAGTGCTCCACTCACTATGCATAACTCATTACAAGGGCAGAAAAACTTGTGAAGAAACAAGGTATGTAAATATTCCTCCTTTTTCGCTTTTGATAACAACTTTTTTCCTTAAAAGGCTGACGAAATTGTAAATCAACTTTGCCCAGCCATCAACTGATTCAGAATCCCAGTGCAAGCACAGTCAAAATTGCCTTTAATTTTTTTAGTGTATATGTGTACACACCAGCAGTAGGAGAGATGCTAAAAAGCACATTTTGTATAAGGTAGAATGTAACAACTAAGTAAGCAGAACCATTAACTACTCTGATTAGGTCAGATTCTTCATTAGCAAGCCAAGGTTATTGTATAAAGCAATATGTCAGAACACTTACAGCTATTTCTATAGCAATTGATCACATCACTGTCCAGGAAATTGTTCTGAAAAGGCAGGTTTTACTTTATTATGAAGGGTATACTTATGTGGCCTACAATCTTAGGTTTCACAATTGAAAAAAAAATTGAACTGGCAAACATGAAAGGCAAATTATTTGACTAGCTGGCTTGGATTTGGATATTGACCCCATATCTCATAAAATGGTAACCTAATTTGAATCTAAAAGGTCTGTTACAGACATGATACTGAAGCTAAATTCTTTTACTCAATCTCTGACACTCAGCCATTGATCCTTCTGTTGCACCATATGTTCATCATAGTGCAACATTCATTGGCAGCAAACATGTGCTTGGTGACAAGTGTAATGTTAACAATATGTGGTGATATTATGTATAGCATGGTCTTTGCCTGGTTTTGGCTTGGGGGGCAGGGAAAGGTTCCTGCAACATTGGCAGGGAAATTATTGGCAAGGCAAGAGTTTTTCATGGCTGCTTACAACCATTCCTTGGCTATTACTAGAGAAAAATGTGCAACTAAGTAGAACCAATATAGGAGGTTTTTTGTATCAACCTCTCCCTAACTTTGTTCGCTCCAAGATCACCCATTTTCTCAGACAGGCAGTTCTCCAGTAATGGCCCCGGCCAAATCTGTATTAGCTTTGATGAACAGCAGTGGTTTCTGAGTATGTTGTAATATGAAGAATTTCCCATGAGAAAGAGGTGTGACGAAACAGGAGAATAACCAGAGCCCTGTCGGGGAATTTTTGAATTGGGGGTACACCCGAGGCATGTTGGTTTGACGGGGTCCCCCTGTTGTAAGGCAATTTCTCAGGAGGTGTTCCTTTTGGGATTACTATGCTCGGTGGACTTATGAAGAGAATTATATGAACAGACAATTTTTCCACCTATACACTACCAAACAAAGAGCGGCATTTACCTCCAGCACCCGCCTCCGGAAACTTAGAGGAATTATGAGTCTTAGAATTATGAGTTGTATATAACCATTGTTGTGCATTTATTGAAATTATGCATACTTTGTATTTAAGACTATTGTATTGATTATTGGGCTATAGCTGTTATTCAATTAACTTGTTATTTCTAACAGCTCCGATTAGGATGAGATGAGATAGTGTAGTATTTGGAATAATGAGATGTAAATAGAAGTTTGAAATCCAATAGGATATTGTTCTTACCTTTGGCACTTGCACTTTATTAGAGTTGTTATTGCATATAATTGTTTGAGTATTGTGTTTATTACAGCGATTAGTGTCTGGTTGATATCCATTAACCCGTAATTGCCCTGTTTGCTCGTTGCAACCATTCCTTGGCTATTACTAGAGGAAAATGTGCAACTAAGTAGAACCAATATAGGGGTTTTTTTGTACCAATGTCTACCCAACTTTGTTCGCTCCAAGAACACTCATTTTCTCAGACCTTAAAGATGGCATTAAATTTTTTATTAAAAATAACATATTGGAAAAAAATACTCATACATTTCATAGAATCTTATCTGTATCAGAAATTATTCCATGTACAGTGAAATCCTAAGCAGAGTTACTCTAGTCCAAGCCCATTCAATGGGCTTGTGCTGGAGTAACTCTGCTTAGGATTTCACTGTTAGTGTTCAAGGAAACTCAAAGATTACCTGATTGAATCCCTCCCATAGTATGACAGATTCCAAGTTAATAGACTGTTGACATCTTTTTAAATAATAAGTCCAGCAATTTATTGTTATATACAAATTTGCTCCCATAGATTCTTTTACCAGCTGCTTCAGGGGGAAAGATTTGCATTGGGAAAATATCACCTGCCCCTCCCAACACCAGATAAATTTTCTCCAACCATGTGCAACTGCTTTTAAAATAAATTTGGAGAGAGATGGGATTGGATCAAGGATCTCCACTATTTCCCCTAAAATAACCAAGGGTCTTGTGCAACCTTTAATGCTATGAATTTATTGTGGCATACGTTTTTGTGAGCCATCCATCTTCATGCATCTGACAAAATAGGGCTAACTGAGGAAAACTTCTCCCATGTAATAAATTAGTGAGTTCGAGGTACCAAAATACTCTCAACTTGGCTGCAAAGGATAACCCTCTGGAATGATTCTTTTCCACATATGTATTATTTGTAAAACACACATTCTTGTTCTCTTTTTTACAAGCCTGAAGAGTTCTAGTGCTTTCAGCCTCTTTGTATGAGATGGTTTTTAATTGTTCTGATTGATTTACAATGCAGTCCTATGTGGAGTTACACCCTTCTAAGTCCATTGACCTTAATGGACTTAGAAGGGTGTAACTCTGCTTAGGATTGCACTTTTATTTATTTTTATTTATGTCATTTAGAGCCGAAACAGACGTGACGCATTTCACGTGCCGTCCACGCGATTGCACTTACACGTGTCTCCAGCGGGTTTTGCTGTTCACGTGCTGCCCGTGTGTTTCGGCACCCCCCCTACACGCGTTCGCGGTCGACCGTCCACGGGTTCTCGGCTGTACTTCTGTGACGCGCTTCCCTTGGCGCATGCTCACAGGAAAATGGCCGAGAAATAGGCCATCAGTTGCTGCACCTGAAGTGGCCGGCAGGTGGCGTCATGCATTGATCGTCACTATAAGTTGGCATCGCGTCATAGCACTCTATGCGCGCTGTCCGGGTTTGCCGACGCTTGTTGGGGTTTGCTGAAAGGGCTGTTCGAGCAGCCCCAAGAGCAGCGGGCAGGTCCTGCACCCGGCATGACCAGAGCCCGCCACACGCTGACTGGCCGCATGTGTGCAGGACCCACGGCTGTGCAGACACCTGTCGGCGTCTCTGGCCTGAAGGACTGGGCTCCCCGGTCCTGTGCCCGCCGATTCTGTTACGTCTTGAGGGCCGGCTCCCCGCCTGCATGTCCGCCCAATGAACATTTTGCTGACATTCAATTCCCTGGATGGTCCAATCCACCTTTCTTTGTGGTGGGGGCGGATCTTGGGGTTGCCGAATCGGGGCGCCTCGTGATGATTGACGTGTTCTGCATCCCCTCGGGGTGCGTGGAGTGTGGCTGTGGACCGTTCGCCGAGGGGATATAACAGTCCTTCCAGACGCGAGCGCGCCGCACAGCGTGGAGCGATGCCGCCTCGTGTCCGAGCGCGCAGCCCCTGGCGTCGGTTCGAGGTCCACATGCTGCTCTCAGCGATCCTGCGCATGGGCTACGCGGGGGAGCTAATGCGCGGGGCGCGGGCACGTGCACCGCACGCCTGGGAGGCGCTCTCCCGCGGCCTGGCGGTGTCGGGCGTCGCGCGCTCGCCACAGGAATGCCGTGGGAAGTTCCGCCAGCTCCGGGACCGCTTCCTGCGCTGGCGCCAGGGGGGTCAGCTCCGACCACCGCCACACCACCGCGCAATGGAGCGCCTTCAGGAGGAGTCTGAACGGTTGGCGGCGGCGGGCCAGCAGCCGAGAGGTGAGCAGCTTTTCCGCTTTGCGCGCTTTGCGCTGGCCCTGACTTTATTCGCACGCCCCCTTTGCCGGTGGGGGACAAAAAAGAGCGCGGTGCGCCGGCTTGGCGGGCCAGGGGAGCGCGGCGCTGGAGCTCTGTGTCTTGACTGTTTGCTCTTCTGCAGGGGAGGAGCACGGGGCAGAGATCATATCCGTGACCAGTGGAGAGGAGGCGGAGGAGGTGCCGGGCGCGGTTGTCCTCCGTGCGCCGCCATCATCGCCCACCGGAGTGGTGGCGGATAGCCCGATCCGCCCTGAGTCCGCCACAACCATGGAGCCAGGTGGGTCTGCAGGTGTGACACGGATGTGCGGATGAGGGCGGGGGAGGGCTCCCCCCTGCCGCGGCCAGGGCGCTTGATGGGCCTGGCGTTGGCAGAAGAATTTTTTGCCCGCCCTTGAAATCCCTGAACACATAACGTTTTGTACCGGCACAGACTCATCCGGTTCCAGCGCGGGGACTTCACGGGATGAGGGGCGCAGGGCAGAGCTGGAGCGGGAGGCTGTGCCCATAACAGTGCGTGGGCAGGTCGCGGTGGAGGCCTGCCTCAGAGTGTGTAAGTGGGGTGCCATTTCTGCTTCGAGAGGCGGGTGGGCCATCAGGGTTTTGAGCCACTGGCGACGGCGAAGATCTGTGGCTATGTGGTGGCCGCGGTATTGATCGCCGTGCCGGCAAGATCCATTGTCCTATGTTTCCCCAATGGAGACAGGTGGGGGGGAAGGGAACCCATTACTGGAGATGGGGTGAGATGGCGGGTGCGTGGCTCTCATTGTGCTCTCTCCTGCAGTGAACCGAACCGAGGCGGCGGTGACCAGGATGGCGGAGGAGATCACGGCTATTGGTCAAGCGGTCCAGGACATGCGCCGGGACATGGCCACACTGCTGGGGAGGGGGGGGGCGGGTGACGGTGCACACTCATAAAGAGAGCCTGCTGTGATTGGGGTTTGTTCAAGGTTGTTTTGTAAATAAATGTTTCTTGTATCCCTGTTTACAGTCGTTTCGTGAGGAGACACCCCCCACCCCCCACCTCCAGGGGCCACACTACCCTGCGCGTGCCTGGACATGTCCCAAGCTGAGAGGGACAAGGGGCTGGGGAAGCCTTCAGGTGGCTCTTGCCAGGCAGAGGGGGCACACATAGCACCCATCTTTGGCATGCAGGCTTGCAAAACTTCTCCTTTGAGGCCTACTGGCTCTTGCCAGGCAGAGGGGGCACACATGGCACCCATCTTTGGCATGCAGGCTTGCAAAACTTCTCCTTTGAGGCCTACTGGGTGGGTGCCTGGCGTGGGTCGGGCGAGGTGCGTGCCTGGACATGTCCCAAGCTGAGACGGAAAAAGGGGCTGGGGAAGCCTTCAGGTGGCTCTTGCCAGGCAGAGGGGGCACACATAGCACCCATCTTTGGCATGCAGGCTTGCAAAACTTCTCCTTTGAGGCCTACTGGCTCTTGCCAGGCAGAGGGGGCACACATGGCACCCATCTTTGGCATGCAGGCTTGCAAAACTTCTCCTTTGAGGCCTACTGGGTGGGTGCCTGGCGTAGGACAGGCGAGAAGCGTGCCTGGACATGTCCCAAGCTGAGACGGAAAAAGGGGCTGGGGAAGCCTTCAGGTGGCTCTTGCCAGGCAGAGGGGGCACACATAGCACCCATCTTTGGCATGCAGGCTTGCAAAACTTCTCCTTTGAGGCCTACTGGCTCTTGCCAGGCAGAGGGGGCACACATAGCACCCATCTTTGGCTTGCAGGCTTGCTCCCTTCTCCTTTGAGGCCTACTGGGTGGGTGCCTGGCGTGGGTCGGGCGAGGTGCGTGCCTGGACATGTCCCAAGCTGAGACGGAAAAAGGGGCTGGGGAAGCCTTCAGGTGGCTCTTGCCAGGCAGAGGGGGCACACATAGCACCCATCTTTGGCATGCAGGCTTGCAAAACTTCTCCTTTGAGGCCTACTGGCTCTTGCCAGGCAGAGGGGGCACACATGGCACCCATCTTTGGCATGCAGGCTTGCAAAACTTCTCCTTTGAGGCCTACTGGGTGGGTGCCTGGCGTAGGACGGGCGAGAAGCGTGCCTGGACATGTCCCAAGCTGAGACGGAAAAAGGGGCTGGGGAAGCCTTCAGGTGGCTCTTGCCAGGCAGAGGGGGCACACATAGCACCCATCTTTGGCATGCAGGCTTGCAAAACTTCTCCTTTGAGGCCTACTGGCTCTTGCCAGGCAGAGGGGGCACACATAGCACCCATCTTTGGCTTGCAGGCTTGCTCCCTTCTCCTTTGAGGCCTACTGGGTGGGTGCCTGGCGTGGGTCGGGCGAGGTGCGTGCCTGGACATGTCCCAAGCTGAGACGGAAAAAGGGGCTGGGGAAGCCTTCAGGTGGCTCTTGCCAGGCAGAGGGGGCACACATAGCACCCATCTTTGGCATGCAGGCTTGCAAAACTTCTCCTTTGAGGCCTACTGGCTCTTGCCAGGCAGAGGGGGCACACATAGCTTGCAAGCTTGCTCTTTTCTCCCCTAGGGCCAAGCTGGGCACCAGGGGGGGGGCCTGGGTGGACCTCCGTCAGGAAAGGGGGGGCTCGTGGGACGCCTGTCGCCATGGGCGGGAGCATCGTGCGGAAAAGGACAAAATGCGCATGCGCGGTCGGTTGATCAGTACTCCAATCGCCCACGTATGCGCACACCGGGTTCGAACGCGGGGCGCCATAGGCAGTGGGCGAGCGCCGTGCGCACTGCCCGTGGGGCCCCGCTAAGGGTAGCTGGTGCTATTCGGGCTTATCTCTCGCCCTGTAAGGGGGGGCCGGCCTCGGCCAACAGAGACCCCGGGGAATGGGGGGCGTGGCCTCGGGGGGAAAGGTCCAATCGGTTTGGGGGGGGGAGGGTCTGCAAAGCATTTGTTTGGATTGCCGGGAATTTGGGGGCGGGAATGAAGTGAACCAAAAATGTTTCCTGCAGCTTAAAAGTGGCAACCATTGGGCAAATAAACGGGAAAGGAGCCAATGGGCAATGAGCCCGAGGAAGCCATCACATCACCCCGTGATGGGGCTTTGGGGGGTCGGTGTGTGTGCTTGCTCTTTATTCTCCCAACCGCGTTCCCTCACTGGCCCGGGGGGGGGCCGTCACGGTGCAGGGTGGCGACTGATAAAAGTGCACACGCGTGGATGACTGCTTGAATGTTGCGATCATCCACGTGTGTGCACTGCGGATTCGAACGCGGAGCACCGATGACAGTGAGCGGGCTACTTGTTCACTGGCCGCGGTGCCCCGCCAAGGGCAACGGGTCTATTCGGGCTTATGTCATGGCCGGGAAGGGGGGCGTTCCCTCGGCGAAGTAGGAAACATAACTTTACATGTATTGTTCTCTGATAAAATGGGCAGGGAATGGGGGGGGAGGGCGCGCTTCCTTGCAGAAGGAGGTGAGGCAGCGTAGTTTGGGGTGGGGCGAAGTGAATGTAAAAGGGAGGAAAAACTTTTTCCCCTTTACCAATCCCCAGAGTTTGCTAGAAAGACAAGCAAAGCGGTCGTGAAAGTTTCTTTATTCAGGAAAAAAAAACATGGTGCGCTCAATTCAAGCGAACATTAGAAGTGCTGGAGCACAAGTCAGCGAGGGTGGTGCTGGATAACAAGCAACCGCCCCACAGCCGCCACCGGTTAGAAACAAAAAGTAACCCCCTCAACATTGGGAAAACACATTAATAGGAATGCCCGATAAGACGATTAGACCCCGGTGCAGAGGGGCCTCATACACCCTACAGCCGGTAGCGTCGTGGTGGGCAGCGCTGCCTTTTTGCAAACAGGTAGCCCCTAGGAAGGGGTTCGGGGTCGGCCCGGACACGGAACCTCTTTGCGCGTGGAGCGGGCGGCTCCGGCGGCCGGTTCTCATCTGCGGCGGGATCCGCCGTGGGAGCGTGGTCGGGAGCGTCGGCTGTGGGGGCGTCACCGTCTGCGGAGTCCCTGGGGCCGGCAGTGCTTGATGGTGGGGCAGCGGGGGCCTCAACCGCGGAGACCATCCTCTCCAGGAGGCGCACCATGTCGCGCATGCAGCTTTCTGCCGTGGCTGCTTGGCGCTCTGCCGCTTCGACCGCCCGGCTAAACAGTTCTTTTTGCTCGCCTCGGTCAGCAGCCTCACTCTGCCGCGCCTCCTTCTCCATTGCGCAGGAGTCGGTCAGCTCCGAAGATATTTTCTCCACCGCACGCTGAGTCGCCTCCATGCACACGATCGCCTCGTTGCGCGGGCGCTTCCGGCGCCGAAGTCGGAGGTTCGACATTCGCTCCGCCGGAGACAGACGGCGTGTCCCGGCGGCCGTGGTGTCGGCTGGGTAGCGTGTGAAGAACGAGGGAGACGGTGTTAGATGGGGGCCTCCCTCCCGCAGGCACCCCGCATTCCCGACCGCACAACTGCCCACGGGACATTACTCACCGATGGTCTCTGCCGCGGAGTGGTCGCCGGCCGCTGCTGCCACAGATCGATCTGGGAGGCAATCGCCGGCGGGCTCCTCGAAGGTGTCCTCGGTGTCCTCCGTTCCAACGCCGGCCACATTGTCAGTACCCCCCTCCGGTTCCCCCTCAGTGGCTCTGGCCGAACGTCGACGCCGGTCAACGACGGTTGGGGGGACGCCAGTGCCCATCACCCGTGGCACCACCAGATCCTGCTCCAGCCGCAGGAACCGGTTCAGTTCCTCAAAGAAGGGCCAAACCCTCCGCCCGTGTCCCGAACGACTGTTCCCGTCCACACACTCCTTGTAGCCCCTTCTCAGAGTCTTTGCCCGCTCACGACACTGCTCCCAGTCCCTGGGGAAACCCCTGGCCGCCATCTCGTTCGCGATCCACTGGAACTGGCTCACATTCCTGTAGCTTGCGGAAAGCCTGCTCTGCACAGCGTCGTCCCCCCAAATCTGGATGAGGGCTCTCGTTTCCTCGTCAGACCAGGGGGCGGCCTTTGCCTTCTTGCCTCGGGCCGCCGGGACCACCGAGAGTCCGGCACCGGTGCAGGACGTGGGGCTGGTGCTGAGGGTGATCAAGAGAGGCAGACTGCTTGCGGGTTCGGGAGGCGCGGTGGAGTCCATGTTGCGGTTGGCCGTTCTGGGTGTCCTTTGCTGGGCTCGGGAGCAACAAACGATCGTCAACGGCGGTCTTCGCGGTCAGTTTCGGGCTGCCTTTACAGTAAGTTGGAGGGGGGCGCGACGCTGACGTGGCCGGCAGGGGACCAATTGCCTGTCCACTCGCTGCAAGAGACGGCTGCTCGAGAGCGTCTGGGCGTCACACTCGCGCGGCATTGGACAGTGTCGGCCACGTCACGAGGGGGCGGGGGGGCGGACGTCTAAGGAGAAGGGGCCGTTTTGGGGCGGGAACCGTTGCGGTCGCCGTCACGCCATGGCGCCCGCTCACGGGAAGAGGAGCAGCAGGGGCCAGCCGCCGAGAGAAACACTCCGTGCCTTTGCGGTCGCGCTCTCCTTGTTCGCGCGGACGGTCATCCGCTCTACGGCTGCCACAGCTGACACTGTGGCCCTGCTCGGGAGGCAGCTGGGAGAGGAAGTTAACGGCCGCCGCGCGCGACATAGAAGAAGACTGCGGCAGTTGGTGGCAACACTTGCGTCCGTGGAGGAGATGGCGCAGTGCTTCATTGTTGCTTTCCCGCCGAGGAAGGCATGGGTGCTTCCCCGGGCATGCCCTCACTGGTGGCCGTGGTGGGAGCGCTACGAGTTCAGTGACGGGCAGTGGCTGCAGCAGTTCAGAATGCGACGTGCCACGTTCGAGTACATTGTTGGGGAGCTTCGCGAAGATCTCGTCCGCGAGACGACCCACATGCGCGACCCAGTCCCTCCCGAGGAGATGATCGCCATCACCATCTGGAAGCTTGCCACGGGAACCACAAACTCCGCGACACTGCCCGCATTTGGCCGTGGCGTCTCTACCGTCTGCGGGATATTCGACGAGGTCTGCGAGCTCATCACTGCAAAGCTGACCGAGAAGTGGATCTGCATCGATTACCTCGAGGACATTATCTCCGGGTTCGAGGAGAGGGGATTCCCCAATGCCTGGGGCGCCGTGGACGGGACACACATCGAGATCCGTTCTCCGCCTTTCTCTGGGGACAAGTACATCAACCGCAAGGGATACTGCTCCATGATTCTCCAGGCGGTGGTGGACAGCGATGCACGATTCCTGGACATTTTTGTGGGCTTCCCGGGAAGGGCGCACGACGCGCGTGTGCTCCGTAACTCGCCCCTGTTCAAGAGACTCGAGGATGGCGCCCGTCGCCCGAAGCGGCCGGTCACTCTGGAGGGGGTCACATTCGACCCGGTAATCATCGGGGACCCCGCCTATCCTCTTTGGCCCTGACTCATGAAGCCCTATCCGGCGCCATCAACGCGCGCCCAGGAGCGCTTTAACTACAGACTGAGCCGGGCGCGCATGAGTGTGGAACGCTCGTTCGGAATTCTGAAAAATCGCTGGCTTTATTTACAGCGGCCCCTACTTGTCAGCGAGCGCCTCATGGTCGTGGTAATCACCACCTGCTGCATCCTTCACAACATTTGCCTCTCGCGCGGGGACATCGTTTACGGGCCGTTCCCGCGCGAGCCGCTGATGGAGCCCGGGGATGAGCGGCCGCAGATTCCCTGGTCCGAGGCCGCTCTTACCGCGCGGGCAGTATCGATTCGTGCCGCCATAAGTGCGCACTTCCAGCAATACCGATAATTCAATAAAGCTGTGACCGGTACAGCCGGTTTCAGACTGTGTGTCTCTATCCGGGGCGGGGGGTGGGATGGTGGTGAGGCGGGCGGAGGGACAGCATCTGTGTGTTTGGGCGAGCACGGGGGAGGGGGGCCGCATCGAAGGTGGTGGTGGGCGGGGGGCGGGCGGGCGGAGGAACAGCATCTGTGTGTTTGGGCGAGCACGGGGGAGGGTGGCCGGGTCGAAGGACTGCTCTTTGGTGCCGTTCGGTGCCGTTTTAGGCAGAGGACCCCATGGGCATGAGGATAGAACGACGGTTTTGTGCTCATGGGGATCCTCGCTCGATCCTGGGCGACCCATCACGGTCGCGGTTTTTTGGTTTATTGCTGGGGAGAGGCCTCTAGAGGCTTGGCTGGTGCTTGGACCGCCCGCCTGACCGGAGTTAGGGCAACCCTCTACATGCTCTGACTTTTATCTTTCAAGAGATCGTGCTGTTGCAGCCTGGCGGTTGCTCTGGCCTGGGGGCGGGAACCGCTTCGAGTTGGGGTTCACACGGCATACCACGGGTTTGGTTTGCTGTGTGTTCCCTATCCCCAGGTCCCATTCCGACCGGAGCATACAAATGGATAGAGACACACAAAAAAAAAAACCCATCATGGAAGACTTCACCCCAAAATGTGTCTCAACCTATAATGATGTTTAAAATCGTCTCTTGCTAAGCAAAGTCCAGCTCCCGGGTAGCCGTTCTTAAAATAACCCCACCCCAAAATTGCTTCTAGTCTGGCTTTCACTAGATTCCAACAATTTCCTGAAACTTTATATACCATTGATAAATATCTAGCAGTCACTCTTTATAACACCTAATGAGTTCATTGCGCTGTTTGGTCACCTGAATTAAACATGACCCCCTCATAGGGTTGCGGCAAACTGTTGTGTGTGTGTGTGTGCGCGCGCTTGCATGTGACATTTTGGTTTAATAAAACAACTATAAAGAATTGGCTCAACTGCATGAGGAAATCATATTTTCTTTGGGCAGAATCTCCCACATTTGGTGACATGGAAAACCAGCAGACTCCTCACTAAAGGCAAATCTGGAAGCTGCTTGCAGGGAGAGTTTTCACAGGAAGGGCCCGGGGGGAGCCTTGACTGTGCTCTGGGCCAGGAGCGGGAGCACACGCCTGGGATATTTTCCGGGAAATAATACAGAGGGGACCCTGGTTGGCAGGCCTGGGAGCAGGGACACAGAGCTGGGATTACTGGGGGTGGCACATACAGCCTACTGGGCTTCGCTTTGTGTGCGCCTTTCAGGATGCCTGGTGCTCTGCTAATGTCCTTTACCAAGAGATCGGGAGGGTTGCATGAGGGCCCTCCCTTATTCAGAGCCAAATTCGAAGGCCAGGCTGTTGGATCTTTAGTCTAATCCGGCCTGGTCCGGGCATTGCTGCACGAAATTTACCCACAAAGGAGTGCAATGGTGAGAGTCCCGGTTCCACGTGGAATCGGGGCCTTCCACCACCCTGCCGGCCACAGTGCAGCAGCAGGGCCATGTGGGATTTCGGCGGCGCCCATGGAGATGTGGCGACTACGCCGCCCGCACACCACGCAGCGATCGTGACGTTTCAGTCATGGTGGGCGCCAAGGCAAACCGCAATCCAGCCTCTCCGCAGCCTTGTGAAAGCCCAGGTGTGCTTGCAGCGGGGAAAGAATGTGCTGACTGTGCCTGCTCCTGCCCGGCGCCCGCCCAACCATTGCAGCTACTCTGCTCCCATGTTCTCTGCTCTCAATTTACATACGAATAAGCGGGTTGGCCAGCCAGTCATCCAGGCTCCGCTCCACCCACAGGACTTCCCCACCCAGGCCTACTCATGGTGATGGCTTGCCCATTGTCTGTGCCCTTCCTTTTGTGACTGTTTTGTCTGGCCCCCGCGGGGGCCCTAAGCGTTGTTTCGTCTCAGCAGAAGCTGAGTTCATGGGTGGGCATATGACCGCAAGCATTTTTCGAGCTCGCGAGAAAGCCTGCTCCACGTGGAAACGGGGCTCTCACCAAACCGCCACATTGCGCGGCGGTCGAATTTGGCTCTGAATAAAGAAGTCGCCCTCATATTCCCTGTTTTTACGCCCACAGGCTCCATCCCAGCCCTCTTGCGGTCAGGTCACGGGTGCTCGACGCTGTGTGGCGGATGCCAAGTTTCAGCATCGGGCGAAGACGAGGGGATGGTGCTTGGTCGGTTATGGGCTGAAAAGCCTTACTTTTCGGGGCGCACACCGGTTAAATACCGGCACTACCGGGCGGATAGGCGTGCGCTATAGGAAAAATCTGCATATTCCTTCCCAGCCTGCCGTTTCTCGGGGGAGGGGGAGGACTCTCCCCACCACTGTTCCAACGGAGCAGGTTTCGTTCGGGGGATCAAATGGGCGCGCGGCAAGAGGGATGGCTTTGAGTCCATTGTGATCCCCGTTCGATTCTTGCCTGGCCCGCGTTGCCTACTTCTTTTTTTCTGGGGCCCAAGTTGCTGTGCAGGCAGTGTGATTTGCACATGTTTCCGCGACAGGCATGCCCTGGCCGCGCCCCGGGGACCTCTCTTTTGTCCTTCAGATCACTCCTGCGAGAAAACACTAGCCTCTCATTGAATTTGAACGACTGGCCAGCCGTGGCCTCTGTTCTCCAAATCTTCCTTGTGTCCTGTCCTGCTTCTCCCTCCCTGCCCCCCCGATCACAACATGGAGGACACAGGCCACTTCGGGGAGACTTGGCGAAGGACTCCCCAAACCCCCCTGCCGTTTCTTTTCTCCTGACTTTGTGTTTGAGGCACAATTATAGGACTTGCAGGAGAGATTTGCCTTGTGCCAAGAGTGGCGGAGGGTTTCCGGTGAGGCCTGCCGCGGGGCTCCACCCTGAATAAGCGACCTGGCACCTGGTTCCAACAGAGCAGGAACAGGTTTTGGGGGGCAGGTTTTGCATGTTCTCCTCTCAGGGCCGCAAGTTGGTTTGCGGGCCGTTTCATTTGCACATGTTTGCGCGACAGGCATGTATTCGACGCGCCCCAAGCGCCACTCCTTTGTCCTTCATATTTCCCTTTTGTGCGATGCAAGGCTGAAGTCATCCGATGTTAACATGCGCTCTGCCTCTCCCCCCCTGAATTCCCTCCCCGACGGTCGCAGCCGAAATATGCATGCTATCAGAAGGGGCTGCCGCACAGGAGTCCCGTAGAGCAACAAGCAGGAAGGCCTGCTTAGTGCCCTGGGACTCCTTGTTCGAGCCCCGCATCGCCGCCCGCCCGGCCCGCCTCCCTTTTTCGCGTCTGCTGAGACCGACGGGTGGGAACCCCGCTGGCGGCCGCCGGTGTCCCCATGAATTTTTCACCGACCGGGGGGGGGGGCGCGATTCTCCAAATCTTCATTGTGTCCAGGCCCTTTGGCCAGATTTGCACATGTTTCCGCGACAGGCATGCCCTGGCCGCGCCCCGGGGACCTCTCTTTTGTCCTTCAGATCACTCCTGCGAGAAAACACTAGCCTCTCATTGAATTTGAACGACTGGCCAGCCGCGGCCTCTGCTCTCCAAATCTTCCTTGTGTCCTGTCCTGCTTCTCCCTCCCTGCCCCCCCCCGATCTCAACATGGAGGACACAGGCCACTTCGGGGAGACTTGGCTAAGGAGTCCCCAAACCCCCCTGCCCCCCCTCATGTGCCAATATTGAGCCAGAAAAGGGTTTGCTCCAGGCCTCCCCTGCCTGGGGAGACACGGCAGGGCCTTGCATGGCTCTTCCCAGCCATGGGCCGGAGGAGAAAGGAGCAACCCTGCCAGATCTGTGTTCCTTCCCCCCCCCCCGCCCAAATCCAGGGTGCTGGTTCCAGGCCCTTGGGCCAGATCACCCCCCAGGTGTGCCCTGGACCTCATGTGCCAATATTGAGCCAGAAAAGGGTTTGCTCCAGGCCTTCCCATGCCTGGGGAGACACGGCAGGGCCTTGCATGGCTCTTCCCAGCCATGGGCCGTTGGAGAAAGGAGCAACCCTGCCAGATCTGTGTTCCTCCCCCCCCCCCCGCCCAAATCCAGGGTGCTGGTTCCAGGCCCTTGGGCCAGATCACCCCCCAGGTGTGCCCTGGACCTCATGTGCCAATATTGAGCCAGAAAAAGGTTTGCTCCAGGCCTTCCCATGCCTGGGGAGACACGGCAGGGCCTTGCATGGCTCTTCCCAGCCTTGGGCCGTTGGAGAAAGGAGCAACCCTACCAGATCTGTGTTCCTTCCCCCCCCCCACCCAAATCCAGGGTGCTGGTTCCAGGCCCTTGGGCCAGATCACCCCCCAGGTGTGCCCTGGACCTCATGTGCCAATATTGAGCCAGAAAAGGTTTTGCTCCAGGCCTCCCCTGCCTGTGGAGACACGGCAGGGCCGTGCATGGCTCTTCCCAGCCATGGCCCGGCGGAGAAAGGAGCAGCCCTGCCAGATCTGTGTTCCTTCCCACCCCCCGCCCAAATCCAGGGTGCCGGTTCCAGGCCCTTTGGCCAGATTTGCACATGTTTCCACGACAGGCATGCCCTGGCCGCGCCCCGGGGACCTCTCTTTTGTCCTTCAGATCACTCCTGCGAGAAAACACTAGCCTCTCATTGAATTTGAACGACTGGCCAGCCGCGGCCTCTGCTCTCCAAATCTTCCTTGTGTCCTGTCCTGCTTCTCCCTCCCCGCCCCCCCCCCCCCCGATCTCAACATGGAGGACACAGGCCACTTCGGGGAGACTTGGCTAAGGAGTCCCCAAACCCCCCTGCCCCCCCTCTTGTGTCAAGATTGAGCCAGAAAAGGGTTTGCTCCAGGCCTCCCCTGCCTGGGGAGACACGGCAGGGCCTTGCATGGCTCTTCCCAGCCATGGGCCGGAGGAGAAAGGAGCAACCCTGCCAGATCTGTGTTCCTTCCCCCCCCCCGCCCAAATCCAGGGTGCTGGTTCCAGGCCCTTGGGCCAGATCACCCCCCAGGTGTGCCCTGGACCTCATGTGCCAATATTGAGCCAGAAAAGGGTTTGCTCCAGGCCTTCCCATGCCTGGGGAGACACGGCAGGGCCTTGCATGGCTCTTCCCAGCCATGGGCCGTTGGAGAAAGGAGCAACCCTGCCAGATCTGTGTTCCTTCCCCCCCCCCCCGCCCAAATCCAGGGTGCTGGTTCCAGGCCCTTTGGCCAGATCACCCCCCAGGTGTGCCCTGGACCTCATGTGTCAATATTGAACCAGAAAACGTTATACCTCAGCCTCCCTTCCCCCCAAATCCAAGTTGTGTGTGTGTTCCAGCCCCCCGGCAAGAGCACCCTCCAGGCTTCCCCAGCACCTTCTGTTTAAAGATTATCGCAGAAAATGGGTTCCCAAAACATGCAGACATGCTCAAAGCGCAACCCGTTTCCGGATCCAGGACATGTGTATTCAGTGTGCGGAGCCTGTTAAGTTTAAACATAGCTTTATTTTGCCGACAGACAGGGCTCACCATGGCAGGCGGGAACCCCAGGCCCCCTGTGTCCATTCACTCAACTGTCCATCGAGCCAGACGGCCCCCCCCCTTCGACGGCCAAGCACCTGGGCAAAGCTCGGGACACGCGAGAATGCCCTAACTCTTTTTGGCGATGGTGGACGCGGGGTCGAAGTCCCAGGCTCTTCGCGGAGTTGCTCGGGTGCGTGCGGTCTTCCACGCTGAGTTGCCGCGAGAAAGGCGGCAGGAGACATCCCACCATCCAGCAGGTCAATCTCCTCCTCCTCCTCCTCTTCCTTCCCCGCAGTGGGGCCTGCTGGCGGGAAACCAATTGGAAAGCAATAAGCAGTCTTTGCCCCGACCAACCATACTACTGAGCATTGTGGAAACACCGACCAAAGCCCCCATCTAGGCGCCCTCTGTCGACCCAACAGTGACCTCGCAGCGCCCAGTGGGCCGCCATTAGCCACTTACTCCAAAACTGGTCCCGGCGTGCCTGGATTCTCTCATGGGCCAACCCCACAGCCTCCATCCGTCGCTCGGTGTCACTGGCTGAAAGAAAGGCGGTGTAACGATTAAGGAATTTCAATCGGTTGGTGATGCCCATCCCCAAACCTGCAAGCCGTGTGTCCTTCTCCCTGGCAATCGCCACCCCCAGCCTTCCCCAGCACCGCTTCTGTCATATTGGGGGATGACCGGGCCCGCTTCTCTACCGACCGTAAAATTGTCTGGACACGCTTCTCGCCCGACCTATGCCGAGTGCAAAAGTGGAACTTGCCCGGGCATGCTGCCGGCCCAGCCCATGCTCCGCTTTAGCCAGCTAGGCCTAGAGAGGAGAAAGGAGCAAGCCTGCAAGCTATGTGGACCCTCCCCAAACATGAGTGCTATGTGCGTCCCATCTCCCTGTCAGTTCCCCGCTCCAGGCTGCACCAGGACACACAGCGTGCATATCCGCTGGACTCTTGTTGGTCATATTGGGACGTGTCCGCGCACGCTGCCGGCCCAGCCCATGCTCCCCTTTAGCCAGCTAGGCCTCAAAGGAGAAGGGAGCAAGCCCGCAAACTGTGCGGCCCCTCCCCAAACATGCGAGCTGTGTGTCCCTTCTCCCTGGCAAGAGCCACCAGTAGCCTTCGCCAGCACCTTTTGTTGACCTATCCCCAGCACCCAGAGTATAAAAGTGGAACTTGCCCGGGCACGCTGCGAGGCCGCAGGCCAATGTCCCCCTTTGGCCAGCTAGGCCTCAGTGGAGAAAAGAGCAAGCCTTCCAGCTGTGCGTCCCATCCTCAAACATGAGCGCTGTGTTTCCCAGCTGTCTGGCAGCTCGGCCTGCGCCTGGCGCCACACAATCGGCTGTACAGTCGGTTTGTTGATGTAATATTGCCTCTGACTAGCAGAGCTTCAGCCTTTTGTTTATGCTCACTTCTGTATCACCATCAATTGCTGACCATAATCATTATAACCATTAGATATCATTTTAATATTTCACAGTTTATTCAATCCTGTCAAGAGCAAGCACAAAAGAAATCAGCTCTTTAAAAGTTCTCCTTTTCGAGGTTTGGTGTATAAAAAACATATAAAACCTGCATTGGTACTGCTGCATAGTCCTTTACCTAACCTCTTTCCAAAGTGCAGAATCTTGTGATCTCAATCACATTCTTCAGATGGTAGACGCTAAAATAGCATGCCACACTCCAGAACTTCCTATATAGTAAAACGCACACAAAAGTTTTAACACTGGAAGCTCTCTATCTTGCTTCTGGAGGTAGAACCATGCAGGCAATGTACTGTGCACTGAGCCCGGCTTCTACTGAAATCAATAGAAATGCTTTTCTAGGTTGTGGGACACTTGGGTGCAGACAGGATTTCTGGAACTCAGAGGAGAACCTAACTTTGGAGTGCTGACCAGCCAAATACCAGCTGGTAGAGCTGTGACTGACCCAAGGCCATGCAGCTGGCTTCAAGTGGAGGGGTGGGGATTCAAACCTGGTTCTCCAGATTAGAATCCCGTGGCTCCTAACCGCGCTGTGCGGCCGCAGGCCAATGTCCCCCTTTGGCCAGCTAGGCGTCAGAGGAGAACAGAGCCGGCTTGCAAGCCGCTAGGCTAGGCCTCAGAGGAGAATAGAGCAATAGAGCTTGGGCCGCCCAACAGAGAATATAGTTTGGGCTGCCCAAGCACCTGGAGTTCAAAGGTGTAACATTCCTTGGCCCGCTGCAGAACACTGCACCCATCGAGGAACAGCTTCCGGGGGCCGCCGCCCACTTGTTTCTTGACCAGACTTACTTCGTGGTCGCTCGCCCAGAAACTCCTTCTCCACCATGTCGACCTCGATGTCCTCCACAACAGCGGTCAAGTTCCTGCGGACCGTGTGGGCGAGATCGACACGGTCAGGGAACAGCGACTCCAGGCGGAACGGCACCATGGTCTCCTCCGCCGCCTCCCGCTCGTGCTCCGTCAGCCCCTTTTCCTCCATGGCCGCGGCCGCCTGCTCCGCCCACTCCTCACGCCAGTTGCTTGGCACCCACTCCGCCATGCTTTGCGACGATGGCGGAGGCACGTCTGGTCGGCAGGGGAAGCCTCACGAGTTTGCGGGGGTTTGCGCGGGCAAACCAACCGCACAGCCAATTGCGTTGCACCACGCGGAGGCCGAAAGCTGGTTGGTCATAGCCGAAAAAGCGGGAATCGGTGACACCGACCGGGTCAATGCGGCAGGTCAAGAGCTGATCAAGCCCCCCCCCCCCAATTCCTGGGGCCTCTGAACGGAAAACCAGACGCAGCCGTGATGGGGTCCCCCCGGAGGCACCAGGGGCAGTGCGCCCCTGGATTTTGGGCAAGAAAATTTTTTTTTTGACAGACATGTCTTAGACCTCGCCCGTGCACTCCCCCCAAGCCCTGGGCGGGCCCTGGGATTTCGGACAGTCCCGTGTGTGTTTCTCACAAACATGTTCCACCCTCCCCAAGTGAAGACATGTCTGTGTTTGCCTGTGTTTGTCAAAGGCATGCCCCCCCCAGTGGACAAGCACCAACCAACGGACAGGGCCCCCCGCCCCGCTTCGAAGCCCTCAGGCAGCCGGGCAAGATCCCGGAGTGCGGGGGGAGCCAGGGGGGCCATCTCTGACACGAAGCCAAACAGTCATCCAATCTTTTGAGGCCCGCGTTGGAGGCCCCCGGACCAGTTCATTGCGCGTCACCTGCTCGCTCGCAAGCTGCAGGCAATAGCGCCATCTAGCAGTCATTGAGAGGTCCACAGCCCCCGGGATGGTAAAAATAGCCGCTCTGTTCTGGGAACTCGCTGGTCGTCAGGAGGGGCACGTGCAGACGCGGACACACAATCACAGGTCTGGTGCGGGCAGGACACGCGCCGAAATTCTGAAACAGCCACGGGCGGGCCGAAACAGACGGGAGCGCGGACACATGCGCAACCACGTGTAGTTCTTAACGTCTGTTTCGGCTCTTATAGTCCGCCTTTCTCACTGACGGCGAAACTACAAGTGACGAATGACACTTGAATGGCAAGTGTATTCCTCCCTGTTCACTTGCCCTCCACTTGCTCTCCACTCAATCCACTTGCTGTTCAAGTGTCATTCGTCACTTGTAGCTTGGCCCTCAGACTCAAGGTGAATTACATAGAATGAGATCAGTACAATCAGTAGCAAGGACAAGGGTAGATTTCCATACAGTGTCAAGGACATTTCCATAAAACAATGTCATAGGGTAGATGAATACAAGTTTAAAGAGACATAGCATTAGCAAGGATCCAAAACAGGGTTGAAGGATTGCTGAAACAGAACATAATCAATTCTAGAATTGACATTAGACAACATGAAGCACAAGCAGTCTACAGAAGTACATATTCAAAGCAACAGCTAATATGTAAAGCAACATAATGGTGGAGCCCATGGTTCCCAACTCATTGGTGAAACATCTGAGACCCCTCCCTACAGTACCAGCCTCCTATTAGTGAAACACCCAAGACCCCTCCCTACAATACCACCCTCCTATATGAGTAAAAAAGCCTTTTTGAATAATTCAGTATTGCGTTGTTTACAGAAAGCCAAGAGCATGGGAGCTCTCCTGACCTCCTCAGGCAGGCTGTTCCATAGGGTAGGGGCTACCACAGAGGAAGCCTGTGTACAGGCTGCAGTTGGTTTTACCCATGTGCAGGCTAGCACCTGCAAGAGACCCTGTTCGGATAAGCGAAGCTGGCGTGGAGGGACATAGGGATGGTGGTGGTCCCATAGGTATGTCAGGCCAAGGCCATGAATAGCTTTGTATGTAATAACCAGTACCTTGAACTGAGCATGTAGCTAATAGGGAGCCAATGGAGTGACTGCAGGATGGGAGTGATGTTCATGCTCCTGCTAAGCATCGAGCTGCAGCATTTTGCACCAATTGGAGCTTCCAAGTTAACTTGGATGGAAGATCAATATATAGTGCATTACAATAGTCTTGATGTTACCATAGCATGGATCCAGGTGGCCAGGTCGGCTGTGTCAAGATAAGAAGCCATCTTCCAGGCTAGAGTGAGATTGTAGAAAGCATTTTTTGCAGCTGCCTTAACTTATTTTTATAGTAGTAGCGCTGGATCCAGTATAATCCCTAGTCTCTTAACCAACTCTACAAGGGTCAGACGAACTCCATCGAAAGGGGGGAGTACAATGTCTTTCAGGACTTGTCTGGGTTTAATTCCAATTTGTTATTTTTCAGCCATTTCACTAAGGCTGTCAGGCAGCGATCTAAGACTTCTACTGCATCCTGGGGGGACCTGGATAGCGAGATATAAAGTTGGGTGTCGTCTGCATATTGATGACATTCAACTGCATAGCTGCAAATGGGTTCTCCTAAAGGTTTTACGTAGAGGTTGAATAACATGGGAGATAGGATTGTGCCCTGCAGAACCCCACAAGATAGTTCCCATTCTGGAGACAGCTGATCTCCGACGGCAACCCTTTGAGTCTGTTCCATGAGAAACAATTTAAACCAGTCCCGGGCACATCCTTTGATGCCCACTTCTGTTTCTAAATGCCTCATGGTGTTTAGGGTGGCATGGTCTACTGTGTCAAAGGCTGCAGACAGATCCAGGAGGAGCAATAATGAGGCACGGCCTTTTTCTATATTCAGATGGAGATCATCTACTAATGCTACTAATGTTGGCTCTGTCCCATGCCCTGGTCTGAAACCTGACTGGAAAGGGTCCAGAGCACTAGAGTTATCCAAGAAGGACTGGAGTTGGTCAGCTACTGCACTCTCAATCACTTTGCCCAGAAAGGGCAGATTAGAGGCTGGGCAATAAGTGGCCACATCAGTTTTGTCTAGGGATGGTTTTTTAATTAGCGGACAAATAACTGCCTGTTTGAGTGGCCGGGGGAAGGTGCCCTGAGTTAGCTATCGGTTTACAATAGATCTCAGTGGTTCACTTATCTGATCTTTACTTGATTTTAACAGCCAAAATGGGCAAGAATCAAACGCACAAGTAGTGGCTTTCATGGATGCCAGGATCCTGTTAAGGTCTGTCATTGTAATAGGTTCAAAGCAGTCTAAATATAATCTAGATGGTGTACTAAGCATTTCTTCTATCTTGTTCGTATTGCAGCTAGCATCTAGATCAGAGTGTATTTGTGCTATTTTATCAGTGAAAAATTTAGCTAATTGTCTGTTCTTGGGACTGTAAAGGTTAGCTTCATTGGGATAACTCTAGAGTAAATGGCTTGATGATCAAAGATTCATTTTCTGATCTTTAAGAAAACTTATGGTGGTAGAATTCCTTTCAGCACTAGTAAACGTTTTCTTCTGGTAGTTTTAATGAGCTACCTACTTACTGATGAGAAACAAGTAAAACAGTTACTTTAAGATAATAACTCTGTTATGCTGAGGTATATGTATTGTTTATTAGGATAAATTTATCCTTGCCCCCTTGTGGTCAGATGGATTTGAAAAATATTGCAAATATCTGCTGTACCTACATGAAAACACTTGTCAAATGTAAGGCATGGTAATCGGAATCAAAATGTAAAAAGCTGAAAATATATGAAAATGAATGAAAGCCAAGCAATAGTCTTTGGTCATGGTAATAAAGTGTAAAGGAACCCTAGATGGCATTTTGTTAGAACACAATTGGGCTATTCCTAGGGAATTATTTGTTGCCTTCACTGCAAATGTATTTCACCTACTCTTTTCCAAAAATAAAAATAATACAGCAATCAAAGGTGTCATTGTCAAAATGGTGGACTCAAGAACCACCTAAATTGTGTTTTATCATTCAGGCCATAGCCTTAACTTTGAAATATCTTGCCTGCCATTGGCTGAATCCACACGTACTGGCATAGTATTAAACTGTCGGAATGCCAGCATCTTCCTGGTGCGATTTCTGATGTCATTGTGCCACGAGCACAGCATCGTGGCGCAGTGACATCAGAAATTGTGCTAGGAAGATGCTGGCATTCTGACAGTTTAGCGCTATGCCGGTACATGTGGATTCAGCCATTGTTCCGCTGTTCCACTGCAAGGTATCCCAACAAAAGAGTGTTGGTTATAGTCAAGGCTGCAGTGTCTTAGACCTATGATGACTTAGCAGGCCTGGCTAATGCCTGGGTGAACCTCAGAACACGACTGAGCATGCTCTGTAAAACTCAGCGGTTCATCACAAAAAGAATTAATGTGCCCACACTCACACCCCTATACACGAAAGCACATATTTTCAGTTTTCCAGAGGCTGACAAATCTACTTACATTCCTATGAGGAGGAAACCTTCAATTAAACAAACACAAGTGAGTACTCATTGCTAGTAGGAAAGGTCACCTTTAATTTTCTTTTCTATAACATCTTAGAAGGTGGAATATCTTATTACAGCAGGAATCCCCAGTGTGGTGCCCATGGGCGCCATATAGGGTTGCCAGGCCCCCTCAGCTTCCTTGCAGGGGGATTGGTGCCCCCCGTGGGGGGGGGCGGTGCAAAGCACGTGTGCTCCTAGAAGTGTGATGATGTCACTTCCGGGAAGTGATGTCATCATGTGGCGCGCCCCCGGAGCATGACCATGCTCCACAGGGGCTTGGATCAGGGCTGCTGCGGAGGGCAGGAGCCCTCCTGCACTCCACAATCGCCCGAAATGGGTCCGATCCATGCCAAAATGGGCTCGTTTCAGGCTCCTTTTGGCACGGATCATGCCCCTTTTGAACTGCTGTGGAGCACAGGAACGCTCCTGCCCTCTGCAGTGACCCAAAACAGGCCCAATCTATGCCAAAATGGGCCCAAAATGAGCCCATTTTGGTGCGGATTGGGCCCATTTTGGGTTGCTGCGGAGGGCAGGAGCACTCCTGCCCTCTGTAGCGCCAATAATGGCCCCATTTGGGTGCAGATTGGGCCCCTTTTGAGCTGCTGCAGAGTGCAGGAGCACTCCTGCTCTCCGCAGCATGGATTGGGCCCGTTTTGAGCCATTGCAGAGTGCAGGAGCACTCCTGCGCTCTGCAGTGGCCCCAATCCAGACCAAACTGGGCCGATCCAGGCGGCTGTTGCGCATGGGGGCATGCAGTGCCACAGGGGAGCGCACACAGAATGTGTGCGTCCCCCCACTGGCCAAGTAAGTGAGGGCGGGGTATGAGGGGAGGGGGCGGGGGATCCCCTGCCCCCACCGGGGGTATGGTATCACTAGTGCCATGACACCTGCTAATATCTTTCCTGGCATCTGACAAGTGTTTTCAGAAAGTGGGTGGGGCCAGATGGGACTCTTGCCAACAGGGCTTCTAATTAGCCACTGGTGATCTGATTGGCTGGGCAGACTAAAATAAAGTTACTTCAGCAGTAGCTGCCACCACAGTATTAGTTTTTCTCTCTCACTTCTCTTTCCCAGTGTATTTTTAAAATTCTTCTCCTCTGCAGTTGGACTTTCTCTGGGTGTGCATGTGGCACTGCTTCCCATGCCGGCCATTTTGTAATTGCACCCACCACCCCATGTCAGAATTCCAAAAGTGCCCATGGGCTCAAAAAAGTTGGGGAACTCTGTATTATACCAATAGATTAGAACAAAAATGGCTTCAGAAAGTTACAGTGGAAGGCCCATCCTGAAATATGTAGGTTTCTTTTAGATATGTTGTATTTATTTTATTATAAAAATAGCTAGGTTTAAAAAATGTGCTGTTCCTGTGCAGAAGACAAAATAGGCTCATGGCCAAAGTAGCCATTACCAGTGCAGTCCTAAATTACACACTTCTAAATCCACTGAAGTCAGGGTGTAACTCTCCTTAGGATTTCACTGTACGTGACAGACATGTACATCAGTCTTCCACCAGGGTTTTTAAAAATGAAATGCAGCAGCTGGAGATTGCATATTTTAATGGAGAAACAATCTGTATCCATTTATCTAGAACACTGTAATCCCACTCTTCCTCTAAGGAGCTTGTGTCAGCATGCATCATTTTCTCTTCTTTTTATCCTTACAACCTCTCTGTGAGGTAGTGTAGTCTGAGAGAGAGGAATTGGCCAAGGTTATCTGGTGTGATTCATGCAATTGGAATTCTCACCGTAGCATTACACTACACTGGTTATCTTTTCCCCTGTTGATAGCGATCTTGATTTTTAAAAAAATCCAAAAGGGAAAAGGTTAAGAATCTGTTCCTCTGTTTCCATCAAATGTACAGCCTGTTGAGGCAGCTTTTCAGCTTTAAAAAATATACCCAGCAGGACCAATGGAGGACTGGGATGTGGACTTTTATCAGCTCTGACATGCCCAAACCCCCAGAAGCACTGTGCACCTTGGGTGCTAATGTTTATTTACTTTATTTATACCCTACTTTTCCTCCCCAATGGAGACCCAAAGTGGCTGATATCATTCTCCTCTTCTCCGTTTTATCCTCACAACCACCTTTGGCAGTAGGTTAGGCTGAGAAAGTATGACCGGCTTACATGAGAGAGTGGGAATTTGAACCGGGTAGTCCAAACAGTTTGTCCCTGTACCACACTTGTCAGCATAAACAAAACTGACTAAAGAAAATTTTGTTAATATCAGGGTATTTTGTAACTAAAATAGTGAAATACTAATTTTGTAACTAAAATTTTGAGAAATAGTAATTTTGTTACCAACCCTGAACATGCCAAGTGGGATGTGGGATATAGAGGAAGGAAGGAAGGCAGGCAGGCCCTGGCCCTCAAAGTTTAGTTTTTAAACTTCTCTAATGATGCAATCCTAAGTAGATTATACTCTTCTAAATCCATTCAAGTCAGTGGGTTCAGAAGGCCAAAGCTCTGTTGAGGATGGCACAGTTAGGCTGCTTCCACATGGCAAGAGAGTTCTCTGTTTTTTTCATCACCACTGCAAAAGAGGAAACAAGAACATTGACAATGGAGTTTCCTGCATACTTCCACCACCAGGGGGCTTTCTGAGGGCTTATTTTAAATCACTAATTTCTATTGTTCTAGCAATTACTACTTTTTTTACTCCACCCCCCAGTAGAGCAGTGGAGAAAATGGCAGCCATCAAGGCTAACTGCAGGGAGTAGGTGCCAATGTGGGTGACCCTGGTGAAAATATATACCTTCCATTCAGATGGAGTGATAATGCACTCTTCCCAAAAGGATTCAAGCAAAGCAAGTTTGGGAAAGAATGAACTGAGGATGGGTAAAGGATGATTACAGCATAAACAGAGCACAACATTTGTCTAGATGCACTTTAAAAAAGCACTGTGGTTGGAACCAAAGTGGGGGGAAATCCTCTGCCCTTGCTAAATCTGAACGTTTGATGTCGTCTGTACATTTCCACCATGTTTCTGTCTACACAGAATGGTAAAAAGTGAATTAAAAATAGAAATGGACCACACTGTTCTTTCAGTGCTTGCTTTTTTGTGCAATAGCTACTGTCATGAGGGATTTGTGTGATTTTTTTTAAAGGCGAAGGTGGGCAATTTGCTTTTTTTTTTTTGAATTTTTTTTAAATTTATTTTTTTTAAACCAAACAAACAAACAAAAACAATGTACAGAAGTAAAATAGAACAACAACAAAGTCTTAGTGAACTATATACAATAAATGTCATGCCAATATAGTTAAAACAAAGACAACTAGCATTTTTTTTCAATTATTTGATAGTCGTTGCTTCAAATCTGAGTAACAAAAAGTAAATGCTTAGGTGGAGAGTGATTTGTATTGGAAATGAATTCAATGAATGGTAACCATTTTGCAATAAAATCAGTTTCTTTCAAATAGTGTTCATTCTGGTATAATTCGTCATGTATTTTTTCTTGTATATAGTGGTCCCATATTTTTTCTAACCATTTTTCTGCTGTGGGAACTGTCTTTGATTTCCAATGTAAAGCTAGCAAGTTCTTAGCTACAACCAAAAGGTTGCTAATTAGGTCTTTTCTTATTTGTGGAATTTCAAAAGTATCCCATACATTCAAGAATATGATCTTTGGATCAAGGGGGATTTTGTAGCCCGTTATTTCTTTTATATAACATAATATATCATTCCAAAAAGGTTCTATTCGGGGGCATTCCCACCAGCAATGTTTAAACGTTCCTATATTTCCACACTCTTTCCAGCAGAGCGGAGGATTTGTTTTAGTTATTAGTGAGAGTTTTCTTGGTGTTATGTGCCATCTGTGAATGATTTTGTAATTTTGGATTTGGGAGGTAACTGTCTTAGGTTTTAGAATGTTTGCAGTCCATATTTCTCTCCATTGTTCAGGTGTTAGCTCTATGTTGCAATCTAAGTGCCAATTTGTTTGGCATTTTAGAGTTTTAATTTGGTTGAGAGATAAAAGGATGTTGTATAGTTTAGAAATTAATCCCTTTTGTTTGAGTGATTTGGTATCAAGTAGGAGTTCAAAATCGGTTGCGTTCTTTTTAAGTAATTCTTGTATTTTTATTTGTTGTAGCATGTTTGAGAGTTGAAAATAGGTAAACCAGTGAATCTTGTGTTTTATTTTTTGTTCTAATTCTATTTTGTTTATGATTCCCTTTTTTGTTGTTATATCAATTATGCGGATCATATTTGCTTGGAGCCATATATTTTTAAAGGCTTTAGTTTGCCCTGGAGGGAACCAATGCTGTTCTATAAGAGAATCTTGAGAATTGTGGTATAAGTTTGAATCTTGTACGATCCCAGGTATTGATTATTGATTCTAGAAAAGGGTTATTTATTTTGTGGGGTCGATCTTTTTTGTGTTCCAAAACATATTTTGTATATTGCAATGTTTAAGTTCTGACTCCAAGATTGCGATCCAGTCAGTCTTATTTGCTGTAATTAAAATTTGTAATGTATTGAATAGTCTGGTGGCTGTCTGATAGAGTTCTAGATCAGGGTATTTAAAGCCTCCTTGCTGTTTTCTTAGCTTAAGAGTTTTAAAGGCTATTCTTGGATGTTTCTTCCCCCATAAGAATTGGTTTAATAATTGTTGCCATGATTTAATTTTCTTTTGTGGAATTGTTAACGGTATTGCCCTAAAAAAAAAGAGTAATTTTGGAAGTACAAATGACTTAATTAGGTGGTATCGTTCTAACCATGAGGGTGTAATCCTTCCCCATTTATGTAGATCTGCTTTAATTTGGTTGATTGTTTTGATGTGGTTTAGTTCCATCAATTGGTTAAGGTTATTAGGGATGGTTATGCCTAAATATGACATTTGCTTATGGTTCCAGTGGTACTGACTAGATTGTTTGATATGTGTAACAGTGTTTGCGTGGAGAAATATTGGAAAGAGCTGTGACTTGGATTGATTGACTGTAAGGCCCGAAATTGAGCCGAATTCCAGTAGTTTATTTTGGAGTGGGTATAGAGAATCTATGGGATTTGTAATATATACAACCATGTCATCGGCAAAAAGGCTTAATTTATATTGATTGTTCTCTATGTTAATTCCTTGTATTTTGGGGTCTTCCCTAATAGCTATAGCCAACGGTTCGATAGCCAACGCAAATAAGATTGGTGAGAGTGGACACCCTTGTCTCGTGCCTCTTTGGATTAGTATTTTGTGGGATAGATGATTGTTAATTGTTATTTGGGCAGTTGCTTGTGAGTATATAGCATTTATTATTTTGAGGAATGTCTCTCCAAATCCCATGCAGTGTAAAACTTGTTTTAAGTATGATATTTCTAAAGAATCAAACGCTTTCTCTATGTCCAAAGATAGAAATATTGATTCTAACTATTTTTTTTGACTGTGTGAAATTAAGTTGAGTGTCTTATAGATGTTATTAGTTAAATCTCTGTTTGGAATGAAACCTGATTGATCTTGGTGTATGTAATGTGTAATAAATGAATTCAACCTTTTAGTTAGTATAGCTGTAAAAATTTTATAATCTTGATTTAGTAATGAAATAGGTCTGTAAGAAGTTGTTTTAGTTGAGTCTTTACCTGGTTTAGGGATTACTATGATCGTTGCAGTGAGCCATGATGGGGGTATTTGTCCAGTATTTAAAACTGTGTTGCAAGCATGCATTAGTGGAGTAGCAATTAGTGTGGCAAACTTTTTATAAAATTCTGATGGGTAGCCATCAGGTCCTGGAGTTTTGTTATTTTTGAGTGATTTAATAACATCAAGTATTTCTTGATGTGTGATGGGGCTGTTTAAGAGTAAACGGGCAATTTGCTTTTGAAGTACTCTGCAATAAGTAAGGTGATTATGAGCCAAACTCTGTTGTAGCTTTGATTCACGTGTGAAGTCCCAGCATTGGAAGCAGCCGAGTTTTTCTGTGACTACCAGGAGAGCTTCATAGTGGAAAGTTCAGTGGAAGTACCAACGGTGTAACTGCAGTTGATGTTTTAAAAAGACAAATATACTATTGAGAATTATTAGGAAAAGGACTTGAAAATAAAACAGAATCCTAATGCTACTATCTAAATATATAGTGTAGCCTATAACTCAAAAAATTTACCAGTGTCTGCTAAAACAACAAAGATTCAGCCTGGAGGTAAGCTGTCCATCCTTGCAGAGCTGAGACTACATTTATTATGTAGTCTCATAATAAATGCTTTATTATGCTTATTTGGGAACCAAATTGGTTTCTCACTGATAACACTTCTGTTAAACTTACTCTTTTCACTGGTACTGGCTGCATTTCTCAGACAGACCATAGGATCCTGAATATTGTATTAATGTCTTTAGTTTGAATCTGCCCCTTCTTCCAAGCTTAGAATCGCACTCATGATCTTTAGCTCATTATATCCTCACTAAAAATGTTGATCCATCACCTGACCCAAGGTCACTTGAAGGCCTTCATCATTGAGTCTTCTTGGGTGCAACCCCCCCACCAAATTGGGTAGGGTTACCAACCTCCAGGTGGAGCCTGGAGAGCTCCCAGAATTTACAACTCATAGAGGTGCCCTCTATGAACTGTAAATTCTGGGAGCTCTCCCAGAATTTATGGAATCTATGGTATACCATAGATTCTAGATCCAGAGGATCTATGGTATACCATAGATTCTAGGAGAAACCCCTTCCCAGATTCTGCCCCACATGCCGCCGCCCCCCAAATCTCCAGGAATTTCCTAAGCTGGAATTGGTAACCCTTTGGGGTTTAAATATTTTGACAACCACCACCCTGAAGGAAGGTCACGGGCTAGGTTCGTTCCCAGAAAAGAAAGCACAGTCAACATTTCCTTCCACACCCAGTAAGAGAAGCGTGTACAATCTTTATGTGTGCGGAAAAGGGAGAAATTCGGTACTGTTTGAGCAGCAGGGAGGTTTTTAAAAACCGTGTTATGCTTCTTTCAAAACGCAGAGGCCTCGCCTCCCCCAGGCCGTGGAATGCGCGGGAGGCGACGGCAGAAGCGAGCCCCAGCCCTCCAGCTTCGCTCTGCTTTTTTCGCCAGTCTTCTTCAGCTTTCTGCGGTTGCTAGGCCTCATGACGCGCCCAAAGAGCAAACGGCGATTGGCCAAGGCACAGGCCCCGCTCCTCGCGCTGGGATTCTCTGGGGGCGGAGCGGAACCGGCGCTCTGGTTGGCGCATGCGTGATTCGGGCCGCGTCCTCGGCCACGTCTGACTTGGGGCTGCGCTCAGCCCTGGCCAGCTGCTCGCGGGGAGTCATGGCGTGCCCTCCCCCAGTGCCCGGGCTGCAGAGGTCCCCGCTGCTCTGGCTGCTTCTCTTCGCGCCGTCCATCCTCGCCTGGGACAGCGGGGACTTGGAGCTCTTCGACCTGGTGGAGGAGGTCCCGCAAAACTTCTACGCTTTCCTGGGAGTGGAGCAGGTGAGGAGTGCGTGGCCCCCCAAAAGCTGGCTGTCTGGGCCCGGCCCATCTCGCTTCCGGGACTTGCTCGTTAGAGCCGCAGCCTGGCTCTGGAACCAGTTTGGAACACCGGAGTTCAGCTCTCGGCCATCAGTCATCTAAGACGAGGATTCCCGAGCATGTGCAAAGTGACTTCCTTACCTTGAAATGGCCGCAGCCGAATCTGGAGTTAGAGGGCATGACTGAAGAAAGGAAATTGATTTTTTATTTAGTGCCAAGTGGCTGGCCGTGTTGGTCTGCAGTAGAATAGCATGATTTGAGTCCAGTGGCACCTTAGAGACCTACAAGATTTTCAGGGTTTAAGCTTTCGAGAGTCAAAGCTCCCTTCTTAGATATCAAGAGTTTCAGATGTACCAAGTTACCTGAAGCAGGGAGCTTTGACTATGAAAAGCTTATACCCTGAAAATCTTGTAGGTCTCTAAGGTGCCACTGGACTCAAATCCAATTTTTTTACAGCGTTGTTTTCTCAATTTCTTATAGATCTTTTGCTTGTTCACTCCAGTTCTTCCACCCCCCCCCTTCATTATATTCTAGTCATGTTGCATTCTGACTGTTGTGCTTCTACCTGCTATATCTTATTCCAAGCTGCAGTTTCCTTGAATCCTCCCTTTCACCATTCTTTTATGCTCGGTTGCTTTCTCTCTCCCTGCCAAAGGCATGCTAACACAAAACGGTCATCCTCTTGTGTCACCCTCCACTTCTGGAGGTGACTTCCCTTCTGCTTAGAAGACCAGCCCAACAAAATTGCAAATATCCTGCTTCTTTTTGTGGTGGCCGCTCTTGGTCTCTTCTGATTGGACTGCTTTGCATTGGCAGACTTGGTTGACTGCTTTGCTGCCTGAGGGATGATTTACTGTGCCAGTTTACACTTCTGCCTTTTCTTTTGAGAAGTTAAGGTGAAATGGACTGATTTCCTTGACATTGATGAATTCATAACCGCTGTTCTTGGTTTGGAGGCAGCTGCTTGTGAAACTGAAAGTTAAACCTTAAAATTCTAAAGCATGGTGCTTAACTAAATAATATCATAGACTATGGGTTTTTTTTGTTTTCTGGTAACATCTAAAAGTAGATTTGGCTTGATTTCACAGTAATGCTTTTTTTCAAGAGCAGAGGCTGTCAGATGACTCTTTGCAGTGTCAGTCTCTGGTTCATGTGTCACACAAACAGATCCCTGGTTAAATTAGACTAACTATTATGAGTGTGATTGTCCAAATGCTAGCCAGTCCACTAACTGGTTAGTAGGGTATGTCAAACCAGGATGTGACAACGTGATTTGAATTCACATAATTAACCACATTGGGTTTGACTATGCCCTGGCTTGTTACCTGGTGCTGCAGTGCAGGCTGATATACTAGTTGGATCAGTATGGAAAGAACAGGGGGCCAGGAGGGCCGTTTGGCCTGAGCTTCAAGGTAAAAGGGGACCTTAGATATAGGCATTTATTAATTTTATGGCATGTGATAAATTTCACAACTTGTGCGTCATTTAATTTTACTTTTACTATGGCTAGGGGCCTCAGAAACTGAAAGTGGCTTGGTCTTCTGGGAATGTCTGAGAGGATCTGGGAAAGAACCATGGCAATGAAAGTAGTGTTTGTGAGCCAAATCCTGGATTTACAACATGTTGATAGCAAAAATAAACCATAGTTTCCTATTATGTCTGAACAGAGTCTCTAAGTCTTAATTAAATGCTTTGGAAGTTATACCAGTTTCACATTGAAATGTGACACTAGAGAATTAACCGTTAAACATTTTGTGTTCAGTTCTGGGTTATACTGATCTTTATTTCCTCATTATCTGGTTCAGTTGCAGATGAGATGCTAGTGTAAAAAAAATTAACAATTAGTTTAATTAACTAGCCATTTTCAATGGTGTGTCATGTAGCTAGTAACTTTCCATAAAATGAAGAAACAATATAATAACAATAATAACATTTGATTTCTATACCGCCCTTCAGGACAACTTAATGCCCACTCAGAGCGGTTTACAAAGTATGTCATTATTATCCCCACAACAAAACAGCCTGTGAGGTGGGTGGGGCGGAGAGAGTTCCAGAGAACTGTGACTAGCCCAAGGTCACCCAGCTGGCTTCAAGAGGTGGTTGTGGGGAAGCAAACCCGGCTCTCCAGATTAGAGTCCCGCACTCTTAACCACTACACCAAACTGGCTATATTTTAGCTATATAGGGAACTTCTGCACATGCACCAGGATTTCTGAAAGCTGCCTTTTTTCATTTATACCTCAGTCCCTATGTCATCTAAAAATGCACTGCTAGGTGGAGTCTCCCTTAAGCAGTATCAAATGAAGCATGGGAACCTGAACATGGCAGGGAAAATCACAGAAGTTGCAGAACTGCTTAGATGCGTGAGTTAGAGCTTGGCTATCTATACATTCTAATACCATATCCTGAAGAATTCTATTGGTTCCATTTGATTTCTCAGAGAACAGCATCAGTGACCACATCCAAGATGTTCTTTTGACTAGCAAAAGGCTTAAACAGTATTTTAACTAATCAGTATAGTTCAGCTGTTGAATGCAGTCCAGATGAAATGGAGTTGGCCTTTTACTTGGAAGTTAAGATTATGTGAGCAGCGGTGTCCTCCTAACACCCTGACCTGGATAGTCCAGACAAATCAGATCTTGGAAGTTAAGCAGGGGTCGACCTTGATTAGTAATTGGACCTCCAATCAAGACCTCCAGTCAAGACCAGGGTTGCAGAGGCAGATAATGGCAAATCACCTTTGTTAGTCACTTGCCTTGAAAATCACAGTAAGGGGTAGCCATAAGTCAGCTATGGCTTGATGGCACTTTCTGCTACCACCAGTGTCCTAGGAATGCATGGAAGGTCACCATGAGTTGAAAATGGATGTTGTATATGCATGGGCAGGGGCCTTGGGGAGGGGGTTATTTTTCTTATTTCCTGGTAAGAAATGTGGGATAGGAATGAGAGAAGTGAAAATAAAGCCTGAAACTACTAATAGGTACTAGAAATAAATAAATATGCAACAGTTAAGTACCTTTTGTGGAGTGGCTACAATTGCTTGCAGGCTGGATCCTGTGCATGAGGTACTGATTGCTATACTAAAAACACATTTTATATTTTCCGTTTAGTATCATGTGTCCCTTGAAAATACTGAATTATAATTCTGTGTGTGTGCATGCGTGCGTGCGTAAAACCCAAGTCTAATGCCAAAGTCTTCCGTGTTCTTCCTTTGTTTATTTCTCCCCCCTTAATTGGAAATAGTTATAGTATGCACTTGGATCATCGATGCTTCCAAAATGCAGACAAATTCAAGGGCAAACATTTCTGTTAAGAGCGGAATATGAAGTGACATTAAACTTTCCAAATGCTGATAAGAATGGCTGGATTCTTCAATTTTCTATAATGGCTATCATGCTATCCTTGAATCTGTGTGAAACATGAGATAGTAAAATCATGCAATTAATATTTTATTGGGGGAAAATTGAACATAAATTGTATGCTTAAGTCAGTTCTAATATTTTAAACTGTATTTAATAACTTGCACAATTTAAAATTGGTATAAAGTTAATGGTTTACTGGACTGGCTCTAGAAGCCTTTGTTCTGTTTGCATAATAGAAGTGCTATTGAAACAAGTCAGTGTACCTTGCTACCTTTTCCAGCAATCATTATATGTTTAAGAGGATTTTATAATGTACTTGCATGCCAGTTTTTAAGGGGCATTTTTAGCATGAATGTATTCAATTCAAGAATGAAATCACAAAATATGACCTTTTGTGGAGTTTTAAGGAAAACAAAAAGTCAGAGGGCGCGAAAGCAGATGCCTGCTGAGGCATTGGTCTACGAATGGCATCGGGAGTCTTGAGATTTGCATGCTCCGTCTCTGGTTTAGAGCTAACTGCAGATTTATTTCTTACTACAAATCAAAATTTAAACTGGTTGGTTTGTGAGGATGAAATGCAGCCATTAAGTCAGACCCAGACTAAATTGCCGATTTCCTCCCTTCTCCCTGCAGACTCACCTCGTCTTGGAACTCCCTCCCCAGGGAGATTTATCTGTCTCTTTCTGTCCTTGTCTTCCACCAGCAGGTGAAGACTTTTTTGTTGTCTTTGGTATTCCTTCACTAACTCTTATTAGCCTTCTCCCTGTCTGTGTATTTTAAATTAATATATTTTATGTATTTTGTATTTTAAACGTTGGAAATATTTTAATATTTTGTTTTAATGTTCTCTGCCTTTGGGGCCCTGAGTTTGATGGAAAGGCAACATAAACATGTTTTAAGAAATTAAATAAAATGTTATTCCCCAGGGTTCCCTGTCCCTCAGCATTTCATGAACATCAATAGGCTGGGAGGGGAGGAGGTAGGAAAATTCTGTTCTGCTGATAGAAAATTTAGTCTGGATCCATTCCTGAGAGCTTTATTTTCCATTGCATTTATGAACTTTAACCAGGGCTGGTGTTTGCATACCCTGCAGTAGGGCAGCTGCCAAGGCCCAGAGCTTCTGGTGAGGCCCAATCTGTCACTGCCCCCCACCTGTCACCTGTCTGTGCATCCTTTCCTTCCTATTCCTTTGCAAGCCCTCCACCACCATGCTCCTACCAGCTTCCCAGCATCAGTGGAAAAGTGCATATAGGTGGTGCACAGCAATGGCCCTCCCAGCTGCATGCACCAGCCAGCACTTTTGGGGAAGGGGCATGAATGTGGTGCAGGCAGCTGTGAGGGCAGGCAGTGGGAGGTCCTGTGAGTAAGGGAAGGATGCACAATCAGGTGGGGACATACTGTTTGGGGGGTGTAAAGGGAGGCATTGGGGGGGGGGGCTAGATGGGGGCCCCTAGGAGTTGCCTGCCCAGAATCTCCCAAAACTTGGAACCAGCATTGCTTTAATATTAGTCAGAAAGTGAGGACTACTTTTGCCGAAGAGGAGATTTGAAAGAATTAATTCTTAAACCAGTTGTTGTATCAATGGTAGTTCAATGAAATGTATTCTGGTCACATTGGATTTCTTGTCCTTGTTTCCTATAGAGGTGATGCACGTAGATGTTCAATGTGACAAGTGTCCTGAAAGGGATAGGGGAGCAATGAGTTTCTTCTGTTCCTACCCTCTCATCTACTGTACTTGCAGATATCACCTGAATGTTTATCCCAGATATATGAAGGGCTCCCACTTATTTTTATGTTAGAAGTGATCCTTTTTGCCTTTGTCAGATTTCAGTTATTTATTACTTATGAGCTGTTTTGGTTGGAAGGTGGAGTATAAATATGTGAATATTTATATGTGAACTAATAAAAAATATGTGAACTAATAAAAAGCTGTGTCTCCTGGACTGGCTCGTCTTAAGGACAAGGTTCCCTCCTGCCTTAAGAATGTCTTGAGCCTATGCTGATTTGCAGGACCTATGGATTGATTACTTATTTAAATATATCCCACTTTGCCTACTCAGACTCAAGGTGGTGATCACGGGAGGCAGAGGTGGTGGTCTGTTTTACAAGAAGGTATCCATTTGCTGGACTTCTTTATTACTCCCTTTTCTAATTTATGTTGGCAGGGACTGGCTCAAATCCCAGTGACTCTCATTGAGTTCCATGGGACAAAGTAATGGATGGCATAGCAATCATGGGCTTAGCTGAGGGTAATACATATAATGTTCAAATAATGTTCCTGAGTTCATCCACTTGCTTTCTACCATATGTATATTTATTTATTCATTCATATTATTTATAATCCACCTGTCTCACTGAAATTCAAGGCAGACTGCTCAGTGCGAGTCTGTACAGTCAATAATTCCAAAGACATGTCAATAAACATGTAATAGGGGATGTACATGCAAATTTGCAAAATTTAAACCAGCAGAAATCCAATACTGAGTTCCAGAAATGCTGAAGTAGAACATAAGCCATTCTAAGACCGACATATCAAACAACATAAGAACTACCCTGTAGGATCATACTTACAGCAATAGTAGTAAAGTCTGTAGTCACTCCCTGTCTTTTTACTGACACAATTCTTTGAGATTGCACCCTTATTTTACAGCCCTCCTGGCTGAGTAAAAATAGATTTGGCACAGGATTGTCTGATCTTGCTATGTTTTGTTGCTGATGGTGCATGGCTTGCTTCCACGGATGAGAACCCTGTGAAGTGGTCATGTGTGCAAACTGCACACACGTACATTTTACCTTCTCTCAGGGGGTTCTTTAATATACAGGCATCCTACTAATCATAATCACAAGCATTTCACTAGCGTATAGGGATACGTTAAACCCATTTTATAAATTCCTGTTTTTAAAAACTCCTGTTTTATCCAGTCTGCTAAGCTACAAACATAGAATTTCTTTTGCAACTTTTTAAAATTCCCATCTGTGAAGTAGTTCTGTTACCTGAGGGCTACACAAGAGTGGTATTGAACAAAATGTGTGGCCTGAATTGCAAGTTTTGAAGCTTGCCAGAGTAAACTTTTTTCCTCTGTACAAATTGCAAACAATAAAACCAACCAGTTTTGAAGGAAAATACAAGCATGTTGTTGTTTAAACCAGAATAAATTTTCCTAACATGCTTCTGGTATGTATTGGGGCTGTAGTTAGCTGGCATTCTTCAATGATTTCCTCTCTGATTTTTGCGTATAATTGGCACTTAGTAACCTGGTGACAAAAGCCCCTGAACAGATGTCCAGAAGGTGGAAGAATAATCCTTGTATGGGACATACATGGTAGGGGTGGGAGGAGAACACTATATATTTGAAAACTGGAGAGTGCAGTCTAATTTGTAAATCTAACTTTTAGCTTGCATTTATAAAGTAGTTTTTTCCCTTGAATATATATTCATTTTTATGCAGTGGAAAAACACTAAACATCTTACCTCTCCCCCCCCCCCCTTAGTGCAGCTCAATCAGCAGGAGTCAAGCAGTTCTTGAGGATACTGAATAACCTTTAAGCAAAATGAGGCATAAGTACCAATTAGCTGAAACTTCCTCAGCCTCCAGCTGATGTTTACATTGTATGAAATTTTAACCCTCCTTCTTGAGGTGTGAAGGAAAAACCTCCATGTTTTGTTTCTGCATTCCTAGTTTGTGCAGATGCTGTGGGTTGCTTGCTCTCTAGTCTCAGCCAGTTCTGATTTTTAGGTGCGTTGAACGTTTTTTTACATGCAAAGTCTGAACTGTGTGCTTGCAACCTCTCTCGCATGATTTTAGCCTGATCAGTCTTAATGTGGAAAAGGCATTCGTAATGCAAATGTGCATTTTAGACACATTTCATGTCTCAGTTTGATGCGAGCACTATATAAAATCTCGTGTGAAACTGCTCTTCCATATTATCTGTAATGTAACATCTGCATAATAGGACACATTGTTGACTGAATGCTATGCACGGCACATATTTCCTATGTTTTTTTAGGCTTTGCACCTCATCTTTTTCTTCTTAATACTGTAGAAAATGAGGTACTTCCTGATAGAGGGATGCTGGTGTAGTGTATATTGATTCAGTCTATTTGATATTGGAAAGCCCACAGGAACTCTTGAGTGGCTCCACCCTCAAAAGTCACTGCACGTCCATACAAGATTTGCTGACAGATCGTCTAGTAGGCTTAAGAAGGCTGGCACAGTCTAAAACAGAAACTGAAGCATAATCTTTTCCCTGGTAACCAGTATATGTTTGATGTAACTGTGTTCCTCTTTGAACTCTTCCACTTTTCGCTGAGTTCTATAGGACTAACTCAGCCTTAAGGAAAGCCATTGTTTGGTCGCCCAGTTGTAAATAACAGTAGTGTGGCATGCCGAGTAAAACTGAACTGTGTGATCAAGGCCAACTTTTCAATTTTTAAATGGCATTTTAGATGCTTATTTTGTAGTTTAGACCTCATTCGTACAAAGTGCAGATGAAGAGGTAAGCCTGGTCTTTGATTGTTCCACTGTAGATGGGTGGGTAGGGGGATTGCATGACTAGATAGTTGCTCCATGGAGAAAAAAAAGTCTGCACATACAGCACTAACAAACTGGCTAGAACTGTCAATGCCCTTTTTAAAAGTAGACGAGCATTAATTTATTTTATTTTAAACATTATGCCACTTTCCCCCCTAGTTCAGGGCCCTCAAGGTGGTGAGCATTAAAACAAAACATTTAAGACATTAAAACTAATTTAAAATACATGCATATATACATACATAATACAAATATATATTATTTAAAAAAATTAAATACATAATATAAACACACAGAAACAGAAACATAGAAGGAGGGCTAATAGGAGTTAGCAAGGGATTGCCAAACAAAACAAAAATCTTCATCTTTTGTCAGAGGACAGCTATAGAGGAAGGCAGACAAGCCTCTCTGGTGAGGGAGCTCCAGGGTTTTGATGCTTTGACTGAAAAGGCCCTTTCTTGCGTTGCTACCCGTCTACCCTCAGATAGCGGGGGCACCCAAAGCAGGGCCTCTGAAGATGAATGGAGTGGTTGGGTAGGTTCATATGGGGGTAGACAGCCATTCAGGAATGATGGCTCCAAGCTGTATGTGGCTTTGATGGTCAATACTGGCACCTTGAATTGGCCCAGAAAGAAAGCGGGAGCCAGTGTAGATGACAAGACTGGAGTGATATGGTACTTATGATCCACTCCAGTCACTATTCTAGCTGCAGTGTTCTATACCATCTGTAGCTTCCAGACAGGCTTAAAGGGCTCACCTGCAGTCTGGAGTGGCCACCAAGGCTTTGCTGTCTTCTGAATTCAGGCTGAATTCAGTATGAAATATTGTAATACAGAAACACAAGCCACACTTAATGTAAAGTGGAAAACCTGAATCAAGCATATTGAATGGGGATTTAAAATCTGTACAGGGAGTCTTTCATCTAAAACAATGGAAGGAGATAATTTCTCCTTAAACAATTGTTGCACGGTATCTTATGCCAAGCCATTTTCTTTTACAGTGAGCTAGTAAATGAGTCACATGCTTTCTTTTTCTTTCTTTTCCCCCTTGCCTAGGTTGTACTACCCTCAATCATCTGAAGTTGGCTTCATGCCCTATTAAGGAGGTGGTAATAATAGTATAAAAGAAGGAAGACACTGTGGTCTGCCTTTTTTCCCCTCTCCCATGAGCAAGTATGACTTGCTGCTCAGTTTTCAGTGTTGTTTTTTATTGTGTACTGAGCCTGGAGCTC
This sequence comes from Eublepharis macularius, assembly GCF_028583425.1. Lineage (NCBI taxonomy): Eukaryota > Metazoa > Chordata > Lepidosauria > Squamata > Eublepharidae > Eublepharis > Eublepharis macularius. The sequence continues at coordinate 68,423,940 of NC_072800.1, read as the reverse complement.
AGAATGATTTCAGCCCAGAGTGATTTTAGCCAAAACAATGCTCTTTATTGCAAGCCAGAACAGACAACAGACTACTACTACACTAGACACACAAGCAACAATAACAATACAGAAACAGAACAGAAGCTCTCAATAAATACACATAAACCCCGCCCCAAGAATAGCTGGTAACCGATAGGAACACATACTTTAGAATGCCATCATTTGCATGAACTATATACAGTGTATTATACAGGCAGGCCACTGATTGGTCTTTATTGGAGAGGACCAATTGGCTGCTGCCCCCAGAAAGTACCCAATGAATGTGCAGACGAATGTAACCAATGATAGTGAAGTGCAGGCAATTGTAACCAATGGGAATGAAGTGGATTAGGAACCTTGACATGTTATGAAGCTCAACACAGTGCATAACATTAAATACAGTAGAGGCCTAGTTCAATCCATTACATAACATTTTCCATTGCTGATTTGGAGGGGTGGTGGTGAGTGAAAATATAGTGGAAATCCTGAACGGCTGTTTAAATTTGTTTCCAGTTCTGTTTTTCTCTCTGAAATGTTTTTTACCTGCTGAGACTTGCTTTTCTTTCCGCTTGGATCTGCTTATGACCGTCTTGTGAATACTTGAGCTTGTTGTGCAGATTGTACTCTAAACTATGAAAAGGACTGGCTTTTTAAATAGTTTTTACCCGAGTGTGATTGTCAAGTAGTTTTGTAGGAGTACGGTAACAGCTGCAGATTTATCATGTCTCTGTGCAGCTTCAACATGATAGAATATGCCCTCTTCTGAGTTTATCTCCTGTACAGTCTTTAATTGCTAATTATCAAATTTATAACCTAGATCAGGGGTCCCCAGCCTTTTGGAGCCTGTGGGTACCTTTGGAATTCTGATGATGGATAGTGCGCACAATCATGAAATGGCTATCACAAGAGGCAGAGCTGCCGCAAAATGTCAGGGAATGAAGTCATGCATAACTAATATTTTCAGGTAGGCAGCCATGTTGCTCTGCAGTAGAACAGCACATTTTGTTGGTCTTTTAAGGTGCCACTGCTCTCGAATTTTGCAACTCTAATAGTAATTCATCAACATTTCAAGCAGAAGCTGTTTAACAAGTTGCCTTGTAAAATGGACATATCGTTTAAAAGTATTTTCTTTCATATACACAGCTTATCATAGAGTGAAAATCATTGTGCTGAGGTGCAGCTGCTGATGAAGCAACTTCCTAAAAATCTAAACAGCCAATCAGAAACCTTGCTGGGTAAAAGCCCCATGCGGCACACTTGGTGGGTGCTAGAAAAGGTGTCCACAGGTGCCATGGTGCCTACGGGCATGACATTGAGGAATCTTAGGTGTAATCTCCTGACTTATTTTGTCCTTTTCCCCATGTCCATTCTGTTAACTTCATCTTGACCCAAAGCTTTGTTGTTCTTGTTCTCAGTCATTATCAAACATCAGGATGTTTTTTTTCTTGGTAGCATATATCTGATTTGTATAATAAATATGTACTTGATAATCCCTACTACTGGTTCTGTTTAATTCCAGTTTATACTACTAGTTTAACTTCATAACATCTGATTTCTCTGATTTCCACCAGTTAGGTTATGAGAGAAAGCAATAGTAGACACATGAGTGGTTGCCTAGCAACTGTCTAAATGGTTCCTCTGATTTTGCTCTTGTGTGATTGTTTGTAGAGTTTTGTGGACTTAAACCAAGGACTAAATTAATGGCAACAACATGGGAACAGGGCTTACTTGAGTTGGCGGGCTAGCTTGCTCTCTCCTTGGACCACATGTAGTCTGTAGTGTTGTGTTACCTTCTAGACGTTTATATTACCAAGACAAGTGTTTCATAAACAAAGGTTTTAATAACACTGCAGTATCTTGTCTCGCTAGCAGTGGTGCTTTACGTGTCTTTCTGGTTGCTCTAGTTGAGGGTAAATGGTTCATCATTACACAGGGTATACAATTTACCAATGTCTAGCATAATGTTCAGTCATAAGACTACATCTTATCAACTTTTTCTCAGATTGTTTGCTGGAGCATACGCTGATGGGATATGTTTCATCAGTTTGTATAATAAAATCATGTGGAAAGTGTGTTTATTTTCCTCATATCTTCTAGTCACCCACATACATTAAATCCTACTTTTAAAAAAAATTCCATCTTGAAAAGCTTTTCACAATCAAATGGCCTTTGATTTTTTGACCATGTGAGTTAAGATTAAAGCTGCAAGTGGGGATCTACACATTTGTGGATGGCTTTTGTAGCTGTCTAAACTTTGTGGTTGTCAATGTCTCTGCTTCTCTCCCTGATAAACTTGCGATGAGATTTGTAAGTGCTTAGTCATGATGATGAGTTTTGTGAGAGTTCAAGCAGTGAGTCTTGAACCTACTTTGAGATTGGGGAATAAGCCCTCCTCCACTCCCGAGGTCCAGACCTGATAGAAGAGCGGGGACTAATCTCTGTAGTTGTGTTGAATTTCAGAGACACTCACTGCTGGCAACACTCCTCTCCACCTGAAGTGCCTGCTGGACGAGAATCTTGCTGGGCCTCCCCACTGCCCAACAATTCATCCTGTCCCCAGCATCTGAGCCATAACTCACGGGGAAAAATCCCTGCTCGGAAATAGCCTGGGTCAATGTATTTGTGGATCCCTAGCAATTTTTACTTGAGTATAATCCATTTGAACTCCATTAGAGTTCTGTGTGGGCAAACTTGCACAGGATATGGCTGTAAATGTTCAAAAAAATTGTTACGTTTGCATATAATTGCTGTCAATTTTTTTCTGAACCAATAGATTTTTTCTGCCCATCCTGATTCACTGATGGCTGGTTTGTGCTGAGAAGCAAGGTTCTGTGTTAGTATCTGTAGCTGGAACCTCTGCAGAAATAAATGCTGGGGTTTGTGATGTAGTGCTGTGGCTGCATGCGGGGAACTCTCTTTGAAAAACAGTGCCTGCCATAAATAGCTCTTTGGTAGAAGGGTTGGATGGACTGGATTAATTTATTACAGAGCTCAACAAACCTAAGTCACCAGGTCACCATGGTTGTCATTGTGACACCTAGTACTTTCCAGCACTGTAATGACTCTTGCTGATCCTCAGTAGAACTTCAGAGTTTCTTTATATTTCAGCCCAGAAGATGAATTCATTTCTTAACCATTTACTTATACTGGCTTCAGTATTCAATTAAGTGGAGCTTTTCAAAGCAAGAACAAAGTTATAAGAAAACAGGAAGAAGATATGTTAGGGTTAGAGGCTAGTTTTTTGTTGTGCTCATAACAGCCAGAGTTTATTTCTATACTTTTTTATTGCTTTAATAAAATTTGTATTAAGGATTATGTTTTGTAGTACTAGTAATTAGAAAATATGGTGATTAAAATATAAAACCTAAAAGCTAAAAAAGGGCTCTACTGCCTAAAGTTTTGGCCTGGTTTACAGAAAAATTTAAGAGCAAGAGTACAGTATCACCTATAATACTAACTAAATTAGTCTTATATATTAACACCTATAAGACTAACGACTCACGAAAACTCATACCCTACCACAAATTTTGTTAGTCTTATAGGTGCTACTGGACTCTTGCTCGTTTGTACTGCTACAGATGGACTAACATGGCTACCCATCTAGAAAAATTTAAAAAACAGCTCTTGCCTTTCTCCCCCTCCCTTAAAACCTTTATTCAATTACCCTGACAGAAAGTTTTGAAAATTTGGGGAAGCACTGAAAAAATATTTGCAAAATATTTCCTCTTTTATAATGAGTGAAATAGTTTTTTAAAACAATGTTTTTCTCACTCCCCATTGGAAAAATTGGGAAATTTTTGGGAACACTGAAAAAATTACAATTTTTTCCCTTTTGGAATGAGTGAAATGCTTTTTAAGACAAGGTTGTACTGGAAGTGTGTAGTATGAAAACTTTTATGTAAGCAAGACAATCTATAGCATTATATAATAATTCCAATGTATGCTGTAGATATGTCCAGCATTTCCGATATTTTTTTCTTTAAATATAAACAATGCTGTTGTCAATCAATATACTTTATTGTAGTTAATACACTCTTAAAGAATCCAGTTTTCGGTGATAGTGTTTAACTTACTATCCAGATATATTGGAAGTCTTACCTGCTGGGAGAGTTTTATGTGCAAATAATATATTTTCTTTTGTTTACTACAGAATTTGTTTTCTACCCTTAACTTTTATTTTTAATTTTTTCTACCTCTCTGATGGCAAAAATTAAAGATACGTGTGCTATGTAGCATAGGGTGCAGCAGGTTGCAGCTTTTTCAAGTACTGGCTCACTTGCAATTTTTCTTACGGAAAACAAAGACATTTATTCTTTTAAATTTCATAAACATGCTAAATAGTAAACTTTAGGTGCTAACAAAGTTATAAATGATGCACTTTATGTTAATAGTAAAACACATTTTAGATATGATAGGAAATAAGTATTGCATCTATTTTATCCACCTCCCCAGTAGATGACAAACTTCTAACTTCACAGTAGTAACTTCACCTTCTGGAAAGCCAAATGCAGTCTAACCATGAAGTGAATTAAATTTACTTAGGAAATAGTATGGTTTGCAGGAGCTTTCTGTACTGATTAAATCATTATACAAAATGATGTTTTAAAAAAAGTCTCTGCTGCCTTTCCCCCCCACCCCCAATGGTGTTCCAGGCAGCTTATTCATCAAAACGTAACAGAAAAAACCCACAGCTGTTAACTTAATTACTTAATGGTTTTTGCTTCTGTCAAATGCTAGGGACAGTTGCTGTGGTTAAAAAAAGGCGTTTTAAAACAGATATAAAATGCTAGAGTGTACCATAGTCTTGAATCTCTTTTAAGCTATTGTCTGAATCCCAGTTGGACCTGGGCATTTATTAATTACTCTTTGGTAGCTTGCTGCAGCATTTGTTGTATTGACTTCAGTTCAGATGTCAGGTCATCCTTAGATCCAGAGGAGTTAGCCGTGTTAGTCTGTAGTAGCGAAATCAAAAAGAGTCCAGTAGCACCTTTAAGACTAACCAATTTTATTATAGCATAAGCTTTCGAGAATCAAGTTCTCTTCATCAGATGCCTGATCAGTTTTGATCAGGCATCTGACGAAGAGAACTTGATTCTCGAAAGCTTATGCTATAATAAAATTAGCTCATCCTTAGGAATCTAAAAAGAGTATATGTAAGGCCTTTTAGGCAATCCAGGCTGGAGAATTAACCTCATTTTGTATAATGTACTTCAGGACACCTTCTCTCCAAAATCACATGAATTGGCTGGTTTTTGGTGAATGAAGTGGTGGATATTTACATTCCTACCTTGCAACAAGTTACACATTCATGTTCCCCTTCTCTGAGGTTTCTTGTAAGACAAATAGACAGCACGATGTTTAGGTTAATATTCTGGCAAGTTAATTATAGTTTCTCGTACCACAAAGTGGTTTTTGTTCCTTATCTCCTTCCTTCACAAAATGTGATAGAGTTCACTGTTCCCATTTTACAGATTTGGAAATGAGTGTAGTTGGTTACAGGCTTCCTGTGAATGTACAGTTGATTAAGAATTGGAACCAACTTCATGTTGGATACTCAGATTGCCTCTTCTGCTTCTTTTAGTACAACAGGCTGAGAAATTTCATGACTTTGGAAAGCAACAAACATAACTGAGAACAATAGCGTTCAAGAAGGGCAAGGTTCATTTCCGTTAGCAGAATCTGTTGTATGCTAGATGTACAAGGTTCTATTGCACCACAAAATCTAACATGCTTACTTGGCTTCTGGAAGGGAAGAATTTTGTTCACAAACCCATCAGTCTTCTGGTTGTCTCTAAAGGTTGGTGGAAGTAGAATATGCCAGTGAACTGAATTGTAGACTAAACAGAAACAGACTTTCCTTCAAAAAAGAGAGGATGTGTGCCTGCCTACATGTACCCATGTTCAGAGAAACATGCATTTAAACAACCTCTAGGCCCTGGAAATATTAGAAGGCATATTTGCTTATCACTGGATTAGCACCAATCAAGCCGAGAAATGCAATTTATGCTATTGCTTTTTTGTTATCTGTATAACTGCTTTATGGACAAATGAAACGGTTATCTTATGAAGGCTGTTTGTTTTGGAGGCATGTGGAATTTTGTGAAGCACTGCTGAATCTAGCTTTAAAGGTAGCTAATTAGTAATTTAGAGCTATTAAATTGGTTTTCTTGAATTTAAGAGTATTCCTATATTTTTCATTAGTTTGATTAGATCTATCCTGACACTTGGAAGGAGATTTCACATTTTTAACTTCAATTTTGACTTCTTACCACTTGATGGCAGTGAAGGAGCTGATGTTGCCAGGAAAGGTTCAGGGCAAGAAGCTATTATGAATAACAAAATGGGAGGTACAAAGGAAGTTTCTGACACTTCAATATTATTCCCATTTCTAGGCAATATTGCAAGTGACAGTAGTAGAGAAAATGCCTCTAGGTGGAGCTTCAGCACTTCCAAAGGGGGAGAGATTGCTTTACCTTCCTGAGAGAAGTGTTACCTTGTCTGGGTAAAATTTCTGTCAAGCAGGAGTCCTTCATGGGTATAGGAAGCACCTAGTGCAATCAATAAAATAAGACGGTTCTAAAATCAAAATGACTGGAGCCATACAAGTTTATTGTCGTGATTCAAATCAGAATTGCAGATTTTGTTAACAAAAGCTATGTAATGCCTTTTATTAGGACCAGGTAAAAGAGCACAAATGCTATTTGGCTTTTGTTTCTGGATGTTGCTTTGAACCAGTGTGGCTGTTTGCATCTTCCAGAACTGGTTAGTCCTTTTTTCAAATATTGAAGACTTCCTGCAATGAAAAAAAAATCACCCCAAAATGTAGTACTAGGAAAGTAACAGTAATGTAAAATTTGTGGCTGAAAGCAACAGGTGGTTATGGGAAAAGGTAACTAGCTAATTGTCCTGATTAAAACAATGCTTTTAAGGAAGAGTCTTTAGAGCATTGATTGGCATAGTGTGGCTCATCTAATGAAAGAGTGTGGCATGGAAGTGTTTAATGAGGCTTGAGGAAGTAGCTAGCTAACCTGAGACCCTGGAAAGGTTTAGGAGGTTAGTGAGGGGGGTCTTAATTTGTCCAAGTTAAATTCCCTGATGAAAATCAGGTAGTAGGTAATGTGAACCTTGAGACTCTGGAGGTCTTCTGCCAATCAGAGCAGACAGTATGGACTTTCATAGACCAATGGTCTGATTTAGTCTAAGGCAGTTTCATGTGTTCAAAGAAAGAGAGAATTTTGGAGAGTAAAAGGTTATCTTAGGTCTGCATAGCGTTAACTGTTGAGCAAGGAACACAATTGAAGGCTTCCATTGTCCTTTCTTCTTCTTTCTCCAAAGGCCAAAAGTGCAACTTGATTCCAGATCTGAAACCTTCCTAATTTTCTACAAAGGAAGTGGGGTGGAGGCCATACGTTTAGGGCCTGAAACATCTTCTCTCTTCTCCTTTCTAACATCCAGCTTAATAAAGGGTTCTGGAGAATTCAAAAGCTTGCACCGTATTTTGTGTTGTTTTGATTGATCTTAAAGGTATTGGTTAGAACTGCCCTAGGTTTTTGCGGATGGGGGAACTTTATCCTCCCTCCCTTGGCAGTCCAGAATACTGCTCCTGGGAAATGAAGGACTCCCTGGAATAGCTTAGTGAAGATCCAGGGGTCTCCTGTGGGAGGAGGATTGGTGAAGATCCCTCTTCCTCATGCACCTGTAAAAATCTAATTCAATCCACTATATGGCTTTCTGTTTTTGAAGTTTGCTTTGGATTATTGTGGCTATCTGCAGCCTCTAACCCATATACTTGTGATCCCAAATGCTTACATGCAGAAGGCTGCATGTTTTTGATTCCTTGGCAACTTGTATGGCTATTCTGAGTTGAGACACATCTACGACATCACCCTTTTGCAATCATGGCCCAACCTCAAAAACCAGCTTCAGCAGCCAAGTCTTACAATGCTCCTGGAAGATACTCAGGTTTGGACTTTGTGGTGAATTTTGATGGCAAGGAAATTCAGTAAATTGGGGGAGCGGACTCAAGAGAGCCTCTCTATGTGCCCTTGTTATCTGCTCTTCTACTAAGAGCCAGTTTGGTGTAGTGATTAAGAGCGGCAGGACTCTAATCTGGAGAACTGGGTTTGATTCCCCACTCCTCCATTTGAAGCCATCTGGGTGACCTTGGATCAGTCACAGCTTCTCAGAGCTCTCTCAGCCTCACCCACCTCACAGGATGATTGTTGTGAAGATATTAATAACACACTTTGTAAACTACTCTGAGTGCGCATTAAGTTGTTCTGAAAGGCGGTATACAAATTGAATGTTGTTGTTGTTGTTATTATTATTATTATTATTATTAAGTAGAAAACCTTGGATTGTGTTGGAGGAAGCTGCTACAGATGCCCTACTACATTTTACGCCAAATACTTCACCTTGGTACCATTTGTGGTGCTGGTGTGATCCATGTATGTGATCAAGATGACCTGTGAAGTATATGTTATAGCACTGGAATTCGGTGAGCCTTGGCGGTTTCTGCTTGCTTGGTTATCTTGGAGTCATTTACTTGGTTTCTGTTAACCTAATGTGATAAAAATATTTAGAAAATTAAATTTTGTTGAGATTTTGATCAAAATATTTTAGTTACGTGTTTTAAGTTTATCAATACTAGTCTGGATTATGATGAGTTGATAGCAGTGGCCTCATAATCTGTCAGACCTGCTTTATTGCTGTGTTAGAATTCTGTCTTTGCATGTTATCCATGTGATTGGCATGGCAATTGTGCTGCAGTAATCATGTGTAGATTCTGTCTGACTCTCCCCTGGGAAAGACATCTTTCTCCAACTAATGCTCCAGGGTTTTTCCAGGGAGAGTTATATGGCTAATTTGTTCAGACTTGAGTCTTCAACTTGCATGTGCTCCTTAAAAAGAAAAAAAGGGGGAAAAAGGCATTTTGTGAGCATCAGGTGCTGTATTGGAACTGACCTTACGATTTGAGAAAATTTAGAAAAGTAGATATTGGCAAAAGGCAAGCCCTTGCTATTCAGTTTGAACTTTTAACATGAAAGGCCATGTTAGAATATGAATTCTGTACCCTTACATAAGGACTCTTCAGTCATGAAATTGAGTGCTCCCTCTCTGCTTTCCACACTAATTCTGTATTAGTTATTTTTAAAATTCAGCACTTTTTCTGGAAATGTTGCATTCTTTGAGAAGATGAGTATATAACTAATTTTAATTTATAGTGGTCTGTGGCTGTTCACTGATGCCCACAGGCTATTTCAGCAAATGTGTAACACTGTGAGAAGAGATCACAATACTACTTGTTCAGTAGTTTCTGTATAAATTGTCACTCTAAATCAAAACTGCTCAGAGATTTATTGCCATGCAGTACTCTGTGCTGAATCAAAGGGAAGAGGGGAGCATTTGAAACTGTATTAAACTTAACTGAAACTATTTAAAAATGGGTATGCCAAACTAAAAAATGTTTTAAAACAGATTGATTTTTCTATACAAATAGCCAAAAATGGGTACCAATTGAAAACAGAGATTAAAATTGTATCTAAAAACAAGTAGGGCTTCAAAAGATTAAATAGCAATGATTACTGTTTTGCCAATAATTCACTGGGGAACTCGTGCCTAGTAAAATGTATTTTTATCTATGTTTAGGCAGATCTGGTAAGAAGGAAATGACTTTACCCGCAAAAGTTGGTCTAGCAAATGTCCTCCTGCGTACTTTCGCTGGCATCAGCTTTAGGAGAAGTGTTGGGTGGCATGAACATATCCTAGGGTCAGACCATATGAACATAGTTTATATGCTATTGGAACAGCACTGGAATCAGTCAGGCTGCTAATGCAATGGGGAAATTGACTCTTCACCAAAGGGTTTTATTTCCAGAACTCATGCGGTGTTTGAAACTTCATAATTCTGTGCATACGAGAGAAAGTTGTCAGCATGATTTCTACACATTGTTACGCATTTCTGTGCCATGTTGTGATATGTTATTAAAGGGGAATAAAATTGGCATCGTTTTAGAGCTGCCATGTTCAAGGCTGTCTCCCTCTGCTCTGCGTTGAGACTGTTTTTGACAATCCCTCAGTACCTGACTGTGAAATAAAGAGGTGGAGGAGTGTTCTGAGGGGCCCCCACCCTAATATACCCTCTGCATGAATGTCCTGTTCACGTAGCTTCTACATCCCCCTCCCCCATTTTCTAACAGAATAAATGGCATGCAAGGAGCCTCTTTGTCATTGAATGTTTGCACACAGGAAAAAGCTCTTGCTGCCTGGTGGAGGCTAGGGCCTTGCTTCACTCTACCACATTATCAGTGTTTTCCCCTGCAGAATATGTGGACTTAGGAGTCTAGCATGGAAATTGTGGGGCTTCTGTGCTTGTGTTCTCATTGAGTGCTCTGGTTGTTGGCAGAGAAACATGTCTGAAGTTTAAAATGTCAGTTTGGGAGAAAAGAGGAAAGTATACCCATGACCTTGCCTTCTGGAAATTTTCCGACTACTGTAGAATACTTCTTAGATGGAGAAGCCTCCCCCTTGCCTTTTTTTTAAAAAAAGGGAACTATCCTGGCTGCTAAGGGGCTACACTTGCCATGTGTCCTGGCTTTTTGGCCATGCCACTCAGTGCGACTGGGACAGCGAAAGGGACAGCAATGGCCACCTTTTCAGCCTGCCAAAGAATGCCCAACGGCTGCTACAGCATGTGTGTACTTATGCTTGCTCAGGGAACAAGAGCATTGCTTGATGGGTACAGGAGGTATCTGTGCCAGTTTGGTGTAGTGGTTAAGAGCATGGGACTCTTAATCTGGAGAACCAGGTTTGAGTCCTCACTCTTCCACTGGAAGCCAGCTGGGTGACCTTGAGTCAGTCACAGCTTCTCGCTCTCTCAGCCCCACCCACCTCACAGGGTGTTTTGTTGTGGGGATAACAACATACTTTGTAAACTGCTCTGAGTGGGTGTTAAGTCATCCTGAAGGGCGGTATATAAATTGAAAGTTATTATTATTAGTAGTAGATATACTGTGAAATCCTAAGAAGAGTTACTCCAGTCTAAGCCCATTGACTGAAGTAATGGGCTTAGACTGGAGTAACTCTGCTTAGGATTTCACTGTAAGTGTAATAATGGTAGCTCTGGCTGATTCAGGTTACTCCTTCTTTCATCTTGTTTTTAAATAATTCCCCAATAAAGAAATTGTATCATTTTGTGGTTGTGCCAATATAGGATATAACGGCATAAAACCATCCAGCATTATGGCTTTAAAATGGACTGTCCACATTTAGCTTTAATTACTTTTTGTTCTGTGTAGCTTCATTTCCTTGTGAGGTTACAACAGGCTTATTCATTGCATAGCTTTATGTGTAGGTCCCTATTTCTTTGCAGAATCTGAGGACGGGTGTGTTGGAACTGCTCTACTCTGAAATCCCAGTGAAGATTCTCGATAAGGACAGAGTTGGACCCACCTTGGCAAGCATGTTCCTAACCCCACTGTTGTGGAAGTAATAGGAAAGCAAGGTTTGGGGGCATTTGCAAGGGAGGACTGGCAGGTGGAAGAGAGTGGTTCAATGACTGCTGATTCTCCCTTGCAGAAATCAAATTCAGCAGTGTATCCCCTTCATCCTGGCTTGATTGCTTTTCAGAGCCTGGCTGGGGGGTATTTGCAGGGAAGAATGGGTGGTTAGAGAAGGAGTTAAGCACCCTCCCCTCCACCTGACCGGTCATTAGCTCTCCCTTACTTTCCTTATAATGTCTAATTCCACCCAAGGCCCAATTAATTACGTTACAGCTTGAGACACATGTTAGTTGACAAATGGTATAGTCTTGTGCATTGCTACTGCCGTTCTAGTCTATTGAAATCAATGGGTTTAGGCTGGAAATAATTTTACATTGGACTGCATTGAAAAAAATCACTGGGAAAAAATTCCCTCCCCTGAACTTATCTACAGTGTGATTATATTATGTGTATGTCAGTGATTGCACTGGACACAAAAATAACTTCAGTACAAAAGAACGAGAAGATACTTTTTTAGGGAAAAAAATAGCTTCTTACCACGTCGTGGCAAAAAACTAGTAAATGAAATTTGTCCTCTGTGATTAAAATGGGGTCAATAGCGTGAAATGCTGGAGTGATCAGTGCCTGCTTGCAGTTAATATCAACATATTTTGCAACAACATGTTGCCTTGTTTAGCAGCCTGCATTTTAATCAGCAATGTGATGAATGCTTGGCCACTTGAAAGGAATGTCGTTGGTGACGGTGGCGAGGAGAGGGAATCCAAAGGAAGCATTTTGATTTCAAACCTGTCAGCAAATAACAGAGCTCCTTGTGAAAATCCTGTTGTCATCTGGGTTGCAATATAAAGCAGTCACCTCTGTAGCTTAGGAATAGGCTCTTTTAAAGTGAGTGAACGTGGTGGTGGTGAAGCCGTAGCCATAGTTCCCACTGAGCTGATAAATATGCTTGGGCTATACCATTTCAGACTGCGCCGGGGAAGTCACATGGTGGAATACTCTTTCATGAAAACAAAACAAAACCCTCTCCTATAGAAAACTAGCATGACCGTGGGGTGGCTGGGCTAGCACATTTCTCCCTCTCCAGTTTCTCCTGGGAGGATTGCTTTTTATTTTTCTGTGGAGATGCATTCAACTCATGTGAGCCTCCACTTGTCTCTGAAATGGTAAACCCACAGACTTGTCACTTCAGTGAGAACTAGGCCTTAGCCATAACATCAGGCCGCTATCAGACTTGATTAGAATGCTGCCCTTGTGTTTGCTTTATAGTAAACAGGCACTGGGATTTGCTGAACTTCCATTCTTCCCTTTGGAAGACAGGTTCAGGTCTGGAAGCTCTTGGGTGTGAACGTGAGGAGTGAGGTGACTTCGGATGAAACATTTAGGTTGCAATCCTGTGCATGCAGTTTTAAAAGAAAATCTCTTAGAAGGAGGTTTGGAGGGGGGGTTGGTTAAAGGCTGTGAATAAAACATTTTTTGAGTTCTGGAGTATATGTAAACTGGAAGGGCATGGAGTGTTATTGTTGCCTTTGCAGGAATCCCAAAAGATCTGTACCACCATGGAAACTTCTCAAAGGCCTGAGGTTACTATATATGTCAAGGCAGCAAAATATCCTGAGGTCCATTGTGCAGAAGCCCGTTAACCATTGCAGGGTTGGGTCTAGCATTAAGAATGAGGTATCCAAATATTTCCTCTGTTCACTAAAGATGTCACAGTACTGAACATAAATTTTCCCTATTTCGCCCTTCTTCCAGACTCTCCCCCCCCCCACTTTAGGATTTAATCACAGTTAAGTGACAGATGCCAAACACAATTTGTCCTGGTCTAATTGACTGCAAAGTCATGGTCAATATTGCATTTGCTAACTCAGCCCATGTCCAAACTTATGAAGTTGTGTTAGTGGCTGAGGTATCTTGCTGAAGCAGTAGGAGAGGTGCAGCTTTCTAATTCCCTAAATTAATTTATTTGCATATGTTGCATATTGGTGTACTGTGTATAAATCCTCTTTTCATTTTATATTTGCATTTGTGAGTGGAACTCGAGAATGAACTGATTTTGTACTACCTTCTCCTTTCATTGAATCTTAAGAAAAGAATCTGAAAAGGTTTGGTGTCTGTCTACAGGTTTCTTAGATTTTACTTCAATAGTATTAATAGATAATTTTCCCTTTGTACAAACAGGGTTTATTAAAATGGTTTTCTGGGGGAAGTGTTAGAAGAATCTTTCTGTTAGCTGCAGACATCTGCTAAATTCCACAGAATACTTTTTATCAAAAATTCAAGTCTATAAAAGCATGTATCTCTGAGAAAACATTTCACTGAGAGGGTAGATCTTATGTTGATGATGAAATTCTGAATCTTGTGTAGCAGCAATATGAATTTTCTAATTAAGTAAAGCAGTTAAAAGGTCTTTTCAAATATTGCAACCCCCCCAACCCCGGCAACAATTTCCACTACAAGATAGGAAAAGTTATGAAACCCGTTTTAATGTCTGTTTCATGTTTCTATTTTATAGTGTGAATTATTACTGGCTCTGGTTTCTCAGTACGTGTATACCATAGGCACATGGACATTCCCACACATACATAGACAGACAAGCACACATACATGCAACACACACCACTTTATTATTCCTTTCTGGAATGGAATGTTTTATGCTGTTCAGCTTGTGCTATAAATCTGAAACGAAAACAGTGCTTTGTGCTGGAAGGCTTGACAGACTAATTACAGTGCTGCTTTAATTGTTTTATTTTGGCTTCGCCGTTTCAGGACCCCTTCCAGATTTAAGCCACTACAATAGACTGTGAGGACATAGTTCTAGAGAGTATGATTCATTCATTTTTTGTTTCCTTCCTATCTTAATCTGTGGTAAAGTACACTTCAGGTACCATATCTGCATGCTTAATTTTTTTGGCAAGACTTTTGCTGTATCCCTAGAAGTAGAAGATTGCCTAGGGTATATTTTGTTTAAGTTATAGACTACTATGGTGGTTATATATTGCTTTCAGGATACATCGTCTTTGACATGCTACTGGTCATTAAACTGTTGTTTTCAGGATATATGTAATGATACTTTGCGTAATTTCCAGTGTGTAATAGATACAGGTCTTTTTCTGCAGGGAAGAGGCAGGGATTAACTGTAACTTCTTTCATGCTGTGTCATTTCAGTAACAGAATTTTGCAGTGTTTTTTGCAATTAACAGACAGGCTCAAGCTTGAAAAAACAAAAACGAAACTGAACTGAGATGGTAAAAAGTGCTATCGTCTGCTCCTGTGTCTGCAGCCATTTGATTCTTGTGAAATGCAATCCAATGTTGTCTTTAAAATCCCTATTCCATAAGAATTGAAGAAACAAAAGCTGTTTGAAAATTCAACAAGGAATTAGCAGTGATGTAGATATTAAGGGCACAGTGTAAGGCAAGGCCCGAAACTTATAAAAAAAAACATTCGTAATAATAACCTGAGTAAAAGGGAACATTCTTGAAGATACACAGATGTATTAATTTTAATTTGTCCTTTTGATCTCTTAATTGCCACTGAAGATTTATTGACTAGTTTTAAAGAAGCAAGTGTTTGGAAGTTTCTGGCAAATACTGTCTCCTTGTAATGAGCACATGGCATTGAGCGAATTTAAGAGGAAAGGCGAATTGGATTGACTGATTGTTCAGTCATGTGGGCCAGCCTTGCTGCATATCCCGGCTGTTAAGAATGATTGCTCAAATTACATCGCCTCAGGTCCCTGCACTTGGTTGGCTGTCTTCTCAGATCTTAACAAGGTTCTGGGAATTCCTTTCTGACAAAGTTTGCTTTGTGTTTTTTCAGGATGCTTCATCAGCAGACGTTAGGAAAGCCTATCGTAAGCTTTCACTAATATTACACCCAGACAAGAATAAAGATGAAAATGCAGAAACCCAATTTAGACAAGTAAGTGACACGTACTTTAATATCAGTCTCAGAGGACTGTGTGAAACCTGGTTGCTGGATATTCGAGAACGAATTTAGTTGTGGTTGTGGAGTGATGTTTAAAAATTATCTCATTCTGAAGCTTTTGTTGTAGCTGAGTTTTGAAGTCAAGTTTGTTCATTATGTAATGTAGATTATAATCCCTAAAAATTTAAAGTAAAACTCACCATCATTCTTGTATGGGAATGTGTAGATTGAGGAAATAAGTATTGTGGGCTGTTTTTTTTTCTTCTAACAATGTCAGAAGCTGCGTCTCGTGTCAAAAAACAGCAAATATTTATAAAGCAAATATTTAATAAGAAAATATGTTAATATTTAATGTGTGTAATATTAAGCTTTACTGTGTTTGTATATTTCTCAGAAATGGTGTAATGTAGTTCTTCAACATAACTTGTTCACTTGGAATGTTATTACCTGGAATATTCATGGCTGCTAAGAAAATATTAGAGCCTGTTTTAAAAAATGGAAACTATTTTGGTTTTCATCCGTGAATAAATTATATCACCTTTGAACGGATGATTCATTACAGAAAACAAATGAACAATGATTAGGGCCCATACAAGAGAGATTGTAAAGATAAATAAAGTAGAGATTTTGGAAGTTTTAATGTTATTTAAAGTGCATTAAAATTCTTTGCATTTGCTTTGAGGACCTTGGTCAAGTATTTTTCTAATGTTGTAACAAAATATAATTGTTCAGATTATAGTGTTCTGTAAAAAATAAAAAAATAAACTTTCATTCTAGTTGGTGGCCATCTATGAGGTTTTAAAAGATGAAGAGAGAAGGCATAGGTGAGTTTATTTTGTTTGTATTTTAGAGCAAATTATTTTGCTTCTGTAGCTACTAACTTAAGCTCCAATGTTCAGAATATCTTTAAAAGCAAAGAACATCTTAAAAAACACAATTTTTTCTCTGCTTTAATGGCTGTCCTTGATCCCCCACATGTTCATAAATGGCCTTTTGAGTCCTAACATATGTTGATAACAGAGCAGTAGATAACTTTATCAATTATAAAATAAACATGTGCTTTTAGACACCTGCTTAAACCAGCTGTTGATTTTTTCCACGTTGTTCAGCTGATCCCCAGCTCATGACGTCAGAGTGACCCACAGAAATTCCCAGTAGTTAGTGCAAGGCAACAGGTTTTTTGTCCTTTTTTTGAAAGGGGGGGCACGAATACTTTCTGTTCAAAATGTCACCTTGCTTTTTCAAATATATTTTAACAAAAACTTAATTCAGTGTATTTCTCTGTGGTTTATTGAGAGTATTTTTGTGAGGTTTTAGAGGAATTCGCTGCTGCTGATGCATTATTTTATTAGCCAAACATTTCTTTGTTGTAAAACCATGGGGCTGAGTTTGTAGCTATTGCGTGTGATGCGATTGATGGACTTCATTGAAGAATGCAGTACATGAAATGTTCATAGTACCTGCAAAAAAGGGGGGATGGGAAACTTTATTACATGGTCTCTTGGGCTGCTTTTTGGATAGCTGTTGTGATTTATTAGGATGCTCATTTTAGCTGTGTTGGTGACCCAGATATTTTGGCTGAAGAAAAGGAAGGCTTGCTGCCAGCAAAGGAGTTCTGTGCGAAATATCTGGAGGCTTTCAATTCTCTGAGTAGGGATGCCGAAAGTTCTCCAGGAGGTTCTTGGCTTTGTAGAAACCTTGGCATGAGTCCAGGTCTCATAGTAGAGATTATCTACTTTCAGATAATCCTCTGTGTTGAAAGAGCCATGGAACAGTGTTCAGAGGAGTTTTGGAGATTCTGTGTATGGTTTTTACCCTGCCTCCCACTGCAGTCTTTCAGCTTGGAGTCATAGATCAAGGAAGTTTAGGAAGTTTAACAATAGGGGGTCAATGTCTGATGTCAAATGGTTGCAAAAGGTATGAACTGGTTTAAATGCACCAGCCCTCCTCTCTCTCTCTCTCACACACACACATTTATTTGAGGGGGGAGTATTATTTTGCATGCTTGCTGCGGTGTAATATTAAATACATTATGCTTTTGTATTGGCTTTTGTTTTTTTTAAAAAACCCTTTGGATTCCCGCCCCCCCTCACCACACCTGCTACGCCAGAACCTGACTGTTTTGCAACTGTCGGCCAATGTTGTGAAACAAGATTGAGACTCTTTCACATGATTGTTTTCTTAAAATAACTAAACAATCTTTCAAACACATTTCATTTAATTGTTGCAACTCTCATCTCTGTGTGTAGAACAAGTAGTAATAAACAAAAAACAATTTTGATGGGATAGTCAGCTAATTATTTGTGCTGATTGCTTCCAACTGTTAACCTATTTCTCTTAAAAAGCAAAATCTCTAGATTGCTAAGAGATCTCTCCCCCACCCCCACCATTATTGTCTTCAGGACTTGGATCATAGGCTCGGTTGGAAAAATTTGAACTACGAGCTGCAGATAACCAGAACCCTAAATCTGAGTTGTCTTTGTTTTTCTTAAAAGCTATGTAATTATGTAAAGAATTAAGCTCCTAATTCCCCCCCCCCTCTGAAGCCACATGTTTCCGATCTGATGGTCCTTAACTGTATCTAACTGTGCACAGATTCTTACTGGAGTATCTCCCCCTCTTAGCAGGTTGAGAAAGTAATATTCTCAGCATTTAGCAGTATTTTTCTAGCCAGAAAACCCCATATTTGAAAGATTTTAAAAACTGCTCCCCTCCAATCTTTTTCCAGTCTTAACATCAAGGTTGCAATTGGAAGCAACATCTGAGTATGTTTTCTGTGTACATCAGCTTTGGGGTGGTGGTGGTTGGTGGTTTCTTACTGTCTGCACAATTCCCCTCCCCCCAAATAAACTTTGGGTTTAACCCAGAATTCCAAAGGGATTGGAGGGTTTGGTGTGAGAGCAGAATAACAAGCCACTGTTGAGCACGTGAAGGCTGCGTTTTTGTTTGGCTTTCCTTTTAAGTGGCTCTTATGTCAAACCTTCAACCCACTTTTTGAACTTGGGAGGAGGGCAGCAGCAAGCTCTTCTGGGTCACTGCTGAGGCTTTCCATATCCTGTCCTTGCTATACAGAGCAGGCAAATGAAGCAGCAGATAAAACAGCATTTAAATTTATCTAAGGGTCTCTAGCATATGTGAGTGGATACTGGGAGTTCTTTTTAATACCCAGTTACTTCAACTGCAGAATTACAAAGTAAATCTGTTATAGTTCATCGTCCATCTTTAATGTGGTGAAGGGAAGGGGGTTGAATTCCAAGAGATTCCCCCCCCCCATATAATCTGAGTAGCTTGTTTCTTAGGGGCTTTATGGCTATATTTACCTAGACTAGCTCTTCAGTTTTAAAAGTATACCACTTTTCTAATAGCTATTCAGAAATCATTTTTAACTTTCTAAATGTGGGGGGACAGATTAAAGGAACCAGTAGTGGTAGAATGAAAATAATTGTTCTAACACCAAGCATGTAAGCTTATAGCACCTTTTTTGTAATGAAGAGGTTTTTCATGTACCATATGGAAAATATATGAAGTGTTCCCAAGTACATTTGCATTATGTTTTTCGCAACCTAACTTTTTTTTTTTGATGGAGGGTGTCCTTTTTATTTTCCTTTAGGCCTTTATATTCTGAAATCTAATTCTCAGAACACATAGACATAAATCCCATTTATTTTACTGACTCTTCCATTTCCTGTGCTTAGGACCATAGGTTTGGATCTTTTAAATTAAGCCTCCTTTTAAAAAAAGGATATGTCTATTTTAAATAAGTATGCAAAAATTAGGCACATCATTTTAAATATGTGTATATGGTTAGCTAGACAACCGCTGTATTGAAACAAGGTGGGGAACAAAAAATAGTAAATTCCTTTGTGTTTCAGCAATTGCATTGCAGAGTTTAAGATAGTTTTGTTGAAACGTGATAAATCAGTTTTTGTCCATAGTTTTTATAAGGAATTTCTGCTTAGAAGATGATTCTGCTACACATCGTTGTCTGTTTTGTGTACATGTGTGTGCGTTTAACATCTTATGCCCTCGTTGTTGTTTTAGAGTAGTTGATTGCTTGGTGTGTTCAGAGCACACATATGAAGGGAATTGCCCAGGGAAAGGGCAAAATGGTAGATAAAATGTGAGGCAAAATGTGAGGCGGTCATAAAGGCAGAATGCTTTGTGATTTCCTGATGTGCTTAGTTCTGCTGCCTGTGCTGCCTTGGTCTAACGTAGGTGATAGATTGATTTCTGCAAATAAGTGCTTTAATGAATCGTCTGCATGCTTCCTAATTAACTAATTTCCTAAATGTGAAAAACAAGATTAAAAATTATCAAAGGCTTCTCAGTAACTTAAAGATCATTGTTCACATGTAGTTCTAAAAATTAAGCAGATGTCTTAATTTTCCAATACAGTGCTTAATTACCATACAAAGGAGTGATTTATCTTTTGACAGTGTATATTCTAAAAAGTGGGTTATAATAGAAGCTATCTTCCCTTAAAATGGCCAGTCGTGTGAGCCATAATGTTCATTGATAGTAAAATCAATAGAGCATTGATTCTGGAACTAAATCCTTGGAGACTTTTGTTCAGAATAGCAGTCATTGCCTGGTAAATGCAGAATGGTGTTGAGAGTGTTTACTGCATAAAATTTTCTTGTCTCAGATATGTATGAAACCATGTTTTTTATTTTAAATTTATATTATCGAGGGCTGCGATGTCTTAGGAAAATTAATATTTGATGGTAATTGTTACTGTCATATTTTTAAGCAGTAGATAACCTTTAGTGGTATGGAGCAAAGTTTTCTAAGAAAACTATTTAGTAACAGTATCTTTTAGATATGGCTGTTATGTGTACTTTAAGACTCTATTTTTAGTGCACGCATTGCACATTACTGTTGACTTTAATATTTCTATTTTTTTGTTGAAACATTTTACACCACGTAAGTGAAGAAGACTAAAAATTCCCTCTTTGTAGATGAAACAGAAACATCACCAAGAACTACTGATAATTTTTCCTTCTGTTAAAAAAAAAAAACCTCTCAATTTTATAGCCATGCCTTATACTGAAAAGCCTGAAACTTTTGAGATACATGCAAGCTTCTATTTTTTTAAACGCAATTGACATGGCTGCTGAAGTTACCTAATAGTTATCCTTTTGGTTCTCAGCAGTGGAAGTTAGTAGAATATTTTTCTTTGACCATCAAATAATTAACAGCTTGTCTAGAACAGTGGGCTTTTAATCCAAGGTTAAACTTCCTCAGCTCTCTTGAATGCATTCTGTTTTATACTTAAAGCCTTAAGTTTTATTATTTGGAAAGGCAAAAACAAATGTTGGCAAAAATAACTCAAATTTTTCTCATTAATCCATCTCCAAGGTATCAATTTAATAACTATCAAAGTAGCTAGTGCAGTTGTTGCATTTAAATTGATTTACATGTCAAGACTGGCAGTTTAGCAGCTGCGCTATTATTCCTGGATCGGTCAATTTACTTGAGAAAAACCTACTACTGAGTTCTACTGACCTGCATGACAATATAGGCTCTATTTCTATTCCTGTAATTAGGCCTGCGACTAACTCAGAATATTTTTAATTAAAATATTTTGGTCAATGTGTTGCACCAAATTAGGCCTTTCAGTGCAGATTTAATTCTGGAAATAGCGTGATTAGAATATTCAATGAGCTCTGCTCCATTTAGGATTAATTTGAGCGTACAGTATTTTTGAGTGTTTCCATTCCAAGTGAATTTAATATTAGACTTTTTGCTTCTTGCCTGGTTTTCTATTAAAAATGATCTAACAGTTATTTTCGTAGGTAAGAAATGTCTGACTTCTACCTCCCAAATGATCTGTAAGATGACAACAAGGAGGAAGTAAATATAGAAAGAATCGACTTCAATAAACAGCTTTTTATATAAGTGCAGAACCAACTAACAAAGCAGAATGGTTACAACATTAAAAATGAGATAGAAATGATAAGAATGTTTCAAGTAACATTCTTTAAAGATAACCTGATTTCCAGAATTCTGATCACTGTAAATCCCAAGCTTAAAATATTACTCTTAGTACCAAAATAAAAAGCTGAATAAAATAGCAAACCTTCTGTTGTACCATAAAGATACTTGTTTTGTTGTTGATCGTGATATTTGTAAATTAGGGAATTGTAGGAAGTAAGTGGGTTTGGTTGTCATTCCGTCCCACTTTCAATCATCCCTTTGTAATTCTTTTATGCTGGAAACATGACCAGTGATTGACAGGTAGGTTGAACATATGGTTCATTGTAAAGAGGGTAAAACATTTCTCAAGTAAATCAATTGGGGGAGCTGTAAGAACAGTAGAGTTACCATTTTAATGCAGTCACCGAAGAATGTTTCTACAATGTGCTGCTTTGAATTCCGTCTATCCCAGCAACCTAGATGAAATGTTGACAAAAATATAATTGAATTTTTTTTAAAAGATTATTCTCAATCATTAAAAAAGTAAGAAGATTCATTTTAAATGCTTTATGAAAGCTTGTTTGTTTTTGCCACTGTAGGTATGATGATATTCTGATCAATGGGCTACCAGATTGGCGACAGCCTGTATTCTACTACAGGCGAGTGAGGAAAATGAGCAATGCGGAGTTGGCATTGCTGTTGTTCATTATCCTCACAGTGGGTCATTATGGTGTAGTTTGGTCAATCTACCTGGAAAAACAACTGGTAAGCATGTGTAATGACCTTTCTCTAAAATCACCACAGATGTGTGCAGGTTTCTGGATTCTTCACTGTTTATCCTTTGCTCGTGCATGTGTGCAAGTAAGTATGCACACACATGCTTGTCACTACAAATTAGTACTTTATTTACAGAAAATTAAGATGTGCCTGAATGTAAGACAGTCCTTCTTTTAAAAAGTTATATACAAAAGGTTTTAATTACTGTATATAATTATAACTTGTAAGCACATTTAAGATGACCCCCTCTTTTTTCTTGATGGCACATATGGAAAAAACCTAGTCTTTCTTTTAATTAGTGTGTCAAAAATATGTTGGATACAAAAGAAACTACTCATTTTTTTCCTTTAATTTAAAAAAGATACTTAATTTCTGCCTTTTTAATGGTTATAAGCTTTTAAAAATAAAATGTAAATTTTAAAAAATTGTTATGATCAGGTAAGCTTGATAAAACTACTTTGTAAAACTTCTCCTGGAATCTAAACAAACTTCTGCTTGGGAACTGGACTAATTTGAGTTTTGGATGCCATCCTCCCCTCCCCCTGGTCCAAATCCCTGGTCATGATGTTTTGAAATTATACTCACTTCAGCCTTTAATGTCTTAATGGAGGTTCCCTTCCCCACCCTCCAAATTGAAGTGTCTTTGAAACATGATTAAAGTTCCAGGGTTCGAATGGAAAAATGACAGCAGAGAGATGTTTAAATGTTTTGTTTCTTCCTTGTCTACTAGAAAGCAGTAGAGCATTTTATTTAAATACCAAGAAACTTATAAAGCAGTTCTCTTACCTTAGAATTTGTTCTCTCTTACATTTTCAAAGATAATGAAAATTGTTGAATGAGAAAAGGAGTAAGTTTGAATGTTTTTTTTAAAAGGAAAACTTTGATTGCTATGGCAATGTACATGACTGACAGAACTGGACTTCATGTGTGTTTAAGGAGAGGATACCATGGCAACAGTTATTGTTAAAGATGGTTTTTCTTAATCATGTATTCCCCCAATGCATTTGCATAAATACTGTTCTGTTTATCCTTAATTGAACAATATCACTAACATTTGCAGAGCACATGTTAATGATAACCTCTGACAATAGTGTTTCTTTCTCTTTCAGGATGAACTGCTTAGCAGAAAAAAGAGAGAGAAGAGGAAAAGGACTGGAGGGAAGAATGTGGATGAAATGAAACTTGGTGTAGACAAAAATGAAAGGTAGGAACATAAGAAAAAAATTTTGTAGAAGAGTCACCTCTTATACTGAAGGAAGTATTGTAAATAGTTCTTGACATAATAATAATAACATGAAATAACATCTTGTGTTAGTTGTTGAAAAGAAGCTATATAGTGGTGGTGGGGTGTGTGTTTTAGGTATTTAACAGTAATTACTTCTAATATTTTCTGAGTCATTGGTGTGGATTCAGCAGTGTAAAATGAGTGTGTGCTTTGTCAGAGCAAACAAGCGATAAACAAGAAAACTTGCGTGGAATTAATTTAAACGACAGCAGTGGTTTGTTCTTCAAGTTTAGGAGAAGATTTTCCATATACACCCCGAAGAGGTTTCTGTTTTAATGCAGGATACTCGCAATAGAGTTTATCTGTAGATATTATTAGCTTGTATTTTGGTTAAGTCTTGTCCAAGCTTAGAAACGAAAGGCATTCCCTCCCCAAAGCCTTACTTACTATTGTGTGGGTGTTTTATAAAGACAAGGAACAACATGGGGGCATGATAGTGACATTTGCAGAACTCCAGAAGATACCACCATTTCTTCTATTGATTCATAGAAAGAAATAAAGGGTTTAAATAGTTCGCACAGCAGGGGCATGAACTGGATCAATGCAGGATGGAGATCAGAAACCGTTCTGTCTGTCTTCTGTTTTGATGACATCAGTGAGTAATGCTTCAGTGAACTGCAAATGACATTAATTTTTATGTATTGGTTTGTTTATGCTACAGTCTTCATATCTGGTTGTCAGCGCTTGTGACTGCTGTGGTGTTGGTTAGTCTTTTTTTTTTTTGAAGCTAAAGCCGCCAAGAAGGCTTGAGGGATTTATTTTGTGAGGTGCAGACAAGCCCGTGTTTAGGGAAGTCTATCTATAAAGATTACAAGAAGCTATTTTGTGTCACTCTCTCTGTTTCTAGGCTTTCTCAGGAGAGTAAAATATTCTTGGTGAATATTTTTGTATGTGAAAATACTGACATATCCTTGTGATGGAATGATACTTATTTAGTCTTTTATGGTTTTGGTTGCATAGACTTCTGTGGCAATGTATGCAATGATTTTTTTTTTTAAGTTTCTGAAAACTTTTTTTCCCCTCCCCATTTCTGTAGGTTACTAGAGAAGCCACAGTGGTGGGACTTGCTTCCGTGTAAGCTGGGTATATGGTTCTGCTTAACTGTAAAAGCACTGCCTCAGTTTTTTCAGGTAAAAATACAAAGCTCTGTGTGATGAGTTTGGGGGTGGGGTGGGGGCTCTTGTTCTTGTAAAATTTTAACTTATAAAACTCATATTTGTTACATTGTCGTTGTCTGTCCTCTTATATTTTATTTATTGGCGGTATAACTATTTGAAGTTGAATGTGTTATTTGTAGTTGCAGAACATCATGGGATACCGGAAGTTCCCATCTTTGTATTGATTAACTCTGAAGACACTGAAATCTCTGCTAAATAAATGGGAAAGGTGGGAAGAACTCCCACTAGTAAAACTGCAGCTTAGGTCTAAGAGGAAGACATTGAAGGGGATTTCCTTTGTATTTATTATAATGTTTGCTGCATCAGCAAGAAAAATATAAACATCAATTCAAGTTTCAACCAGATAGGAAAACAAAATTATATTTTCAAATAAAGTAAATCTAGCCTCAACAACTCGGTCGGTATTTTTTTCTTTCTCTATTGTCAGATTATAGAACTAATATTTTAATCACTTCTAAAGCTTTAAAAACATTGTAAAGGTGCAACACAAGATTAAATACGATAGGGGTTAGCACAGGACCTATTTAATACCTAGTTTGCTGAAGTTTGTGGGGGGGGGGATTGTAGCTAGTGTTAAAAACAGAAAAATATGGTATTACAAGACTGGTGCATTTGTGGCCAGGAAAAGATTGGGTTAGGAAGGGAAAAGGAACTTTTTTTGCTTCTAGCTGCCATTGTAAGAAAATATCTAGATTTTAATGTGTGTTATTAACATTCTAATAAATAAGACTTTAGTAACCTACTGAATTAGCCAGTACTGGCAAATTTAAATTAGATGTTGAGGCTCTAGGCTTTTTATGAGTAGGGTGGACATGTTTCTAGCTATTTAAGCTAGTATAGGTAGACTTTAAAAAGTGTGGGCTGTGCCTGATGTGTAGGCTCAGACACCACTGCTAATGGTGGAAAAAGCCAACCCAACAGAAACAATGAATTCTTGCCAATGAATTCATGAGCTAAGCTTAAGGCTAGACGGTATACTTGCCATGTTCCTGGGTGGAGGTTGTGATGTTTGACCAGAGTACTTGCCACAATTTTTTTTTAAAATACAAATTTAATACAAGAAATGATAAAACCGTACAGTACAAACAAGAAAGGGATTAATTAAAACTAAGCCATAAAACATTATCAAAACCACTCTTGGCAAATTGTTAAAAACCCAAGAATTACAATAAACAAACATTTAAACTTTGTTCCATTGGGGGAGTTACTTCTTTGGTATTTAAAACATATAAAATTGGTTTCCATATTTCATCATATTCAAATAAAGGGACTGCCACAAATGTTGATCATTGTAAGCATTAATTGCATTACATAGTATAAATTTTTTTTTAAAATTGGGAGCTCCAGAGGACTTATCAGACATGCTGAAGAAAATTGCCAAAGTAAGTTAGTCTTGGAAAGCAGAACCATAGATACAGATGGCTAGGTACTTCCTGTTCTTTCAGACGGTTTGGAATCAGAACTCATTGGTCAGCTGTTCCTGAAAGCTTACATCCACAGGAGTATAATGTGAATGTTCTAATTATGATGGACTATACAGATTGTGGAGAAATCATCCTGGAATGGCTGAGATGGTGGCAAATCTCATGTGAAGAAATAAATATCTCTGCATTATTTAGACTAAGCCTTAGCCACTGGTGCTTGGTAGAGATTGGAAGAAAATGTCCTTTCCTCAGATTCAAGGAGGAAGAGGAAACAACACTTTGGTCTGGCCTGTGGATGTTCTCTTCTGGGTAGGTTGGAGTGCGATCACCAGAGCAACACTGAGGGGTAGGTAGACCCTTGGACCACAGTACAGATATCAGTAGCAATTGTAAATGGGCAGGGTGAGGGACTACAAGGGGAAGGAAGATGTATTTTTTGCAGAACACTTACTCAGAATCCACATGGAAGTGGTGTTGAGATGAGGTGGAAGAAAAAAAACACGTTGGAAAAGATAGTGGGGTGAGACACATAGGGAGGAGCCATGGCACAGTATTACAGCATGTGCTTTGCATGTGGAAAAACATCTCCAGTCAAAGAGATCAGATAGCTGGTGATGTGAAAGTCCATGGTCTGAGCCCCTGGAGTGTTGCTGCTGTCAGAGACCCTCTAGATGAAGCATCTAATTCAGTTTTAGGTGTGTATATGTAAAGATTCTATTTTGATATGGTCTCTGATCACCTAGCTGAGAGCTTATGTAGGGTGCCTGTCTCCCAGTTTGAGGTGGTGGCTGGGTAATTGTAGTGGCCTTGATTCACTGTGACCAATTTCGGGTACGTCTTGTAGTCAGTCTGTCCTTGATGTGTATTTTTGATGTTGGGTGCCAGGGACAAATGGGCAGTGTTAGCTTAGATCTCTGAGAATTGGCATAAGATAAATTGAACCATACTTTAGGCTGAGAGATCCCTGAACAATTGCGGCTTAATTATTTTTTCATATAGATCATCATTTTAAATTTGTCTTAAATTTAAAGAGAATCTTCTTCAGATGGCTCACCAATGGCACCTGACGCCAAAAAAGTTGGCTTTGGTGTACAGATGGTATTGCGAAGAGGCAGAAGCAGATGTATTTGATATGTGGTGGTCGTGCCCACATATGTTTGAATTTTGGTGAAATATAATAGAAAAAAATAGGCCTTGGTTGAGATATTCCAATCTTGCGGGAGGTAATGTTATTAAATAACCTTTTGACAGTCCCAGAGAACCTAAGCCATTTCTTTGCATCCAATTACAGCAGCTGAAATTGGGGTTTCTTTTTCCAGATATTGGCAGAAAGAAACACATCTGTGAATTCAGGAATGGTTTGATAAAATTAAAGAAATGTCTCTTATGATTAAATCAACATTTTTACAAAGAGAAAAACGTATCTCCACTTGAATTATTATGGAGACCTTTTTTGGTTTGTATCAAAGTAACAGTAGTACTGGTTGTTGGCTATGCTTAATTGTATCTTGTTTTAGTTGGTTAATGATGGTGATCACTGTTTGTGTGTGTGTGTTGTTTTGTGTCCTATTCTGTAATGTAAATTACTATAATTAAAAAAGAGAGAGAGAATTGGCATATGATGTTTTCATATGGCCTGGCTTGGTCACGGATGTTGTTAAGGCATTTGTATAAAGCCACCACATGTGGTCATTCATAAATTTGGGTTTGTTATCATCCGTCCCCTTAGAAGACTTCCCCCTCTCTCTGTAAGCCACTGTGCTTTTAGTGCTTGACAGATCAGGAGTACCCTTACTATATTAGGAACATGTGCTAGGAGTAGGGTCTTTTGTCATGGAATGATCTCTGCTGGGATTGGAGGGCATTCCTCTCTATGCTTAATATGTAGCAAGATTTTTAAAAATTCTGTCAAAACCTTAGAGAGTCTGGTAAAGTTGGCTTTTATCTAGTTAGAGACTGCACTTCTGATTTACTGCTTTTCTAATTTTTTTATTCTATATAAACCTCTTTGAGCATAGGGAAAGTGAGTCACAAGTGTTCTAAATATGGAATACATTTCGGAGTGAGAAATTGGAGCTTGTTTTCCTTTTGCCAAGGATCTTATTGCTGCTCCTTGTAACAAACAGAAGCAAAATACAGAGGTTATAGCAAGCTGCAGCAGTTTGCACCAGTCGAAGCTTTCCAGCAGTCTTAGAAGTGCAGCCCCCATGCAGAGTCTGTTGGAGCTTACCCTCCGGGTTACAAAAGCAGTAAGGATTGTAGCAAGATCTCTTATCTTTCCAAGAAGAGGCACAGCTGGTGTATCAGATGTAACCGATAAAAAAGTACTTCTAGCCCTAACTGCTACCTGTTTCTAAAGCAGCAGAGCCATGTGCTCTTGAAAATTCAGTCATGCTTTGAATTGCTTCAAAAAAAGAGAGAGCATTATTTAGCAAATATAAGATTATCCTCCATAAAACAATCTTTCGATGGGTGGAGGAAGAATATGTTTAGTTCATTCTCTGAGCTTTTCAGGCAACCAAATTAGACAAAGTTTCTAAAGAAAAAGAATGATATTTCATTCTTGAAATTGAGCATTGACAGCTTTCTTTAATATGTCTATCTGTAATTAAATGTTACAACGCAAGTGTAGTTTGATCACCTGTATGAGCAGAAGCTTCCACCTACGTACAGGAGGTTACAGATTTCCTCCCCTACCTTGGATTACATCCTCACCTGGGCATTAAAAGTTGTTGCAGAGGACCGTTCAGCCCTCCAAAACAGTGGGTGGGGCATGAAGGACTACAGCTGGGGGCAGGAATTGGCAGCACCCCCTCTCCAGTAGAGTGGAAACACCTTGCACTTGTACAGGAGGATCTTTAGATCCAAGTCTGTGCCTTTTAATATATCTTAAAAGATATATGAGAGGTAGGGAGGCGAAATATCCTTTTACATGAATCACGTTGCAAAGCTGCTTACCTGCATCTGATTGTCATTTATCCAGCTGAATGTTTTTCATCTCTCCTGCCCCTTCCTTTGCCCTACCTCAGGAGGGGGGGGGGAGGAAATACACAAAGGCACTTAAAATAATTAAGGTACTTCTTTACTTCAGAAAACTGCTTTGTATGCACGTCTGCAGGTTAGCCATTGTCATTTTGCTGTTCTTTGCTATGCCGTCTGCTGTTAGCTCTTAGAGCTAAAAGAAAAATGGTGCGCAAGTGTGGAGGTTTCAAGCCATAATTTTTTGAGAGCTTTCCTTGTAATTCATTTTGTAGAAGACACAAGGAAGTGGATTAAGATGGATTTCGGGTGCACTGAGAGCCAATACGTATGTTATCAAGCGGCCAAAGTGCCGTTTTGTCTGTGCTTCTGAATCCTTGCCTTCCATTTCTGAAGGGGGAAGTTTTCTGATCTTGCTTGTGGCCAGAGCCACGTGCTGTGGAGCACAGTGATATCCCTGTGGGTGGGTGAATACCTGTGAATGGGTGAATACCCAGTGGATGAGTGAATACCTGACCTGACTGTGGCAGGGGTCTTTCCTAGCCCTGTTAACTAAGATTTTATTTGAATTTGAGATGCTGAGATTGAGCTAAGGTCTCCTATGCATGTAAAAGTGTCCCACAGAGGTGCCCTTGGAGGTACAGATGCAAGTAAATGGGCTTTCTGCAGTTCCAAGCTATGTAATATATGATTTGACTGGCCCATATCCCCTGCGTGTGAAATAACTCCTCAGTAATTTGGACAGTGTGCTGTCGGATGAAGCCTGATAGGTAATGCCCACCATTTCAGAAGTTGGGTAAAACTGTCCAGATTGCTCAAGGTGGGGAGGGCTTGGCTTAGTGGTACAGGAGCTGCTTTGCATACAAAAGGTTCTAGGTTCAATTCCAGTGTCTTTGGTTGAAAGGATCAGGTGATTGGTGATGTGAAACCCTGGAGAGCCCCAGAAAATACTGAAGCTGATAGACCAGTGGTCTAGCTTGGCATAAAGCAGTTTCATGTGGCTCAAGAAAGTGAGCCAAGCCATAGGGAGGACACCACAAATTGTATAGTCAATCCATCTTCTCACTACTTTTCCTGCTGTTGTGACAGTCTCTGAGGAAGTAGAAGAGAGACAGATTTTTTCTGGGAGGGGGAGATTTTCCTTCATCTTAATTGCTCCATATTTAATGTACCAATGCAGTCATAAAATATCAAGCTCTCCTAAACATCTCCTAAATCCTAGTCAAACATGATTCTTGGAAATAGAAAAGCTAATCTTGGCCTTTGGGTCACTGAGGACCTCTTATCCTGGGGGAAGAGCTAGTAAGTCCCCCACCCAAGAAACTACCATTGTTCCATCAAAGGCATAGCAGCTTGACCCTCAGGACATTTTCAGGTCCTCTCATGCTGTGAGGAGGGTCTAAAATAGTCACTCAGCAATGAGGGCCAATATATATATATATATTTTCAAGTGTTGCAGACTGGTTTGAGGACGTGATAGTAAAAAATTAGAATATAAATGGAATAAATAAACAATTGTGTCTGGCTGTCAGAGAAAAAACACTGATTGTCTTGTTAAGAAATTAAAATTGGTTTTGAGTAGAGATAGGGGAAAAAACAAACCCTGAGTTTCGTGGTTCATCTCATTCCACAAAACACGAACCACGAACTTTCATGAAATTGTCCTGTTTTACGAAACGATTTGTTAGGTTCGTGATTCATCAGATCACGGGGCCCTACAATGGCTCCCTTCATACCCAGAGATGCCAAACTTGCAGGGAGACTTCAGCAGACTCTCCTCCAGCCACTCGCCAAGTAGCTGTCTTCAGGCTCTTTGCTGACTCCCTCCCCCCGGTCTTACTGGCCTCCTGCTTTCTGCCGCTGCTGGAAGAAAAGTCAAGCGGATCTGCTTGGGTTTTCCTCTCTTCAGGTTCTCTTTTCCTTCCCCTCCCCCCTCCCCCCCGCCTCCAAGTTCTTGAAGGAAAAGCCGAGCAGAGCGGATCTGCTCAGGATCTGCTCCAGGAAGCTTGGGGGTGGGGGGTGGGTGGGAAGGCATGTCAGAGCAGCAGGAGGACGGGAGGTAGAGAGTTCGCGAAGGGTTCCTAAAGCTGACAAGCAGTGAGCAGCAGCAGAAGGAGCTGCTGAGGTTGCTGCTGCTGCTGCTACTACTCCACCATCTCATTCTTAAAAATGGAGAGGGGAAATAGAGAGGGGAAGGAGTCTCCAACTACAGTTCCCAGGTAAACTTGCGCAGACCCACATTTCTCAGCTCTCAGGTTGGCAGGGAGAGCTGCCTATCAAGGTTATAGATGCAGAGGAGTTAGCCGTGTTAGTCTGTAGTAGCAAAATCAAAAAGAGTCCAGTAGCACCTTTAAGACTAACCAACTTTATTGTAGCATAAGCTTTCGAGAATCATAGTTCTCTTTGTCAGACGCATCTGACGAAGAGAACTGTGATTCTCGAAAGCTTATGCTACAATAAAGTTGGTTAGTCTTAAAGGTGCTACTGGACTCTTTTTGACTTTATCAAGGTTATGTGAGCTAAGATTGGGGTTTCCATGGCAACGAAAGGTCTGCAGACATTTGGGGCCTATGTTGCCTAGGGATTCAATGGATTGGCATCAGCCTGTCTGGCATCATGAAGCATTCATGAATCGGCCCCCAAAGTCGTGGAGTTTGTGAAAAACGCGGCCCCACGAAACACGTTTTTGCGATACAGAAATCGGCCCGATTCATCACGAAATTTGATTCGTATTTTGATTCGTGCCCATGTCTAGTTTTGAGTGATTAGCATTAGTTTGCATTGAATCAAAAATGTTAACTTTTATTAATTTTAAATAGATCTGCGCACTAAGTATCTGTGCACTAAGTAACACCCTTCATCTTGTTTGTTGATGAGAGAGAGAAAATTGAGCAAAACAAATGTTTTGATGTAATTAGAAAACTGGTGGATGGGGAGATAAGTTTGATTTAAGCTGCTTTAGAAAAATTGATATGACAATGGTTCAAGAATAGGAGTATTCTAAAATTGAAGTTGAATTCAGTTTGGCATGTTTTGCATAGTAAACAGTCGCCTCAGGCTGCACTTACTTCTACGTAAAGCCCATTCACTTCAGCTGGTCTCATTTCAAAATAGAATGGTTTATAATAAGTTGAAAGTCTGTTTGAGAGCTTGGAGACCCAAAAGGGAAATTATCAAGAAAAAGAAAATAAGAATAAAATAATGGCAAAGCATACAGTTGCTGGTTATTTGTGGATTATATTTTAACTACGAGTTATAAAAGATGTCCTTACCTCCTGTTTGTGTATAAAACAAGCAGGAGAGTATGGCTTACAAGCAAAGATTAGCATTTTTAAGATGGTTGCTTTTGGAAGTCTGAATGTTGTTGGGCAGTGTCTCCCCCCGCCCCCCTGAAAGTATGGAAGATGTCTTTATTTGCCAAATAACAATTTTGTGTTTACCCATTTCCTTTATTTGCAAAATGTAGGCTTGCATTCATTTCACGTCAAAGTTCTGAATGCCAGAATAGTTCTATTATGCATCTTTTATTAGGTTTCTGCAGCAATGAAACTGTAAGGCTGCTGTTTGGTTTCCACAGAGATGATAAGCTTTAGAAATAAACTCTTCCATTACCTACAGACCTTCTGTAGTGAGATCCAGTGAAGAGTTGTAAGAAATATCCACAAGGTTCTTTGCCACTTGTACCACCAAAATGAATGAAAGTACTGGAAGAACATAAGTGTGCTCTTGCATAATTCTCATTCATTTAACGGGGGCCAGTGCAGATGAATTCCCTGGTAGAGATGATGCACTAGAAGACAGTTCATTCCTTTTGAACTGTGCATAATATAGTACTGTGGTATATACAGTGACTCCTACAGTAGTTTCCAACTGCAATAGAGGGCTTTTTCGAAAACAGGTATGCACTTATTAATGGAAGTTCTTTGTTAAACACTTTCAGGTTTTCATAAACATCATGAGATGTTAATTACTCTTTCTAACTTGTTAGCTTGGATACCACTCAAGTTGATGATGTATTAATGTTCTAATTTCTTGACACTGCTGTGATTACCTGGAAGAAAAACATTAATTCAAGAGATACTTGTCTCTACTCACACAGTTTTAAAGTCCAGTCTAGATAAAGATCTGAAACAGATTTTGAATTAATTTCAAAAAGGTGGAAACTTACCCTCTTTTGTCAAGCTATGTTCAAATGCTCTTCCACTTATTTGCCTCTCAATCCATCTTTTTGTTTGTTTTTGTTTCTTCATCTGTGTTCACATTTTTATGTGAGATGGATGGGAAATGGATTGTGACTAAATAGCAAGACAAGAGCATAAAAAGTGCCGTACTGGATCAGACCAATGGTCCTTGTAATCCAGCATCCTGTTTCCCATGGTGGCCAGCCAAATGTGGTGGAAGGCCAACAGCTGTAGTGCAAATATTAATCAAGGCCAAATATTAGTCAAGGTGTGATTTTAAAAAAGTAAAGGAAGAAGTTTTGGGGTTTAAAGTTGAGAAGATGGGAGTTTTTTCTCAGATTGTATCTCTCTCTTTTGATCTTGTATGTAATGTCTTGGCGGTGCCTGAATGCATGGGCTGCATAACTGGGAAGTCCTTGCCATGAGGTAGGGTCAAGGTTCGTGGGTGTTCAGACTTCATATAACATAGTAATATATTGACAGCCGTTTTTTCCACCTTTCTTCACAATAGGTTGAAGATGGGTCAAACAATATATAAAATTTGCTTATAGAATTTGCTGGAGAACAGAGTGGCTCTAACCATATAGAAATGGGCCATCCTAAGGAATTGATGGTGGAAAGAAACAGACACAGAAGTTACCAAGATAACTGGAGAAATTATTTGTTGAACTATATGTAACCTTTATGTTTTCCTGTCAAATTTTTCTACTGATTTTTAAATATATAGGATTAAAACTATAGCAGATGTGTTGCTTGGGTTGAAGAAAAAATATTCACTATAAAAGATAATAATAGAGCATTATTGCATCATAGTAATCCTTAACAGCCTTGTAAGGTAGATTGCTGTTGTTATAGTTATATTGCAGACATGAGAGAGAGAATTGCCTAAGTTATCTTAGTGAGTTGCTGTTGGTTTAAATCAGCCCCAATATTTTGGCTCCCAGCTCAATATCACATTCATTCTGTTTGTTGTAGGAAGTTTTTCATTCTCACTGTTCCACTGTCCAATGGTTATCACTAGAATCTGCTGAACTTGGGTTTTTTGTTGTTGTTAACAGCTCTCTTTGGTCTAGCCGTTTATGGGCTGTGGTCATTCACATTCTTAGTGTATTAATTGTTAGTCTCTCTTTACCTGACTACTGCTTATGATTATCTTTGCTCTCCCCACTCTTTTCAGTTGTTTTTCATCTGAGCCTCTGTTCCACTTGTTCCATAAATTGACACACTAGAGAGATTGACAGGTACACCTTGGTGCTTGATGTCTGGAGGTTGCTTAAGCAGTAATAGATTCTGTACCAGAATTTATCATCAAATATTGGCTTTCAGTGTCAGGGGGGTAAAAGTTAAATGCTGATTGATGCATGCAAGTTGAAACCACAGCAAGTGCATCCATCGCATATTAGTTCTGTGCATTTGATGTAATCTCCAAAACTTATTGTGGAAAAATGATAATCAATTATGTTTGGTGATTTGCTAATAGCAAAATAAAACCCCTCAACACAGCCCAGCTGTGTTGTACATAAGAATGAAATAATTTGATAATTTCAATTGGAAAGCCAAAAATATATAAAAAGAGAACCCATGGTTTTACCCACTCAAATTTAGAAAGGATTAAAAAGAATACCTTAATTTTAAATAGTATCCTTTTAGTGATTTTCTTGAATTGTGCTGTATGTTGCAAGACTTTTGATTCATTCAGGTTTGCAGCATAGGCATCATTCTTCCTGGAGCAGTTTATTGTGTTCACTTTATATGATTAAAATAATTCTATAGTGGACAGGAACTAGAGTAGCAAGTGCCAGTTGAGAACATAGCATGCAGGAGAAAAATTTCTGTTCATAGTGGCAGAGTTACTTTCCCACTTTGTGACTCCGCCATTCACTCTGCAATACTGCCATTAAATTTATTTATTTATTTGGGTCCTCTAGTAAACACTCAGTGTGGCTTATATTTTCTTCATTTTATCCTCACAGTACCCTATAATGTAGGTTTGTCTGAGTGTGTGCAACTGGCCCAAGGTCATCCAGCAAGCTTCCATGGCATACTGTAGATTCAAACCCGAGTTTCACAGATCCTAGACTGACACTCTTAACTACTGGCTCAGATTGTCTAGTTAGCTTCGTCAGATATAATTATAAGCTGGGACCAATAGCATTTTGCATTACTGTGGTATAGATTTAAGTAGGGGTCATTTCGTAGAAAAAGAGCTGGAGGAACTCATTAGCATAACTCATTAGTATAACTCATTAGCATATGCCACACCCCTCACTATCACCAGAAATGTGTCATTAGCATAACAGATTTGCATATGCCACACCCCCTGACATCACCTATCCTGGCTGCTTTGTATCCAATCCTGGCCATTCAGGGCCGAAATTGGGCCCAAAATGGCAAAAAGGGGGTGAAAATGGCCAAAAAGGGGCCCAAAATGGTCAGGATCGGAGAGTGAACAGGAGAGTGATCCAGCACCCGTCAGAGGCCCGATCCGGGCCATTTCAGCCCCAATCCAGGATGAAATGGGCCCAAAATGGCTGAGAGTCAGATGGGTGGGGCCACCTGACATGTGACCTTTTGGGGGAATTGCCGGAACTGCGTTCCTGCATGTTCCCCCTCGAAATGAGCCCTGGATTTAAGAACAATTTTAGGCTGATACACAAGAATAATCTACTTTTCTGGTTTGCAAACATTTATTCATCTCATAAATGTTTCAGACACCCATTCCAACAGCATTCTTTCTGTCATTCCTATGACACAAAATGTTATGTTGGAATTGATTCTCAGGCACTCTTACACTGGTGATATCTTTGGTTGGGGAAAGATGATATGCAGTGTAGCATCGTGGGATCTAAGATCTTAGACCAATCTATGTAATTCTTGTGGGACTTTACATGAAGTTTTTAAAAAAATCCTGCTCTGTTTCTATTGTAGGTCGGTCCTAGATTTTAAACTCTGTTGCAAAAAGGAAAACATTAACTGTCTTGTGGCCACATTAGTTTCAATTAATTTGGCTGTTGCTTTGCCCTTCATATTGCATTGTGATACAAGAGTGCATATGGACTGGGCTGTGACTGGAATAGGAGCACTTTTTCCCCCTGTGGGGTGAATGCAGCTGCTCTCTCCCTGAGTCTCTTGCTCCTCCAGTTGATGCACATGAAGTTGCTGGAGTCGAATACTAATTGCTTTCCCCCCTATATGTCAGGCTGCACCTTCACTTTAGATTCTCCCTAAGCTCTTTTATAGTCATTCATTCAATATCCTCCCCCCACCCAAGAAAACCAAACTTGAGGAGAAGCTCCAAGGAACGGATAAGACTCAAGATGGCTTCCCTAATTGTCTGTAGGGCCAGCTAATTGGTGCACATCCACTTCTATTCCCAAACAGGAAGAATCAGTTTCCTCTGAGATTGATCGGAGGAGGAAGTGCTGTATGTGCAAAATATGGCGAGTGCTCTTCAACAGCAGGTTGACCGTTTCAGGTTGTGCAGCTACCTTCAGAGATCTGCATTTAGCTTCACAAAAGCCAAGAAGTTAGGGAATTTGTACTTTCCTGGTCACTAAGAAAAGACAACAGAACATGGCAGGAAGCCTGCATTTCAAATCTGTAAGGATCAAATATTTCATTTTCTTCATTTTTCAGTTGTGAGAGTTACAACATGTTGCTTAGCCTCTTAAAATTTTCTTGTAGTAATGCCTTGTTGACTGTGTATAATACATTTTGCTATTTAAATGTTGGATTAATTCAGCACAGGAATCACTTTTCCCCTTAAGTGATTAATATCTTGGATTAAAAAATAGAAGTGAATAATGGTACCATTGCAACAGCTACTTTAGGATGTTAATATCATTTCAACCTTTTCTTAAAGGAAGCCAGAAAACTGTATACAGAATATAAAGAAACAAAAATGAAAGAGAAGGAAGAGGCCCAAGCTAGAGCTGAATTGGAAACACTTCAAAGTAAGTTTCTTCTTCTTCTTCTTTTTATTTTTTTAAAATTATTTTTTAAAAATATATATATTCCATAAAATCACATACCATTTCCAAAGGGTAATTGGGACTGGAGTAGATGGGCTACATACACCTTTTGCAGTGTTGTGTATGCTAACTCCATTCTCGAAGAACTGATGCCAGTGTGTTCAATTGGGTAGTCAGCAATTGCTAAATGTCAAATGACTTGTAAATTCCTGTTATATAGAAATTTTAATGTTGCATCCAAATGAGTCAGTAGATTAACAAATATCATTGAGAAAAATGTAAGAGAAATGCAGAAAGTTTTCAAATACAGAATTTTAGATAGGCTCTCAGCGACATTGTCGTCAGTATTGAGAGCCTGTCTTAATTTTGGGGCTGGAAGCAGTTCAAATAATTGGTGGTGCATTTTATAGCGGTTCCAAATTAGTTTGACTTCTAAGTATTATAAAAAGCGCTCCAAATTATATGCACCTGCTAGATGCAGAAATTAAGAGCTAATGTTTTGACCCCTTTGATATTGTGACTTGGAACTTGGTGTGACTCTCCATCAAAATGCTTCAACACCATTAACTGTAGTAAATAACTTACTTTAATACTTGGGAAGATGTGAATAGTTTAAGCAGGGCTTTTTTTCCCAGTTGGAACACAGTGGAATGGAGTTCCGGCCCCTCTTGAAAATGGTCACAGGGCCGGTGGCCCTGCCGCCTGATCTCCAGACAGAGGGGAGTTTAGATCAGAGGGGAGTTTAGATCTGCACTCCCCTCTGTCTGGTCCAAGACCGGCAGACTGAAGTGCTCTGTCACCATCTGGAAGACTTCTCTCTTCAGGGACCATTTCCCTGGGAAGATAGTCTGTCTGCTCAGCCAGTCTGCTTGAATGTTGTCCAAGCCCCTGATGTGTTCTGCTCGGATTGATGCCAGGTGGGATTCTGCCCAAATCAAGATTTTGGTTGCTTCCTTGAGCAAAGCAGATGAACGAGTTCCCCCTTGTTTGTTGATACAAGCTTTCGCAGATCAGGCGGGGCCACTGGCTATGTGACCATTTTCGCCGAGGTTGATTTAAACTTTTAAAAAATCCCCCCTTTTTCTAACTGACTGAAAGTGACGTCATTGTGTGGTCCTGAGTTCCACCACCTCTTTTCCCAGAAAAAAAGCCCTGAGTTTAAGCTACAAAAAAAGTCTTGTGGCTCTTTTAAAGACTAAAAAAATTACTATGGCATATATTTTCCAGTTAGTTCTCTGGACTCAAAAAGCTAATGCCATAATATATTTATAGTCTTTAAGGTGCCACAGGACTCGTATAGTGCCATTCTAAGCAATTTTGCACCCCTTAAGCCCATTCAGTGGAAGGGTGTAACTCTGTGGAGAATGGCACTGCACTGTTGGTCTGTTGTGATTGTAATTTATTCCCAAGAGGCAGCTGTGTTTACTGTTCATAGTTTTGGGTGGGAGGTGCTATTGACTTTTTTTTTTTTGTAAAACAGGGACCTTAGAAATGATGATGAAACCTTTCTTGTAATGTATAATAGCAGCCAAGGGAATGATCTGTGTTTCTACCTTGGCCGTAAATTCAGTACATGGACTTTCAGCCCAGTAAACACCCCCCCTCCATGTGGGGATAATAAGTGTCCTACATTACAGGGCTGTTGCAAATATTACTGTGGTAATGCAAGTGAAGCACCTTGAGGACTATATATAGAATTATTATTATGTTGCTGCTAAAGCATGGAGACATGATTGAGTACGTGGCTTGGTAGGTAAGGATGTGGGCTATCTTGCCTGTATTCTGAATACTTTTATTAAACCCTGGCTTGTTACAATGGTGCATTCTCATAACATGGTAACTGTGGTTTGTTTAAACTACAGTTTGTTGCACAGATCTTGCTCAGTCTACCATATTTTCATCATAAACCTCAGTTTGTTTTGAAATTCCAGCTAGTCAGCTGCTTGCCTTTTTTCCTGCCTCCAAACAGAATACCTTGATGCTATACAAAGATCCCTTTCATTGTCTGGTTGCTGGCAAATCATCACCACATACGCAGCCCAGTTACCATTAATCAGTTGCAGGAGGGAAAGGAGGGATAGCTGCTGGCTCTTCTTTGTCAGTGAAGATTCATCAGTCACTCTTCCCTCCCCCTTTCTGTGTAGCCAGCTGCCTCACTGCATCCCTGAAACTTTTCTGTTCTGAAGCAAAATGAATTTTACAGAATCTTTAAAAAAATTCTCTCTTGCCATTTCAATACATTCTGTAATCTTTTTTCTGTTAGAAATAAAAGCTTGGGAAGAAAGAAACACATGATAATCTCTACTCACTTTCTTGCTCCTGGGATATAAAGGGCCATTGGAGCTATCTTTATGGACCATTTATATCAGTAGGTGTGTTGTGAATTATTTTGAACTTAAATGTTTTGTGTGTAGCAATTTCTGTTGTATAAATTGGCAACTGAATAAAATAATGTTATTAAGAGAGATCTCTTGTCCCCCTGCCTGTTATATTTCCCCTTTGTGAGAGGCTAAAGTAACTCAATCCTATTAGGTTGGTAATCATGGGTGTGTATGTGAAAAGGAGGCAGAAGAAAGGAGGAAGAATGTGTACTGAAAGAGCCCTATCAATTACGGAATGAAGCTAGATTTCTGAAACTACGGAATGAGTTGCTAGATTTCTGCGGAATGAGTTGCTAGATTTCTGAAACTAAGTGAGGCAGTGCTGCTAAACAACCTGGGCTTTCCATGCTAAAATGTAATAACAAACCATAGTTAACAAAAGCCAGGTGCAAACTGTGGTTTAGAATCCATTTAGTATCTACCAACAAGCCACTGTTTGAACAACCTGCATTCAGACAATGTTGGTGTTTATGATGGAATCTGAATATGGCCAATCTGTACTGTTCTGGTTTTTTAAAAAATGTCCATAGAAGAAGTTATGCAAATATAGTGATTCAGTTGTAAAAAATTTCAAAAGCTGGTATCTTCTGTATGTATCTGAATATAAAATTAATGAAATTTGATGTCTACTAGTTCTTTGTGTTAGCTTCCTAAAACCTTGCAGCATTGTTCTGTAGGGTGAGGTCTAATATTATTACAAGTCATAATTTAAATCATTAATATAGAAAAGACAATAATACTAGGAAAAGTGGAAGGCAGTAGGAAAAGAGGAAGACCTAAAACGAGATGGCTTGACTCAATAAAAGAAACCATGTCCTCCGGTTTGCAGGATCTGAGCAAGTCTGTTAATGATAGGATGTTTTGGAAGTCTTTCCTTCATAGGGTTGCCATAGGTCAGAGGTGACTTGATGGCACATAACACACGCACAGACACAGTATAGAAAACAATTTATATTTCAGTTTCTCCTTACCTGTAGCACAGTCTCAGTATAGGTCATTGCTGGATAACTAAATCTGACTAAAATCCTAACACTTGTGACACAGTGGTGAAGTCTAAAGCATGGTTACTTTTTTGTGTAGGTAGGCTGGCAATGCATAAAACTGGGTCTGGCGGTCCAGAATTTGAC
Organism: Eublepharis macularius; assembly: GCF_028583425.1. Classification (NCBI taxonomy): domain Eukaryota; kingdom Metazoa; phylum Chordata; class Lepidosauria; order Squamata; family Eublepharidae; genus Eublepharis; species Eublepharis macularius. The sequence continues at coordinate 68,383,272 of NC_072800.1, read as the reverse complement.
CCCTGCCTTTGTCTTGTATATATAACACATCATAATTCTGAACCTTGAGTGGAAAAGTATCTACTTTTTACATTAGGATTCCCTTTTCTAACCTTGATCTTGCCAATACTGGGACTTGGAAGAAAGTATGCCAAACTTACTTTTTAGACAGTGCTAGCTCATTTTTATACAAATATAGGTAGTGCTTGATTTAACACTGGGAGCAAAGATCTCCAACCAAGCCAGAAGAGCGACTTACTGAGCAGGGGAAGGCTGGTGAGAAAGCCAGGAATGTCCTGTCAGAGAGTGCTGGTATGTCCATTGTGCTGTGTAGGAAAGCACAGATACATATAAATGAATGTGTATAAAGTGCTGTCAAGTTGCAGCCGACTTATGGTGATCCCATAGGGTTTTCAAGGCAAGAGAGAAAAAGAGGTGGTTTGTCATTGCCTGCTTCTTCTTAGCAACCCTGGACTTCCTTGGTGGTCTCCCATCCAAGTACTGACCATGGCCAGCCCTGCTTAACTTCCAAGATATACAACCAAAGCCAAAAGGGAAGCCCCCGGGGGCTACAAGATATACAACAACAACAACCGGAGGACGCCACAACAGTAATAGTTATATAATATTTTATAATAAAGTGCAAAGGTGCAAAGTGTGTAAACAAAGTACTAAACTTCAAAAGGTACAATAATTACAATAAATACAAAACAGCAGTCTGTCGCCAAGGTAATTAGTTTTACAACCATTCAATGATGGGCTCAACTGGAGGTGGAGAGTGCAGTAAGGAAGGGTTGGAGAAAACGGTCCAAAGGATCACGCAAAGGGTAAAAGGGACCACGCTAGCCGACGGGCTAAAGCTTCCATTTACAATTCCCGTTTCGGAGCTTCTTCTTCCAGGGCTAGTCTCTTTACATACGTTAATTTAGCCAGCTTTTGCTTCTTTTGTTTGAACACAGAAAGGTATGTTTGTTATTGCAGTCCCCTCCTTTTGCAGGCTTGCTATGTTACTTGCTGAGAAGCTGCTGTCCCTTCAGATTGCTCTTTTCCAAGCTCCCAAGTTCCTTCATTTACTCTCTTCCTGCATTAGCCCAGCCAAATTCTGCTTCCCTTCTTTCCTATGCCAAGCTTTCTTCTTGTCCTTCATTATCTTATTCACTTTATGTTATTAACTTCATTTCTCTCTCCCTTTAAGATTTTCTCTAGTTACTCCTTTTCAGTAAGCAACACTGAAAAGGTGTTGCTTACTGAAAAGGAGTAACTAGAGAAAATCTTAAAGGGAGAGAGAAATGAAGTTAATAACATAAAGTGAATAAGATAATGAAGGACAAGAAGAAAGCTTGGCATAGGAAAGAAGGGAAGCAGAATTTGGCTGGGCTAATGCAGGAAGAGAGTAAATGAAGGAACTTGGGAGCTTGGAAAAGAGCAATCTGAAGGGACAGCAGCTTCTCAGCAAGTAACATAGCAAGCCTGCAAAAGGAGGGGACTGCAATAACAAACATACCTTTCTGTGTTCAAACAAAAGAAGCAAAAGCTGGCTAAATTAACGTATGTAAAGAGACTAGCCCTGGAAGAAGAAGCTCCGAAACGGGAATTGTAAATGGAAGCTTTAGCCCGTCGGCTAGCGTGGTCCCTTTTACCCTTTGCGTGATCCTTTGGACCGTTTTCTCCAACCCTTCCTTACTGCACTCTCCACCTCCAGTTGAGCCCATCATTGAATGGTTGTAAAATTAATTACCTTGGCGACAGACTGCTGTTTTGTATTTATTGTAATTATTGTACCTTTTGAAGTTTAGTACTTTGTTTACACACTTTGCACCTTTGCACTTTATTATAAAATATTATATAACTATTACTGTTGTGGCGTCCTCCGGTTGTTGTTGTTGTATAACTTCCAAGATATGACAAGACTGGGCTAGTCTGGGGGATAAATGTGACTGGACAAAATTGTTATCTTTTCCAAAACAATTATCAGAAGACCTGGAAATTGATACAAGCAGACTTATCCAGATGGGGAAAAAAATTAAAATCTCATGGCTGGGAAGAATTTCAGCAATCAAAATGAATGTATTGCCAAAATTATTATTTTTATTTCAAATATTACCTATAGAGAGAGAAGAAAGAATATTAACAGATTGGCAATGACAGTTAAATAAATTTATTTGGAATGACAAGAAACCAAGAATAAGCTTCAAAATACTCCAAGATGAGAAAAAGAGTGGAGGATTAGCAGTTCCAAATATAAAATTATGTTATCAAGTGGCATATCTGGTCTGGATTGCAGATTGGATCAAAAATCCAAGACAAAGAATAGTAAGACTTGAACCAGCAGATTTCGATAAAGGCTAACATAATTATTTATGAATAAAGAAATCAACTAAAATGATCATTACATAAGAAAGGAGTTACATAATTGGAGATGGACTTTTGAGAATATGGTTTAAACATCGGAACTTGTTGAGCCCTCCGAGCTCCCCGCTCATGTCTCTGATAGAAGCTTATTACGATAACAATATGAGAAATATAAGTGGTTTTTAAACATACAACAATATAGTAAATAGTCAGGGGAAACTTAAGTCCTGGCAAGATACTAGAGTCCTGGCAGGACATTAGAGTGGTTACCATATTATCAGTCAGTATCAAGATTAAAGAAGATTGTCAACACGAGGTAGAGTCCTAAGAGAGAAGATAAGTTTGAACACTTGATTACAAAACGAAAAGATTATTTATTATGATGGATATGTAAGTTATTACTTCAGTTGGAAACAGAAGAAAAAATGTATGATTAAATGGATGCTGAACTTTAGAGACAAAATACCTATTGCATCAATGGGAATGATTATGGGAAAAAAATTAATTTCACAGCCAGCTGGGTGTTAAGAGAAAATTGGTATAAAATGTTTTCCAGCTGGTATTAGGGGTGTGCACCCCCAAAAAATTCAGGTTTCCCGCTTTGGAGCATAGTGAAGTGAGGGGAGCAACTCCCCACCCCCCTGGGGCAAACCCATGCACCCACCCCTACCCACCCACCCCACTTACTTGGCTGGCAGGGAGAGGGGAGGCTGATCAGCTGGACAGTGGGGAAGCGCAGAACCGGATCCTGCAGGGCTCGCGCCACCTCCTTCACTGCTGTAGCAGCCAGCTGGGCCGCCGGGAAGGCCCAGATCAGCTGTTTGGCGAGGATCTGGCTGATCCACGGGTTTAAATGTCCCGTGCTGCAGCATGTAAAGAGACATTTAAACCCCTTGACCCAAAGCTTCCCAAAGCGAATCGCTTCAGGAAGCTTTGATTTATTTGGAAATCCTGAATCATTGCGAATAGGGTCCAATTTGGGTACTTTACCCAAATCTGAAACCCGAATTGCACACCCCTAGATGGTATATAACACCAATGGATATTGAGAAAGTAGACAAAAACTATAAAGGAAAATGTTGCAAGTGTCTAGATGGAACCTTTTACCATATGTGGTGGACTTACAAAAAAGCAAAAAGATATTGGAAGAAAAAACATGGGAAAATGCAGAATATATTAAAATTTAGATTCCCTATGGAATCTAAGAATATGCTATTAGGAATATAGCCCAATAAATTACCAAAAGTCCTGGAAGAGATACTTGAATATATGGTGACAGCGTCTATAATTATTTACGAAGCAAAATGGAAATCAGACATCTGTCCAAGCTTAGGAGAATACTTGCTGAAGATGCAAGTAATGGCGAAACAACTTATTTGAGAAACAGATCAATCACGTAATTTGAGGAGAAATGGATGTGTATTATGCAAGCAAGATACAAACTTAGAATGAGAGAGTTTTTTAAAAAAGTATATAAAAGTATTGTAATGTAGAATGAGAATAAGATTTAAATGTACATATACATATATAATGTATAATGTGTATCAAGTGTACCAAATATAAGTAAGTACTATTGTATTTTATAGATAGTGTCTTAAAAAGTTTTAATGAAGGAGATGTTGGGGACAAACTTTTTCTGTTTTATATGTTCTGTTATATATAATTATTTTAGATCAATACAATCATGTTATGTAACCCCCTCTTTTTTCCTTTCTATATTCCCTCTATTCTGTTACATTGTTTCTTAAAATAAAAAAATAGATATTTTTAAAAAAGACTGGGCTAGTCTGGCCCATCTACGTCAGGTAAATAAATAGGGAAATTTATTTAGAGAATTTATCAGTGCCTTTCTCAATGCCTTTCTATTTAAAAAGTATCTAAATCACTTTGTGTCTGTGTATCATTGGGGTTATATCAAATACATTTATTACATATAACGTCACTGTTTTAAAGAGAGAGCTGCTCATGGGATTCCTGGGTACTATAGAGTTTTTAGCTTGAATTGCAAGTGGATAGAATTAAGATTCCACTTTTTGCTGTGTATCAGTGTAGAAATTAAATTAATTTATGTGTATAGATGGGTGCTGTTCAAGTAATAGCATTGTTTAATACCACCTTTTCCCTCCTTTTCTGAAACCAAATCAAGGAAAGACTTGGGGGGAAATTCATACCTATAACATGAAGGAATGACTTACATATGTGAATATTGCTATCAAAGATCAAATATTTGAGAGAGCTTTTATATCAGTTGAGGTCAGCTGAATAAAGAAAGTTTTTAGTTTTCTGTAAGTCAAAAGTACCGATTGCAGTGTGCGTATATGAATGAGTATTCAGTAATCTCAGACAGCATTCAGTAGTCACAGCTCTTGCAGTTTTTTTTAACTATGCAGACATTTTCAACTGTTTAGGATATTTACAGTGCAATCTAAAGCAGTGTTATACCCTTCTAAGTCTGTTGATTTCTTAAAATTACAGGCTATAGTGATTGATTAAATTGCAACGTGAAGAAATGGAAATTGCAGCTGTCCTATCTCTTTATGCCTTTTTGTCCCCTAAAAACTGAGTTTAACATTTTTTGTCCTGAGTAGTGGAAAGTAGGGCATTAAGGATATTATGACGCTGATTAGAGAGATTTTCACTGGAATTTAAGATGGCCTTAATTGAGTTAATGATGCTTATTAGTTCCATTAATTAACATAAAGACAAATTGACTGTCGTATTGTTGTATGTTTGAGAAAAGACTGTTGAAAGTAGACTCTGCCAATATCTTATTCAAATTACAAAAAAACCTAACACTTGTAGTTTGGTAACTCCCATTATAATGTTCTGCATTGGTTTTTATAATCAGTGTAATAAAAGTTGGATATCTCGAGACATTCATTTCATTTCTCATTTTTTAAGAGTATAAAATCATATCGAATTCTCAGGTTGACCTCATCATGCAGACTAAAGAAAAATGACTGGGGCCATTTTGAAACTTGGTAGATATTTCTAAAAAAACCAGAAAAGCCCCCCAAAGGCGCAGAAAAATCTGAGAGGGGTGGATGGGGATCCTGGAAAACTAAGAAGTGATGTCTTCAGACTGCACAGCATTTTTGATATCTGTATCAAACCAAAATGGCGCCCAACCATTAGCAGCTCATATGGTTAGTCAAAGGGATTACCTAGCCCACACAATGGAGGGGATGGAAGTGGTTCTAGTACCCCAAGTTGAAAAAAGCTTACGAATGAACGCATCTTAATTTAGAATGTAATTTTTGTAATATTCTTAATTTTTTGATAACCCTATAAGATAAGTCAGTATTATTACCCACAAGCAGAGGTTTATGAGAATGGGATGGAGAGTGATTTGTGTAAGGCTGCCTACAGCACTATCTGATTAAGGCATGTCTACTCAAACGTAAGTCCCTCCATGTTCAGTGTGGCTTATTCCCAGGTATATACATATGATTGTTAGTTTTGAAGCAGGGCTTATCGCTCCATCTCTTCATCATATGGAACACCAACTCTCTAGGATGACTGGATAGACAACTTCCATCTCTATTCTAATCTCAGCTGTATGGGCAATTCATAAATGTCAGAGATACTTCATGCTTGACTATCTTCACATTGCCTTTTAAAGATAAAAGGTAATATCAAATTACAAATAAAAGTGATCAAAAGAGAAATAGTACACTGCTGCAGATTTTGATTATAGAGTTATGCTGCAGTAACTCAGAGAAAAATTGGTGTGCCTAAACATCTCATTGCCTTGAGATGTGAGCTTAAAACTTGCCCTCTGAAGTAATCTTTCTTCTAGATATAACTTCTTAGCCTGTAAAGTTCCATTGTGGTTATAGAGGTTATGGTGTTGGACTAGAATCTAGGAGACCCACAGTGAAATCCTAAGAAGAGTTACTCTTGTCTAAGCCCATTGAAATCAGTGGGCCAGATTCAAATCTCTATTGTGCCATGATACTTGCGAGTTGCTGGTTGACTTTGGGCAAGCAACAGTCTCAGCCTAACCTACCTTTTAGGGTTGCTGTGCAGATGAAATGAAAGGAGAATGATGTATACCACTCTGAGTTCCTTGGAGGAACAGGTAGCATAAAAAAAGTGTTAAATTAATAACGCCTTTTTAAAAAATTGGACGTTGTAGCTGCCTGAACCATAGATTTGGGCAGATGGAGTGATTAAATTGCCGCCTCTTTTTTTTCTTTTTCTTTTTTACAGAGGAGAAGAAACCTAAAATCAAGAAACCAAAACCTGAATTTCCTATATATACAGCATCAGAAACAAATGAATATGTACCATCATGTTACCATGTTACTTCTATTGAAGAAATTGAGGAACAGATGGATGACTGGTTGGAAGACAGAAACAAGCCGCTCAGAAAGAAGGCAAGTACACTTATCTTCTCCTTTAAAAAAGCAGAGGTTACAAGTCTAGGCAACTAATGGGATATGCCATTTTAAAAAAAGTGTAACATGCAGTGAACATTGAATCAGCACATCAAAGTTAAGAGCAATGTAAAGCTCTCCAATATAATGAAGGTATACTTAGATTTGAAAGTTCCATTTATGGTATAATTGGGCACGTGTAGTAGATTATGCACATTTTATCCAGTATTCATGAAAGTGTGTGTGTGTGCGTGTGTGCGTGTGCGCTTGCACATGTATTAATAGATGCTTAAGTGACGTGGCTGAAAATCTTCCAGGACGTTCTTTTGCACAAGTCTCATCAAAGGATGTTTGCTCTGTTCTTGTTCATTTCACTGTAGCTTGTACAAGAGCATTTTCTGATGGGCTGTGACCTCCTTCCCTGACTCTTACTCCTCCATTCATTCTCAGTTTCCTTTAGCATGGGATGTCCTGTTGGTGAGGCCCTCTATGTGTGCATAGAGGGCTGTTCAGCAGCTGCTATCCCTCAGCCTACAGTTTCCCAGTCCCAGAGCCAGTGACTTGATTTGGACATAGTTTTACTCTCACATCTGAGCATTAGCCTTGAACTGGGGCTTCCATTTCTGATTTGGAGACAAGCACAAATCATAACTTGTTTGTCTTGGATATAGCAACAAATATGGTTCATCCCCAAACAGGGAGGGAGAGAGGCAATTGTAGTGAATGGGATTCGTGGGAAGAGGAGGGAGTGTTTGAACTCAAAGCTTCTTCATGTCAAATTTGGCATTGCACATAAATCAGTCCTATATGTCTCCTTTTGCTTTTGGGGAGGGGGGCTGTTGATGCTTTTGCACACCTTTGGCTCTTCTCTTCTTCTCTTTGTGAGTTGAGATTGATGCAAAGTTTCCTGTTTAGATCAAGCTCCAATTCAGTTTAATGCCCAAGCGCAGGTGTTTCAGTATATTGGAGTTTGATGGTTGTTGTGGGTTTTCCGGGCTGTATTGCCGTGGTCTTGGCATTGTAGTTCCTGACGTTTCGCCAGCAGCTGTGGCTGGCATCTTCAGAGGTGTAGCACCAAAAGACAGAGATCTCTCAGTGTCACACTGAGACACTGAGAGATCTCTGTCTTTTGGTGCTACACCTCTGAAGATGCCAGCCACAGCTGCTGGCGAAACGTCAGGAACTACAATGCCAAGACCACGGCAATACAGCCCGGAAAACCCACAACAACCATCGTTCTCCGGCCGTGAAAGCCTTCGACAATACATATTGGAGTTTGTTTACTCCGCACTACCGCTGGGATTAAACCCAGGTTTAGAATCTTAGGAGTTTGTGTGCAATAAAAAAAAATCTCCAGTTCATCAAGGTACCTGCATTCAAGTGTCATAGTTGATCAAATGGGGAAGTGCTCAGCAAAGATACAAGTGTGAGAAAAGCAGGGATGGGTGAGGGATGAACACAACAAGCTATGTTTGTGCCCCATCACAGTTTAATTACAGCTTGTCTGAATGTAATCAGTGTCTCTCTCTGATTCTTGCCTTTCTAGATTCTCTGAATGTCTGGATTCCAATAAGTTTGCCAAAATGCCTTGTGGGTCTCCTGCCATGATTATTTGCAGTCTCTAACCTGCCTGTGCCATGCATTTCTAGCAATTCTTCTTTTCCAACCTCATTTTGGTTCTTTGCTGGGCACTATTGTAGTTGTTACTATTTTATTTGATTTTTAGCCCTCCCTCCCCATGGACGGGCTCAGGGCGGGGTACATCAAAAATAAGTCTAGGGCTGAAGAGTGTATCTTCCTTGTACTAAAAAGTGAACCATGTACAATACAACTTTTTTTGTACAGCAAAAGTATCTCCTCGCACCCAGTAAGGCTAAATCTTTTTTGACGTTATGGACCCATTAGATCATGCTACATGTCTTGGTACCTGGCTATAGCACGCAGCTAACTTTTTCCTTAGATACATCCCAGCAGCAATTGGTGTAATTCTGTGCCCTACTACTACTACTACTACTACTACTACTACTACTACTACTACTACTACTACTACTACTACTACTACCACATAACATTTGATTTATATATCACTCTTCAGGACAACTTAATGCCCACTCAGAGCGATTTACAATGTCATTATTATCCCCGCAATAAAACACCGTGTGAGGTGAGTGGGCTGAGAGAGCTCCTAGAAGCTGTGACTGATCCAAGGTCACCCAGCTGGCTTCAAGTGGAGGAGTGAGGAATCAAACCCAGTTCTCTAGATTAGAGTCCCGTGCTCTTAACCACTACACTAAACTGGCTCTCACTATATCTCACTACTAGGAACTTTACTTACAATCCTAAAAGAGTCAATCCTAAAAAGAGTCATATCCTTTTAAGCCCACTGTCTTCAGAGGAAAAACCCAAGAGATCTTGCACCTGCTTTTCTAGGAGGGAAGAATTAAGTTGATGAAACATTAAGAATGGTGTCTGGCTTTGATTTAAATAGGGCCCTTATTTTAGTCACTGGGAAGGGTTTTAGTGATTTGGATTTTATACATTTGTGATTACATATGGTACCCAGACTAAATGTCTATTTAAAGTGGCATCCTGTGTTGCCCTCTAATAAAAGCAGATCCATACTTGCACACAAGAATACCTGTGCATTCTCATTCTTCCTCTTGTTGTTTGATAGGTGCATCAGAAAGTAGATTGGATCACTCTGGAAAACACCATATTACATCAGCGCATACTAAAAGCTTAATATTTTTCATGGTTTTCTGTTGTATTATATGGTTTGCTATATTGGACTATGCTAAATCATCTTTGATTTGCCCCTTTCCAATGTGTGTCTAGGAGGTGGTTGGAAGAAGTGTGAGTGGATTGCTTGCCCATGAAGTAATGGCATTGGAAGAAAAAGCTCTTCAAAGTGGGCATTACTAAGACATGAAAGACGGCTGGATTTGTAGGTGTGTGGCTCTACATGAGACTAATAAGGCAATTGTGATTGACAGCAATTCATTTACCACACATTGAGGAAGTGAGTCTTGGGCACTGCAGGGAAGCGAAAGGGACCATTATCTTGGATTTTCAGAGCATATATTGCCAACGCACAAAGGAAACCAAAATCTTGCTCATTTTAAAAATTCATAATGAACCATGTGGATTTTTTCCTGAGAGCTTTATAGAGCTGTTTCATCCATTGCTTTCCATTGACCAGTATCACCAGTCTGCGAAAACTGCTTGTCAAAATTTGGTTTTGTCTAAATGTGATCATTGGTAGAAATTTTTCTCAGTATTTATAAAGCTTGTATGAATTCATAATGATGCCAATTTGGTGTTCTGATTTCTCAGTAGACAAAAATAACGCATCAATGATTTGAGAGGGATCAAGTTTTGGTAAAAACACCTGGAAGAGATCATATTCTAAACTTGGTGCTTTTCACAACAAACCGGTTTTTGATGCACACACAGTTGGCTAGGAAATATCTCAGAGCCAAGCTACAAGTGACGCCTGACACAGGTTGGACACTTGTCAGCTTCCCTCAAGTTTTTTTTTGTTTTAAATATTTTTATTAATTTTGTTATTTTATTAATTTCGTCGCATTTCACGAACCATGAACTTTCACGAACCTGCCCCAGTTCGCAAACCAGTTCGTTTGGTTCAGGAAAACATCACATCCAGGTCAGCAAATTGTCACTTCCGGGTCAGCAGAAGGTCACTTCTGGGTCAGCAGAAGGTCTTCAGGAAGTCCATCTCCTGTTGCCTAGGAAACTGATTGATCGGCGCCTGGTTGTCTGCAATGACAAACCAAAAAATGAACCAGCCTAAAGTTCATGGTGGTTTGTTAGAAATGGGCTCTGACAAACTGCTGGTTCACAAACCACGAACTGGCCTGGTTCGTCACAAACTTTGGTTTGTATTTCGGTTCGTGCCTATCTCTACTTCAGAGAAACAACTAGCTTAATTTGGCGATGGAGAAATATTGTACTCTTCTGAGGCCATTGAAGTCAATGGGTTTAGAAGACTGTGTGGTGCCATTGTGAAAGAACCTCAATGAGGAGTAGGGAATGGTGTTGATAGGTGCTGCTATTCTGGCTTCAAGTATACTAGTGCTAGATATTCATAGCTGCAAGTAGTTGGAAGATTACCTTTTTCTGTAACCTTCAAAGATAAGGTTAAAGGAGCTGCCGAAGTGCCAGGTGCAGACAGTAGCCCTAGGCCAGCATGGCCTAACAGAATGTCAGGTGTTGCTGGTCCTAGAAGCTGCACCTGGTAAACAAACTCAGTATATAACAGGAGGAGGAAGAGATCTAGAGAGTCTGTGCTGAAGTTTGCACTGGAACTGCTCAGGGGTATGCTGGTTGTTGTATGGAGTAAGGTATTACTGTTGTTTTGTTTCCCCTGTGTTAAGGGGTTTCTGGATTGCCTGTTTCTCTCAATTAAAGCCCTGTTTATCTTACCAGAACTCCTTGTTTTTGTGAATTTCCTTGACCTTCCAAACCCCTGTCTCTGGCAGATTAGGATGTAACTCTGCTTAGGATTCTTGGGCTCCTTGTGTGAGGGTTGTCAAGAAACTGGCCTTGTCTGTGTTGCTTGGCTTTTCCTAAATCTGATTAGTACAAAGAACACTGGAAAGGGCAAGTTGCCCTGATTGCTAACACAGCTGCAGGGATATGTGGTCACATGTCCTAGTAACACCCCTGATTCATTAAGCAGGATGAGGCCATGTTGCGGGCAGCCTGGCATAAAGCAAAGGTCTTTCATTCTGTTCTGTACACTGTTTGCTGTTCGTGGATACCAGCCTCTTATGTACCATCTTGAACTTTCGGATCTTAGACTTTTAGAGTCTTGTTAGCCTCTCTGGTTTGACCTGACAAGGTAACATCTGTGTCAGGGAACCAAAGCCTGTACAGTATTTTAGGATAGTTAGTGGTTTTATTTATTTTCTTTCCGATCTTGCACACTTTCTATAATTGTAATCTTTTGTGGTATTCTTAATAAATTTCATTAATTATACTTCGGTGGTGTTACTGAGTTTTGGAGTTTTAATCTAAAACCAATACATTGGCCTAATTTGGCTACCGCTACCGGATAGTTTTTGTGGAACTCAGCCTGCAGGCATCCAACCTTGCAAGGCCAACTTCTTGTTTAACACCCAGCAGGGCTGGAGACTTTGTTCCTCTGTCTCTAAGCTTAGGGTTAATCAAGAAGGACTGGTGGTGTCTCCTGTTACCCAGGGAAGTGAGGCTTTTGCACACAGTATTGAGCTTTTGCTCTTGTCCCCCACTCCAACCCCCCTGAGGATTTGGGGGGCTGTGACGAGGATCTTCCTTTAAATCTCAAGTCTGACATTAGCTTGCTAGATACTGCCATGAGGAAGTCAGTCACTACCTCTGTAAATTTCCGATTGTCACTAGGGGAGTAATTGTATCATAGGTTGGTGAGGGTGAATGAAGTGCAAATTGTAACACACACAGTATGTTGACAGTAAAGTATGAATGATAACTTGTTTTTGGAATCATACCTCTAGAATAATTTGATGGGTTTAAAAAACCTCTGTAAGTGATTGTGTTTGATTGTGGCCAGTTTTGTTTCCTGTGCTGTGTGTTCTCTGTACAATTAGTTTAGGATTTTCTGCAGATTCAGTTCAGGAGCATGGAAGGACAAGTAGTTTTCCTTGTTTGAATTGAGCTTCTTGTTTGTATTTATTGGTGCCCAGTATTTACTTTGAATGTGATTGTGGAAAAGCTGTTGCTAGGATTTAAGGGATACTTAGAGGATAGAAATGTCATTGTCTCCTTTCCTTTGTTCAATGAGTCTGTGCCTGTATATACTGTTAAGACACCGATCACATTACTTTGTTGCTACTTAATTATATACCTTTTTGCTGTCAGTCTAAGAAGTTGCCATATTATTAACTGGAGGCCTGAGAAGAGAGGGAACATGTTTTGGCAGATTTGATGTCAGATTTAAACTGAACACATTCACATTGTTTGGCTGCTATGTTATGATATCAACAGATGAAATTTGGGTGTTTCTTCTAGATAGGAAAAAGTGGTGCAAGAAGAAAACTCTTCCAAAATATTTCTGATTGTCTTTACCTTGATGTAGAGTCTATGCTATTGCAGTTGTCACCTGAAAAGATTGCATAGTTTGTTGGTTCTCTGAGGCACCTGGTTGACTACTGTGTTGGACTAGATGGACCATTGGTTTGATCCACACAAGCATCTCTTAAGGTGAGCAGTGCAGAGAGATGGAGTATACTGAGCAAATTCATTGTATGCTTGGCCTGAAGATTGTGGGAGAGGCTTGGCCCAGACGGTGAGTGGGGAAGAGTGAAATATTTAATATTGTGAATCTCCTCTTCCAACTCAGTGCTGTTTCACATATGCAAAAGTAGTGAGGCAAAAAGGAGTGAGGATTCTCTACCATATTCAATAACATCTCCCATCACCACACAACCTGCCGTATTCTTCATCATGTAAGAATGGCCTAGAAATAAAGATCTACTTCAGAGTTACCTTCCTTGAATGTTTTAGTGTAACTGGGTTTGATGACAGAAGTTCTCAGAGGAACATTTCCTTGGCAGTTGGTATCTGTTTCCTCATGTTGATCAAGTTGATGGTACCTTCATATAATTCAAGGGAGTATTGCTTGAATGATAAGCAGTTTTTAAACGTCCCTTTATATTTATTGACAAATTTTAAAATGCATCTGAAAGAATCCTAAAGACAATTCAGAGTATGATGATGGAGAATTTTGGACTGTAAGCTTCACATATCATACAGTACATGTTATGTAATCTTTTGCATGTAATTAAGTTTGTGTGTTTTATTTCTGTTGGTGAATGTGGAGGTTTTAGTATATGTCTGTGGATGTGCAGACCTCTGAAGTAAGAAAGAGGGGGATCTGGATATGTGAATGGAGTGTGCCCTGACTGGATAGTAGCTGCCCTAGGAGACAGAGTGAACTGCAGTTTTTAGTCATTGTGAGGGAAATTATTCATTCTGGCTAAGTTAGGCAATCTGTGTGGAGCCTGTGCTGTCTTTGTATATCTCAGAGAAAGTATTTCTTCTAAGTCAGGCAAACTGTGTGGAAGCCTGAAAGGGTTTCATTCTATCTAGGTTAGGGAAGCTGTGTGGAAAAATCTGAGTGAATCTTTGTCTGAGTAGTTGAGAGGCGTGTTTATTCTGTTAGTGAAGATCTGTGTGGAAAATTAGTCTTTGTTACTGGGTCTGTGAATATATAACTGTTTTTGAAATCACTAGGATTAAGAACTATTCTGAAACCAATATGCATATCAATACTCTGCAACCATCACACTTATATTCTTATAAATAAAGTAAAAATGATCTATTTTTTCCTCACAACCACCCTCATGTGTTGACTGCTCTGTCATACTACCACTTATAAGTAAGTCTTCCTATAATACCAGTTAAATAGAGGAGGTCTAAGGTGAAAAGCCTTTGGTGGAAGCAAAAACCTTTTGAGAGAGTCAGGATAGCAGCAACATGTAAGTCACACAAATACAGTTGGGGTTCAAACCATGAAAGGAAGGCGTTCTTGAGGTATAAGTCTGGGTAAAGTAGAGAACACTTGAAGCTCTGGGTGTGTGGAAATAAAAGGAGTGCTAGTTATGACCAGGACCTACATGAGGTAAAGGTTTAAGGTAACATAAGGAGAAGTTGAATTAAAGGCCCAAAGGCAAGTTTAAAAACAAACAAGAAATTTGGTTGTTGGGGGTTTTCCGGGCTGTATTGCCGTGGTCTTGGCATTGTAGTTCCTGACGTTTCGCCAGCAGCTGTGGCTGGCATCTTCAGAGGTGTAGCACCAAAAGTCTTTTGGTGCTACACCTCTGAAGATGCCAGCCACAGCTGCTGGCGAAACGTCAGGAACTACAATGCCAAGACCACGGCAATACAGCCCGGAAAACCCCCAACAACCATCGTTCTCCGGCCGTGAAAGCCTTCGACAATACAAACAAGAAATTGTTAACTGTTTATAGTTGCTTGCTTATGTTGTAGTTGGACATAGATGGATGTTTTAGAAGTATGAAAATAAACATTTGAACTTTCTGATGATAACTAGCTTGAATGAGATATGAAGTTGGAATTTCTTTCCTGATCAATTCTTTTGAACTGTTAAAGGACAATTAAAAAATTATGGTTCTTCAAAACTGATATTCCTGTTGGTTTTCCCCGTATATCTTTTTGAAAACCTTGTGTTTCAGCAAACCTAGATGAGCAGATCTAGCCAAAATTTAAATTGGAGGGAGAACTCTCCAGGAATTAATAGCTGGTGATTTATATGTAAGCATATGACTTTGATGGGAATGTGAAATGATTTTTTAAATGTAACTGTTGAAGAATTTTAATCCCAAAAAGAGAGCCAGTTTGGTTTAGTGTTTAAGAGTGGCAGGACTCTTATCTGGAGAACCAGGTTTGATTCTCCACTCCTCCATAGGAAGCCAGCTGGGTGACCTTGGATCAGTCACAGCTTTTCAGAGCTCTCTAAGCCCCACCCACTTCACAGGGTGATTGTTTGTAAGACTAATAATAACATACTTTGTAAACTGCTCTGAGTGTGGCATTAAGTTGTCCTGAAGGGCGGTATATAAATTGAATGTTGTTGTTATTGTTATTCTTATAAAACAAAAAAACCAGAAAACTCTGCAGCTGTCCAGCTATCCAAAAGTGCATTATTTATATCAACATGTGAAGTAAAGTCTAGTCAAATGCCAGTAAAAAGTAACCCATTGTAGAAAATATATGGCATGCATGACCTAATCCTTTAAATTAACTGGTGTGATTTTTTAGAAACAGGCTTCTGGCTTCAGAGCCAAGGACTTTATTGTATAATGTAGTTGAGTTATGTTTGTCATGACCTCTTCTGAGTAGCTCAGTGATTCTGACTCAGAGTGCTCAGAGGAAGCAACTGAGGAGCCAAGGCCAGGGTTTAGGAGGTCCAAAAGGACTAGGGAAGGCTTGATGCTGCAGAAAAACCTGCTGACCATATTCCAGCAGTTCCAGAGGCCACCCTATCAGAGCCTGCAAGGAAGACCTTATCACAAGCCTTTGAAGTAGTCTCTAGGCATTTGCCAGGCAGGGCATGAACTTGGGCTCAGAGTAGGGTTCCCAGGTGCCCGCCAATGGTGGGCAAACTCTTGGGAATTTGCTCCCTCACCCACTGATTCGCCAGTGATCAGTGGGAGGTGGTGAGCCCCCGGAGGTCACTTGCCACCAGCGGGGACCCCGGGAACATGTGCGGCACACGCTTGCTCCCAGGGAGCACAGCAACATCACTTCCAGAAGTGATGTTGTCATACCAGCTGTGAGAACACTCCCTCACTTTGGGGCTGATACACATAGATGTACTCTATGGGGATGGGGGGGTTGCTCTGGGATTACACAAGTAAAGGGAGGGTGTTCCAATCAGGAATTGTTTATGTCCCATGACAGCCTGGTTCATACCACCCATGAACTGAATTTCTTCTCCCCCGTCCAGAAGCTCCTGTTGGAAGCTCCAAAGCCATCCACCAGGAAGTTTTACCTATCCAAATGGAAAAGATTTTCACTTTGGGCTGCAGACAACAACTTAAACCCTGTCTTGGCCCCATTACCAACTGTTTTGCACTGTGTGGTCCAGCTAAAGGACCAAGGTTTGTCTAATTGATGCTGTCAGTTTGTTTGCACTATATAATTGATGATTTAGTTTTTTAAGGTAAGTTTTATTGTTAAATTTATTGCATCTATTTTATATTTTATTATTGTTGTAATCCACCCTGAGCCTGCTTGCAGGGCGGGCAGGCTATAAAATGAATAAATAAACATAAATAATTCTTCTGTTAAAGTCCACCTAGTGGCCATTTTGTCCTACAGTGTAAACGGGAAATCTCTCTTTGCCCAACCACAGTGCAAGTCCTTTCTATATCCTCCAGCATCCAGACCAATTTTCCAGTGGAGCGTTTCCTTGGTTCTTGCTTCAGTCTTGCATAAACCGAGCTCCTAGCTACCTGTTCTCTAAAGCTTTTGACAGCTAAAACAGCCTTTCTGGTGGCTATAACCTTGGCTTGGAGGGTGAGTGAATTGCAAGCTCTGCAACATGACCCTCCTTTCATTAAGATATTTGCAGATAAGGTTGTCCTTTGCCCAAGACTTCTTTTTCTGCCAAAGGTCATCTCCACTTTCCATTTAAACCAGGACATTGTCTTACTGGTATTTTCTCCTGCTTCTACAACTAACACAGAGAGACTTGTGCACATGCTTGATGTTAAATGTGCTTTGTGCTTCTACTTGGACAGGACAGCTCCCTTCTGAAAGGACCCCAGTCTTTGTATCGTTTAAAGGGCTCCCAAAAGGCCTGAAGGTCACCCTACAGACCATTCTGAATTGGATAGTTTGGCTCATTGTTATAAACAATCTAAACAACCGTGCCCATTGCACATAAGAGCTCATTCTGCAAGGGCTCGATCCACCTCGTCAGCCTTTTACTTGGGCATCCCTCTAGTGGACTTATGTGAGGTGGCCACCTGGTCTACTCCATTCACATTAATCAAACATTATGCCATTGACATGGGCTCCAGAAGGGATGCAGCTGTGGGCAAAGCTGTCCTGAAGAGTCTTTTTCCATTAAAGATCTTCATGCCCCCCTCTTGGATAAATTATCTCCCATGAGGGACTGCACAGAAAACATAATAATGAAAACAGGGTTAAGCTTACCTTTAAGTGTTGTTCATCGAGTGTTCTTCTGTGCATGCCAACACCCCTTCCTCCTTCCCCGCCATGTGCTCTTTTTTATTACCTCCCCTCTACACCAGCAGCTTAGAGAACTGAGGGAGGGAGCCGTTGCCCTGCCTTTTATAGCCGTGCTGGGGAGAAAAGTGCGCAAAAAGGTGAGGCAAGCGTCTCATGCCTTTAGGAGCTTTAGAACATCTGTGGCTGGCCTGCACATGTACAGTTCCCATGTGTGCCTGCACAGATGAACTCTCAATGAACAACAGTTACAGGTAAGCGCAACCCTGTTTTATTTGCTCTAGGTAGCATCCTATCATAGGGTAGTTGAATAGAGTTTCCCAGCCTGGTTTCTTGGTTCCTTCTGCTCAGTTTTCTTATTAAGCCAGTTCTATCTTCCAGTGACTGTATGGCTGTCTAAATTAGGACATTTTAAAAAATTAACCCTTTTCTTAGTATTTTGGCAGAGAACATGTTTTGTAAGGCTACCTGCACTGAAATATTAAGAGGATACATTACAACAGAATGTACAAACAAAGCCAAGACGTGGGGGACCAGGCATCCCTAAACTATATTTTAAAAAAAACTAGATTAACTAGAAAACTAAATTTTAAAAAATGTGTGGCAAGTACTTGAAAAGTAATGGTAGAGTATTATAAAGTCTCAGAACTATTTCTTCTGTTCTGTTTGAAACATTCCGACTGCATCACAGTATGATCGTGGAGGTCAATTTTGAGTTCAGGGCCTGATTTATTCAATTTATTGCAATTTATGTGCAATGTGTTGCTCCCTGAACATCAGATCAGAATTTGCACATGGCATGCTACAAACTTGATTTTGTCTTGTCTTCCTCCTCTGTATGCAGATTTTGTCTGCGCAACTGAATTAAAGAATTTGTGCATAAAATATTGTATGTAGGCAGGCAAATAGTTCATAAACTAGGCTTTCAGAAAGAATAGCCATAAATGTTGAGGCTGGTTTTGCAAGGAGTGTCTGTGTGTGAGGGAGAGAAAAGTGGGGGAGGGGATTCGGGGAAGAAACAAAAGATCCTAGAGAGAACCACCAGTTTTCCTTGCTGCTTTTGCCTTTTGTTGTTTAGTTAAGACCTTTCTGTTCACCATGGCTTTTAAGTTAATTAAGTGGCTGATTTCCCTCTTGGCTCTCTGCAGTTTATATGTTAGGTTTTATTTTGCAGTTGTTAAATTTTGATATTTATTGGTACCATTTTGATTGCAAATTTTATGGTCTGCTTATACATCACCTTGGGCAAGTTGTTGAAAAGGCAACATATAAATACTGTGTAAATCTGTGGCTCTTATAGCTTGCACGGGAAGCTCTCTCCTTCCTAATGTGGCTTCAGGAGGGATGGGGTCCCTAGCTACATATGAGCAGTGAGTCTCTGCCTTTTCTACCATTTTTATTGGATCTTGCCAAGAACCCCCAAATATCATCTCTTGCTAAGAAACAGCTGAGGACAGTCTCAGCAGCAGAATGTTATTTTCTGTTGTCCCACGGACTGGGATAGAGGTGGGCTTTGAGAAATCAAGAGCTTTGAGTCCCTACAGGACTAACAGAGCAGTCCTGAACATAGTTACTCCAGTCTAAGTGCATTGAAATCAGTGGACATAGACAGGAATAACTGTGCTTGATATATTGTTGAAGGCTTTCATGGCCGGAGAACGATGGTTGTTGTGGATTTTCCGGGCTGTATAGCTGTGATCTTGGCATTGTAGTTCCTGACGTTTCACCAGCAGCTGTGACTGGCATCTTCAGAGGTGTAGCACCAAAAGACAGAAATCGCTCAGTGTCACAGACTGTGCTTGAGATTGCATTGTAAGTCAAGTATACATTGTAGGGTAGCTTTTGGAGTGGGTTTAAATAGTGGATTTAAAATAGTAAGTAGAGGTGGGCACGAACTGAAATACTAACCAAAGTTCATCACAAACCAGGCCAGCTTGTGGTTTGCGAACCAGCGGTTCATTAGAGCCCATTTCTGATGAACCACCACAAACTTTAGGGTGGTTCGTTTGGTTCGTTTTTTGGGTTGTCATTGCAGACAGTCTGGTGCCAATCAATCAGTTTCCTGGGCTTTCTGCAGACCTTCTGCTGACCTGGAAGTGACCTTCTGCTGACCTGGAAGTGGTGATTTGCTGGCCCGGAAGTGATGTTTTCACGAACCAAAAATGAACTGGTTCGTGAACCGGGGCAGATTCGTGAAAGTTCATGGTTCATGAAACATGATGAACCACGAACCTCATAGTTCATTTTTTTCTGGTTTGTGCCCCTCTCTAATAGTAAGTAAGGTCTTATTTAAAACTGTCAAATATATGAGAAGGATTGTCCAGTTTGTTTTTTGCTAGTGTAATCAAAATTTTCCCAATCCTCCTACTAATTTAATTTAATTTATTAGATTTATATTTCGCCCTCCACACGCCAGCAGGCTCAGGGCAGATTACAATTTACATACATTTAAAATACATCTAACAATTTACACAGTTTAAAATTATAAATGTATAAACATACTAACATTTAAAATGCATGCATACACACACACACACACACACACACACACTCACTCACTCTCTCTCTCTCTCTCTCTCTCTCTCTCTCTCTCTCTCTCTCTCTCTCTCTCTCTCTCTCTCTCTCTCTCTCTGCCATGGAGGCTATCAGGTCCATGGCCCGTGAGGAGGTAGCATCATCGGCATGGACATTGAAGTTCCCCAAGATCAGAAGCCTGGGGTACTCCAAGGCCCAGCCAGCCACTGCCTCCAATAGGCCAGGCACAGCATCTGCTGGTGCGCTGGACGATCGGTACACCAGACAGATGGCTATACTCTCCTCGGCATCCCACACCAGGCCCACACAATCAATGCCGGCAATCTTTGGGATGGGGAGTGGCCTGATGGAGAAAGATTCTCAAATGAGCACTGCCACCCCACTCCCCCGGCCAATGTCCCGTGAAGGTGAAGGGTCGAGAAACCTGGGGGGCCAGCTCTTTCAGGCTGACAGTTTCACCTTCCCGTACCCAGGTCTCGGTCATGCACGCCAGGTCTACCTCTTCCATCGCAAAATATTGCTAAAGCGTTGCGGTCTTCTTATTAATGGACCTGACATTGCACAGCAGCAGTGACGGGAGAGGGCATTGAGTCCTAGCCCCAGCATCCCTTGGGGTGGGGCAAAGGTTGGAAGGAACGCGAGCATAACCATATCTCTGTCTTCTTCCCTTATAATACCTAGCCCCACCGCCATACCTCCCTCGTCCCATAACCACTGGGATCCCCGACCTCATATCGACCACCAATTGAAATGACTGCCGCCCTCAGCCACTAATCCCACAACACCTATTGCACAGTAACCCGAGTCTATATAGACAATAGTTTTACCCCTAATAACATTAATGCTATCAGTAATGTTAAGAATTCAGTTCTAAATTTCCCACCCTCTTTAAATTATTAATTTCCCAGCTTCTCTGCTAACTTCCTATCAGAGTAGGTTTAGTTTGAATGCTGTCATTCATGTTCACAGTAGGGATACGATTTGGGCATAATGTTTTCACTGATGTGATTTCAAATACAGGATGTAGATTTTTAGTGGGGAATACAGTCAAGCATTCTGTCTCTCACATGCACAATCCAGCAGCAGGTATATCACATGGGGCTGCTTGATTATGCATTTTATATCTTAGTCCTTTCAAGCCAAAAGGTTATGTTTCTAAGCTATGAACCACATTGTGAGTAAAACTGAGATACCATCAAATATGCCAGAGAATCAAGTTAATGGGAAGCCCAAAATTTTGTGTTTTGAAAATGCCTCTCTTGGTATTGTTATCATATAAAGGTGTGTGTTACAGACCAAAAACAATGCAGCCTATGGCTTATCTGATCTACATGCCACTGTGATCTATAATCACATTTGCTAAAGACCTATTCACATCTTTTCTGAGTTAAACAATTGCCTAGAAGCTAATCAGAAAACAAATGAGTTAATGCTTTCTGCTAAGTGCTACCAATTAAATTGGCCTCTCAGTTAAAAACAGCATTTTTATTTCTTTTCTATAAAAAAAAAACTTGAGTATTTATGAACTACCTGGATGTAATGCTTGCTTCTTAGTCCCTGATGCATAAAATATAAATGTTTTCTGCATTCTTCATTGTTTGCAACACAGATGACAGAGTTTATGTGCAAAAAAATATCTTGAAGATGTTACTTCAGTATTCGAAGAACTAAGAAAATAGCATGGGCTTAAGTTGAGATGTGAATAATCCTTGTGGGGCTCCTCAAGCGCTCTTGCCACCTCTCTATGGAGCAGTCCAGTTAGATACTTTCACTTTCATGGCAAACTGTAGTTTGCTGTTGCATCCAAACTGGCTGTTTATAAACATGCAAACTGCTGTATGAGATGTTTAAGTCAGTATTTAGGATCAAGCAGAGAAAGATCCTTCCCAACATCGCATTGAGCCATAATCTTTTAAGGCTTGTACTCTTGATGAAACAGGGTTAAATCAGAGTATGATTCTTAGTTTACAGGGCAAGTGCAAACTGTACTTTGCTGGTTCATATGTAATGGCAGATTATGGATTCTGTTAACATGGAAGCAACTAACTAGCTGTTCCCATAGGAGGAGAGGGGAATGTATAAGCTCAAGGATTCCTAAGCTCATTTTCAGAGCGAGTTGCCTTTGTCTGTATCAGTACTTTTTCATTAATTCACATATACACAGGAAAATGCACTATTTACTCAAGGTACCCCTGTCGAAAGTTTATCATATTGTAAATTTCTTCCATGTAAATTTTGGTCCTAAATAGTGCCTTGGTTTTTGTAGAAAGCAAAGAGTAAACATTTTTGTTTTTTTCATAAGGGATGGGGTGCTTTGGGCTGTTACTAAAAGTGCCAGGTTTAATTTTTTTCTACTTTGCTGTTTGCATAAAAGAGCCATGTAGTGTCACTTTCACAGCAGTTGGGGAGAAGCCAGGATCCTAGCGACGTCCCCGTATGGCTCCCATGACATCCTTTATTACAGGTTCTCCGTTTCCCCCAAAGAACTGTTATCAAGGAAGGTTATTGTCTCCGATCTTCTTTATAAAACTGGCAAAGGGTCTGTCAACCCAACCAATCTACATGGTTATGAGGATGAAGTAGGGAAGGGGGCAATGAAACTACATATGCTGCTTAAACTCCCTGGAGGAAAATAGGGATGAATAAATCTAATAAATAGTAGTATAACTGGGGGTTTAAAACTATTTTTAGTCTCCAGTAAAGTTGCATGGTTGACCCCTGACCCTTTCTTGATCTCCTTAGATGTGATGATGAGCCTGTTTGGTAGGAGATCGTGGCATCTCTGGCTGCCCTGAATCTCTCTTGGAAAAAGATGGGTTGTTGCAAAGTAACCAAATATAAATATTTTTTTCACCATAACTTACTGATGATCAACAGTGCGAGCATCTAGATCCAGACAGGAGCTGAAGGGGAGTGTGAATTTTCAGTTCCAGAATCTCGCAAGACAACGATATATTCTTGATAAATAAAACCATGTGCCAAAACTCTGTGCGATTTCCAGTGGTGCCTTTTCAGTGTGGAGGGCAGCGGCACGGAGGGCAATCTAAACTCCCCTCTGTCTGGAGATCAGGGGGCGGGGCCACCAGCCATGTGACCATTTTCTCTGAGGGCAACCCACTGAGTTCCACCACCTCATTTCTCAGAAAAAAAGCCCTGATTCTAGGTATACTATTCATTTTGAGTGTATTTACTTTACCCTATAATCACAAGTTTAGAGTTGCCCATCTGTCCAAATCTAAAGATATATCAGCAGTCAAATTGTTAAAGTTTAGCATAATCATGTACTTAGTATCTCTAGGAATAAATATTCCAAGATTAGTAATGAGATCTTCGCACCATTGAAAATGGCCACTAGCAAATACGTTCCATAATATATAGTCTCCCAGTGGCAAATGTTGAGAATGAGCCAGAATTAGATAAGCCGTGCTTATAAAGCCAGACTTTCTTTGAACGATGTTGAAATTTGGGGGGTATTTCTAGGGCATTGATCATCAATATTATAAATGGTCACTATTGACAAAATTTTGTAATAAGTTGATTCTACTTAATTTAATGCTACTAATAATAAATTAATCTGGCCAGTATTGTAAAGTATTCAGAAACAGCATGGCTCAGAAAGAAGTGTCTTAATTATACTCTGTCTTGAGACCTGGTGATGATACTCAGGAGATGAGAGTGTCAGAACTGATATGTACTTAATTGGCCTAATTAATAATAGCCTCAAAGAAAAAAATGTGACTGCTTTAATTGATTAAAAGGAAGCAGAATTTTCTTCATAGGAACTATGTTCACATCAATCAAGTTTGTGGTGCCAATCTAGATCAAAGATGATTAAACAGAGAATTTTTATTTGCAATGTCCTGTTTCTATCAGAGGTGGTTTAGGCTGGCTGGTTAGATGGGGATAAGGATATAGGCTGAGGGATGGCTGGAAAGTCATCTGAGTGACAGAGGAAGCAATAAATCTCTATCTGACGAGGGCTGGTTGAGTTCTGTTACGCTGTGGTAATCTGTCATTTCTTCATGTTCACGCTCTCTCTTGGTCCCTGATTCCATTAAAAAAAAAAGGTTTATAAACTTCATTTACATGTTGATCCTGTTGCATTAGCCTATTTTATTCTTAAAACTTGCCTATTTCAGAGCAATGATGTATAGAAGCACTGCTATTTAATGTTAAATGTGTGTTGGTAAAAGATGCTACAGCGGCTCACAGGCTAAGTGGATAGAGCCTTTGGTCTGCTGATCAGCAGTGTTGGTAGAATTTAGCATTCTGCTTTGAGATGCACCCATGTCACCTAGCAAAGGATTGTTGAACCTGCAGGGCAGCTGAACAGGTAAGAAAAGGTAGGAACCCTCACCTTTGTTGAACCAAGGATCTCTGAAAAGGGTCATGACATGCGCTGTAAATTTTAGAAAAATTACTTTATATTGTCTGAGTCCAAGCTAAACCTGCCAGTACTCTTAGCATGTGCTCAGATAATGGAACAACCCCTAAACTAAAAGATCAACTAGTCAAAGAAGGAGGCTGCTTAAGAGAGAAAATGGTTTTCAAACAACTAATCACTGGAGAGGAGACTCAAAACACCTACTAGGAAAAGTATATAAAATTCTACTGCGATTCGATATGGAATCAGAGCAGTAAAAAATGAAATGATAAAATGGATGTAAATTTGGGAGAAAATATATGTACGAGCCAGTGAGAACATTTATGGACCAAAGCAATCAAATTTACAGAATGCCAACGATTAAGAGAGAATTAGTGTAAGATGTTCTTTAGATGATATGTTACTCCTAAGGACATTGCAAAAATTAACAAGGATTATAGTGGAAAATGCTGGAAATACTAAAACATGGGTGTGACATTTTATCATATGTGGCAAACATGCAAGAAAACAAGATGAAATGCAAAAGAGTTTAAGTTTGTGATGAACCCCCAAAATATGTTATTAAATATTTTACCAAGTAATATTACAAAAATATATAGCGAATGATTTAAATATATGGTGACTGCAGCAAGAGTAGTATTTGCTGCAAAACAGAAGACAGAATGATGTCTAGATCTGACAGAATGGAAGAACAAGCTATATGAATATGTGTCAATTCAAAGTGCTGGTTCTTTCTTTTAAATGGTTGGGGCCAGAGTAAGGGCTGCCTCCTTCTCCTTCTGGAGAACCGGGTTTGATTTCCCACTCCTCTGCTTGAAGCCAGGTGGGTGACCTTAGGCCAGTCACAGCTCTTCCAGAGCTCTCTCAGCCCCACCCACCTCATAGGGTGATTGTTGTGAGGATAATAATAACACACTTTGTAAATCGCTCTGAGTGGGCATTAAGTTGTCCTGAAGGGCGGTATATAAATCGAATGTTGTTGTTGTTACTATTGTTATATTTTCCAGCCCATCAGTTGAGATCTGCCTCACAAGCCCTGTTCTCTGTGCTTCCTCTTTCAGAAGTAAAGTGGATGGCAACCAGAGACAGGGATTTCTCAGTAGTGGCATCTCCTCTGTGGAATGCCCTTGCCTGATACATACGTCGTTCTCTTAGGGACCTGGTCCAAAAATTTCTGCTTACCCAGGATTTTAATTAAGGGGTTCATCTTTTAACACCAATTTTATTGTGTGCTTTTAGCCTGGAAAATTCATTTCAAGTTGCTCGGTGTTTTCATGTGCTGGTTGTTTTTTTTAATGCTGGGTTTTAATAAACAACTTGTAATTCTTTTGTTGTTGTTGTTGTATTTGTAAGCCACTTTGGGCAGGTGGCTCTGGAGAAACAGTGTAAATATTTTTTCTAAACAAACAAAAACAAAAAGGCGTAAGCTAACAGTTCCAGATGCCCCCGTTTTAAAATGAAAATTTAAATCTCAGCATGTTGGACGTGGGACAGACTGTCTGTTCATGTCCTCAGACTCTCTTGGGAGTGCTAGAGAGCAAAAAAATGAATTGTTTGTTTCAGTTTTAAACTGTGATGTTGGGCCAGATATTGTTTCTGCAAGTTTTTTTTAGCAGTTACTTGAAAGTTGGCAGAATTAATGATTTTGGAGCTGTAATCTGCTGGCAAGCACATTGAGGGGTGTGTGTGCTAATCTACCGCTGCACTTCTGGAATTACCCTTCAGAAGTACACTGTCAGTTTTTATGCTACTGAATATCCTGAATGCTGCCTTGTGCAGGATTTTAGAACTAATACTTTAATTCTGTAATTGCCACATATGCTTTTTGGCACTTTAAATAGCTAAAATGCCTAAGAGTGCAGTAAGCAGGGGCAGAAATGTCAAAATATTAAAATGTCAAAATGCTGTTTGGGGTGTCTTTTTTAAAAAGCTCTTTAAGGATGTAAACCTTTATAGTTCCTGGCCAGAAAAAACAATTAAATACAAACATAGCAGATGGACCCTTGTTTGCCATGCAAATATCTTTAATGAGACCGTTGAGAATAATTCTAGCTGTTTTCTCTATTATCACAGAACAGGATCTTCCCATCCTGACAATTCAGTTCAGCCCACAGAAAGAGGCAACCTCATTCGACTCTAGAGAATTGAGTCCAAAATGAAGCTTTTCCCCCATGTCTGGGGGAAGCCTGCCCCAAAGCAACTTGTTCTAGGGCTGCTGTTTCCTCTGAATTCGGCGCTTCTGGCTAATTGCCCCTGAGGGCATGCTTAGAACTAACATAAGCTCTGTCTCGGTTTGGTTCCATCCCCTGCCCAGGAGGCATCTATTGAATTGTTGCTGGTGGTCATCCTGTTAAACTACCCTTCCCATAACATCATTGTAAAAGTGAGCTTTAGTATCTCAGTGTAAATGGGAAGATCCAGGTACAAGGTGTTTGTCTCTTCCAAGGGTAAGATAGCTTCCAGGCGTCTACAGTTTGGGCAGTGCTGTTAATTACAGCATCATTCTGAAGGTCTTTGATCATATTGTCTGTATATACTGTATTATACTTTTCCCGTATGTGTGCAACACAGTCCTTTTTAGATCCAGAGGAGTTGTCCGTGTTAGTCTGTAGTAGCAAAATCAAAAAGAGTCCAGTAGCACCTTTAAGACTAACCAATGCTACAATAAAATTGGTTAGTCTTAAAGGTGCTACTGGACTCTTTTTGACAGTCCTTTTTGAAATTCAAATTAGAGGACTCTGTTTCCTCCCTTTTCCTGTTGTTTACTAATTCTGCATCCTAGTGTTGATTCCATTATCTGTAACATTATATGTACTCTACACTGAGGTCCTTTTTACATACCTTTTGTAAACTGGTTTGGCTGTTGGTTGCTAGTATTTTTTTTAACCTTTTCACACAAAGCCGCTTGTGTCCCATTTACAATGTGGGGTTGACCCGGGTTGTTTTTTTTAAACTGTTTTCTCCAGTTCTCAAGTATTCTGTATGCTCCTGATTTGCGGCAGTGCACTTTGAAATGTCTGTAGCACATCCACCAGTGCCACGTTTTTCCTGTCCATTTTCTGAGTGTTCTTCCCCTGCCACTTTTTGAATGGACAGTGGTTTGCACTATAGCACTACAGTGGTGAGCATTGGCATTGCAGGTATGGTCTGGTATCACCATATTAATGTATTGAAACATAGAAACATAGAGCTGGAAGGGATCCCAAGGGTCATCTGGTCCATACCTGCAATGCCAATGCTCACCACTGTAGTGCTATAGTGTAAACCACTATCCATTGCAGATACCGAGCTGAAAACAATGCTGAAGCAAAACTACGTTGCCAGCCTCCAGGTGGTGGCTGGAGATCTCCTGGAATTATGACTGATTTCCGGTGACAGAAATCAATTCCCCTGGAGAAAATGGCTGCTTTGGAGGATAAACTGTATGGCATTACACACTACTGAGGCTCCTCCCCTCCCTAAACCTTGCCCTCTCCAGGCTCCACCGCCCAAATCTCCAGGAATTTCCCAACCTGGAGTTGGCAACCCTAAGCAAAATATAAGCAATTTAACATGATATATTAAACAATGCAGAAACTACCCAATTAGGAGCATAGTCACAGCAACAGACAGTACACAGTAGTATAATCTACAGTCCCTATCCCTTTAACCAAAGCATTTCTCTGAACTATTTCCTTACAGTATGGTCTTCCTATCTGTGTGAACGGTTCTACTGAATAATTCAGTTTTTCATAGTTTGCAGAAAGCGGGGAGAGTGGGAACTTTCCTTAGCTCTTCAGGCAGACTGTTACTACAGTACTATATAGTCAGTGAGCTTAGACTGATGTAACTGTGCATACAACTGCAAACATGTATTAATGTAAGTAACAAATCTGTTGGTGGTTCCAAGTATCTTTGGTAGTTTAATGATTTTAAAAGTATTTGACCAAACTGTTTTTGACAGTTCATAATGGTCAATGCAAAATCTGTTCTTTATTTAAATATGAGTTGACTAGAACAACTCTTCTAATTAAAATTTCCCATGTCAGTATGTGTGTGCAGGTTTTAGAGTTTAAATATGGTGTTTGTTCATTTTAAGGTTGAGTATGTATATTGTAGAGTTAGTTGGCTATGTAGCTGTTGAGAGTTTTTGCACACTTTTTTCCAAAGTGAAAATATTAAGTAGGATCCTGCACTGGTTAGGTGCTGCTTGATCTCATAGGTTTCCATAGGGCAGAGTTAAAAACATGTGCAGTGGAATTTAAATGTGCTTAATTATGTGCCATGCCCATACTTTTTTTATTTTGATTGTAAATATGTTTTAGAGAAGGTTTTTCCACCTACCTCCTCTTAAAGAACTCAAATTATTTTGTTTAGTAATTAAGTGGCATATGATGTTGTAATCTTTAATATCTTCAGCTGTAGATTAGTATATCATGAAAAAAGTTATTTTTCTTAAACTAATTTTGTTAAGAGGAAACAGCCTTCTTGTAGAAACCTGGTCACTGGTAACTTGTACAAACGGTTTTGCTGTTTTCTTGGAATATTTAAATGGGGTCATGTATGGAAAGTCTGTACTATTATTTTGCAGTAAATTATCTTTAAACTAGGATTTGACCAAAACAGTATGAATGTGCAACCGAAAGTAATGTTTTACTTTTTATGTTTTAAAAACAGAACTTCATGCTTTCATTTTGATTTTTTAAAATTGTTCAGTGTTGGGGAGTTAATCCCATCGCACAGCTTTTCAGATGTAAAATCAGAATGCTTGTATGGACAGAACAGCTGTCTAGTCACCATGTGATACCTTCCATCATTTTACTGTAGAGATGAATTTGGCCCGGTGTTGCAGGTGTATTGAACAAACACGGTTTTAAGTGACAAAGCCTTATGATGATGTATTCATCTGACTCTTGTGACTTGACTCCAGAAAAAGAGAACAAATTCACACTGAGGCCACCCTCCTGGCTGCTTGTAGCCATTGAATTGCAGGATTTGTTGCATCTAAAGGCACAATTGACTATTGCAGAAAAAATGTTCGTATAACAAGCCTATTTAAAAAATTGAAAAGTTGAGGTTCTCCACCAAAAACTTCCAGGATGTTGTTAATTTTCAAGAATCAGAATTGTTGTGGGTAAGAACAAATTTTAGGGGCTAGAAATTTATTACATGGTAGGATGAGGAAAAGTTCAGTTGCCTCTAAACACGCTGAATGAATTAAAATATGGAGCTTTTGGAGATGCTCACTCAGAAATGAATAATACAACCCCAAGCTACAAACCAAACCCGTTTGGGACTGTGTATGTAGAGCAATTGACCAGTACCCCCTCTAAACCCCTATAAATACAGTTTGTGACTTAATAGTTTGTTAGTTCTCCCATCCTTTACTCACACTTTTCACCATTCTCTGATAGGATTATTTTTCTTTCTGTGTATCATTCCCCCCCGCCCCCGCCAGTTGTGCTGTGATCCTACCCTTGACTGCACTCTTCCCCACACAAACATTGTAAGAGATTTTTTTGTTATGTCTCTGGTCTGAATATGTATTATTGAAAAAGTTTAAATGTGTGAAACATTAAAAGATACTATATGTACTTAGAAAAGATGTATGCCACTTCTACAGACCTGCTCAGGGCACCTTACAACGATGAAACAAAGCCAAACACAGTAAAAACACTTAAAAAGTCATTCCAGTAAAAATATACTAAAACACAAATAATCCAAGGAAATAAAACCCATGCTAATAAAAGCAATTCAAGATATAACCTCACATCGATTCGGTTTCGTTTTCCCGGCCATGTCGGATGCTCCTCTCCGCAGGTCCGGGAGGAAGCGCCCGAGCAGCCGGACTGGGTGGTTGGCCTGCGAGGGTTAACCCCCAGGACTCCCAGTGAGGGGGTCAGGGTCCGGAGCGCTGCGGGAAGAGCCCCCTGAAGTCGATGCAGGGGGTAAATTGCCCGTTTGCTCCTACGGAGGCTGGCAGACTTGCGCAGCACATCGCGTTCTGCCGGGCCATGGAGAACGGCAACAAGCAGATTTAAAGTGAAAACCTGAAAGTAAGCGAATCCCTTCTGTTATTCTAAGCGTATGCGAAGGATTGGTGGGAGTTGAAGCTAAGAAGGTTCAGATATCTTCCCCTTCATTGAGTTTTGGAACTTAGTTGGCGGACTCCCCCCCACCCCTGCCCAAGATGGCGACGAAAAAGCAGAGCCCTGCTGTGGGCAAATCTGTTTCGGCTGCTTTGCAGGGGAAAGGAGAGTCTCTTGAAGAGGTGGTTAAACGGTCGGTTGTTGAAGCTATGAAGCCCTTTGTTGGTAAGCTAAATGAAATCGGTCAAAGGGTTGGCTCAGTTGAGAATGAAGTGAAAACCATTAAAGACGTAGCGTCTGGGGCAGAGCAGTCTGCTCGGGAAAACGCAGTACTCATGAAAGCAACAAACAAAGAAGTAAAGCTTTTGGAGAATCAATTGATAGGGTTACAAGTGGATCGTGCTCAGACGGTATTGCATCTTCAGAATGTGAAGGAGGAGGAAAGTAAAAACTTAAAGGATTTGGTGTCGGAACTTTTGGCGTCATCCGCAAAGGCAACTAAAGAAGAGTTAAAAAGCGATATTCTGGAAGTCCGCCGGACATCTTCAAAATATGCAACGAAGCGTCAGCTGCCTCGCGAGATTATTATTGATTTTTCGTTTGATAAGATATTGAAGGACGTTCCATTTTTAGCTCGGAAAAGAAGATTCAAATATAAAAGGTTTGCAGCTCTTCTGAGGAAGCGTGAAATAAAATAAACAGAGTTGCGCTTACCGTAACTGCAGTTCATTGACGTCTTCTGTGCAGACACACATGGGACTGCGCCTGCGCAGGCCTGCCGACCGGATTTTTCTTTCTAGCAAACATCCACTAGGGGGCGCACGTCCGACCCAATGCGCATGCGCGGCCGTTTCCCGCCCGAGCGACATTGGGCGACGTCGCCCCCTTTCCCCTCAGTTTCTCCTTTGCCACCGAATGTCTTCACATTATCTGGAAGAACACAGCGGGGTAGGAGGGAGGGTTGTGTGTCTGCACAGAAGACGTCAATGAACAGCAGTTACGGTAAGCGCAACTCTGTTTTCACTGTCCGTCTTCTGTGCAGCCCCACATGGGAGACTCACAAGCCACTTACCCAGGAGGCGGGCATGTGTTCTCACCGAAAAAGAGACTGAAGCACTGCTTGACCCACAGCAGCCTCTTTCCTTTCCCACACATCTAGTGCGTAATGTTTAGCGAACGTGTCCGAAGACGACCACGTTGCAGCCCTGCAGATGTCATGCAAGGGCACGCCCCTAAGGAAGGCCGCAGAGGCAGCTTGCGCTCTGGTGGAATGAGCTTTTACTTCCAAAGGGCAAGGTAACTTAGCATGCGAGTAGCAGGCTCTAACAGTTTGAGTGACCCAACGGGAAATCGACTGGGCTGTAGCAGCCTTTCCCTTCCTGGGCCCATAATAGCACACAAACAGTTGTTTGGCACTCCTAAACTGTGATGTACGTTGGAGGTAAAATAAAATAGCCCTTCTCACATCCAAAGAATGTAAGGCCCTTTCAGAGTTATCAGAAGGGTCAGGAAAAAAGATAGGTAGGACAATGTCCTGTGAGGTGTGAAATTGAGTGGACACTTTGGGTCTAAAACGAAGGTCAGGTCTCAGCACCACCTTATTCTGATGGACCATCAAAAAGGGAGGGTCCCACCTCAGTGCAGCCAACTCGCTAACCCTACGGGCAGACGTAATGGCTATCAAAAAGGCCACCTTACAGAATAACCATTTTAAATCACAAGTAGCCAGTGGTTCGAAGGGTGATTTCATAAGCCCTGCCAACACTACTTGCAGTGACCATTGGGGAACAATTTCCTTGACTTGTGGAAACATTATATAACCCCTTCAAAAAAGACTTCGACAAACTGTGGGAGAACACCGTCTTCCCATCTATTTTAGGATGGAAGGCTGAAATGGCAGCCAAATAAACTTTAATAGAAGAATTAGAGAGTCCCCCGTCCTTCAGGGACAGGAGGAACTCAAACACAGAAGACAACTGGCAATCCCAAACATTAACTGCGGTGTCAGCAGCCCAGGCCTCAAAACGCTTCCATTTAGCTGTGTATGACCTGCGAGTGGTGTCCCTACGGGCATTCAGCAAAATTTCAGCTACCCTGTCAGACATCCCCTCCGTCCCCGAATGTGCCAAGCAGTGAGGCTGAGTTTGGGTAGGTCGTGATACCAAACCCCTTTGTCGGACAGAAGGTCCGGGTTCAGTGCGAACCGAAAATATGACCCCTGCGAAAGCTGCATGACATGTTGGAACCATGCTTGTCTGGGCCAGAAGGGGGCCACCAGAATTAAGTGTGGCCCATCCCTCTGGATTTTGCTGACGACCCGAGACAGCAGTGGGAACGGAGGGAAGGCATAAAACAGGTGCCCTGTCCAGCGTATCTGGAACGCGTCCCCTAGGGAGCGGTGACCTAGCCCTCCCCTGGAGCAGAATTGCGGGGCCTTCTTGTTGGCCTCTGCCGCAAAGAGGTCTACGTCTGGGAACCCCCAGTCCAAAAAGATGGCGTTCAGGTAATTGTCTGCTACGGTCCATTCGTAGCTGTCGAATCGCATCCGACTCAGTTTGTCTGCGATGACATTGGTGGTGCCGGGAATATGGACCGCCTGAATGAACACGCCTCTGTTCATGGCCCAGTTCCAGATCCGAACGGCCTCGTCGCAGAGGGCCTTGGATGTAGTGCCCCCTTGTTTGTTCAGGTAGAACATCGTGGTGCAATTGTCTGTGAGCACCTGAACCGCTTTCTGCTGCAGCGTGTCTGCAAATGCGATAAGGGCATAACGGACCGCTCTCAATTCTAGCAGGTTAATGTGATCTTTCCGTTCCTGCTCTGACCAAACCCCATGTGCCCTAAAGGCTTCACACTGGGCTCCCCATCCTATCGTGGAGGCATCAGTCGAGATTGTGATCTCGGTTTGGATGGACCCAAATGCAATACCCCCAAGGAGGTTAGTCTCATCAAGCCACCATCGTAAGGCACGGATAATCCCCCTGGGGATGGAATACCGTTTATTCTGGGACTCGTGTTCAAAATCATGAACCGACAGGAACCACAGCTGGAGAGGTCGCATGTGCAACCGGGCCATAGGGGTGACAGCTGTAGAAGAGGCCATGAGGCCCAGTAGCCTCTGAATCGCTGTCACGGATTGGAACCTGCACTTGGAAAAAAGGTTCACCATCCTGCCAATTCTTAATGCACGCTTCCTGGGGAGAAAACCTCTGTTTACGTCACCATCCAATTCCATACCGATAAACAGTATTCTCTTGGACGGGGTAAGGTTAGACTTTTGCAAATTAACCAAAAGCCCTAACCGGGAGCAGGTGAGCATCACTGTATGAATCTGGGCCAGGAGTGCATCAGCAGAGGGAGCTGCTAGAAGCCAATCGTCAAGGTAGGGGTAGATGGTACAACCCCGTTCCCTCAAATAAGCCACTACCACAGCCATACACTTAGAAAAAACTCGTGGGGCTGTTGAGAGACCAAAGGGAAGCACTTGGTAATGGTAGGCCTTATTGTTACATAGAAACCTAAGGTACTTCCAATGATCAGGATGGATGGCAATATGAAAATATGCATCCTTGAGGTCCAGGACAGCGAACCACATGTCCTCGGGCATTAACTGGAGGACCGTGGTCAAGGTAAGCATCCTGAACCTCTTGACGAGAACGAATTTATTCAGTTCCCGTAGGTCTAAGATGGGTCGTACCCCTCCATCTTTCTTGTCTACCAGGAACATCCTGGAGTAAAAACCTAAAGGGGGGTCCTGAGGGAGCACCTCCCGCACAGCCCCCTTCTCTAGCAATGCTACAACCTCAGCCCGTAAGTTATGAGAAGAGGATTGTATTGAGTGGTCAGGAAGAGACAACACTGGGTAAACATCAAACTGAATTTTATATCCAACATTAACGATTTTAAGAACCCAACTATTGGATGTGATTTCTGCCCATGCAGAGGCAAACTGAACCAATCTGTTCCCAAACATGACAGACTGTTCAAATTCTAGTCAGAACTGCTTTGGCTGCGTTGCTGACTCTTTGGCATCGTGGGCTTGGGGACCGCGACGAGGGCGGTAGTTAGGCCTCCGGCGTTGGTAGGAACTTGCAGGCTGTTGGAATTGCCTGTAGGACCCATAACGAGGATACGGCTGGTATCGCTGTTGCCGACCACGATAGCCCTGTGAAGGGCGATACTGGAACCGATTTTCGGTGGATGGTCTGGTCGGGAGAATGCCGTAGGAACGGGCTGTCAGCCGATCTTTGCGTTTCTGGGAGAGGTAGTCATCCGTCTTGGATGAGAACAGGGATTGACCCTCAAAGGGCAGATTCTCAACTTTATTACGTGTCTCGACCGGCAACGCAGTCGTGCGGAGCCACGAGTGTCTGCGGAGGACGACGGAGGAAGCTAGCGCCCTCGCAGAGGTATCAACCGTGTCACGGCCCGCGTTTATTTGTTGCCGAGACAGCCGCAGGGCTTCATCGAGGATCACCTTTGCCAACACCCTCTGGTCTGCCGGTAGTTTTTCCATGAAGGCCGCCATACGGTTCCAAAGGAATATTTGGTACGCCCCCATGATGGCTGAATAGTTAGAGATTTTCAGCGTCAGGGCAGCGGAGGAGTATAACTTCTTGCCCAGGGAATCCAGCTTCCTACTCTCCTTGTCAATGGGCACCGCATAAGACCCCTGGCGTTGGCGGGTCTGCATTTCCTCTGTAATGAGGGAAGAAGGAGGCGGATGTGCAAAGAGGTACGCACAAACGTCATCCCGCGTCTTGTACAGGGCTTCCAGCTTGCGGGACGTCGGGTACACAGAGGCTGGCTTTTCACAGATGTCGTGAATGATTTCCACCAAGCCCTCGGTGAACGGGAAAGCAATAGTCGGAGGGTTACCGGACTGGACATATTGTAGAATCTTGTCCTTCGGCTTAGGATCTACAGCCGATATCTCGATGTCGAGAGAATGGGCCATTCTGACCATCTGCTCAGAATAGAGCCGGTAGTCCTCAGAGGGTGACACACGACCAGTCCCAATAATGATGTCATCTGGCGACGGGTCAGATGGTGGGCTAGGACTCGGGCACTGATAAGGCTCTGCATGTTGGTAAGGTGAGACGCGCCTAGGAGAACCATAATGGGAGAACTCACTCCGAGTGTCACCCCAATACTCCTTGCCAAACGATGGAGAGCTGGCATACAGGGAGCCCTCTCTGTCATAGCCACTCCGAGGAAGGTGGTAAGGCCGGTCCTCCCTCGCCATATAGTCATCGGCATGCCACGTCTTGGCAGCCCGAGGTGGAGCATCGGGTATATCACCATCGCCATCAGTGGAGTGGCGCAACGGAGACGACCGGCGCGGTGATGGGGTCGAGGGTTTCTCCCAGGGGACCTCATCCGTCTGGACCGATGTCGAATGCTGGTGCTTAGATTTTTTCTTCGACTTCTTCCCGCCCTTGGAGGCTGAAGTCGGATCGGAGCTTCGGTTCCGATCAATCGGAGCCGGTGACATAGACAACGGATCCGAAACCTTCGGATCCGATCGAGGGCCTGCCTTCGGAACACGACCAGTGCGAACCAATTCAGCGGGCCTCGGAGCCGATGAAGTCGGAGTCGGAGTCGGATCCGATGGCTTGGGAACCGATCCAGCCGAAATGTTCGGATCTGACGAAGTCCTCGGCACCTTCGGAGCCGATGTGGCGGTCGGTTCCGACCTCGACGGGGACCTGGAACGGTGCCGCTTCCGAGTCGGATCCGACTGCGGAGTGGAGTGCTTGCGACCCGACGCGGAACTCGCAGCCTCCTTCGGATCCGGGGTCGGGTGTTGGGCTTGTCGGCGATCCGGCGAGCGGGAACGCGAAGTGGAAGCAGCTCTTCGGACAGATTCCGTCTCAGGGGGGGTGTCAACCGTCCCACCAGCCGGTGGCGGCCCCCCCGGGGTACCCGGGCCCCCCGACGCCCGCATCGCCCGTCTCCACAGCAGGGCGTTCAGCCTATTCGCCCTCTCAGCCCTCGCCTTCGGGGTGAACCGTTGGCAGTGCTCACATTTCCTGACGATGTGCCCTTCGCCCAGGCACTCGAGGCACACGGAGTGACCGTCCGTCCTCGTCATCTTTGTGGAGCAGGTGGAGCAGCGCTTAAAAAGCGACTTCTCAGACATCTTCACGATCAGAAAAAGTTTCCTCAGAAAAGCGGACAGCTAGAACTTCACTGGTCGGCGGCAAAGAAGAAACTGAGGGGAAAGGGGGCAATGTCGCCCAATGTCGTTCGGGCGGGAAACGGCCGCGCATGCGCATTGGGTCGGACGTGCGCCCCTTAGTGGACGTTTGCTAGAAAGAAAAATCCGGTCAGCAGGCCTGCGCAGGCGCAGTCCCATGTGGGGCTGCACAGAAGACGGACAGTGAACAAATGGTTATTTCCGGAAGGCATCTGGTTCAGTTATAAAGACCAAGCCTACAAGATAACATCGGAAGCGCAGCTGAGGGACTTTGTGTTTAATCATCAAGAGTTTCAGCAAGGAGAAGATTTAGGATCTGAAGGGGGGAATGGGGAGGAGGGAGTGAGCGCAGCTACTGTAGCTGTTCAGAGAGAGCTGCGACCGAGACGCAGGGGGGGGGGAAGAAGACCTGATCCTGACTGTAGTTCGTATTATAAGATCTACCAATCTAATAGCATATTAGAAAGTTTAACTTTAAATAATTGTATTATGAAGGGAATGCAATACTTGTAGATGTAGTGTGTGTTTTTTATATGTTGTTTCTTCCCTTTCCCCCTGTTCCCTTTTTCCCTTTTTTGTAGTTTTTGTGGTTAGTAATTAAAAATAAAAATTTATAATAAAAAAAAAGATATAACCTCACATCTTATATGATATTGGTAAAATAGTCCTAAGACAAGGAGACTATGACATCTAAAAAGGTCTTGACCTGTTAACATCTAGAGTACTGCAATGTGCTTCTAGTAGAGCTGCCCTTGAAGACAGTGCAGAAGCTACAGTTGGTATAGAATGCTGCAGCTGGAACACTGATGGGAGGCAGGAGGCTGCCCTGCCCCTGAAAGGCAAAACAGCCACTTAACTGTTTCATCTCAGAGCCTCTGGGGTGCCCCAGCATCCAGTCACCTTTCAGAGGGGAGATGGAATATTGGAGGGAAGCATAGCAGCAGGAAGTTGGTGTCTGCCTCAGCAAGAGAGCAGACAGTATTAAGGGTAGCTCTGCCTGGAGGTGTGGCAGAGTGGTTTAGTTCTACTTCTAAGAGAGGACTTAGCACTCAATCGAGAGCGCTTCTCTGGTGATGAGCAGACCCTATACCGTTTAGCCTGACTCTTGAGAAAGAGCAGGCTGGTGTGGGTGGAATCCTGTGTATGAGAGGACCAAACCTAGTGATTAGGCAGAGAAATCCTGTTTGTAACCACAAGCATTAAAAAGAATTTAAATCACAGCCAGAAGCTGTAACTAGCTGAAGTTTAAGTGCCTCAGCCAGGCCTTTCCTGTGACTGTCTGGAGACCTGGCTGCTATTCTGTTCTTTCAAAACCACTTATTCATAAATAAATTTCCTTTGTTGTTTTGTTGATCCTCCTGCTTCAGTGATCTCTTTACTCTTCAGGCAAAATATAAAAATTACCTCACAACTGTGAACCCCAAACCTTCATGCTTGCTATTGCAAGAACATCTAGCAAGCAACTGAGAGCCGAACCACAAGAGACGAGTTACACGCGGGGGGTTGGCACAAGTTTATCTGGGAAGTGTAGGAGACTCCTTCCCCTCTCTGTGAGAGCCACCTGCCAGCTTCAAGCTCCCCTTGCTTGCTGAAGAGCTAGAGGAAGCCAGCAGCAGCAGCCATCGCCAATACTTTTTCCAGGCACAAGCCCGCCAGACACAAGAACCCCCAAAGACCATTTGGAGCGGGCTGCTGTTGCTCTCTCCCAGGACACTCTGCATCCGGAAGGCTGCCTGTCCGCCCCCGAGGAGCTGCTATGGAGACAGCTGCCGTGTCAGCGAAGCTCAGCTGCAGTGACAAGTGGCTCTGCTGCTGCTGCTCTGATATGCCCTTCCCCTGCCCCCGAGCTCCTGGAGGAAAACCGGAGTGAGGGGTGCCACCTCCTGCTAGGAGGTGCCCTAGGTGCTGGCAACTCACGCTACGCTACTGGTGGCTTCCAGTTTACTTCCAGACCCAATTCAATGTGTTGCTATTGACTTTGAAAACCTATTTGGCTTGGAGTTAGCATGCCTAACTGGCTATTCCCTTATGAACCTACCTGACCACTGTGGTCATCTTCAGAGGCCCTGCTTTGGATGCCCCTGCCATCTGAGACTAAACTTCTGGCAACCCCAAAAAAGGCCTTTTCAGTTGTGGTGCTGAAACTTTGGAACTCCCTCTCCAGGGAGATTCGTTTGTCCCCCTCTACCATTATCTTCCACCAGCAGGTGGAGACTTTTGTTTGGCGTTTCCTCACTAACTCTTATTAGCCCTCTTTCTTGTTGGAAATGTTCACCGTCTTAGGGACCCTGAATTGAATGGGGAAAATGGCATAGAAATGTTTTAAGTAAAATAAAAATAAATAACAAAAAATGCAACCCCTTAGTTAGAAACCTAGATAAAGTGAAATGTTTTGGTCTGGCACCTAAAGGAGAGCAAAGTAGGAACTAAGTAAGCCTCAAAGAGGAAGGCATTCTAAATGTGAGGAGCCACCCCCCCCCAAAGCCCTGTCTCTGTTCCTTATCTCTGCAGGTAGGGGTACATAGAGCAGGGCTAGTGAAGAGGATCTCAACTAGCAGTCTGGACAGTCTGGGAGGAGGCCGTCATTCACATACCCTGGCCTCACGCCATTTAGGACCTTATAAGTAAGAACCAACAGTTTGAATTGTCCTGGGAACTAAGGACAGCAGTGCAGATCTTTCTATACAGGGAGGATATGATCCCTGTATTCAGCTTCTAACAAAAACCTAACTAGTGCTGCTAGCATGTTTGGTGGTATTGGCTTAAACCCACATGCTTTTGCTTAACTAAAGATGTCAACGTTCTGGATATGTTGACGGTATGGAAGAAACTTCTATTCTCTTTTCTGCCCCCAAAATACAGAAACCTGAGATTAAACTGAAATATTTGCAGCCTTTCCAAGTGCTGATATTGTTTTCTTCTGTGAGCCACTGTGGATATATTGGGTTGGAGTTTAGCTGTTCTAATGACTTATTGGTATGCTGGTATGTTGTAAATTGCATTTCACCCGTTTAAAGGGCAAAGGCAGAAACAACAACAACATTCAGTTTATATACCACTCTTCAGGATGACTTAACACCCACTCAGAGTGGTTTACAAAGTATGTTATTATTATCCCCTCAACAAAACGCCCTGTGAGGTAGGTGGGGCTGAGAGAGCTACAAGCTGTGACTGACCCAAGGTCACTCAGCTGGCTTCAAGTGGAGGAGTGGGGAATCAAACCCAATTCTCCAGATTAGAGTCCCACACTCTTAACCACTACACCAAACTGGCTCTCAAGTTGCTCAGTGGTTGCTGTCAGGCCAGGCCTTGATGAGTTCTCCCTCAACAGCTAAAATAGCCCAGGAAAGCGGCTAATTTTCACTGATAGAAACCAGGGCTTGAAGGCTGGCAGTGCAGTTTTGATTGCTCCGCAGTAGCCACTGAGGGCATTTACTTGCTTAAAGCTACAGGCAGTGCTTCTGTCGTTTGGGCGAGTTTTAACTCCCCACCTATGGATTTTTTCTTCTTTTTATAATTCAGATTTTTCTGTCCATGGCTCCATTCTTCAAAAATCCACAAATGGAACCATGCTGAGAGTTGGATATATCGATTAAACCTGCCCAAGCATTATCTTGCAAATCCTAAGGAATCTCCTATTTATAGGGAAGTAGATAAGAACTTAATGTGTCTTGGGTTGTGTTTCTGTGCATTTACATGTCCTCCTACATTGTTCAGAGGGTTCAGGGATAATGTGTTATCTGTCTCCTTCTCCTCAGTTGTGAGAGATTGGATAGCATTCCACTTTGTAGCCTCTTACTTTATCTCAGAAACAACTTCTACAGATTTTGGGGAGGAGGGGGGGCTTCAGAACAATGTCCAACACCATAAGCTAGTATACAACTGAAAAGGAGAGCATGTGTGCATCTGCAGAAATGTTTTAGGAACTGAGATAGACATTTTTGGATCTTGGTCTCCCAGAACATAATTTTCCACTTTGTAAACCACAACTAAATAGCTCTACTGTAGTCTTGACCTTAAAAAGTAATCAAAACTTTTTTTTGTTTAAGCAATACGTCTTTTAGGATCTGCAGTCCAAAATTTTTCATTCTGTGCACTCTTTTTGAATATTAGTCAGTATTAAATAGTTAAATTTAGGGGTATGCACCGCCAAAAAATTCAGACAAAAAAAATCCAGAATTACCAGAATCCTGAAGCTGCAAGCTGCTTCGACATTCTGGTATTTAGCTCACTTCAGTATGCTCTGTAAAGATTTGGAGCATACTGAAGTGAGGGAGAGCAAACTCCCACCCCCACCTCCCCTGGGGCAACCCCCCACCCCACTTACCTGGCAGGCAGGGAGAGGGGAGGCCGATCAGGTGGATGGCGGGGAAGTGCGGAGCCTGCTCCTGCAGGGTCTGTGCTGCCTCCTCCTCTGCAGCAGTGGCTAGCTGGGTGGTGGGGAAGCATGGAGCTGGCTCCTGCGGGTCCCGCACCGCCTCCAGCACCGCCGCAGTGGCCAGCTGGGCAGCGGGGGAAGCACAGAGCTGGCTCCTCCGACCCTTCCTGTCCCTCAAATGGCCGCCATGGTGGTGGGGAGGGCTGGAGCCACTGCCGCCTCCTCTGGGCCTACAGTGGCATGCAGGGCAGCTGAGAAGGCCAGATCCAGTGGCGCGCGGCCCCACAGGGCGGTGGGAAAGGCCGGAGCTGCCGCTGCCACTGCCTCCACCACCAGTACAGCAGCAGAGCCAAGGTAAGTGGGGGGGCTGGGACTGGGGGTTGTGGGGTTTGGGGTGTTTAAAGGGCCCTGCTGCTTGCAAGCAACAAGAAAGGGGCCCTTTAAACTTCAGCTGTCAGGTGGGGGATTCTCTCCCACCTACCAGCTGATAGTTTAAAGGAACCTGCTGCTTGCAAGAGGCAGGGAAAGGGGCCTTTAAACTCGACCCCGAAGCTTCTCGAAGCAACCCAAATGCTTTGGGGAAGCTTTGATTTGGGGTTTCCATGCTGGCCCCGATTCGGGAATCCCAAATCTTTACAAATCTGGTCCGATTCGGGTATTTTATCCGAATCGGAAACCCAAAGTGCACACCCCTAGTTAAATTATTTAAAACGATTAGAAAAACAGGACCGAAAAGCAGTTGCCATTTACTTCACAAAGATGACTTGAGGAATAATTTCCCCTCACTTTTCCCTTTTCTTCCCCCTCCCCCAGTTTGAAATGCTCCAAAGGATTGGGAGACCAGTTCTTAGACGCTCACTTTTCAGACATTAATTTTGTATTTCAGAAGCTTTTAATAGACAAAACAATAGTTCTCTTTCTGTTAACTTTGCACTAACTTTAAAAATACAAATCTCTGACTTAATATTAAAGAATGTCATTTCTGTAAGTGCTCCAGGCCAGATTGGCTGGATATCTTGAAAGTATTTTGCCTTACTGTGGACATAGAGCAGAGTCACCAGAAGGAGGTGGGTGGGTAGCTGTGAATTTCCTGCATGGAAATGGGATTGGACTAGATGACCCCTAGGGATCCTTCCAGCTCTATGTTTCTGTGCTATATTGAATGGATCTTCAGGACTCCATGCCTAGCTCAATAGACTTGGCAGAATGTCAGTGGCAGCTTTCCTGACAGCAAATGCTAATGTTTTCCAGAAAGCCATGCTGCTGACTTGCATGGGTTGATTTTTGTGTTCTGTACCACTTTCCCCTCCTTCTTTTTCTTTTTTATGTTGGACATTGTGGTGTTCAAGTATCTTTCTTGGCTCTGTCCCAGTCTTGTGCACATCAGTCTTTGGATCCAAGCCAACAGTTATCTGTATCTGACCATGTGGCACTTGAGTATTAACGTTACACGTACCTTACCTGCCTTTAATAAATCCTGATCTTCTGGAATACAATTTTCTCATTTCTCGTGACAGCCCTCACCATTCCATGTGTAAATTGGCTCCCTCCCACTGTCCCAAGTGAAAGCTCCTATGAGCTTGTTTCCTTTTCCTATCCTCCTCCCCTTCAGAAGAAAACCACTTCCTGCACTACAATGTGTATGTTTGTGCAGTTACTTGTGTGGGTGTATTTCCCCCCTACACGGACACCATTGCATCCATTGATGAATGAATACTTGTACAAAAAGCCATACAGATATGATTTTCAGCATTTTGATGAACAAAAACATACACAAAGATAAACACAAAGAGTGGACACCAAACAGGATGACTGATCAAATCCTCCCTACTATTGGCTATTATTTACTGTCTCTTAAGCGGCAAGCTGTACATTTATGCCAATTTATGTGCTTCAGGGAGCATTCTTGATAGTAGGACAAAGTGAATAAAAGTAGTTTGCTTTGCAAATGAATGCAAATGGCTGTGCCTTTGGGGAGCCCTTTAAACAGGGCTAAGGCGCTCTGATTATGAGTGAAGCTGCCATTTGGACATGGTGAAAAGAGCACGCTCGAGCCATTGATTGGGGGAGACAGTAAAAAGTCAGGAAGGGCCCCGTTAAGCTTGCAGTGCAGCAAGCAGACGGACGTCAGTGTGGTTAGAACACAGTGGGGGAATGACAGGCAGGATTAGTGTCAGGGAGAAGCTTTGCTGTAGCTGTGGAGATGGTCTCTGGGGTCATTCACCTCTGACTGCTGTTCTGAGCTGATGGCTCTGTAATGCAAACTGCCTGATGCATGCCTGTTCATTATCGGAAATGGTGATTAGGGGAGGTTATTTGTCATAAAGGGCTCTTCTTAAAAATAAATAGAAATAGGAAGCTGTTGCTTACTACTTGTGCAGAGGAAGCCTGATGCAGATGGCTTTGAGGAAAAGGGGAAGGTGGAAACAGCTGTGCCCATGTGAATGTTAAGGTTTGTCAAGGCAGACCTCCTCTTTTGCATTGGGAGGTTTGATTTGATTTGTCATAAAAGGAGCTGGACTCCTTTGCGCTGGCTGTCATGTATTTCTCTCTCTCTCTCTCTCTCTCTCTCTCTCTCTCTCTCTCTCTCTCAAACAAAACAAAACAGTGAGTTTCTTCCTGCCTGTTTTTTTCCCCATGTGCAACATGCTCAGAAGCTATTCAGTTTGAGTACTTTTCATATTGTCAGTACTGCCCATGTGCATTGCTTCTGATATCCATGAGATACAAGATTAACAAAACCATCTTTAATATCATATGGTGTGTTGTAAACCCCCCCCCCCAAATGTGGCAAAATGAACATTATCTGTTAGACATATACATGTATGGATAATACAACAAATCAAACCGAATGTATTCATTTACAACACTTAGCATTATTTTACTGAATAAAAGAAAACTAGGTACTATATCAGTCTGTAGCTTTTAAAAAACTAGCATTGTGTTACTTGATTACTATGTATTCTGCTCCTGTGTTTTTTAGCCAACAAAAATCCTCCAAGTTTCTTAGCATAATGAATGTTCCATAAATGTTTTACAGGCACCTCAGTGGACAGAAGAGGACCTTAGCCAACTGACAAGAAGTATGGTTAAGTTCCCAGGGGGGACGCCTGGTCGATGGGAAAAGATTGCTCACGAATTGGGTCGATCAGTGGCAGATGTGAGTTCACTTGAATTTGCATAGTATGGACAAACCAGAACAAGACAGGCAGTGTAGAAGCCAGACATAGATGGGGTCCGACATTGTCTTTTGAGAGAGGCTGCAATCCTTTTAGGACCTGGAAGTGAACCATTAACTAAGCAAGCAAGAAGCAGATGTCAGCTGGTCCCTCTGCTCCACAATTAACAGCTGTAACTGATCAGCTATATGGGGATTCTGGTGCTTAGAGATTTGAGCTACTGTAACATGATAACAGAAAGACAATGCCAGTTTTCGTTTTTGTAGCAAACCCTTTTATCTGGAAGAGAACATTTGTGAGATTTAAATAAAGATAATATTTCTGTTAAGTTTGGGGTGGTAAGTTTAAAAAAAAAC
The DNA here is from genome assembly GCF_028583425.1 of Eublepharis macularius. NCBI lineage: Eukaryota > Metazoa > Chordata > Lepidosauria > Squamata > Eublepharidae > Eublepharis > Eublepharis macularius. Next base: position 68,338,729 of record NC_072800.1, on the reverse strand, counting down.
CCTGAATGCTTGATTAGCTAATTTTGTTTAGACAGGTGGCATCTATGAATTAAACTGGATTTCTTTCCATGAAATGTCAGGACTGCACCATAGTTTGGAATATAATGATGTGTCAAATGACTAATTTGCCCTTCCTGTGGAGGTGGTGGGGGGGACATGCATGACTTTTTAAAAGACCTTGGACTTAAGAAGTTATAGTTCTTAAAATTCCATTCAGGTGACTCTGATTCTAGAGGCATCAAGAAAAAGCTTGAGTGTTGAGTGGTTGCTAGTGGTGCTTGGTGGCTGTTGCCACAGCTGGGCATTAAGAAAATTGCATAGTGTGAAACGTCACTCCTATGAGAAATGCTGATCACACACCCACTTTGTCTTGCATTGATCACTGCCCATCAGGCAAGAAATTCTGGAAGGGGAGGGACTGTACCGAGGGTAGGGATGACTGGAATGGTAATGTGAGCGGGGAGAGGGGAACCCTTGCTCTTTAAACAGGCACAATGTGGTTGGGATCCCTCCAAGCTGACACCATCTCTTTATGACCTTCTTTGTCTGTGTGGTCACAAATTTGAACTGTACTGTAACTTTTTTCTTTTTTAATCAAAGCTATTTATGGGCAATCTGGGTGCACAGAGAACATACCAGCAGGAGTATTAATTTAAAATAGGTAGGCAAAATGTCAGCCTAGTTAGTTAGGCTGACAGTTTAGTTAGAAGAAGGTCAAAAATGGGTTGTTCACTTCAGGATTTGTGAATCGTTTCCTTCAAACCTCTACTTACTGCATTCCCGCTAAGTTATCCTGTTCAACTCATCTGCTATTTAAAAACAAATTTCCACACAGTTAAGTGATAAGGGGGAAAAAAGCTTGTCCTGAAGGCACCATGTTATGCTGTCTTTGGAGCATTTAATAATTACGTGGGATATTACAAAATGAGAAAGTTGGGCTTATCTCCTTGTGTCTAACATACAAAGGCATTGTGAAGATTTAAGCTGGGGACCCATGAGACTCCCCCCACCCTTTCTCTTCCCCTTGTATTTTTCTGCAAACTTGGGGGTTTCCCCAGGTTCATTGTCAGATCAAGGAAGTGCTGAGATGCATCCCCATCTTGAACAGGAATCTTCAAATGCATCCACACCAAAACAATAGCAGCTAGCCATGGGGCAGATGCAATACGATCAGAACAGATGATCTGCTAATGAGTTAGGAATCATAAACCTCATCACCACTATGTTGTATTGGATTCCTACTAATGCTATGTCTTTGTGAACTTGTGCCTATTTACCTTATGGCATTGTTTATGGAAATGTTCTTGATATTTACTACACTAATATCACATTGTGTAATCCACCTTGAGTCCCAGTGAGAAAGGCGGACTATAAATGACATAAACAAACAAACATACCTTCAAGGGATGGTTAAGGGAAATGTTAAACAAGAAACAACTTTTTCACCAGAATTAGATAGTCTAGGGTCTGCTATAAGGATATGAGACCCATGGAGTTAAGTTGTTTGACTCCTTCAGCGACTACCTTTGGAAAGCTTGCAAGCGTGGTAGTGATTCCTTGTTGGCTTTTGTATGATAGTTAAAAATTGGGTGTGATTTTCATCTGAATATGGAACCCTTTGTCTCAGACTAGAAAGTTCAAAATCCTTTTAACAATCATGACAGGATCCGTCTTCCCAGATAACAAGCTGTTTTCTTCAATACTCCTTCAGACTGCAGGTGGAAAATGGTGGTCTCCAGCATGAATCAGTATATTAGAAATACCACAGATGTGTGTGGTGCCTTACTGTAAAAGTGCCAAGAAGGTTACAGTCTAAAATTTGAGACAAGGAAGAAACAAAATGTAGGAAGGTGGGAGTAACTGTGAAAAGAATGTGATCTTTCCAGACACATGAGCTGTGATGAATGCTTCTCCCATGGCAAAAATATTACTACACAAAAAACACTAGCAGGGAGAAGGGTGGGCTATAAAAATTCTCCTCAACACCACAAATTCATATTAGAACAAACTTGCCATGGATGCATTAATACAAATCCATACAACAAAATCCATCCATACCCCTGGATGAGCCCGTGTTTGAGAGCTGTGTGGACCAAAAAAACCCCTATTCTTGACAAAAGCTCAGCACCCTTTATACTCTCCAAAAGAAGTTCACAGTAAATTGAACTGGGGAGGGGGGGGGTTCACCCCCCAACTATGCACATAGTTGGGGGGCAGGAGGAGAATGCTTAATTATTTCTCCAAGTAGTAAGAGGGCAGGAATGAGAGATTAAGTCTGAAGCTACATATTCAGCAAGGAAAAATGGGTCAAACAACAGATGTTTGGAGGCAGACCTGGAGCACTGGTACAGGTAACCAGGTCAACTGGCAGGAACTCGGATTAAAGAGAACTGAAGGCAGCTTTTCTTTCATAATCAAAACATTTGGCAAAAACAAATCTAATTAATACCACAAGCCAGAACCAGTAATTTAATAAATGCTGCAGTATCTGTTCACTTACAAATTAAAAATATGATATACTATCAGTCTGAGAGGGCATTCTCTTTTCTAGAAAATTGAAATAGTTTATATGTTAAATAGTTGATTCAGCTGTTTAGATTCTTAAGACTGATTCTCGGGGGGGGCATTGACAAAGCAAGTTTTGGATTGATCAATGCAACCCCCCCCCCCCCCCAAATCATGCTATGGGAGTTCACTTGCGGGCCTTTAGTCTGGCCTCATACATTTCTAGTAAGTTTAGCACAAAACTTTTGAGGTATGCTTGTATCCCATGGCTGTCTTCAGATGGAGCTATCTTCATTTCCCCAAGTGATAGGAATTGCTGGGGGGAAAATATTTCACAGAAGCCATTCAGGGGGAGAACCCATAATATATCCATACTTGGAATATTGCTTATTTCCCCCCAGTTGCCTCATAACATGAAAGAGGCACATCAGAGATTGCTAAGATATTGAAAAGTATATCTTCTGTATTAGGAAAGGCTAAAGAAGTTGAAGCTTTTTAGCTTAGAAAAAAATTACATTCATGTGAGGACTCCTGGGAAGGTGTTCTAAAAGGCATCGTATGTGTGTAAAGAGACTTTCCTGATTCAAATGTTGCTGCTTGTGCATTGATCAGATGTGTATTATCTAGTTACCCTCTGGAAATTGTCCTCCATTTTTTGTGCCTGGCACACTGAACATGTAGCCCACGTGGATGCTGCCATTTGTGACTTGTGCTAAACAAAGATGTAGATGTGAAGTATAACAGAATGCATCTCACCCCACAACTGTTGGGCATGCCACATTTTTGTATCTTAAACTGAGCAAAGGGGGAGAATTTTCTGTGATTTACCTGCTCCTTATGTGCTTTTGTTTGGGGTTGGGCGTGGTTTCTGTGCATACTGTCTATGGCCATTTGGGGGAGGGGGGAGATTGAAATATATGTGATACAAACTTTTCCTAAACTTACTCTGCTGCTTTAACAACATAAAATACACTGCTTACCATATCAAAATTGCACTAATCTGCACATTTATGGAATTTAAAAGTATAAATGTCTTGGTCTTTTGCAAACTAAATGGCAAATATGCCCAATACATGAAAGAAAGCTGCAAAATGCTGCATCCTATGCTACCTACCTTAGTAAGCATATCTTTTTTTTCATCTGAGAAGTTGCAAAAATAAAACTTTAAATTAGAGAATAAATGTTGTAGCAAGCTATAGAGCAAATACTATCTGGTCAGAAATTGTGTCATACAGTCACAATAGGGAGGGCAGCCCTACAATTTAGTTATTGTATCACTGAGAGTAATTTATTACCATAAAACACAGTACAGCTTATTAATTTTTGCCTAAATATTCAGTTTCAGCCATTAAATATAGCCTTGCAAATAGGTATATGTTTACAGTATACACAGGTACTAACATGGTCTAATGCTTTTCATGCAGTACGTTTTGAATAAATCCTGGGCTTAAAAAGCATTTCATTCATTACAAAATCATTGGAGTGTTGTTTTGGCAGTCCCCCAAATAGTCTTTTTTTTTTCCATTGGGGAAACTGAAATGTCCTTTGGGAGGAACTTCCCGGATCAGATTGTCCCTGTGTTACCTTCGCATCTGATGTCCATCATCAAAGCCCACTACTTTGGGGTGACAAGTGGTCACAGGTCCTCAACGGAATCTCAGATCATGTTGCTCACAAATCTTCCATTATGCATCATTCTAGTATGTAACCACATAGTGGCAGGTTGTTGCAGTGATGGGTGACCAGAAGTGGTCCGTCTAGTTTTTAGGATTTTCTCTTGTTGCTGAACTAGGACAAGACCCTCTTCCCCCTTGACAACCAGGTTGATATAACTCAGTCCTCCCACAGGCATGATGAAAAGAGTGCTTGTTATGACCCTTACTTTCTTTGGGGTAGATTTTGCCTTTAATCTTTCCCTTAACACCCTCTGGGTAGTTTGCTGCCACCAGGAATATTATATTCCAATATATTTTATTTAAGTTTTCCCTTTGGTAACGTTCCTAAGCGTCAGGCTCCTTCGTGGTTCTATGTGGCCCTGAGGATAGGAATGGGATATAGCAATGACAGCTACTCTGGGATATAACAAAACAAAATAAACTTTTATTTAGTCAAGAAGTGTATTGGTTTCATAAACGTAGTTCTCGGTTCTTAAAGTTACTTCCTATAAACTCATTCACACAGATCTCTTCTAAGGCTTCACACACAGTTAGCCTCTTTCTCTAACTCAATATTTCTCTCACAGAAATGCTTAAACTCCTCAGGCAGCACACAGCTAGCCTCTCTTTCTCTGAGTGTCCTTTCACAAACATGCTCAGTTCAGGTTCCACACAGGTTATATTTCTCTCATAAACACTTCAGCATATTCACGCAGCACACAGCTAGCCTGCTTTCTTCTGACTGAAACCTTTCTCTCTGCCCTGTCAGTCTCAAACTGCATTCACTCCGCCCACACTCTCAGTCATCAACCAATCATATCACTCACTCATCCCTCTCCTTCACCTCCCACTCTTCACCTATATCACACCAAGCATTTAAAGATACATGCACACATTTACTTGAAATCATTACAGTGCTCTTTACAGATGTCGAGGGTTAAGGGATGACAGTAATGGGCATAATAGCTGAATTTGGAAAAACCTGATCCAAAGGTGGTAGTACAAAAGAGAAGCAAGGAAGGTACACCTTGGCCTGACTCTCCGACTGGGTGTGGAACTTTTGGACAGCTATGCAATGGACTGGATATGTTGTCAGTTGCCTGTATACATTCAGATATATATATCCTTGGTTCCATACATACTAATCCTGATTCCAGAGTCTGATCATAGAAAGGAAACAGGGTCTAAAATTAAGTGCTTTTCAAGTTACCAGGGCATACATAACTGCAATGTAAATTCTTTAATAATTACATATATGCCTTGTGATTTTTTTTTGAGCAGAGGACTATTACATGTTAATTTCAAAGAGCATATGTGCTATTCATCCACAGAGAGTAAAGGATTAGCAGTGAAACCTTGTGCACACGTCTACAATACGATGAACTTTGGGCTCCTGGTCTGAACTCACACATACAGTAGTAATAAAACATGGCAAGACAGGGGATAACAAATGGTGCTGGATTGCACTTTTTGTGAGCTAACCAGATTCATAATATGAACCCCATGATTATACATTTGGCATTGGTGTATGCACAGGTCACCTCTCCGTGACAAGTTTGTATAAATCATTTAGCAATTGTTGAAATCTTGGAAGGCATGACCTGAAAGTTTGGGACTGAGTGTTCTGAATATGGCTTTATCTCCCAGAATTGTAATGCAAGTGAAAATGAAGTTCTGTAGAGTAGCTTTTGAAAAGCAGATCAAGAGCTCTGGAATAACGCATGGTGACCAGGCAAGATCTGTGGGTGCAGATGGAAATCTAAAACCATGTGAACGTACGTTTGCAGTAGGCTTTCTAGCTTCCTGTTCCTGGTAGCATCTCTCCATGAAGGTGCCTGGGGCATTTGTACGTCATAAGGTATTCTGCCAAACATAAGAATCTGCCAACCACCCCAACCCCACGAAAGCATTTCACATCTACTCAGGGGCCTTTCAGGATCCTGGCCATTATTTTTAAAAGTTTAAAATCCAATGAGGGAGTGAAAGCTGTTGAAGTAGCAGACTGGCATGAAAAAACAGCCTTTAGCATAGTTTATTAACTGCAGCTTTTCTGAACTGTGACGGCAAAGAGTTCTCCAATTTCATCCTCATGAAATAATATCATTTGCTTGCCTGAGAGGATGTAAGCTGATTCTGTTTGCCCCTGCGGTCATTAATCTCTTGCATTCAGGTTGCAATAGCAGACTGATGGGGGATTTGTTGCCGTCATGAAAATGGTCCAGGTAGGCAGCAAAACAATCGACAGGTGGGTAGAAATAAGCACACTTTTCTAATTAGCACGGTGCCTGGTAGTGTGAGGTTAAAGGGGTGCAGTTATAAAAGCATCCCATATGTCAGTGAGAAGATGGCCAACTGATTAACCATCACTGGACCATCCTCGTCTAGATGAAGCTTGTGAAGGACACGCAGAGTTTTAAATTATGCAGCTAGTACAAGGTGTTAATTTTCAAAACAACACAAGATCTACATAAAATACGCTTTATTACTGAAAGGTCTCTAGGTCGTAGATCTGCTAAGAAAAATGTACAAGTTCTTAGCAGAGAACATTTTTTCTAATTTTTTTTGTCAGTGTACATTTTAAAGAGTCTTCGTGATGCATTTTTAATTAATTTATTTAAATACCTTTATCGTGGTTGTGTTACAGTAGGAAGGGATTAAAGGCATATAATAATTGAAGCCATTTACAGCTTACAATAAATGTTACCCATTGTCAAAGATGCTTTTTAAACAGGGCACCCTGGCACAAAATTGGGCCAATGTGGGTACCCTGGCTTTCTCAGGAAGGCTTTTCCAGAAGGCTGGAGGGACAGGTGAAATGAGCAAGATTGGTCTGTGTCGGAACTTACAGACATGAAGGAGGTCTGAGAGGATTGGAGCTGGTGCACAGTTTCATATCAGGAAATGCCATTCTACAGGTACATGTGCCCCAAGATCATGTGTGGCTGGGATCCACAAAAACACATCTTGGAAAGTGGCATGGCCCTGTTCTTGAAAAACAGGTTTAGGGATCATCTCGGCTGTTGGGAGATGTAAAAGGGGGGGGGGGGACTTCCTACCTTCCATCTTACCTTCTCTGGGAATTTTGGAACCCTCAGCCATTATGGCCTGGGAAATGCAAAAGTAGGAAAGAGAAAGGCAAAGAAAAAGATCAGGCAAAGGAAGTTGCTCCGTCTTTCACAGGGAGAAGGTTTCAGAAGCGTAAGAAATGGATATTTCATGCTATAACAGCTCTGCAAGGTTGGGTCATTGGAATGGGGCTTGAGAGATTGTATCGTATTGCTCGGTCTAAAATGCTTCCTCGTGACTGAGCAAGTTTTTGAAAGACAGAAGCAGCTTTTTCATTGATGTAGACAGAGATGGCCGATTGGCAACTTGTGGGCAGACCCAGACCCCAAAGGAACTTTCTGGCCATTGCCCAGATACTAAGGGAGTTTAGTTCAATTTCATTTTTAAGCAATACACAAGCCTTCATGTGCCAAACCTGTTGAATGGCTGTTACATGAACATCCTGGTAATCCTGAGGACTAGTGCTTGTCTGTCCCTTGAAAGCTGAGAAAGTATGTTCCCTGAAAGATCCTTTCATTGTGATGACTTTTTATTGCCTGAGTTTGTGTGCTCCTTATTTATGATGTTCTTTTTGCAGTGTACTATATGATGGGTAGTTCTATTATGCAACCTGTCTTTGTGATGCAGGGAGAGGACTTTGAACCTGTTAGGAACATACAGCAGGCCAGTAAATGCAGAATTGGCAACCACTAGCCTAGCCCTCACTTTTTCTTTCCTTGGTGCTTGTTCTATATCTTCTTCTTCACTTTCTGCAGTGGGGCTGGGCATCACAATGTCCTTTCAGCTTTTTAAAGCATTGGTCTTCAACTGGTGGGGCAAGACTGACAGTTAGGTCAGGGGAATAGATGTGAAGGGGTATGAGAGGAAGCTCAGATTAACAGTCACAGTTGGGCCAGATGATCATCCTTCACTGGTGATAGTCTTGCATGGATAAAAGTGATGTAAATCATGTAGAGAGCTTGCCAGTTTTGTCTGCCGTAACTTCTCTTTCAGCAAACTGCACCAATGGTATTGTGTCAGGTATGATTGCAACTGGGCAAATGGGGCATTTTAGGGGAGAGGGAACTTAAGCGCCGTAAGACCTGATTCTTTCTCTTCTTCTGAGGCAGCTTTTTTGAAGAAATTATAGCAAAGGGTGATTAATACCCTGTTCACCAGAGAGGATATTAAAATCCTGACTATTAGCTTTCCTTTTGGAAGGAAGACATGCATACATAAGAGTAATGAACAGATTAGCACCGGACAGGGAAGAGTAAACATAGAAAGAGAGACATGATAGAATATCGGCCCAGAAATGCTCTTAGAATATTGGATTGGATGCAGTCCTAACAGTCTTAAAAAGGATACCTTAGAGTTGAGAGATACTAAAAGAACGACCGAACTGTGATGGATTAGAAAGGGAGCTATGAATCCGGAAGTTTCCAGTTTAAACCTCCCTCTTCTGTGAACTTAGTAAGTGACCTGACAGTTCAGTCCAAAGAAAAGTTACACAAATTTCAAATCTGGTGAACCTTATCTTAGAAAGATGTAATGCTACTTTGAATTTCACTGTTACGCAAGTAGTATCTCTCCCCCTGTCCCCCAGTGTGAAGAACACTAGGCTACCTTTCAGGATTACTACTGAGAGATTGTATGTGGAAAAACTTGAAAAGCACTATGTGAAGTGTTAAATTTTAATAAATCATCATGGATTTGGCATCTCATTTATGAAGAAATGCTGAAACCTTTTCAGTAGAAGGAAAAATGATCTCTGAGTAGGAGGTAGGAGAAAGGTTTATAAAAAGTGAGTTAAATTAGGTAAATTAGAAAATTTTTCTCTACTTTTAAAATCCAGGGTTATCCACTGAAACAGCCAACAGATGTGAGATAGAAGGGAGGAAATTTACACAGATGCTCTGATGACCAGAAGCATAAGCAGCTGTGTTAAAAGAGGGGCTGTGACTAAGAGAGTTAGAACCCTTACGCTCATTGCAATGATTGAGTTTATCAGACTGTGGCCATGGAAGTCAGAAGGATAACTTCCATCTCAAGGTGGTATACCTCTGTAAGATCCTGAAGATTTACTGTATAGTTTATCACAAGAGCTTGCCAGAGGCAGTGGGCTGTATAGTTTATGGCTGGAATATTGGTGTTGATCCAGCATGACCATATCAAACTGAAAGAAGGATTTAAAGAACTGTGGTTCACTGGCATATTTAGCATGCTTCCAGGGTATGGTTGGCATTTCTAGTGAAGTTTTAGTTGTTCTCAAAACCAGAAAGGCTTTGGAGAGCTGTTTTGGATATTCACCTGCCAGTTGATGTCAACCACACAAGGTTAGGTGGACTATAGGTATGCTTGTATTGAAATGGGATTTTTTATGTTGTGATCAGTTTTACATGACACCTTTGAACAGTCTCGATAGATATAAAAATGTTTTCTATGCTTTTTCTTTTCTTAAACAGGTGACTGTAAAAGCCAAGCAAATTAAAGATTCTGTTACATGTACTCCAGGTACGTTTCCAAAGCCTGTCTTTTGTTTATCTAAAATATTTTAATCCTGTTTTTCTCCCATGCTGGGGACTCATACAGCTTACAAAACAAAATAATGAAACTTCATTATGAAGAGACACCCCAACCCTCCGATATAAAAGTAGCTTGCTCCCTTTTGAATCTGCCCGATCAGTGTGGTCATCTTCAGGGGCCCTTGTGTGTGTGTTGTGTCTTATAATATTACTTTTAGAAGGTTGTTTTAATGGTTTTGATTGTTCACCACCTTGAGTACCCTAAGTTGGGTGGAATGGCAGCATGAAAATGTTTTAAATAAAATAAATAATCAAGCAGGTAATGAACAACAAGGACATTCCAAACTGGTGATAGTTCTGATGGCACGGCACACGGAGCCACAGGCTAAGACTCAAGGCCAACAGCTCTTGGGTGTTGCTCTTTGGTCACACCTCTTGCCATATCCAGGCTTTAAATTGCATGCAGAAAAGGGAGTGACAAACATGCAGCCTAGGTCTTTTTCAGCTGCTGTTGACATTACCAATTCTTCCCTCTTCTTATAAAAATGGGAGCACATAACTGAGCAGATTTAACCAGGACAGGGGTGGGCTAACTTAATGCTGGTGGACCACTTTGTCAGTTTGATACTTAATTGCTTTCTGATTGGGGGTTGGGGAGGCAGGAAGAGGTTGAGATGGCAGCAGTGGAGTGGAGGAAGAAGGGGACATCATGGGTAAAGGATTGGTTTATCATGGGTCCCCTCTAGTTTGTTTATATTTATATCATGCCTTTAGTACTTACAACCCTCAAGTAGTTTTGTTCCCCATCCAGACATCACCCAGACCCAACCCTGCTTACTCACCAGTGCTACTACACCATGCTTCTTCAGACAATGTTCTGAAACTAAACGTGATGGATGTGTCACTAGTGCCTTGGGATCTCTCCTTCTTGAGGATGCAGAGCAAGAGGAAAGTAGACTAGTGAATGCTGGAAGTAGGTGCTAGAGCCACTTCTGACTGTACTGGTCACCTACTCTGCTTGCAACAGCTTCCGTAAAGCTCATATGCCTCCATTAAGTGGGTTATCTAAGAATTAGCCTTGAGTTGTCAGCAGTGCCTGTGTAATCACTCTGGAAAGCGAAAAGGTGAACTGAGGCTTTTGTTGGTCAAGTACTGTTGCTGTGAATTTCAATAGGGCTATTGCAATTCATTCATTTCAAATGAATTGTGACTCTATAGCAGCAGTACTCTGTATGTGTGTGTTCAAAGAACCATAATACAATGGAAGATCACACTTACTTGATGCTATTTCTGGACTGCTTAAGCCAGCTGTGGCCACATTAACAAAGTAATACAAACAACAACACACACACACATACAATGCTCCTGATTTTTGAATCCATATATCTGGATTGTATAAAATCCTGTGACCCAGCAGTGTTGGACAGAGCCAGTCTCACAGAATCACCCTCTATTTCCATCTTTGCAAAGAAGTCGCTGCTACCAAAAAATTGACCATGGACAAAAGTAGGATCAAAATCAGTATTAGTTAGCAGGGCAGACATAGAAGCAAGGGAAGCATTGGAAACTATCACTGACTGTGTCCAAAGATCTCTCAATCAAAGATATGAGGAAGTTTCAGTCTTCCCAGCCCCACGTGCACATACCAGAGTAAGTTACTCCTTGCAATCTATCCAGCAAAACAGTGGAGGGAAAAGCATTTAGCCCAGTCAATAGAAAAGCCCTCTGATATTTGGGGACAGTTGATTGATGGGAATAAAAAGAAGAGAAATAAAAAGGAATCCAAATTTTCAAGGGTAAAAAGGTCTTCACATTTAAGGGCAACTATTGTGGAAACATGCTGAAGGATAGTAGTAGTGGCACACCAACATGGCAACTAGGCTCCTCTCCCCAGTGTTCATTTGACTCATCACAAATCAAAACTGTAAAAGTGCTGTTTTCAACAGGCATTATTAGGCTCTCAGAGCTGAAAATGCTGGCCCAGAACTCGAAATCCAACAAGGCTGCGGTTAACTTGTCAGATCATATAATTACGCAACGAGAAGAGGAGGAGGAGGAGGAGGAAGAGGAAGCAGCAGCAAAATACAATTGCGACCCAGAGCCACTGGAAATGGCAGCGACAGATCAGCAGCAGACAGTACTAAGCGAAACAAGACATCGTAAGCGGAAAACCACTGCCAAGGTTGAAACTGCACTTCCAGTGGGGAAAGAAACAGATGAGGACAAGTACCGAGGGAGGCGGCAAAAGGACTTTGACACTGCAGAACAAGAGGAGTGCAGTGATGATGAGTTCAGGAAAAGGGAGAGATGTCAAAGCTCGGAAGACATGTGGACTCAAAATCAACAGAAACTTCTGGAGCTTGCATTACAGCAGTATCCAAAGGGAACAGCAGAACGCTGGGATAAAATTGCAAAATGTGTTCCAGGGAAAAGTAAGGTAAGTAAGGTGTAGAGTCAATGTTTTTGTGAAGGATCAGACCATGTAGTTCTTAGTATAATTCCCCAGCCTAACACTGAAGCAAAACACTGAAACAAAAAGTTGATCTTTTACTCAACTTCTAGCTTGTAAGGTATATTTGAAGTCCAGAGTGAAACCTGTCAGGCCTGGCTAGGGGATTCTCTCAGACTCTCCACTTCATCCAACACGGTTGTATGAGTTAAAGGTCTTTATTCAGATAAAGCTCCCTAGAAGTGCACTGATACATAGAGATTGCCTGGAATGCTGAAGCAAAGTCTTTCCCGACTTCCTAGTCCCCTCCCCCCAGTTCAAACAAATCATTTGAAGTCAGCAAAAGTCCTGAAAAAGCTGCAAAGCTTAATTTCCCAAATTCGTTTCCCAGACTGATAACACCTCTCTGTAAAGCGCAACCAAAATACAAGAAAGTTACACTACAGGAAGTAAGACTACCCACCCCCAGTAGATATGCATTCACAGTTATGGCAGGTAGGCTGGCTTACCTGCCTGACAAAACCCAGAGAAAAGTAGGTGTATATGTTGAACTGAGGATGTTTGTGACTAGGGGTGTGCACCCGAAAAAGGTTCAGGTTTCCTGCTTTGAATTTACCCGTAGCGGGAAAACAGTTTGTGTGTTTAAATCACTTTGGTGTGCTCTGTAAAGATTCAGGAATCTTTTCTTTACACTTGCAAGCAGCAAAAGTGTTGCTTTAAACTTCCTGCCCTGCCACTTTTTTCCCCCGATGGGAGGGAGAGGAGGGAAGTGGCACAAAAAGAGCAGCTTTAACTTTCAAACGGTCCACACTTGCTTCATCCAATGGGAAGAGGATTCTCCTCCCCCTCCCATGGGGGGAAAAAGCAGTGGGGTGGGAAGTTTGAAAGCAAGCAGCATTTTTCTTGCTGTTTGCAATGCAAACAGTTAGAAAAGTGCTGCAGGCGTGGCTGCTGCCACTTTGCCCGAAGCAATACGAATTGCTTTGGAAAGCTTTGCTTTTGGGAATCCCGAATTGGCTCAGCAATGCTGGGGTTGATTCAGGAATCCTGAATCTTTCCAAATTGGGCCTGATTCAGGTTAAAAACCCAAATCGGAAAGCCGAAGTGCACATCCCTAGTTGTGACATTTATCACCTGTCCTGCTCACATTTTCCACATCCACACATTATTTCTGTGAATGGATAATGAGAGTTTAAACCTTGGAAGCAGGGATTTTTTGGAGGAAGAAGTGGAGGAGCTCTCACCTGGGGCAACTCCTGGCAGGAAATGGTGCCCCTGTCACTGCACGCATGCATGCGCATGCTCCCAAGACTGCTTGATGATGGCATTCCCGGGAAGTGACATCGCGCGTGGCATGGCCACCTACCCCACCCCGGAGAAAGGAAGGGAAAGGAAGAAAGAAAGACGGGAAGACATGGAAAGAAGGAAAGAGAAAGGAAGGGAAAGGAAGAAAGGAAGACATGGAAAGAAAGAAAGAGAAAGGGAGGGAGGGAGGGAGGGAGGGAAAGAAAGGAAGGAAGGGAAAGAAAAAAAGGAAACACATGGAAAGAAGGAAAGGGAAAGGAAAGGAAGAAAGAAAGAAAGACATGGAAGGGAGGGTAGGAAGGGAAGAAGGAAGGAAGGCTTCAGCTGTGAGGGGGGAATCCCTCTCCTCTCATCTGAAGATTAAAGCCTGTTGGGGGCTTCCCTCAACCAGCTGAAGAGCAGGGATTAAGAACTCCTTTCCTACATTTAGCCAAGCAGAAAGGAGCTCTTTTAACCCCCGCTTTTCAGCTGGGGGGGGACTTCCCCCCGACCAGCTGAAAAGCAGGAGTTAAAGAGCTCCTTTCCCTCCCAAGGTTGTCAGGGCCACCTGAACACATGACTACTTTGCAGAGCTGCCAGAACACCATTCCAGAGCATTCCAGCAGAAAAAAGCCTGCTTGGAACTATTTACTATAAGAAACATAATCCATTTACAATCAGGCGGTTCTTAAAATGATATTAAACTCTCTACCAACCAAATTTTGCATTCTCTGGAATACAGGAAATAGACAGACAGAAGACACTAAAATTATAAAGCAGTGAAGCACTGGCTGCGTTCCAGATCCATCGTGTAATTTCTCCATGGCTAAGTTCTAGTTAGAGGTGCCTGAAGCTCTTGAGCAGCAGGGTGCCTCCGTCTTGCATGTGCCAAAAGTTTAACCAGAAGAAAGAGGGAATGCACTGGGGTTTTCACAAAATGTCACTTGAGAACCAGGAATGAAGTTTTGTCTCATATTGTTCCTTCCTTCTCTCATTGCCAAGGCAGGACTTTCCTGAGGTTTGGAATGGTTTTGTGTAGCACTGATTCTAAAGCAGTGTTATAGTGACATCAGTATATTGGACCCAAAATGTACTGTTGGGTGAGGGTTGATTCGTTGCATCGTGTGTTTGATCAGGGATTCAGTACATTAGAAAAAACATATGTTTTTAGATGGTTATAAAACTTTGTTATTCTAGATACCACGGAGAAACATTGATCCTCCCCTTTCTCAAAAAGTGAGTCCATTTAGGATGGATTCATGCTATTGAATTTCTCTGCAGTGTGGTGTATGGAGGTACATGGCTGCTAGTGTGAATCAGTTAGTGCATGCAATCAGTTGGCACCTGGCTCCAGAATTGCAGCTGCTGGAAAAAGAGGAGCTGCAATCCCTGCAATGAGTATTAGATTGTCCTAGTTATCGTTTTGTTCACATACTTTTTACAAGGGGGTATAGTTGTGGTCATGAACACACACAATGCTACACACACAGTGCTACACAAAACCATTCCAAACCTCAGGAAAGTGATGTGAACTGATCTTTATGAAAGCCTTCCAAAATGTAAATTAGGTATGTGCAGGTGACCCCTGCAAGTGGCTATTTTCTAACATTCTAACAAAAACCGTTTAAAGATCATTTTAATGGTCAAGTTTCTTTCTCTTTACAGGAAGAATGTGTGGCTCGATACAAATTGCTGGTTGAACTGATACAGAAGAAAAAATTGGCAAAGAGCTGAATGTGGCAAAGAATTTTGCTAATCAGATCGGGTTATTTTAAACGTCATATGCAGTAACATGTACTTTTGTACATCAGTATTTCAGTATGTCCTGTGCCTTAGTAAAACTAATCAATAAATTTTATACCTTAAAACGGAGTTAATAGGAGCAAAACGTATTTTTGTACTGGAAAGTATTGACATGATCAAGTGTTACCTGCATAGCTGATATTTTAGGAAACTTTGCTATTTTATACACCATAGCACTGTTTGACAATACTTCAGAAAACTTAAAACTGCAGGAGTATAGTTGTTGGGGATGACAAATGTGCATCTTCTGTTTTTTGCCTGAGGCTGGACTAATTATTTTGTGGTTCTGCATTCATCTTCCTTTTAGTCAGGTGAACTGTGCTTTCTATGATCTCAACACAGTCTTCTGTAAAAGCCACCACTGAATAGATTTCTGTAGAAGCAGGGTGCTGCACGTCTCATTTTTGTTCCTGCAACTTGCATCTGTGTGTTTCAAGTAAGTAGATCATGCAGTAGTGTATACCTTCAAGTGCCGCTACAGCCACTGCGGTAGGTATACGGTTTGTGACTAAATAGTAATAGGAAGTCTTAGGAGGTAGCATCTATATTTAGAATGTGGAATTAAACCACATTAATTTAAACAGATCCTGGACTACACTGTTCTTTCAGGGGAAGAGCCTTCTACAATATTCCTTAAACTCATGTGCAGCAATATTTTTCTGAATTAAAATGGAAGACACATTCATGCGTCCAAAGATCAAATTCTAGAGTAAGAACAACCAGTCCCTAAAGGAACCTCTCCCAGTTGGCATTTGGTAAGCCATCTTCAGGCCTAGGACAAAGACAGAGTACAAATGTTTCAGATAAATAGGCAAGGCTCATGGAGAGAGACTACAGAAAACTCCTCCTAGTGTGTCCACTGCAGAAGTGATCATATGCTCCCATCCCCTACAGATGGGTAGGGGTTACAGAGTTACAGGATTAGTTTATCCTAGGTAAGACTGACCGCAACAGCAAAACAAGACTTTTC
This sequence comes from Eublepharis macularius, assembly GCF_028583425.1. Lineage (NCBI taxonomy): Eukaryota > Metazoa > Chordata > Lepidosauria > Squamata > Eublepharidae > Eublepharis > Eublepharis macularius. The sequence continues at coordinate 68,322,493 of NC_072800.1, read as the reverse complement.
ACACAGATGTTGGAGACCTTTAACTTTTCATGTCTCACTGGTATGCCCTAAATTAGTGCAAAGTACACAACCCTCATTATAGCTGCTGGCTCCCTATGATTCTGAACAAGGTGCTTCAAAAATGTAAATGATTAGTGTTTTTCAAAGCACAAGATGGAAGTATAAGGCAACAGCTTGAATGGCACCAGTATTTTGTAAGCATTCTATGGAGCAAGCTTACCATCCTTACCCAACCCAACGCACATGGGCAACTGTCAAGAAGCATGCACTCCACAGCTATGCCTGAATTTGTCTAATTACTAGGTAGCTGTTCTTGCTGTTCTGATTCTTGTAGACAAACTGATGCTGTAATGTATATCGTCACTGAATCAAGCATTTTAAATAAAATGATGCATTCAAACACAAACAAGTGTATATTTGTGCTATAATGAACACATGCTCACAAGGATACAGACAATCCTACAAGTCATAAAATGTAAAAAGTGGGTGAGATATTTCCCATGCTTACTTTATGGAACCAACAAAAGTAACTCGGCACATGGTGGCAGTTATCTTTAATGCCATTAACACTTGTGCCACTGATGAAGAGCCTAGGTATGACTCTGGATGCCTCACTTTCAGTGGAGGCTGAGGTCACCATGGTGGCTAGATCTGCATTTTCCACCTGTGCCAGGCCAGGCAGCTGTCAGTGTACGTGCATCTCAGCACCAAGGCCCCAGGTGAGCAAAGCAGAGTTACACACACCAGTAAAGACTAGTGCTAAAACTATTTACATTTATTTACAAGATATACAGTCCAAAGAGCCATCCAGTACTTTGTTCAATTCGACAAAGTGCTTCGCCAGACAGTCTATTAGGCAGAGGGAAACAGCACAGAACATGTACACATATATACATTTCAGCCCTGACAAGTGTCCAATCAGCAGTCAGATGCTGAGTCATCTAGCTCCTCCTGCATTGCATCATTCACAGGGGAGGAACCAGACCAAACCAGCTCAGTCAGGTACATACAGCTGTCAAGAAGCTGTCAGAGATTATGGCTATCCACTAATTGCCTGCAGTCTTCTAGCAATGTAATGCTGACAGCAGCTTGTCCCCTACTTCTCCTCCCATGACTTCGTTACAGTGTTCCATGTGATGGTCATGTCCAAGTTGGACTACTACAACTTGCTCTACGCAGGGCTACCCTTGAGATTGACCCAGAAACTGCAACTGGTCCAAAATGCAGCAGTGTGTATTCTTACAGACACACATATATCAGGTGCTGTCTGTGCTAACTGCACTGATTCCCAGTTGAATTATGGATCAAATTCAAGGTAATGGTTCTGACTTTCAAAGCCCTAAGTGGACTGGGACCAAAATATCTATGGGACCATCTCTCCCAATATGTCCGTAGGAGGATCTTGCATTCCTTGAACCAACATTTACTGGTTATCCCTGGCCCATAGGATGTCCACCTAGCCTCAACCAGAACCAGGGCTTTTTCAGTCCTGGCACCTAACTAGTAGAACTCTTCCAGTTGAGATCTGGGTTCTGCAGGACTTAGTGAAGTTCTGCAGGGCTTGTAAAACAAGCTGTTCTACCAGACTTATGGTTGAGGTGATGGCAGCACCTTTTTCTTGGGCCCCCTATCTTTTCTTCTCAGCCTACTTTTCTGGCAGTTTTTTGTCCATCTACTGTACTGCCAGTACAGCTACAATGTTTTAGTAGTGTTTGTTGGACGACGTCAATTGTTTGTATCCTTAAATTAGGTTTTAGATTTATAGAACTGGTTTTATACTAATATTTTGTTGTATTCATGTATATTTGTTGTTGTTACCTGCCATGAGCCTGCTAGCAGGGCAGGCAGGCTATACATCAAATGTATGTATAAACACACACACACACACAAGCAAGCTCATACAGGAACTTTCACTGAATACTTTCTCCTATTGGAAACATTGCCTAAAGCCCTGTTAAAATATATTATGGCACACCCTAATTGTAACACATTGTCAATAGTTTTAAACATACTAAGCCTGACCAATGGTTGATGGGTATAATATTTGGGTATAATCCAGATTGACCCAGGCATGTAAATGCCATTTAAATCAATAGGAGTTGGACGTTTATCTGAGGGCTTGAAGCAAAGTCCAGGGCTACTAACAGTTCTAACTCTTGATTATACCCTTTATTGTAATGAACAGTGCTTCATAAAAATGGCAGTAATTTCCATGTGGTATTCAATGTGTTTGAAACTTGATTATTGAATGGTCTGGATTTAAGGGAGCAGGGATAGGGTAGAGTGTCATATACTATAGCTACCCCATTGCTAAATGAAATCTTACACACAGTTAAACATCGGAAAGATTCCTGTCAGCATTACTGTTAAGCCAGAAGCCATGTTAATTAGAATTTGAAAGCTGAGTTAAAATGTTAGCTAAAAAAATACATGTATGTACTCACAATTATTTTAGACCTTAGACTTTACCAGTAGCTCCCCACTGAGGTCAGTGCAGGCAGTGTAGTACATGGGCTGGACCATTCTCACAACATGCCATGACCTTGTCAAATAAGTTAGAATTCTTAAACGTTTGTTTGACGCCTGGTCACAAAACTATGGGTCAAAAGGGCCTGGCAGGCAAATTTAGAGTTTACAGCATTGTCTGTGTACCACTACCCCCAATACAATTATTTTAAGAGACTAAGAAATTACAGGAAAAGCATCAACTCTCACAGCAGAGAGTAAATTGTCATTTACTGGAGCCTAATGATACAAACAAGTTGCTTAGAAAAATCCTGTTCACCCTGTCGTTGGGCAACCCTTGGAGGGGGTTGTCTAGTTGGATCAAGAAGATAGTGAATGCTTCCTTAAAGTAGGAAAGCGCATTGAAGGAGGTCGTTGAAAGATTCTTCCTGAAGAATCTGGATCCTAACAATTAGAACAACTATCAGCCAATATTTTTAAAAATCCTTCAATTTCATGGCCATTGAGCAACTCCAAGGTTTCTTGGATGAAACTAATCAGGCTTATTTCAGAACTGAAACTGCTCTGGTTACCCTGCATAGTGATAATCTCTGGTCTCTTTCGGACCTCTCGGTGACTTTCAGTAATGTCAACTATGGTATCCTTCTGGACATACAGGCTGAGATGGGTATGAAAAGCATTACATACTGGTGTTTCCGTTTAGCTAGTACTAAATGACAATTATGTGAAAGCAGAAAACAATGTTGCACTTACCTATAACGGTTCGTCGTCGGTCTTTTGTGCAGTCCCACATTGGGACTGTACACGCACAGGCCTGCTGACTGGAAAAGATTCTCTAGTTCTAAAAGTCCACAAGGTAGCAGTCCTCTCCTACTGTGGACGTTCAGGGGTTTCCCACTGAACACAGGTAGGGAGTAGAGCTCCCCTATTCCCCTCAGTTCTTTTTTTGCCACCATTAGGAGAGGTTCTCCTTAGCTCTACTGCTTGCTTACTGCAATTTTCTTCTGTGTGATCTCATCATGACTCAAACTCATTTTTAAGGAAATGTAACAACATGAAATAAAGATGCCTCACACTGTAACATGATAATTGTCTGTTGCGTCTGGGTGAAACCCACAATGTTTCAGGAGGCAGACTTTGTCAGAAGTTCATGCTTAAGCCAAAAGTAAAGGAGCTTCTTCTCAAACAACAATCTCTACTATGCATGGCTGTATTAATCTGCTGTTTGGATAGTATTAGAGCCTCTCGCTACAAAATTTTTGCAAGCCTTTGCTTGTCATCAGGTATTAGGTTCAAATATGGGCCTATCTTTTCCCATAAGAAAAGCTGATAGCAGGCCACAATGGCCTCATAATTACCAATTCTAAAGATTAAAGCTGCAGAAGCATAAACTTTTCTACCCAGTATGTCTAGTTTCCTGCCTCATTATTGATCAGAGCCAAATGGCCCATGCTTTTTTGAAGGCCTTCCCCTGAGAGGGATTCAATGAGAATACAACAGAATACAACTGACAAAGAGGTGAGTAAAGAGAAAACTTGACCCTTTTTGTTTGGTCTTATACATATTGTCCAGCTTTTTTGACGTCGCTGGAGTTGAAGCTGGTCTGGACCACACACCTTTGATCACATCAAGCATCTCCTGCATGATTGGAAATGCCACCAGTCTGGCTGTTTCTGAATGTAAGACACTAAAAATTGGATCCAAAAGGGTCGGAGCAGAGCAGGTCACCTCCAAAGACCTTGACATTCAAACTAACTGCTCGCTATACAAGCAGAGATCCTCACTTGGGGACACAGCAGAATCCTCAGTAAGGAATTCTGGTGGAGATGGTTCTGATGCAAAGTCTGAGCTGACATCAGACTGTGTAGTGTGGTTACATGTTGGCCAGAACCGATGTAGGTTTAGTTTTACCCCTTGATTCCAAGTGAACCGAAACATGAGTCTTCATCATGGAAGTAATGAGGAGGCAGGTACATACCCGGTGAGCCTTCTAATCCATATGTGTAGGGGGAGCCATATGAAGAGTAATGGAACCAATGGCATCTATGATGAGGAACCAGTTCTAAGCAAGTGTCATTGTCAGATGGAACTGAGAACCTCAGGCCGTTTTGGTGACGGCAGTGGGGAAATGGATGTAGATGGTTCTATTCAGGAAAACAGAGTTGCGCTTACCGTAACTACTGTTCATTGATGTCTTCTGTGCAGACACACATGGGACTGCGCCTGCGCAGGCCTGCTGACTGGATTTTTCTTTTCTAGCAAATGTCCACTAGGGGGCGCCCGTCTGCCCAATGCGCCTGCGCAGCTTTTCCCGCCCAAGCAACATTGAGCGATGTCGCCCCCTTCACCCTCAGTTTCTCCTTTGCCGCCTAATGCCCTCTCATTATCAGAAAGAACAGAGCGGGGTAGAGGGAGGGTTTGTGTGTCTGCACAGAAGACGTCAATGAACAGTAGTTACAGTAAGCGCAACTCTGTTTTCACTGTCCGTCTTCTGTGCAGCCCCACATGGGAGACTCACAAGCCACTTACCCAGGAGGCGGGCATGTGTTCTCATTGAAAAAGAGACTGAAGCACTGCTTGCCCAACAGCAGCCTCTTTCCTTTCTCACAAATCTAAAGCATAATGCTTAGCAAACGTGTCAAAAGACAACCACGTAGCAGCCCTGCAGATGTCTTGCAAGGGCACTCCCCTAAGCAAGGCCACAGAAGAAGCCTGCGCCTTAGTGGAATGAGCTTTCACTTCCAAAGGACATGGCAATTTAGCATGTAAGTAGCAAGCCTTAACAGTCTGAGTAACCCAGAGATTGACTGAGCTGTAGCAGCTTTTCCCTTCCTGGGCCCATAGTAGCAAACGAATAGTTGTTTGGCACATCTAAACTGTGAGGTACGTTGAAGGTAAAATAAAATAGCCCTTCTCACATCCAAGGAATGCAAAGCCCTTTCAGAATTATTAGTAGGGGTCAGGAAAAAAGATAGGCAGGACAATGTCTTGTGAGGTATGAAACTGAGTAGAGACTTTGGGTCTAAAACGAAGGTCAGGTCTCAGAACCACTTTATTTTGATGGACCTTCAAAAAGGGAGGATCCGATCTTAGGGCCGCCAACTCGCTAACTCTACGGGCAGAGGTAATAGCGATCAGGAAAACGACCTTACAGAACAGCCATTTTAATTCACAAGTAGCCAGCGGTTCAAAGGGCGATTTCATAAGCCCCGCTAATACTACTTGCAGTGACCACTGAGGAACAACTTCTTTAACTTGTGGAAACATGTTATTTAACCCCTTCAAAAAGGATTTCGAGAGGCTGTGGGAGAAAACTGTTTACCCATCTATCTTAGGGTGGAAGGCCGAAATGGCCGCGAGATAAACCTTAACAGAGGAATTAGAGAGTCCCCCATCCTTTAGAGACAGAAGGAACTCAAACACAGATGACAAATGGCAATCCCAAACATTCACTCCTTTGTCATTAGCCCAGGCTTCAAAACGCTTCCATTTAGCAGAGTAGGATCTGCGAGTAGTGTCCCTTCGTGCATTCAGCAAAATTTCAGCTACTCTGTCAGACATCCCTTCTGACCCAGAATGTGCCAGGCAGTGAGGTTCAGTTTGGGTAGGTCATGATACCAAACCCCTTTGTCGGACAGAAGGTCCGGATTCAGAGTGAACCGATAATATGACCTCCGTGAAAGCTGCATGACATGTTGGAACCAAGCTTGTCCGGGCCAAAAGGGCGCCACTAGAATTATGTGAGGCCCATCCCTCTGAACTTTGCTGACGATTCGAGACAACAGCGGGAACGGAGGGAAGGCATAAAACAGGTGCCCTGTCCAGCGCATCTGAAAAGCGTCCCCGAGGGAGTGGTGACCTAGGCCTCCCCTGGAGCAAAATTGTGGAGCCTTCTTGTTGTCCTCTGACGCAAAGAGGTCTATGTCTGGGAACCCCCAGTCCAAAAAGATGGTGTTCAGGTAGTTGTCTGCTATGGTCCATTCGTAATTGTCGGACCGCATACGACTCAGTCTGTCTGCGATCACATTTGTGGTGCCAAGAATATGGACCGCATGAATGAACACGCCTCTGTCCATGGCCCATTCCCAAATCCGAACGACCTCGTCGCAGAGGGCCTTGTAAGTAGTGCCCCCTTGCTTGTTCAGGTAGAACATCGTGGTGCAATTGTCGGTGAGTACCTGAACGGATTTCTGCTGCAGCGTGTCTGTGAACGCGATAAGGGCATAACCGACCGCTCTCAATTCTAGCAGGTTAATGTGATCTTCCCTTTCCTGCTCTGACCAAACCCCATGTGCCCTCAGAGCCCCACATTGTGCTCCCCATCCTATAGTGGAGGCATCAGTCGAGATTGTGATCTCGGTTTGGATGGACCCAAAAGCAATACCAACAAGGAGATTAGTTTCACTAAGCCACCATCGTAAGGCACGAAGAATCCCCCTAGGGATGGAGTATCTCTTGTTCTGAGATTCGTGTTCAAAATCATGAACAGAGAGGAACCACAGTTGGAGAGATTGCATATGCAACCGGGCCATAGGGGTAACTGCTGTAGAAGAGGTCATAAGGCCGAGCAGTCTCTGGATAGCAGTCACCAATTGGAACCTTCATCTCGAAAAGAGATTCACCATCCTGCCAATTTTTAATGCACGTTCCCGGGGCAGAAAACCTCTATTTACATCACCATCCAGTTCCATACCAATAAACAGTATCCTCCTGGACGGGGTAAGATTAGATTTCTTGAGGTTAACCAAAAGTCCCAACCGGGAGCAGGTAAGCATCACCCTATTAATTTGGACCAGAAGTGCATCAGCAGAGGGTGCTGCCGAAAGCCAATCATCAAGGTAGGGATAGATTGTACAACCTTGTTCTCTCAAATATGCAACTACAACAGCCATACATTTAGAAAAAACTCGAGGGCTGTCGACAGTCCAAAAGGGAGTACCTGATAATGGTAGGCCTTACTGTTACAGAGGAACCTAAGGTATTTCTTATGATCAGGATGGATGGCAATATGGAAGTATCCAGATCCAGGACAGCGAACCACATGTCCTCGGGCATTAACTGGAGGACTGTATTTAAGGTAAGCATTCTGAACAGTTTAACGAGAACGAATTTATTCAATTCCCTCAGGTCTAAAATGGGCCGTACACCTCCATCCTTTTTGTCTACAAGGAACATCCTAGAGTAAAAACCTATGAGGGGGTCCTGAGGGAGTACCTCCTGCACGGCTCCCTTCTCCAGAAGTGCTACAACCTCAGTCTGCAACTTATCAGAAGAGGATTGTACTGCATGGTCAGGAAGAGACAACACTGGGTAAACATCAAACTGAATTTTATAACCAACTGTAACAATGTTAAGCACCCAACTATCAGTGGTAATCCCAGCCCATGCCGAGGCAAACTGAGCCAATCTGTTTCCAAACACGACAGATTGTTCAAATTCGAGTCAGAACTGTTTAGGTTGAGTTGCTGACTCTTTGGCATCGGGGCCTTGTTGATTGCGACGTGGGTGGTAGCTAGGTCTCCTGTGCTGAAAAGAGCTAGCAGGGGGCTGGAATTGCCTGTAGGAACCATAACGTGGATACGGCTGATATCTTTGCTGACGTCCACGATAGCTCTGAGACGAACGATATTGATACCGATTGTTGGTGAACTGCTTGGATGGGAGAATCCCGTAGGAGCGAGCCATCAGTCGATCTTTACGCTTTTGCGAGAGGTACTCATCCGTTCTGGTTGAGAATAGAGATTGACCCTCAAAAGGTAGATTCTCCACCTTATTTCGCGTTTCAACAGGCAATGCAGTTGTGCGGAGCCACGAGTGTCTGCGAAGCACAATAGAAGATGCTAGTGCTCTTGCAGAGGTGTCAACTGTGTCGCAACCTGCATTAATCTGTTGTCGTAAGAGTCGTAAGGCCTCATCGAGTATAACTTTAGCTAACACTCTCTGGTCAGCAGGAAGCTTTTCCATGAAGACCGCCATACGATTCCACAAAAAAATTTGATAGGCTCCCATGATAGCCGAGTAGTTGGATATTTTGAGTGTCAGGGCAGCAGATGAATATAACTTTTTGCCCAGCGAATCCAACTTCCTGCTTTCTTTGTCAATGGGTACGGCATGGGACCCTTGGCATTGACGAGCCTGCATCTCCTCTGTAATGAGGGAAGAAGGTGGTGGATGTGCAAAGAGATACGTACATACGTCATCTCTAGTTTTATATAGAGCTTCCAGTTTACGAGATGTCGGGTAAACTGATGCTGGCTTCTCACAGACAGTGGTAATGATTTCCACTAATCCCTCAGTGAACGGGAATGCAATGGTTGGAGGATTCCCAGACTGGACATATTGCAGAATTTTATCTTTCAGTTTTGGATCTACAGCCGAAATCTCAATGTCCAGGGAACGGGCCATTCGGACCATCTACTCTGTGTAGTCTTCCGATGGAGAAATACGACCAGTCCCAATAATGATGTCCTCAGGTGACGGGTCAGACGGAGGGCTAGGGCTTGGATCTTGGTAAGGCCCAGGTTGCTGGTGAGGCGAACCATGCCCGGGAGAACCATAGCGGGAGAACTCACTCCGAGTGTCACTCCAATACTCTCTGCCAAAAGATGGGGAATAGGATCTATGAGACCTTGCATAAACGGAGCCTTCCCGTTCGTATCCACTCCTAGGCAAGTGATAAGGTAGATTCTCTCTACCAGTATAGTCACCAGCAGACCACTTATGGGCCACAGGAGGCGGAGCGTTGGGCAGGTCACCGTCATCAGCAGAGGAATGGCACGACGGAGAAGACAGGTGCGGTGAAGGAGTCTTGGGCTTCTCCCAGAGCACCTCGTCAGTTTGGACAGAAGTCGATTGTCTGTGCTTCGACTTCTCTTTTGCCTTCTTCTCACCCTGGGAGGCTAAACCACGGTCGGTGCTTCGACTCCGGTCCACCAGATGTGGTGATGCTAGGGCAGGCAACGGATCCGAAGCCTTGGGTTCCGACCTGGCACTAGTCTTCGGGCCGAGGCTAAGGCGAGTCGTCTCCGTAGGCTTCGGAACCGATGGCATCGGTTCCGGTGCCGGATCTGACAGCTTTGGAGCCGATCCGGCCGGGATGTTTGGATCCAATGAAGTCCTCTGCACCTTCGGAGTCGGCGTGGAGGGCGGTTCCGACCTCGCCGGAGACTTGGAATGGTGTCGTCGCTTCCGAGTCGGATCCGACTTCGGGGGATATTTGTGATCCGAAGTGGAGCCTGAGGTGTCTTTCGGATCCGAGGTCGGAGTCGGAGTTCGTCGGAACCGATCTGGCGAGCGGGAGCGAGAGGTGGAAGTGGAGCTACGAACAGATTGTCCGACCACTGAGGGGGTTTCAGCCGTTCCGCTAACTGGTGGTGGCCCCTGAGGGGCATCTGCGGCTCCCGACGCCCACATAGCCCTTCTCCAAAGCAAGGCATTCAATCTATTCGCCCTCTCAGCCCTGGCCTTAGGCGTGAACTGTTGACAATGCTCACATTTCTCGACGATGTGTCCTTCACCCAAGCACTCGAGGCAAATGAAATGGCCATCCGTTCTTGTCATTTTCGTCGAACAGGTCGAACAGCGCTTAAACAGCGCTTTCTCTGCCATCCTTGGGAAAAAACCGAGCGATCTCTTCACAAAATGGCGTTTCTTCACAGCGGACAGCTAGATCTTCACCGGTCGGCGGCAAAGAAGAAACAGAGGGTGAAGGGGGCGACGTCGCTCAATGTCACTCGGGCGGGAAAAGCCGCGCAGGCGCATTGAGCAGACGGGCGCCCCCTAGTGGACATTTGCTAGAAAAGAAAAATCCGGTCGGCAGGCCTGCGCAGGTGCAGTCCCATGTGGGGCTGCACAGAAGACGGACAGTGAATCTCACCTTCTAAGAGATGGAACCACAGCAGAACAACGTCTGGGAGTTGGGTATGGAGTTCTTGGGGTCTTGGATAGGCTCGATGTAACTGAAGTGGTCAGACCCAAAGAAGAGAATTTCTTCCTCTTGCGTGACTTAGAGGATGATGGCTTATCGACAAGTTTCCACTTGTGTTTATCCTTTTTGGCAGGCGACTCTGGCACTGAGGTGGAACAGATAAAGATGCAGCTGGCACTTCTGAGCCGTTAGGTGATGAACATGTTGGTGGAACGAAGGAGCCCTGTTCTGAGTACTGCCGTTCTTTTTCTGCAGCATGAAGATTGGAGTCAGTAGAGCCCTTGAGGGCCTACTCTCAAAGAGTCACTTTAAGTCAAAAAATCATGGAATCATAGGGTTGGAAGCGACCTCTAAGGTCATCTAGTACAACACCCTGCACAATGCAGGAAATTCACAATCACCCCCCCCCCCCTGTGACCCCTGCTCCATGCCCAGAAGATGGTAAAAGTTGTGACACCCTTTCATGGCATGCTTTGGGTGTGAATTACTTAGAGACCAAACACTGCAAGGTGTCATGGCCTTCGCCCAGATAAAGAAAACATTTGTTGCACCCACCTGATTGGGCCATCTTTGTTCCACAATGGGAATACTTCTTGAAGACAGCCTTTGACGCTGTGGAACCAAGGAATGAAGACACTTTCTTCTTCAGCGGCTCACCCCGTCTTTTATAGTTGCATCGAGTGGAGGAAGTGCATGAAAAGGTTAGGTGAATGTCTCATGTCTCTAGGTGCTTTGGAATGTCCACAACTGACCTGCACATGCACAGTTCCTATGTATGCCTGCATAGAAGACATGACGATGAACTTTTGAATTCCATAGCACATGTGGTCAGCGCTCTTGCTAGTGTGCGCGCAATAGCGCATGAATTTTTAACTGTCGGTGCACACTATCCACTCTGAAGTGCACGAGAGACAGGATGGGAGAGAAGAAAGGAGCGCACAAGTGAGTGCGCCCTACAGCAAAGGTCAGGCGAGGCGCACAAGAGGCAGGAGTGGAGAGAAGGGAACGAGTGAGTATGCCCTAAAGCTAAGGCCAGATGAGGTGCATGTGAGGTGGGAGAAGAGAGAACGAAGGGAGCACACAAGTGAGTCAGTGCTCCCTAGAGCTAAGGCCAGGCGAGGTACATGAGAGGCTCTGGCTGAGCACGGCACCTTCTTGTGCCAGCAGCAGGCACGGCTTGGCCCACTTTCAGCAGCCTCCTCCTCCTGTGTGCTCTTAGGGCTGGTGCCAGGTTTTCTGGTGCCTGAGGTGAGATACCTGCAACACAGGGGCAGCTTCAGGGGTATTGCTGCCCCCATGCACCCGAACTGTGTGATGACATCACTGTGTGTGATGTCGTCATGCAGGCCATGCTGCTGTGAGCTGGCTGCCCCATTGGTGAGGCAGGCAGCTGGGATGGCACACGAGTGGCCTCCCAGCCCTCCCATTCAGTTGCCCTGCACTGCCCCAGCCGCCTGCTGCGCCTCGCTGGCCCGCAGCTGTGTGATAGTGGTGGTGGCGGCAGCACGGGGCAACTGAGTGGGAGGGCTGGGAGGCTGCCTGCTCAGTTGCCCTGTGCTGCCGCTGCCAGCACACGCTCCTGGCTGGGCACCTGTGGGCCAGGCATGGCAGGCCGCCAGGCCGGCACACAGGAGCAGCTTCCTAGACCTCCCATTCAGCCACCAGCGCTGCCGCTGCCAGCCCTGCGGCGCCCCCCACCCACCGCCAGTCAGCGCTCGAGGCAGCTGCTGGCACCACCTCAATGGACATGCCGGCCCTGCGTGCTCTCTCCATCAGTCTCTGTCTGGGTGCAACTCAAGTCACAGTGCCAGAAAGGCTGCGCGAGTGAGCAGTGCAAGTGGACTGATTGGCACTTCACACAGGATGCCCAGAGAGAAGAGGCCTAGATGCCAACTGGCTTTTGCCCAAGCCCAGCTGCAGGAACAGCCACTGCCCTAAGTAGTACTTCCTTCCTGCAGCTCTGGAAGCGCAGCTTTGCATCAGATGTCTGAGAGATGTTCAGCTGGGGCCACCTCTTCAGTCCAGCCCAAGATAATGCCTCCCCTAACATTGCCTTGTGGGGTGTGTGTGTGTGTGCGATTGCCTCTGAAAGGATGTACTAAAAGAATGACATTGCCCATTGGAAATAATAGGAGAGGTTTGAAGGCCCATTGGGGATAATGTGAGCCAGGATTGCCAATTTACTTGTATGGGCTCCAGTGAAATACATTACAGCACAAAAAAAGCTGCAAAGAAAATGTGGAATGGATTTTCCATAAAGGACTCTGGGCCCAGATGGAGGTCAGGAAGGCTGCAGAATTGGATACTGGAATTGGAAGAGGGACAAGGGCAAGAAAACAGAGGTGGCGGCTGATATCAACCTCTTGAATTTGTAAGTAAAGTGCGGAGCTGACAGAAAGGATAATTATAGAGGTGGAGCTTATTTCTCGATAGCTGCACATCTTTCAGAAAAATTAATTAAAAGGTAAAGTATTTAATTCCACTCTACTGTTTGAGATTCCAGTTGCAGAGCACTGTCTCTACTCCCTGGAGCCGTCATTCCAGTTCCAGAACATCTCTGCTAATCCCAGGATCGTCAACCCACTCTGGGGACTGTCTATCCAGTCCCAGAATGTATCTGCTACTCCCAGGGCCTATCATTCCACTCAGGGGCTGTCATTCCAGGTCCAGTGCTGTGTCTCTCTTCCTAGGGGCCGTCATTCCAGTCCCAGAGTAGTCTATCTGGACCCAGAGACTTTTATGAAAAATCCATTCTGCATTTTCTTTGAAGCTTTTTGTGCTTTAATGTATTTCAATGGAGCCCATGCAAGTAAATTGGCATTTCTGGTTCCCATTATCTCAAATGGGCAATCCTGTCATTCCTTTTAGTACATCCCGCCACTGAAAAATGGAGGTTTTTTGCACGTGCAGCAGGAAGTCCCAGGCTCCAGCTGAGCAGCTCCCGGCACCAGAGTGGCTCTCTTAGCAATTATGGAGTCCTGGACAGAAGGTCAGGAGGGCTCCCCACTCACTGCCACCCCAGTGCTCTCCCCCTCTGGCTCCTAGCCAAGGGCAGGTGAGTGCCAGCGGCACAGGAGCCTCCCTGTGCCACGGAATTTTTCCTTCCCTTACATTTCAGAGCGGGACAAACCAAAGAGTTAGAAAGATGGAGAGTTCAGGGTCAGGGCAACTGTTTACCGTTTAATGCTCTGCTATCCTTTGCTGTTCTCAGGACTTCCTGTCTTGTGATGTCCTTGTCTTCCTGGCTTGGTCACACTTCTCTCCCATCTCTTCATCCTCCACCATAGATGCAGGACTTGTCCCGCCATCTCTGTCCATCCTTAAACTAGATAGGTAGACAGGAATTTCTCTTCCTTTCCTATTGAGTTTTGAGTTCCTATAATAAAGAACTCTTCTTTCTTTTCTAAAGATAAACCAAATGTAAGTTTATTTTCTCTCTCACACTTAAGGGATTTCAGAGTGTTTCCACCCTTCCTTCAGAGATATCACAACACGTCAGTGTACATTTGTCTCCTCTGTTTAACTTTCACAATAGTCCTGTGAGGTAGGTTATGCTGGCTCTCAGAATAATGGGCATTGCTTAAAATCAGGAGTGCTTTGTTACATTTCTATAGAGGTATAAAGAGATATATTTGATATTCCTTCATACCACATTTAGTGCACTAGTCACCTTTTTCAACACAATTAAAACTCTGTAGTACATTGGAAACACGGCTTAGTAAAGTATACAATATATCCCATTGACAGCAGGCTTAATTGAACAACTCAGAATGAGTCTGTGTGGAAATGAGAATGAAACAGCACATAACTAATGGGAATATTAATATTAGTTTATATTTTGTTTGTATGCGTGTATGTTTTGTACGTTTGTAGAGTGATCTTTTTTTTTTAAAAGAGTGATCAAAAATGCAACTTGCTGTTTTCGCTTACGAAGTTCATTTTTGGCTCACAACAGAGCACAGCTAGAGGGAACATTGCATGTGGTACAAGATCCCACACATTCCATATTGTCATTGTAATATTTATTACCTGCAGGAGGACCACTGGGAGAAGTCATCCAGAGATTTGGAATGAACAGTCACTAAAGCACAAATGACATGCAACTCTACTTTTCAGAGCTGTCTAGAATCAGTATGTGGTAGGATGAAGGCTAATAAGCTCAACTACAATACACATAAATAGGCTGACTGCATATTGTCAACTGACCTACTCTTCCCATGAAGGAGCTGGGTAGCTGCTTGGGAATGCTATTAGATCCCTGCTTACAGATGAAGGCTTAAATGTCCCCTGTGGCACAAAACACCTTTAGCCAGTTTTGACTGCTGTGTCAGTAGAAGACCTTTCCTTCAGAATCACAACAGTTGTTCATGCTCTGATCTACTCCAGGTTGCTTCACTGTGATTTTTAAATAATTACGATATTGTCATTTTAATAATTGTTGAAAGCAAGTTCATGAACAGTACAGTGGGACGTAAGTTTTTTTTAAAAAAATAGTACATTTGAGGAACATACTAATCAAAGAAGAACATAAAATGGAAGAAAGGATCATTAAGAGGCTGGAAATCTCCTTATTTTTACAACCATAAACAATATTAAAAATTTATTAACCAAAGCTTTGTACATACTTTTTATAAACTTGCAATTTTACATCTAAGCAAAACAGCAATTCTTTATACAAATTGTTACAGAATATTAATGAGTGGTTTAAGCAAATTAAACCATACCAATTTATTTAGTAAATTATCTACAAAAGTGATTTTTGACTTTTTAAAAACTCCCATGAACATATAAAAATAAATTATTCTTTACTTTTCAATTAAATCTACCAATTAGAAATATTACAAATCAAAATATCCACATTTTATGAATTTTTCACAATACAAAACAGTCACAAAACCTTATTTACAGAAATGAGGTAAGAACTGTGCAATGTTTAACCAAGCAATATTGCAGAAACAATAGGGTTCTTCCAATTAAGTACACAGTGAAGGTCTAATTATACTTGGGTATTTTCCACTAATAATTCACACATTAAAAATTCAAATTAGTGGTCATTAGCCCCAAACTTTAATCTATCATCTGCTATGCTGCATAGTCATACCATGAATTAAACTATTCAAAGTGAATATATTCAAACATTTCACCCGTTCAGACCTTTTCTTTCATTAGAAACATCGTAATCTCTCTCTTCTTTTTTGGTAACTTATTAGTGGAAAGCAACCCAGGTAACAATTTGCCTGAGCTATCTACAGTGACAAACACTTCTAATAAAGGCAGATTAATGGGGAAGGCTGCTGGTGCAAGACTGACCTCTCTGACAACTTTCCAAGACTCATTTAGTGCACGCCCAGCTGTTTAAAGCCATTCCAACCCACAGAGGTAAGCAACAGGCACTTGGGATAGGTCAAACACTACGAGAACTTGAGCTGCTTTCTCATCTGGTAAGATTTAGCATCTTTGAACTTTTTCCCCCCAGCAACCTTACAAATCCAACTCAAGATCAACCACCTTTTGTTATTTCTCCTTAAAAGTTCATGCTCTAGCAAAACATCCATTAAAAGTCAAGAAAAGACTAAGTTTAAAAACCTAGTCCTTGGCTGGAAAAAAATGATTTTTTTAAACACTGACATTTAACAATCTACAGGAACTACAACCCGTTATTGGCAGATATTGCAAATTTGGTTTGCTTTCTTCAGACAAAGAAATGGAACTAGCTGGCTGTTTATTAGCACTCTATTATCAGTCTACTTAATCAGCAACAGAATTCAAATAATTGTTCAACAGGCGTCTCTGGTATCCGAAAGACCTTTTCCAGAGTTCCATGAAATCTGAAGAAAACAGTTCATTTTCAGTGCAACAAAAAGCAACAAGGCCCAAGCTTTACAATAACATCTTCAAGATGATTTGCTTTTCCAGTGTGCAGTCAGCTCCTTGTTGCTGCTAGTCATACCTGCAGGGAGAGAGGGGGGGGGGTTGCAAACTGCAGCCTGGTGAAGTGCTTTCACGGCAGGATAGGCAGCTTAAGTTCCCCCTCTTCATTTCCCCAAATGTCAGTTCTTTTCTGGTGCAACTGGTCCAGTTTTATCGTTGAGCCTCTGTTAACAAAATAAATGCATCACACAAACTCAGTCATTCATGTACTATTGAGCAGTGGCAGATACTCTGATTACGGAAAATAGAGTTATATTCCATATAGTTTTAAAGCTTGACGAACAGTTCTCGTATGTTGAGCAACACTTCCTGAGCTACAAACCAAACTTTGGAGAGCCGAGGACAGTGTTGCTACCTCCTCTCCCTCCCAGGTGCATTTCTACTCCTAGCTTCTATGCCAGCCAAAGGAGCTCTGTGGAAACAGGTTACCCGAGCTTTTTGTTCCTTGCTCTTGACAGAGAGGGAATTCCAGATGAACCTCAGCATCCCACACTGAGGGAAGGGTGGGGAGGAGGATCAGTCTGTGAAAGCCTCCTACTCTGCTCCTCGATTCAGCCAATTTCTGCTTTACCTACAGTACACAAATTTTATGAATAGCTTTCCAAAGGATTTTGAACATTTTAAAAGCACATCTCAGTATGGCAGGGAGGGTAATGGCATCCATTTCTCCCCCAAACTGAAAAGCCACAAAAGGGAAAGGGGCAGGCTCCTTGGCTAAGTATAATTTCCATTTCAGCTCAGAAATGTTCTAGCTATTCTGTCAAGTTGGGCCAATCAGTGACATGGGGTTTTAATTGATGGGGTAAAAGTTAAACACATTTTTGTTAAGAAAGAACACTTTTTTGTGTCTTCTTTTTAATTCCCTTTTAAGTTGCACCACAACCAAACTAGGCTCAAAAACGATCATTAGTAGGTTTCAGTCACTGCACAGTAAGTTTTATGTTCCTTTCAGTATCACAAAAAAGGTGCTTAATTTGACATTTGGGTAACAGACAAATCACTTGTGGTTAAATAAGTCCACTCAATAATGTATGTATTTATATGTGGGGGAGCTTTTATACTGCTTTTCTTTGCAACAAGGCGCTCAAAAGTTTTTAAAGCTGTCAGTGGACAGACAGTCTCAATAAAAGCAATTCCTCAAATGTGGCATGAATGGCACCTACTCAGTTATGAAGGAAAGCACACTCTGTATATACTCACAGTTATCATCTTTATTCATGTATTGCACTTCGCAAAGTTAAGTTCAAAAAAATGGCTCACAAACCAGTGTACCTTTCCCAGAGAATTCAAACATAACAGCAAGATATAGAACCCTAGACAACATTGATGCAGGTGGAAATTTTTAAGGGGCAACACCAACAGAAGAAAAAGAAGCCCCCCCCTTTAAAAGTTGTTGGGGTTCTTTGCAGTTAAGAGGACATCTTGGTCCTGGAGCAGTTGCAATCAACTATGACAAGAACTTCCTCTGAACTGAGTCAATGTTCCTTGAATTCACTCTGATGTAAATGGTACACGTATATACAGAGTTACCTTTTGAGTTGCATTATCGCCATGAATAGTAAGAAATGGATTTGTTGTAGTGGTATGAAGTGGAGATGCTTGAGTGCCCGCCAGCAAGTTATTGATGGGAATCTGTGTTGCTCCTGAAATCTGCAACTGCTGCACTTCAGGTTGGTGGTGGTGGTGGTGCTGCTGCATGAGTTGATACAGAAGAGCTTGATGCTGTTCCTTGAATACGACAGTGGAGGAACATTCTAGTCAGTCATTTAATGGGTGAACCTATTCTTTATGGGTTCAGAAGAAACATGTATGTCAAATTGGTGAAAGCCAAACTTGAAGGTGAACAATGACTTCTTCACTTGTTAACTAGAGACTAGCTTAAGTCTAGAGATGGGCACGAACTGGGAAAAATCCAAACCATGCGGTTCATGGTTCATCACATTTCACGAACCATGAACTTTCACAAACTTGCCCCGGTTCACGAACTCGTTCATTTGGTTCATGAAAACATCACTTTCAGGGCAGCAGAGGGTCTGCGGAATAGGGGTTTGCGCTTCTGGTTTCCCCCCTTTAAATGCCTGCTACTTTTCAGCTGATGGGAGGGGGATCCCCCCATCAGCTGAAAAAAGCTGCGGACCTGAAAGCAGCAATACTTTTCTTCCGTGGCAATAAAAGTGTTGCTGCTTTCAAATGCCCCCTGCGTTTTTCAGCTGAGGGAGGGGCATCCTCCTCCTATCAACTGAGGTCCTTTTCACATTGAGACTTTAAAGTGTTTCAATATCAGTTCTGCTTCCCATGTTTGCAGGAGTTTGCTGAGTCCCTGCTGGCTTTAAAAGCCAGGAAAGGGTTAAATGGCTGGTTTTTCCCTTGCTCCTTTGGGGTATGCACACACTCCCTGCTTTTTTCAAAAGCAAGAAAGGGTTGTAACGTTGTTAACACTGCAACATTGTAATGTTACTGCACATTCCTCTTGGCTTTAAAACCCAGGAAAGGATTAAATGGATCCTTTACTCCCTCCCAGGCATGTTTCAGGCTTTGAAAAAGAGAGGAAAAAACAAGTGTTTTGCACAGTCCTTTGGAAACAAAGTAGCTGGGAAGCTGGGAGGGAATGAAGCAGCAGAAAAAAACAGAGAGTGTGTGCATACCCCAAAGGAGGAAGGGAAAAACCAGCCATTTAACCCTTTCCTGGCTTTTAAAGCCAGCAGGGAATAAGCAAACTCCTGCAAACATAGGAAGCAAGTTCCAGTATGGAAAGGACCTCAGATGATGGAAGAGGGATGCCCTTCAGCTGAAAAAAATCGGCAGGCCCTTTGAAAGCAGAAACACTTTTCTTGCAGGCAAGAAAAGTGTTGCTGCTTTCAAACACCTATCAGCTGAAAAGCGGTGGGGAGAACACCTCTACTGCAGAAAGCCCATCTCCGGTTGCCTGGGAAATTGATTAATGGTGCCAGGCTGTCTGCAGTGACAAAACGAAAAAGAACTGGCCTAAAGTTCATCATGGTTCATCAGAAATGGGCTCTGATGAACCACCAGTTCGCAAACCACGAACCAGCCTGGTTTGTGACGAACTTTGTTCCGTATTTTGGTTCATGCCCATCTATATTTAAGTCTTAGAAAGTGTCTTCCTTCCCTTTGTTTTTTCACTTGGAGCAGTTCCTTGAGCAGCTCTAAGGCCTTTCCTTGGCTTCTCCATTTGCTTTTTTAAGTTGTTTTTAAGTTGTTCTCATCCTCCTATGATGAATTTGTTCACCTTTCTAATTCTAGTACTGAAATTCAGAGCAAGAAACAACTCCAGTAGTTTGCCAAATTCTGAGGGTACTGCTTCCTACACTTCCTTAGGTAGGTTCAAGGATTTATGGGCCACGGAGAATCCAGGCTAGCTTTCTTCTGCACCTTAAGTGGGGAAGGTGATTAAGCACTGCTTCACTGTAATAAAATAGGGGCCTTGACTGACTGACTCCCTCATGTACAACATAGCACTGTCCTCCACTGTGACAAGGCTCTTTTTCACAGGCTTAAGGATCTGATTGCCTGATTCAAAATGGCACCTGCTATTGTAGAGTGCTCCTGGTTTCCACAGCTTCTACCTTTAAGGATTCAGCTGTACTATTCTTTGCAGGAATTTAGGGTTGAAAACTTTCCAAGTCATTTCTAGCTTTGGCAGGAGCCAGCCTACAGCTTTTCTTTCCCCAGAAAGAAGGGAATGGAAGATTTAAATCTCACTTACAGTGAAGCTTCCTTTCTCGGTGGTCTGGGAGTGGGTCATTCCATACCAATGGGAAGCGACTCCTCTCCAGTGCAGGGTCAGTCAACTGAATGCTCCCGGTAGGGGAGGGGCTTCCTCGGCTCTTCAGTTCTTTTCCAAGCCTTGAACCTCCGTGAGCCCTCGTACTAGTAAATACTTCCCCTTCCACATTTCTGTGTATAATCTACATACTAGGAATAACAAACTCAACAACCAACTTTAGTAATATTACTCAACATTAACTATATACACCTTCTGGTTCCTGGTGCGAACCCCAGTGAAATCTTTTCCCTTATATGTCAACTCCAGCACACTCTCCGTCTCTGTTGGGTGGGTTGGAATGACCCACTCCCAGACCACCGAGAAAGGAAACTTCACGGTAAGTGAGATTTAAATCTTCCATTTGGTGGTCTATTGGGAGTGGGTCATTCCATACCAATGGGACATATAAAAGCAGTGTGTCCCAGGGTGGGTTACTAAAAATACAGATTTAGAGCGCGTGCTGGAGCACTCGACTCCCAAAGGCAGCCTCAGCTGAGGCTATCTTATCATGTCTAGTGAAGGAGTGAACTGATCTCCAGGTTGCAGCCTTACAAATCATCTCCAATGAAGGAGTGGACTGGTAAACGGCTGAGGTGGCTGCTCCCCTCAGAGAATGTGCGTTGATTCCCTCTGGTGGAGTTAACTCCCCATCCTTATAGGCCAACACAATACACTCCGTAATCCATCTGCTTACGGTGGAATTTGAAACTTGTGTCCCCAGGCAAGATTGCCTAAAGGACACAAACATAGATTCACATTTCCTAAATGTACTTGTCCTATCTATATAGAAACTGAGGGCATACCGGACATCTAAAAAGTGCCACTCACTCTCTTTCTTGTGTTTAGGTTCAGTACAAAAAGATGGCAAATTAATATCTGCACCTCTGTGACAGGTGGAATTGGTCTTAGGTATAAAAGTGGGGTCTGGCCTTAAGACCACCCTATCATTGTGAAAAATGCACAATTCCTTATCTACCGATAAGGCATTCAGCTCTGATACCCTCCTAGCCGAAGTAATTCCCACCAAGAAAAGTGTTTTTAATGTTAATTCCCTTAAAGGACAGGTTGCCATAGGCTCAAAAGGCTTTCTTATTAATGCCTTAAGCACTAAGTTCAGGTTCCACGTGGGAAATCTATGAACTGTTGGTGGATTGAGAAGTGCTGTACCCCTCAAGAATCTCTTAATATGGGGATGTTGTGCTAAGGATTTGCCTTTCTTACAACCTCCTATGGCAGAAATGGCCGCCATTTGCCTCTTTAAGGTACTTGTGCTCAAACCCTTTCTCAAGCCTTCTTGTAGAAAAAGGAGAACCTCATGTATCGAAACTGGTAAAGGGTCCTTCAGTCTGCTAGAGCACCAGGCGTGGTATACCTGCCACGTAGCATTGTAACTCCTACTCGTTGATTTCTTTCGTGACGCTAACATAGTTGACACCACCTCCTCAGAGTATCCTAGTTGACAAAGTTGACTGCGCTCAATTTCCATGCAGTCAGTTGAAAAATGTCTGGTCGTGGGTGAACCAGCGGTCCTTGTGTCAGTAGATCCCCTCTGTAGGGAAGATGCCAAGGATCCGCTACCGAGAAATTTCTCAGTTCCTGGAACCAAGCCCTCCTGGGCCAATGGGGAGCAATCAGAATCACTTTCGCCCTTTGTTCTATTATTTTCTTCAGCGCTCTGTGTAACACTTGAATCGGAGGAAAGGCATATAATAGATGTCTTGGCCAATCACAGTTTAGAGTGTCTGTGTTTAATGCTCGAGGATCCCTTCTCCGGGATATGTAGCTTGGCACTTGGCAGTTTTGACTGCTTACAAACAGGTCCATGTGTGGAATACCGAACCTGCTACATACCTGTTGAAAGACCTCCCTGTTCAACATCCATTCTCCCTGATCCATTAGACCTCGGCTTAATTGATCTGCAAGAACGCTGTCTATTCCTGCCACATGGACTGCTTTCAAGGATTGAAGATTCCTCTCCGCCCAGGATAAAATGGCGCAGGCTTCCTTGTGTAGGGTCTTGAATCTGGTACCCCCTTGCCTGTTTAGATAAGCTTTTGCTGTTGTGTTGTCGGTCTTTACTAACACATTTGTGCCTAACAGATGGCTGCTTAGATGACATAGCCCGTTTCTTATGGCCCTCGGTTCCAGTTAGTTCATACTCTCGTGCCTCTCTGCTTGTGACCAGGGACCCTGGACCACTGCATTCTGGCAGTGAGCCCCCCATCCCCAGCGACTGGCGTCCGTTGTCAGCACTATCCTTTTCGGCTCTCTGAGTGGGACCCCCACCAGAAACCTGTGTGGATCCATCCACCACTCCAACTGACGTAGCAACCTGCTCGGTACTGTCACCACTGAGTTTTTCTTGCGCATGATGGCTTGTTGGTATGGAAGTAGGAACCACTGAAGGGGACATGTATGTAATCTTGCCCATTGAACAACGTCCTGACAGGAGACCATCATGCCCACCAGTTGTGCTAGGCCTAATACATCCTGTCGCTGGGTCCTCAGAATCTGTATAATTAGAGACCGCAACTTCTTTTGCCTTTCCACTGACACAAACATCCTGTCCCGAATCGTGTCTATGACTACTCCCAAATGGACTATTCTTTGTTGTGGGGTTAATGAGCTTTTGTCCCTGTTCACTACAAAACCATGTTTCTCCAGACAATCCAGTGTTGTTCTTACGGCTTCCAATCCCATCTGCATTGAAGGGGCCTTGATTAGGATGTTGTCCAAGTAAGGAAACAAGGAGATCCCTTGCAGACCGAAAGGAAGTGCCCGATACTGAAAATGCCTCCCATTGTAAGCAAAACGAAGGAATTTTCGGTGCGTCTCCCTTATGGGGATATGTAGATATGCCTCGGAGAGATCTATAGAGGCAAGCACCTCCCCTTTCTGGATGGTTGTCACGATGGTTCGCAGAGTCTCCATCCGAAACTTGCGGGTTCTTATGAATCGATTCAGCCACTGAAGGTCCAAAATGGCCCTGATGTCTCCATTCTTCTTCGGGACTATAAAAAAGATGGAATATACCCCTTGATTCCTCTGATCTGGATGGACTGGTTCTATTGCCCTGATTTCCAGGAGATGTTGAATCGCCTGAAGAATAAGATGATGTTTCTGATTGGATGTATTCTTGGAAGCTGAACAACCCTGTCGTGTGGTATCATCTCAAATTCCAAAGAATATCCATTTGTTATGGTGTCCAGAGCCCATCTGTCTGAAATTGTTTCATGCCAAATTTCTGCAAACTCCTGAAGCCTGCCCCCTATCTGGATGGGGTGTCTTAATGTGTCGTAGTCACGCGGAAGTTTCTTTCTTTTGTGTCTTGTGGAATTGTCCAAATTTTGAGAAGGCGGTGGATCTATTGTCTGCTCTGGACCTAGGTTTCCAACCTCCTTTTGAGGCTCTGGATCCCCCAAATCTGGAAGCCCTTCTGGGGTCCCGAAAGGACTGAAACCTTTTCCTCTGTTGGGGCTCCTTCTTTTTAGACGGAAGAACCTTTTTCTTTTCTCTGTCTTCAACCAGATACCTCTCCAGCGCCTCTCCAAACAGGTTGGTTCCTTTGAATGGGATTGCTGCCACCTTTGCCTGTGCTGAGGGATCTACCTCCCATTTTCGCAACCATGTATTCCTTCTTGCCACCATGTTGAATCCCATTGCTCTTGAAGAGAACTGGAAAGCATCCATGGTCGCATCCACAGCGAAGGCTGTCGCTAGGGCAATCTTCTTAACCTCATCTTTGATCTCCTTAGGGAAGTTACTCTCAGCTGCGGCTAGATCTGAAGCCCAGGAAAAGGCTGCCCTAGCAAATAAGGAACCAGCCACCGATGCTCTGATTGAAGTTGCTGAAGCCTCGAAATTCTTACGCAGTGACTGTTCAATCCTCCTATCACAGGGGTCCTTTGGAAAACCATCTGCTCCCATAGGAAGGACTGAGTTGGTAACCATACTAGACACTGGATCATCCACTACTGGTAACTGGATTTCCTTATTTGCAGCTGGAGTAAGTGAATATAATTTGGAAACTATAGGCTGAGTAGCTTTTGATTTTGCTGGTATCTCCCATTCTGCCTTCATCATATCATGGAAGACATCAGGAAGCGGCACACCCATCTGACTTTTACCTTTCTTGGGCAAAACCCGGTCTGACCCATGTGGGAAGTCTGAGTCTCTTTTTTGTCAGCCACATATGGTGTAAGCTCCAAAGCTCTCAGCACCTTAGAAAGACGCCTTGCATAAACCTCTTGGGGAAAAAGACGCACCTGAGGAGTGGTCACGGCTTCTTCCTCTTCTTCTTCTGAAAGCTCACCCTCCTCATAGATTGAAGACAAGTCTGACTTTTCAGAGTCAGAGTGAACATCCTCAATAGGTCTAGAACCTTTAAGAGAAGCTGCTTCATCTCCTTTCCATCTTTTGTTATTATGGAGGGCAGGGGATAGCTTTCTCCTCTTGCCTGCCTTCAAAGGGTGAGCATTTTTGAGGCATTTACCGGCCTTGTCTGCCACAGTGGCCCCCTCCCTGAGGAGCCCATTCTCCTTCAACACCTCTCTAAACTCTCTCCTCATTTCAGAGCCTAGCCATGAAAGAATTTGTGTTTTCACCTCCTGGCTGGCAGCGTCTAATTCCCCTGTATTTCCCCCAGGGTTTATTGGCGCCTGATGAGAAGACACGGAATTAGGGGAACCAGGAAGCTCCAACTCACAGAGGGCACCCCGACCCCTCAGTGGGCACTAACCCCGTCCTTGCAGCCATAAATGCCCCTTTTCCGTTAAAAACGTTAATGTAAGGGGGGAAGCAAAATTCACCTCAGCAGCCTCTTACCGCTCCCTCAACTGCCGTCTCTCAAGTGTGCGATGAGGGTTCTGAAGGGACGTGCGAA